>NW_028295683.1:0-600000 GCF_964341445.2 Mesoplodon mirus | reverse complement strand
GCTGTATAAAAAAAAAAATAAAATTAAATTTCAAAATTTTAAAAAATAAAATTTAAAAATAAAACAGAAAAAATTCTTCCCATCACACAGATGTATTTATAGGAAAGAATTATTTCCATGCTTATATCTATAAATACATAAAAGGGGAATAAAATCTAACTTGAACCAAAAAAGAAAAAAAAAAACCTGAACCCAGGAGTTATACAGAGGAAAACCCTATCAGGGCACTTGCTCCAGTGGTAAACAATTCTGAAATTGGTCAGAGGTGGGGAACCATCTCCCATACAGCCAGCAACCCACCCCCCACGCAAGGAGCGTCCTCATTGCAAAGCTGGGGGACCGTGCCGAGGCATCTGTGAGTAAACGTGAGCTGAGCCCCAGGCCAGCTGCTGCTGAACTGTTCCCACCCTTTCCAGGTAAAACACCTGAATATGTACAAGGGCTTGAAAGCCTAGAGGAAGGACCGTGGAGCCACACCAGCGACAGCACACAGGCCAACTTGGTGCCTGCAGGCCAGCCAGCGTGGTCCTGGCCCCGGCGCTCTTCCAGAAGCTTTCCATTGTCCTGCCTGAGATACCCATCCTGTCCCGGCCCCCACTGCTTTTTTCCTTCCTCACCTCTGTCCGGAGAGAAATTCCAGCGGAAGGTATGGGTGACACATCCTTTTCTTTACAGACGGCAGCCTGGCAACTCCTGCAGAAAGGCCAGCAGAAACCCACTCACACCGGGCCACCCACAAAGCTGTGGCCCCTCACTCCCTCCCACCAGCACAGCCCCGAGACTGCTGACGGGGCAGAGAATATGGAGTCAGGCACAGCTTCAGAGGCTAATGCTGCCTGGAGCGCTGTTTATATTGACCTCAACGAGGCACACCAGGGGAGGGTAGGCCGGCAGGGTAAGGCTGCCCAGGTCAGCTAATCCACAACCCTCAGGGAATCACATTGTTGAAAATGGACCCCGCAAAGGCAGAAGAGAAGCCAAGGGAAAAAAGGACAAAATGCCATTTGCAGCCCTGTAGATGAGTCTAGAAGTAAGCACGTGACTTGTAGTAAGTCAGAAAGTGAAAGACAGATATCATATCACTTAGAGGTGTTACCTAAAAATGGATACCAGGGCAGATATTTCCACGGAGAAGGGCAATCACAGATTCATTAAACAAACTTATGGTTCACCAATGGAAAGGTGTGAGGATTGGTTTCATTACGATATCGGGGTTAACAGACATATACAAACACAGGTGACATATATAATCACCAAAGACCTACAGAATACCAAGAGAGGACTACTCAACATTCTGTCATAACGTACATGGGAAAAGGATCCCAGGAAGAACAGACATCTGTATATGTGTAAAAGAACCACATCTTCCACACCTACAACAAGCCAAACATTGTAATCTAACTTGCTGTAATAAAAAATAAAAAATTAAATTAAAAACACGAACAAGAAGTAGTGAGACAAACGTGAGGGGCTTTCACCTGGCACATTCCATTCTAAACTCCAATCTAGAACACCACTTCCACTGAGGCTCTCTTGCCCTAGTAACCAGATTTGGTAAGGGTGAACTGCTGCCACCTTGTGGCCGTTTCACACAACAGCAGCTTTAATCCCAACGCTAATGGTCAGTTGATATTCAAAATCATTGCAGGCCTGTAAATGACACCTGCCTTGAAAACCAATCCTGGGGTCACATATCGACCAAAAAATTCAAAGGACGTCCATATTTCAAAAGGACCGTTTCAAAAGGCATATTTTACGCACATTAGTGTTCTGCTTCTTTTCCTTTCTTTCCTTTTTTGTTAATAAACACGGGAATGGAAAAAGGAATCCCTCAGAATGGGCGAAAATCGTTGCAGACGAATCAATGGACAGAGGTTTAATCTCCAGTATATATAAACAGCTCATGCAGCTTAATATTAAAAAAAACAAACCACCCAAAAAAAAATGGGCAGAAGATCTAAAGAGACGTTTCTTCAAAGGAGACACAGAGATGGCCAAGACGCACATGAAAAGCTGCTCAACAGCACTAATTATTAGAGAAATGCAAATCAAAACTACAATGAGGTATCACCTCACACCTGTTAGAATCGGCATCATCAGAAAATCTACAAACAACAAATTCTGGGGAGGGTGTGGACCAAAGGAGCCCTCTTCCACTATTGGTGGGAATGTAAATTGATACAGTCACTATGGAGAACAGTATGGAGTTTCCTTAAAAAAACTAGAAATAGAATTACCATCTGATCCAGCAATCCCACTTCTGGGCATATACCCAGAGAAAACCGTATTTCAAAAAGGCACATTCAACACAATGTTCGTTGCAGCACTATTTACAATAGCCAGGTTATGGAAGCAACCTAAATGCACACAGACAGATGAATGGATAAAGATGAGGTACATATATAAAATGGAATATGACTCGGCCATAAAAAGGAATGAAACTGGGTCATTTGTAGAGACATCGATGGATCGAGAGACTGTCATACAGAATGAAGTAAGTCAGAAAGAGGAAACCAAATACTGTATATTAATGCATATATGTGGAACCTAAAAAATGGTACAGATGAACTGGTTTGCAGGGAAGAAATAGAGACACAGAGGTAGAGAACAAACGTATGGACACCAAGGGTGGGAAGCCATGGGGTGGTGGTGGTGGGATGAGTTGGGAGATTGGGATTGACCTGTATACATGTATATGCATAAAATACATAACTAATAATAACGTGCTGTATAAAAAAAATAAAATTAAATTTCAAAATTTTAAAAAATAAAATTTAAAAATAAAACAGGAAAAAGTTCTTCCCGTCACACAGATGTATTTATAGGAATGAATTATTTCCATGCTTATATCTATAAATATATAAAAGAGGAATAAAATCTAACTTGAAGCATAAAAGAAAAAAACACCTGAACCCATGAGTTATACAGAGGAAAACCCTATCAGCGCACTTGCTCCAGCGGTAAACAATTCTGAAATTGGTCAGAGGTGGGAAACCATCTCCCATACAGCCAGCAACCCACGCCCCAGGCAAGGAGCGTCCTCATTGCAAAGCTGGGGGACCGTGCCGTGGCATCTGTGAGTAAACGTGAGCTGAGCCCCAGGCCAGCTGCTGCTGAACTCTTCCCACCCTTCCCAGGTAAAACACCTGAATATGTACAAGGGCTTGAAAGCCTAGAGGAAGGGCCGTCGAGCCACACCAGCGACAGCACGCAGGCCAACTTGGTGCCTGCAGGCCAGCCAGGGTGGTCTTGGCCCCGGGCGCTCTTCCGGAAGCTTTCCATTGCCCTGCCTGTGATACCCCTCCTGTCCCGGCCCCCACTGCTTTTTTCCTTCCTCACCTCTGTCCGGAGAGAAATTCCAGCGGAAGTATGGGTGACACATCCTCTTCTTTACAGTTGGCAACCTGGCAACTCCTGCAGAAAGGCCAGCAGAGTCCCACTCACACCGGGCCACACACAAAGCTGTGGCCCCTCACTCCCTCCCACCAGCACAGCCACGAGACTGCTGACGGGGCAGAGAATATGGAGTCACTCACAGCTTCAGGGGCTATTGCTGCCTGGAGCTCTGTTTATATTGACCTCAACGAGGCACACCTGGGGAGGGCAGGCCGGCAGGGTAAGGCTGCCCAGGTCAGCTAATCCACAACCCTCAGGGAATCACATTGTTGAAAATGGACCTCACTAAGGCAGAATAGAAGCCAAGGAAAAAAGGACACAATGCCATTTGCAGCACCGTAGATGAGTCTAGAAGTAATCACGTGACATGTAGTAAGTCAGAAAGTGAAAGACACATATCATATCATATCACTTATAGGTGTTAACTAAAAATGGATACCAGGGCAGATATTTCCACGGAGAAGGGCAATCACAGATTCATTAAACAAACTTATGGTTCACCAATGGAAAGGTGTGAGGATTGGTTTCATTACGATATCGGGGTTAACAGACATATACAAACACAGGTGACATATATAATCACCAAAGACCTACAGAATACCAAGAGAGGACTACTCAACATTCTGTCATAACGTACATGGGAAAAGGATCCCAAGAAGAACAGTCATCTGTATATGTGTAAAAGAACCACATCTTCCACACCTACAACAAGCCAAATATTGTAATCAAACTTGCTGTAATGAAAAATAAAAAAATATTAAATTAAAAACACGAACAAGAAGTAGTGAGACAAACTTGAGGGGATTTCTCCTGGCACATTCCATTCTAAATTACAATGTAGAACGCGACATCCATTGAGGCTCTGTTGCCCTACAAACCAGATTTGGTAAGGGAGAACTGCTGCCACCTGGTGGCCGTTTCACACAACAGCAGCTTTAATCCCAGCGCTAATGGTCCATTAATATTCAAAATCATTGCAGGCCTGTAAATGACACCTGCCCTGAAAACAAATCCTGGGGTCACATATCGACCAAAAAATTCAAAGGACGTCCATATTTCAAAACGACCGTTTCAAAAGGCATATTTTACGCACATTAGTGTTCTGCTTCTTTTCCTTTCTTTCCTTTTTTGTTAAAAAAACGGGAATTGAAAAAGGAATTCCTTTGAATGGGCGAAAATCGTTGCAAACGAATCAATGGACAGAGGTTTAATCTCCAATATATATAAACAGCTCATGCATCTTAATATTAAAAAAACCAACAACCCAATACAAAAATGGGCAGAAGATCTAAAGAGACGTTTCTTCAAAGAAGACACAGAGATGGCCAAGACGCACATGAAAAGCTGCTCAACAGCACTAATTATTAGAGAAATGCAAATCAAAACTACAATGAGGTATCACCTCACACCTGTTAGAATCGGCATCATCAGAAAATCTACAAACAACAAATTCTGGGGAGGGTGTGGACAAAACGAGCCCTCTTCCACTATTGGTGGGAATGTAAATTGATGCAGTCACTATGGAGAACAGTATGGAGTTTCCTTAAAAAAACTAGAAATAGAATTACCATCTGATCCAGCAATCCCACTTCTGGGCATATACCCAGAGAAAACCATAAATCAAAAAGACACATTCACCACAATGTTCATTGCAGCACTATTTACAATAGCCAGGTAATGGAAGCAACCTAAATGCCCACAGACAGATGAATGGATAAAGATGTGGTACATATATAAAATGGAATATTACTCAGCCATAAAAAGGAATGATACTGGCTCATTTGTAGAGACATCGATGGATCTAGAGAAAGTCATACAGAATGAAGTAAGTCAGAAAGAGGAAAACAAATATTGTATATTAATGCATATACGTGGAACCTAAAAAATGGTACAGATGAACTGGTTTGCAGGGAAGAAATAGAGACACAGAGGTAGAGAACAAACGTATGGACACCAAGTGTGGGAAGCCATGGGGTGGTGGTGGTGGGATGAGTTGGGAGATTGGGATTGACCTGTATACATGTATATGCATAAAATACATAACTAATAATAACCTGCTGTATAAAAAAATAAATAAAATTACATTTCAAAATTTTAAAAACTAAAATTTAAAAATAAAACAGAAAAATGTTCTTCCCTTCACACAGATGTATTTATAGGAATGAATAATTTCCATGCTTATATCTATAAATACATAAAAGAGGAAAAAAATCTAACTTGAACCATAAAAGTAAAAAAGAACCTGAACCCACCAGTTATACAGGGGAAAATCCTATCAGGCACTTGCTCAAGTGGTAAACAATTCTGAAATTGGTCAGAGGTGGGGAACCATCTCCCATAAAGCCAGCAAGCAAAGCACCATGCAAGGAGTGTCCTCATTGCAAAGCTGGGGGAACGTGCCGAGGCATCTGTGAGTAAACATGAGTTGAGCCCCAGTACAGATGCTGCTGAACTGTTCCCACCTTTCCCAGGTAAAACACCTGAATATGTACAAGGGCTGGAAAGCCTAGAGGAAGGGCCTTGGAGACACACCAGCGAGAGCACGCAGGGCAACTTGGTGCCTGCAGGCCAGCCAGGGTGGTCCTGACCCTGGGCCCTCTTCCAGAAGCTTTCCATTGCCCTACCTGATATACCCCTCCTGTCCTGGCCCCCAATGCTTTTTTCGTTCCTCACCTCTGTCCGGAGAGAAATTCCAGTGGAAGGTATGGGTGACACATCCTCTTCTTTACAGGTGGCAGCATGGCAACACCTGCAGAAAGGCCAGCAGAGCCCCACTCACACCGGGACACCCACAAAGCTGTGGCCCCTCACCCCCTCCCACCAGCACAGCCCCGAGACTGCTGACGGGGCAGAGAATATGGAGTCAGGCACAGCTTCAGGGGCTATTGCTGCCTGGAGCTCTGTTTATATTGACCTCAACGAGGCACACCTGGGGAGGGCGGACCGGCAGGGTAAGGCTGCCCAGGTCAGCTAATCCACAACCCTCAGGGAATCACATTGTTGAAAATGGACCCCACTAAGGCAGAAGAGAAGCCAAGGGAAAAAAGGACACAATGCCATTTGCAGCACCGTAGATGAGTCTAGAAGTAATCACGTGACTTGTAGTAAGTCAGAAAGTGAAAGACACATATCATATCATACCACTTATAGGTGTTACCTAGAAATGGATACCAGGGCAGATATTTCCACGGAGAAGGGCAATCACAGATTCATTAAACAAACTTATGGTTCACCAATAGAAAGGTGTGAGGATTGATTTCATTACGATATCGGGGTTAAGAGACATATACAAACACAGGTGACATATATAATCACCAAAGACCTACGGAATACCAAGAGAGGACTACTCAACATTCTGTCATAACGTACATGGGAAAAGGATCCCAGGAAGAACAGACATCTGTATATGTGTAAAAGAACCACATCTTCCACACCTACAACTAGCCAAACATTGTAATCAAACTTGCTGTAATAATAAATAAAATAATTAAATTAAAAACACGAACAAGAAGTAGTGAGACAAACGTGAGGGGCTTTCTCCTGGTACATTCCATCCTAAACTCCAATCTAGAACACCACTTCCACTGAGGCTCTCTTGCCCTAGTAACCAGATTTGGTAAGGGTGAACTGCTGCCACCTTGTGGCCGTTTCACACAACAACAGCTTTAATCCCAACGCTAATGGTCAGTTGATATTCAAAATCATTGCAGGCCTGTAAATGACACCTGCCCTGAAAACAAATCCTGGGGTCACATATCGACCAAAAAATTCAAAGGACGTCCATATTTCAAAACGACCATTTCAAAAGGCATATTTTACGCACATTAGTGTTCTGCTTCTTTTCCTTTCTTTCCTTTTTTGTTAAAAAAAAACGGGAATGGAAAAAGGCATCCCTCAGAATGGGCGAAAATCGTTGCAAACGAATCAATGGACAAATGTTTAATCTCCAATATATATAAACAGCACATGCAGCTTAATATTACTAAAACAAACAACCCAATACAAAAATGGGCAGAAGATCTAAATAGACGTTTCTTCAAAGAAGACACAGAGATGGCCAAGACGCACATGAAAAGCTGCTCAACATCACTAATTGTTAGAGAAATGCAAATCAAAACTACAATAAGGTATGACGTCACACCCATTAGAGTCGGCATCATCAGAAAATCTACAAACAAAAATTCTGGGAAGGGTGTGGACAAAAGGAACCCTCTTCCACTATTGGTGGGAATGTAAATTGATACTGTCACTATGGAGAACAGTATGGAGGTTCCTTTAAAAAACTAAAAAGAGGAGAACCATCTGATCCAGCAATCCCACTTCTGAGCATATACCCAGAGAAAAACAAAAATCAAAGAGACACATTCACCACAATGTTCATTGCAGCACTATTTACAATAGCCAGGTAATGGAAGCAACCTAAATGCCCACAGACAGAAGAACGGATAAAGATGTGGTACATATATAAAATGGAGTATTACTCAACCATATAAAGGAATGAAACTGGGTCATTTGTAGAGAACTCGATGTATCTAGAGACTGTCATACAGAGTGGAGTAAGTCAGAAACAGAAAAACAAATATTGTATATTAATGCCTATATTTGGTACCTAGAAAAGTGGTACAGATGAACTTGTTTGCAGGGCAGAAATAGAGACACACAGGTAGAGAACAAACGTATGGACACAAATAGGGGGAAGCCATGGGGTGGTGGTGGTGGTGGGATGAGTTGGGAGATTGGGATTGACCTGTATACATGTAAATGCATAAAATACATAACTAATAATAACCTGCTGTATAAGAAAATAAATTTAAATTTCAAAATTTTTAAAAATAAAACAGAAAAATGTTCTTGCATTCACACAGATGTATTTATATGAATGACTTATTTCCATGCTTATATCTATAAATACATAAAAGAGGAATAAAATTTAACTTGAAACAATGGAGAAAAAAAAATAACCTGAACCCAAGAGTTATACAGAGGAAAACCCTATCAAGGCACTTACTCCAGCGGTAAACAATTCTGAAATTGGTCAGATGTGGAGAATCATCTCCAATACAGCCAGCAGCCCCACCCCACGCAAGGAGGGTCCTCATTGCAAAGCTGCGGGACCGTGCCGAGGCTTCTGTGAGTAAACGTGAGCTGAGCCCCAGGCCAGCTGCTGCTGAACTGTTCCCACCCTTCCCAGGTAAAACACCTGAATATGTACAAGGGCTTGAAAGCCTAGAGGAAGGGCAGTGGAGTCACACCAGCGACAGCACACAGGCCCACTTGGTGCCTGCAGGCCAGCCAGGATGGTCCTGGCCACAGGCGCTCTTCTGGAAGCTTTCCATTTTCCTGCCTGAGATACCACACCTATCCCGGCCCCCACTCCTTTTTTTCCTTCCTCACCTCAGCCCGGAGAGAAATTTCATCAGACGTTATGGGTGACGCATCCTCTTCTTTACAGGTGGCAGCCTGGCAACTCCTAAGCCTTGCCGTTACCTAACCCTAACCCTAGCCCGGAACGGAAACCCACCACCAGCCCTATACCTTTCCCTACGCCGTAGCCTATTCCTGGCCCGTACGCAGGCACTGAACCTTTCATCAGCACGTATCCTGACCCTGCCATTTTGCCGTACCCTCACATGTGCCCTAAGCCTTGCCGTTCCCTAACCCTAACCCTAGCCTGGAACGGAAACCCACCACAAGACATACACCTTACCCCCAAGCCGTAGCCTGCTCCTGGTCCATACGAGGGCACTGATTTGTGCGTCAGCACGTAGCCTGACCTTCCCACATTACCATAACGTCACCTGTGCCCTAAGCCTTGCTGTTCCCTTACACTAACCCTAGCCCGGAACGGAAACCCACCACCAGCCCTACACCTAACCCCCAACCCGTGGCCTACACCTGGCCGGTACGCTGGCACTGACCCGTGCGTCAGCACGTAGCCTGACCCTCTCACGTTTCCGTACCCTCACCTGTGCCCAAAGCCTTGCCGTTCCCTAACCCTAACCATAGCCCGGAAGGGAAACCCACCACCAGCCCTAGACCTTACCCTACGACATAGCCTACTCCTGGCCTGTACGCTGGCACTGGCCCATCCGTCAGCACGTAGCCTGACGATCCCACGTTTCCGTACCCTCATCTGTGCCCTAAGCCTTGCCGTTCCCTAACCCTAACCCTAGCCCCCAACTGAAATGCCCCACCAGCCCTACAACTTACCCCCAGGCCGTAGCCTACTCCTGGCCCGTATTCTGGCACTGACACGTGCATCAGCACGTAGCCTGACCCTTCCACGTTTCCGTATCCTCACCTGTGCCCTAAGCCTTGCCTTTCACTAACCCTAACCATAGCCCGGAACGGAAACCCACCACCAACCCTACACCTTACACTACGCCGTAGCCTACTCCTGGCCCGTATGCTGGCACTGACCCGTGTGTCAGCACGTAGCCTGACCTTCCCACATTTCCGTACCCTAACCTGTGCCCTTAGCCTTGCCGTTCCCTAACCCTAACCCTAGTACGGAACGGAAACCCACCACCAGCCCTACACCTAACACCCAAGCCATAGCCTAATCCTGGCCTGTACGCTGGCACTGACCCATGCGTCAGCACGTAGCCTGACCCTCCCACGTTTCCGTAACCTCACCTGTGCCGTAAGCCTTTCCGTTCCCTATCCCTAACCCTAGCCCAGAAAGGAAACCCACCACCAGCCATACACCTTTCTCTACGACGTAGCCTACTCCTGGCCCGTACGCTAGCATTGACACGTGCATTAGCACGTAGCCTGAACCTCCAACTTTTCTGTACCCTCACCTGAGCCCTAAGCCTTGCCGTTCCCTAACACTAACCCTAGCCCGGAACGGAAACCCATGACAAGCCCTAGATCTTACCCTACCCCGTAGCCTACTCCTTGCCCGTACGCTGGCACTGACCCGTGCGTCAGCACGTAGCCTGACCCTCCCACGTTTCCGTTCCCTCACCTATGCCCTAAGCCTTGCCGTTCCCTAACCCTAACCGTACCCCGCAATGAAAACCCACCAACAGCCCTACACGTTACCCTACACCGTAGCCTACTCCTGGCCCGTACGCTGGCACTGACCCATGCATCAGTACGTAGCCTGACCCTCCCAAGTTTCCGTACCCGCACCTGTGCCCAAGCCTTGACGTTCCCTAACCCTAACCCTAGCCCGAAACGGAAACCCACCACCATCCCTAGACATTACCCTACGCCGTAGCCTACTCCTGGCGTGTACGTTGGCACTGACCCGTGCGTCATCATGTAGCCTGACACTCCCACGTTTCCGTACCCTCACCTGTGCCCTAAGCCTTGCCATTCCCTCACCCTAACCCTAGCCAGGAACGGAAACCCACCACCAGCCCTACACCTTACCCTATGCCGTAGCCTACTCCTGGCCCGTACGCTGGCACTAAAACGCGCGTCAGCACGTAGCCTGACCCTCACACGTTTCCGTACCCTCACCTGTGCCCTAAGCCTTGCCGTTCCCTAACCCTAACCCTATTCCGAAAAGGAAACACACCACCAGCCCTACAGCTTACCCACAAGCCATAGCCTACTCCTAGCCCGTACGCTGGCACTGACACGTGCGTCAGCATGTAGCCTGATCCTCCCACGTTTCTGTTCCCTCACCTGTGCCCTATGCATTGCCGTTCCCTAACCCTAACCCTAGCCCGGAACGGAAACCCACCACCAGCCATACACTTTACCCTACGCCGTAGCCTACTCCTGGCCCGAACGCTGGCACTGACCCTTGCGTCAGCACGTAGCCTGACCCTACCACGTTTCCGTACCCTCACCTGTGCCCTAAGTCTTGCCGTTCCCTAAACCTATCCCTAGCCCGGAACGGAAACCCTGCACCAGCCCTACACATTACCCTACGCCGTAGCCTACTCCTGGCCCGTACGTTGGCACTGACCCGTGCGTCAGCACGTAGCCTGACCTTCACACATTTCCGTACCCTCACCTGTGCCCTAAGCCTTGCCGTTCCCTAACCATAACCCTAGTACCGAACGGAAACCCACCACCGGCCCTACACCTAAACTCCATGCCATAGCCTACTCATGGCCCGTACGCTGGCACTGACCCGTGCGTCAGCACTTATCCTGACCCTCCCACGTTTCCGTACCCTCACCTGTGCACTAAGCCTTGCCATTCCCTAACCCTAACCCTAGCCCTGAACGGAAACCCACCACCAGCCCTACACCTAACACCCAAGCCGTAGCCTACTCCTGGCCGGTACGCTGGCACTGACACATGCGTCAGCACGTAGCCTGACTCTCCCACGTTTCTGTACCCTAAGCTGTGCCCTAAGCCTTGCCGTTCCCTAACCCTAACCCTAGCCCGGAACGGAAACCCACCACCAGCCCTGCATCTTACCCCCAAGCCGTAGCCTACTCCTTGCCCATACGATGGCACTGACCAGTGCATCAGCACGTAGCCTGACCCTCCCACGTTTCCGTACCCTCACCTGTGCCCTAAGGCTTGCCGTTCCCTATCCCTAAACGTGGTCCACAATGCCAACCCACCACCAGCCCTCCACCTTACCCTACGCCGTAGCCTACTCCTGGCCCGTACGCTGGCACGGATCCATGCATCAGTACGTAGCCTGACCCTCCCACGTTTCCGTACCTTCACCTGTGCCCTAAACCTTGACGTTCCCTAACCCTAACCCTAACCCGGAACGGAAACCCACCACCATCCCTAGAAATTACCCTCCGCCGTAGCCTACTCCTGGCCTGTATGCTGGCACTGACCCGTGCGTCAGCAAGTAGCCTGACCCTCCCACGTTTCCGTACACTCACCTGAGCACTAAGCCTTTCCATTCCGTAACCCTAACCCTAGCCCGGAATGGAAAGCCACCACCAGCCCAACAACTTAACCCCAAGCCGTAGCCTACTCCTGGCCCGTATTCTGGCACTGACACGTGCGTCAGCAAGTAGCCTGACCCTCCCACGTTTCAGGACCCTCAACTGTGCCCTAAGTCTGGCCGTTCCTAACACTAACCCTAGCCCAGAAAGGAAACCCACCACCAGCTCTACACCTTACCCCCAAGCCGTAGCCTACTCGTGGACCGTATGCTGACACTGACCCGTGCGTCAGCACGTAGCCTGACGCTCCCACGTTTCCGTACACTCACCTGTCCCCTAAGCCTTGCCGTTCCCTAACCCTAACCCTAGCCGGAACGGAAAACCACCACCAGCAATACAGCTTACCATATGTCGTAGCCTACACCTGGCCCATACGCGGGCACTGAGCCGTGCGTCAGCACGTAGCCTGACCCTCCCACGTTTCCGTACCCTCACCTGTGCCGTAAGCCTTGCCATTCCCTAACCCTAACCCTAGCCCCGAACGGAAACCCACCACCAGCTCTAAAACTTACCGACAAGCCGTAGCCTACTCCTGGCCCGTACACTGGCACTGACCCGTGCGTCAGCACGTAGCCTGACCCTCCCACGTTTCCGTACACTCACATGTGCCCTAAGCTTTGCCGTTCCCTAACCCTAAATGTAGCCCGGAACGGAAACCCACAACCAGCCCTACACCTTACCCTACGCCGTAGCCTAATCCTGGCCCGTACCCTGGCACTGACCCGTGCGTCAATAAGTAGCGTGACCCTCCCATGTTTCCGAACCCTCACCTGTGCCCTAAGCCTTGACGTTCCCTAACCCTAACCCTATCCCTGAACGGAAACCCACCAACTGCCCTAAACCTTAACCTACGCCATAGCCTACTCCTGGCCTGTACGGTGGCACTGACCCTTGCGTCAGCATGTAGCCTGACCCTCCCACGTTTTCGTACCCTCACCTGTGTCCTAAGCCTTGCCGTTCCGTAACCCTAACCCTAGCCCGGAACGGAAACCGACCACCAGCCCTAAACCTTACCCTATGCCGTAGCCTACACCTGGCCGATACGCGGGCACTGACATGTGCTTCAGCACGTAGCCTGACCCTCCCATGTTACCGTACCCTCACCTCTGCCCTAAGACCTGCCGTTCCCTAACTCTAACCCTAGCCCAGAATGGAAACCCACCACCAGCCCTAAACCTTACCCACAAGCTGTAGCCTACTCCTGGCCCGTACGCTGGCACTGACCCATGCGTCAGCATGTAGCCTGACACTCCAACGTTTCCGTACCCTCACCTGTGCCCTAAGTCTTGCCGTTCCCTAACCCTAACCCTAGCCCCCAACGGAAACCCACCACCATCCCTACAACTTACCCCCAAGCCGTAGCCTACTCCTGGTCCATACGCTGGCACTGACATGTGCGTCAGCACGTAGCGTGTCCTTCCCACATTAGCGTAACGTCACCTGTGCCCTAAGCCTTGCCGTTCCTTAAACCTAACACTAGTACGGAAGGGAAACACACCACAAGCACTATACCTAAGCCCCAAGCCATAGCCTACTCCTGGCCCGTACGCTGGCACTGACCCGTGCATCAGCACGTAGCCTGACCCTCCCACGTTACCTTACCCTCCCCTGTGCCCTAAGCCTTGCTGTTCCCTAACACTAACCCTAGCCTGGAACGGAAACCCACCACCAGCCCTACACCTAACCCCCAAGCCGTAGCCTACTCCTGTCCGGTACGCTGGCACTGACTCGTGCTTCAGCACGTATCCTGACCCTCCCACGTTTCCGTACACTCACCTGTGCCCTAAGCCTTGCTGTTCCCTAACAATAACCGTAGCCCGGAACAGAAAACCACCACCAGCCCTACACCATACTCTACGCCGTAGCCTACTCCTGGCACGTACGCTGACACTGATCCGTGCGTCAGCACGTAGCCTGACCCTCCCACGTTTCCGTACCCTCACCTGTGCCCTAAGCCTTGCCGTTCCCTTACCCTAAACCTAGCCCAGAACGGAAACCCACCACCAGCCCTACACCTTACCCTACGCCGTAGCCTACTCCTGACCCGTACGCTGGCACTGACCCGTGCGTCAGCACGTAGCCTGACCCTCCCACGTTTCCGTTCCCTCACCTGTGCCCTAAGCCTTGCCGTTCCCTAACCCTAACCCTAGCCCGGAACGGAAACCCACCACCAGTCCTACACTCTAGCCTATGCCGTAGCCTATTCCTGGCCCGTACGCTGGCACTGACCCGTGCGTCAGCACATAGCCTTACCCTCCCACGTTTCCGTATCCTCACCTGTGCCCTAAGCCTTGCCGTTCCCTAACCCTAACCCTAGCCCAGAACGGAAACCCACCGCGAGCCCTAGACCTTACCCTACGCCGTAGCCTATTGCTGGCCTGTACGCTGGCACTGACCCATGCGTCAGAAGGTAGCTTGACACTCCCACGTTTCTGTACCCTCACCTGTGCCCTAAGACTTGCCGTTCCGTATCCCTAACCCTAGCCCAGAACGGAAACCCACCACCAGCCCTACACCTTACCCTACGCCGTAGCCTACTCCTGGCCCGAACTCTGGCACTGACCCATGCGTCAGCACATAGCCTGACCCACCCACGTTTCCGTACCCTCACCTGTTCCCTAAGCCTTGCCGTTCCCTAACCCTAACCCTAGCCCAAAACGGAAACCCACCACCAGCCCTATACGTTACCCTACTCCGTAGCCTACTCCTGTCCCGTACGCTGGCACTGACCCATGCGTCTGCACGTAGCCTGACCTTCCCACATTTCCGTACCCTCACCTGTGCCCTAAGCCTTGCTGTTCCCTAACCCTATCCCTAGTACGGAACGGAAACCCTCCACCAGCCCTACAACTAACGCCCAAGCCATAGCCTACTCCTGGCCCGTACGCTGGCACTGACCCGTGCGGCAGCACGTAGCCTGACCCTCCCACGTTTCCGTACCCTCACCTGTGCCCTAAACCTTGCCTTTCCCTAACCCTAACCCTAGCCCGGAACGGAAACCCACCAACAGCCCTAGACCATTCCCTACACCGTAGTCTACTCCTGGCCCGTACGCTGGCACTGACCCATGCGTCAGCACGTAGCCTGACCCTCCCACGTTTCAGTACCCTCACCTGTGCCCTATGCCTTGCCGTTCCCTAACCCTAACCCTAGCACAGAACGGAAACCCACCTCCAGCCCTACACCTTACCCTATGCCGTAGCCTACACCTGCCCCGTACGTTGGCACTGACCCGTGAGTCAGCACGTAGCCTGACCCTCCCACGTTTCCGTACCCTCACCTGTGCCCTAAGCCTTGACGTTCCCTTACCCTAACCCTAGCCCGGAACGGAAACCCACCACCAGCCCTACACCTTACCCACAAGCTGTAGCCTACTCCTGGCCCGTATGCTGGCACTGACCCGTGCGTCAGCACGTAGCCTGACCCTCCCACGTTTCCGTACCCTCACCTGTGCCCTATGCCTTGCCGTTCCCTAACCCTAACCCTAGCACAGAATGGAAACACACCTCCAGCCCTATACCTTACCCTACGCTGTAGCCTACTGCTGGCCCGTATGCTGGCACTGACCCATGCGTAAGCACGTAGCCTGACCCTCCCACGTTTCCGTACCCTCACCTGTGCCCTAAGCCTTGACGTTCCCTAACCATAACCCTAGCCCAGAACGGAAAACCACCACCAGCCCTAGACCTTACCCTACGGTGTAGCCTACTCCTGGCCTGTACGCTGACACTGACCCATGCGTAAGCACGTAGCCTGACCCTCCCACGTTTCCGTACCCTCTCCTGTGCCCTAAGCTTTGCCGTTCCCTAACCCTAACCCTAGCCCGGAACGGATACCCACCACCAGCCCTAAACCTTTCCCTACGCCGTAGCCTACTCCTGGCCCGTACGCTGGCACTGACCCGTGCGTCAGCATGTAGACTGACACCCCACGTTTCCATACCCTCACCTGGGCCCTAAACCTTGCCGTTCCCCAACACTAACCCTAGCCCGGAATGGAAACACACCACCAGCCCTAAAACTTACCCCCATGCCATAGCCTACTCCTGGCCCGTACACAGGCACTGACCCGTGCGACAGCACGTAGCCTGACCCTCCCACTTTTCCGTACCCTCAGCTAAGCCCTAAGCCTTGGCCTTCCCTAACTCTAACCCAAGCCCGGAACGGAATCCCACCACCAGCCCTACACCTTAACGTATGCCGTAGCCTATTCCTGGCCCGTACGCTGGCACTGACACGTGCGTCAGCACGTAGCCTGACCCACCCACGTTTCCGTACCCTCACCTGTGCCCTAAGCCTTGCCGTTCCCTAACCCTAACCCTAGCCAGGAACGGAAAACCAACAGAAGCCCTAAACCTTACCATACGCCGTAGCCCAATCCTGGCCCGTACGCTGGCACTGACCCGTGAGTCAGCACGTAGCCTGACCCTCCCACGTTTCCGTACCCTCACCTGTGCCCTAAGCCTTGCCGTTCCCTAACCCTAACCCTAGTCTGGAACAGAAACCCACCACCAGCCCTACAGCTTACCCCCAAGCCATAGACTATTCCTGGCCCGTACGCTGGCACTGACCCGTGCGTCAGCATGTAGCCTGACCCTCCCACGTTTCCGTACCCTCACCTGTGCCCTAAGCCTTGCAGTCCCCTAACCCTAACCCTAGCACGGAACGGAAACCCACCACCAGCCCTACACCTAACCCCCAAGCCGTAGCCTACTCCTAGCCGGTACGCTGGCACTGACCCATGCATCAGCACATAGCCTGACCCTCCCAAGATTCTGTACCCTCACCTGTGCCCTAAGCCTTGCCGTTCCCTTACCCTAATCCTAGCAAGGAACGGAAACCCACAACCAGCCCTACAACTTACCCCCAAGCCGTAGGCTATTCCTGGACCTTACGCTGGCACTGACCTGTGTGTCAGCACGTAGCCTGACCCTCCCACGTTTTTGGACCCTCACATGTGCCCTAAGCCTTGGCATTCCCTAACCCTAACACTAGCCCGGAACGGAAACCCACCACCAGCCCTACACCTTTTCCTACGCCGTAGCCTATTCCTGGCCCGTACGCAGGCACTGACCCTTTCATCAGCACGTAGCCTGATCCTCCCACGTTTCCGTACACTCACCTGTGCCCTAAGCCTTACCGTTCCCTATCCCTAACCCTAGTCCGGAACGGAAACCCACCACCAGGCCTACACCTTACCCCCAAGCCGTAGCCTACTCCTGGTCCATACGCTGGCACTGACCTGTACGTCAGCACGTAGGCTGAACTTCCCACATTACCGTACCCTCACCTGTGCCCTAAGCCTTGCCGTTCCCTAACTCTAACCCTAGTACGGAACGGAAACACACCACCAGCCCTACACCTAACCCCCAAGCCATAGACTAATCCTGGCCCGTACGCTGGCACTGACCCGTGCGTCAGCACGTAGCCTGACCCTCCCACATTTCCGTACCCTCACCTGTGCCCTAAGCCTTGCTGTTCCCTAACACTAACCCTAGCCTGGAACGGAAACACACCACCAACCCTACACCTAACCACCAAGCCGTAGCCTACTCCTGGCCGGTACGCTGGCACTGACACGTGCATCAGCATGTAGCCTGACCCTCCCACGTTTCCGTAACCTCACCTGTGCCCTACGCTTTGCCATTCCCTAACCATAAATGTAGCTCGAAAGGGAAACAGCCCTACACATTACCCTACGCCGTAGCCTACTCCTGGCCGGTACGATGGCACTGACACGTGCATCAGCATGAAGCCTGACCCTCCCACGTTTCCGTACCCTCACCTGTGCCCTAAGCCTTGCCGTTCCCTAACCATAACCCAAGCCGGAACGGAATCCCACCACCAGCCCTACACATTACCGTATGCCGTAGCCTATTCCTGGCCCGTACGCTGGCACTGACACGTGCGTCAGCATGTAGCCTGACCCTCACACGTTTCCGTACCGTCACCTGTGCCCTAAGCCTTGCCGTTCCCTAACCCTAACACTAGACCGGAACGGAAACCCACCAAAAGCCCTACACCTTACCATACGTCATAGCCTACACCTGGACCGTACGCTGGCACTGACCCGTGAGTCAGCACGTAGCCTGACCCTCCCACGTTTCCGTACCCTCACCTGTGCCCTAAGCCTTGCTGTTCCCTCACCCTATCCCTAGGCAGGAACGGAACCCCACCAGCAGCCCTAAACCTTACCCTACGCCGTAGCCTACTCCTGGCCCGTACGCTGGCACTGACCCGTGCGTCAGCATGTAGCCTGAACCTCCCACGTTTCCGTACCCTCACCTGTGCCCTAAGCCTTGCCGTTCCCTAACCCTAACCCTAGCCCCGAACGGAAACCCAACACCAACCCTACACCTAACCCCCAAGCCGTAGCCTAAACCTGGCTGGTACGCTGGCACTGACCCGTGCATCGACACATAACCTGACCCTCCCCCGTTTCCGTACCCTCACCTGTGCCCTAAGCCTTGCCGTTCCCTAACCCTAACCCTAGCCATGAACGGAAACCCACCACCAGCCCTAAACCTTACCCCCAAGCCGTAGGCTACTACTGGACCTTACGCTGGCACTGACCAGTGCGTCAGCACGTAGCCTGACCCTCCCACGTTTGCGGACCCTCACCTGTGCCCTAAGCCTTGCCATTCCTTAACCCTAACCCTAGCCCGGAATGGAAACCCACCACCAACCCTACACCTTTCCCTACGCCGTAGCCTATTCCTGGCCCATACGCAGGCACTGACCCTTTCATCAGCACGTAGCCTGACCCTCCCACGTTTCCGTACCTTCACCTGTGCCCTAAGCCTTGCCGTTCCCTAAGCCTAACCCTAGCCCGGAACGGAAACACAACACCAGCCCTACACCTTACCCCCAAGCCGTAGCCTACTCCTGGTCCATACGCTGGCACTGACCTGTGCGTCAGCACGTAGCCTGAACTTCCCACATTACCGTACCCTCACCTGTGCCCTAAGCCTTGCCGTTCCCTAACCCTAACCCTAGTACGGAACGGAAACACACCACAAGCCCTACACCTAACCCCCAAGCCATAGCCTAATGCTGGCCCGTACGCTGGCACTGACCCGTGCGTCAGCACGTAGCCTGCCCCTCCCACGTTTCCGTACCCTCACCTGTGCCCCAAGCCTTGCTGTTCCCTAACACTAAACCTTGCCTTGAACGGAAACCTACCACCAGACCTACACCTAACCACCAAGCCGTAGCCTAATCCTGGCCCGTACGCTGGCACTGACCCGTGCGTCAGCACGTAGCCTGACCCTCCCACGTTTCCGTATCCTCACCTGTGCCCTAAGCCTTGCCGTTCCCTAACCCTAAACCTAGCACGGAACGGAAACCCACCGCAAGCCCTAGACCTTACCCTACGCCGTAGCCTATTGCTGGCCTGTACGCTGCCACTGACCCATGCGTCAGCAGGTAGCCTGACACTCCCACGTTTCTGTACCCTCACCTGTGCCCTAAGCATTGCCGTTCCGTAACCCTAACCCTAACCCGGAACGGAAACCCACCACCAGCCCTACACCTTACCCTACGCCGTAGCCTACTCCTGGCCCGAACGCTGGCACTGACCCATGCATCAGCACGTAGCTTGACCCTCCCACGTTTCCGTACCCTCACCTGTTCCCTAAGCCTTGCCGTTCCCTAACCCTAACCCTAGCCCGAAACGGAAACCCACCACCAGCCCTATACCTTACCCTACGCCGTAGCCTACTCCTGTCCCGTACGCTGGCACTGAACCGTGCGTCAGCACGTAGCCTGAACTTCCCACATTTCCGTACCCTCACCTGTGCCCTAAGCCTTGCTCTTCCCTAACCCTATCCCTAGTATGGAACGGAAACACTCCACCAGCCCTACACCTAACGCCCAAGCCATAGCCTACTCCTGGCCCGTACGCTGGCACTGACCCTTGCGGCAGCACGTAGCCTGACCCTCCCACGTTTCCGTACACTCACCTGTGCCCTAAGCCTTACCGTTCCCTAACCCTAACCCTAGCCCGGAATGGAAACCCACCATCAGCCCTACAACTAACCCCGAAGCCTTAGCCTAATCCTGGCTGGTATGCTGGCACTGACACGTGCGTCAGCACGTAGCCTGACCCTCACAGTTTTCCTTACCCTCACCTGTGCCCTAAGCCTTGCCGTTCCCTAACACTAACCCTAGCCCAGAACAGAAACCCACCACCCGCCCTAAACTCTACCCTACGCCGTAGCCTATTCCTGGCCCTCACCCTGGCACTGACACATGCGTCAGCACGTAGCCTGACCCTCCCACGTTTCCGTACCCTCACCTGTGCCCTAAGCCTTGACGTTCCCTAACCCTAACGCTAGCCCGGAACAAAGACCCACCACCAGCCCTACAACTTACCACCACGCCGTAGCCTGCTCCTGGCCCATATGCTGGCATTGAGCCGTGTGTCAGCACGTAGCCTGACCCACCCACGATTCCGAAACCTCACCTGTGCCCTAAGCCTTGCCGTTCCCCAATCCTAATCCTAGCCAGGAACGGAAACCCACCCCCCCAGCCCTACACCTTACCCTATGCCGTAGCCTACACCTGGACCGTACGCGGGCACTGACCTGTGCTTCAGCATGTAGCCTGACCCTCCCATTTTACCGTACCCTCACCTGTGCCCTAAGCCTTGCCGTTCCCTAACTCTAACCCTAGCCCGGAACGGAAACCCACCACCAGCCCTAATCCTAACCCACAAGCCGTGGCTTACTCCTGGCCCGTACGCTGGCACTGACCCGTGCGTCAGCACGTAGCCTGACCCTCCCACGTTTCCGTACCCTCACCTGTGCTGTAAGCCTTGCCGTTCCCTAACCCTAACCCTAGTCCTGAACGGAAACCCACCACCAGCCCTACACCTTACCCCCAAGCCGTAGCCTACTCCTGGCCGGTACGCTGGCACTGACCCGTGCGTCAGCATGTAGCCTGACCCTCCCTCGTTTCCGTACCCTCACCTGTGCCCTAAGCCTTGCCGTTCCCTAACCCTAACCCTAGTCCGGAACGGAAACACACCACCAGCCCTACACCTAACCCCCAAGCCGTAGCTTACTCCCGGCCAGTACGCTGGCACTGACCCTTGCATCATCACGTAGCCTGACCCTCCCACGTTTCCGTACCCTCACCTGTGCCCTATGGCTTGCCGTTCCCTAACCCTAACCCTAGCACTGAACGGAAACCCACCTCCAGCCCTACACATTACCCTATGCCGTAGCCTACACCTGGCCCGTATGTTGGCACTGACCCTTGCGTCAGCAGGTAGACTGACCCGCCCACGTTTCCGTACCCTCAGCTGTGCCCTAAGTCTTGCCGTTCCCTAACCCTAACCCTAGCGCGGAACGGAAACCCACCACCAGCCCTAAACCTTTCGCTACGCCGTAGCCTACTCCTGGCCCGTACGCTGGCACTGACACGTGCCTCAGCATGTAATCTGACCCCCACACGTTTCTGTACCCTCACCTGGGCCCTAAGCCTTGCCGTTCCCTAACCCTAACCCTAGCCCGGAACGGAAACCCAGCACAAGCCCTACACCATACCCTATGCCATAGCCTATTCCTGGCCCGAACGCTGGCACTGACCCGTGCGTCAGCACGTAGCCTGACCTTCCCACATTTCCGTAACTACACCTGTGCCGTAAGCCTTGCTGTTCCCTAACCCTAACCCTAGTACGGAACGGAAAACCACCACCAGCCCTGCACCTAACCTCCAAGCCATAGCCTACTTATGGCCCGTACGCTGGCATTGACCCGTGCGTCAGCACGTAGCCTGACCCTCCCACGTTTCCGTACCCTCACCTGTGCCATAAGCCTTGCCGTTCCCTAACCCTAACCCTAGACCACAACGGAAACCCACCACCAGCCCTACACCTTACCCTAAGCCGTCGCCTACTCCTGGCCCGTATACAGGCACTGACATGTGCGTCAGCACTTAGCCTGACCTTACCACATTTCCATACCCTCACCTGTGACCTAAGGCTTGCCGTTCCCTAACCCTAACCCTACTACGGAACGGAAACCCACCACCAGCCCTAAATCTAACGCCCAAACCATAGCCTACTCCTGCACCGTACGCTGGCACTGAACCGTGCGTCACCATGTAGCCTAACCCTCCCACGTTTCCGTACCCTCAACTGTGTCCTAAGCCTTGCCTTTCCCTAACCATAACCCTAGCCTTGAATGGAAACCCGCCACCAGCCCTATATCTAACCCCCAAGCCGTAGCCTACTCCTGGCCGGTACGCTGGCACTGATCCTTGCGTCAGCACGTAGCCTGACCCTCCCAAGTTTCCGTACCCTCACCTGTGCCCTAATCCTTGACGTTCGCTAACCCTAACCCTAGCCTGGAACAGAAACCCACCACCAGCCCTACAACTTACCACCACGCCTTAGCCTACTCCTGGCCCATATGCTGGCACTGACACGTGCGTCAGCACATAGCCTGAACATCCCAAGTTTCCGTAACCTCACCTGTGCCCTAAGCCTTGCCGTTCCCTAAACCTAACCCTATCCCGGAACGGAAACCCACCACCAGCCCTACACCTTACCCTATGACGTAGCGTATACCTGGCCAGTACGCGGGTAATAGCCTGTGCTTCCGCACGTTGCCTGACCCTACCATGTTACCGTACCCTCACCTGTGCTCTAAGCCTTGCCATTCCCTTACCCTAACGCTAGCCCTGAACGGAAACCCACCACCATCCCTAAACCTTACCCACAAGCCGTAGCCTACTCCTGGCCCATACGCTGGCACTGACCCGTGCGTCAGCACGTAGCCTGACCCTCCCATGTTTCCGTACCCTCACCTGTGCCCTAAGCCTTGCCGTTCCCTAACCCTAACCCTAGCCCGGAACGGAAACCCACCACCAGCACTAAACCTTACCCTACGCCGTAGCCTACTCCTGGCCGGTACGCTGGCACTGACCCGTGCGTCAGCACATAGCCTGACCCTCCCACGTTTCCGTACCCTCACCTGTGCCCTAAGCCTTGCCGTTCCCTAACCCTAACCCTAGCCCGGAACGGAAACCCACCACTAGCCCTAAACCTTTCCCTACGCCTTAGCCTACACCTGGCCCGTACGCTGGCACTGACCCATGCGTCAGCACGTTGTCTGACCCTCCCACGTTTCCGTACCCTCACCTGGGCCCTAAGCCTTGCCGTTTCCTAACCCTAACCCTAGCCCATGAACGGAAACCCACCACCAGCCCTACACCTTACCCTACGCCGTAGCATACTCCTGGCCCGTACGCTGGCACTGACCCGTGCGTCAGCACGTAGCCTAACCCTCTCACGTTTCCGAACCCTCACCTGTGCTGTAAGCCTTGCCGTTCCCTAACCCTAACCCTAGCCCTGAACGGAAACCCACCACCAGCCCTACACCTTACCCCCAAGCCGTAGCCTACTCCTGGCCGGTACGCTGGCACTGACCCGTGCGTCAGCACGTAGCCTGATCCTCCCTCGTTTCCGTACCCTCACCTGTGCCCTAAGCCTTGCCGTTCCCTAACCCTAAACCTAGTCCGGAACGGAAACACACCACCAGCCCTACACCTAACCCCCAAGCCGTAGCTTACTCCCGGCCAGTACGCTGGCACTGACCCGTGCATCATCACGTAGCCTGACCCTCCCACGTTTCCGTACAATCACCTGTGCCCTAAGCCTTGCCGTTCCCTAACCCTAATCGTAGCCCGGAACGGAAACCCACCACCACCCCTACACCTTACCCCCAAGCCGTAGCCTACTCCTGGCCCGTACGGTGGCACAGATCCGTGCGTCAGCACGAAGCCTGACCCTCCCACGTTTGCGGACACTCACCTGTGCCCTAAGCCTTGCCGTTCCCTAACCCTAACCCTAGCCCGGAACCGAAACCCACCACCAGCCCTACACCTTTCCCTACGCCGTAGCCTATTCCTGGCTCATACGCAGGCACTGACCCTTTCATCACCAAGTAGACTGACCCTCCCACGTTTCCGTACCCTCACCTGTGCCCTAAGCCTTGCCATTCACTAACCCTAACCCTAGCCCGGAACGGAAACCCACCACCAGCCCTACACCTTACTCTATGCCGTAGCCTACACCTGGCCCGTACGCGGGCACTGACCTGTGCTTCAGCACGTAGCCTGACCCTCCCATGTTACCGTACGCTCACCTGTGCCCTAAGCCTTGTCGTTCCCTAACCCTAACCCTAGCCCGGCACGGAATCTCACCACCAGCTCTACAGCTTATCGTATGCCGTAGCCTAGTCCTGGCCCGTACGCTGGCACTGACCCGTGTGTCAGCATGTAGCCTGACCCTCCCACGTTTCCGTAACCTCACCTGTGCCCTAAGCATTGCCGTTCCCTAACCCTAACCCTAGCCCGGAACAGAAACCCACCACCAGCCCTACACCTTACCATACGCCGTAGCCTACTCCTGGCCCGTACGCTGGCACTGACCCGTGAATCAGCACGTAGACTGACCCTCCCACATTTCCGTACCCTCACCTGTGCCCTAAGCCTTGCCGTTCCCTCACCCTAACCCTAGCCAAGAACGGAAACCCACCAGCAGCCCTAAACCTTACCCTACACCATAGCCTACTCCTGGCCCGTACGGTGGCACTGACCAGTGCGTCAGCACGTAGCCTGACCCTCACACGTTTCCGTACCCTCACCTGTGCCCTAAGCCTTGTCGTTCCCTAACCCTAACCCTAATCCGGAACGGAAGCCCACCACCAGCCCTACAGCTTACCCCCGAACCATAGCCTATTCCTGGCCCGTACGCTGGCACTGACCCGTGCTTCAGCATGTAGCCTGACCCTCCCACGTTTCCGTAACCTCACCTGTGCCCTAAGCATTGCCGTTCCCTAACCCTAACCCTAGCCCGGAACAGAATCCCACCACCAGCCCTACACCTAACCCCCAAGCCGTAGCCTACTCCTGGCTGGTACGCTGGCACTGACCCGTGCGTCAGCACGTAGCCTGACCCTCCCACGTTTCCGTACCCTCACCTGTGCCCTAAGACTTGCTGTTCCCTAACACTAAACCTAGCCTGGAACGGAAACACACCATCAGCCCTACACCTAACCACCAAGCCGTAGCCTACTCCTGGCCGGTACGCTGGCACTGACACGTGCGTCAGCATGTAGCCTGACCCTCCCACGTTTCCGTACCCTCACCTGTGCCCTAAGCCTTGCCATTCCCTAACCCTAACCCTAGCCCGGAACGGAAACCCACCACTAGCCCTAAACTTTTCCCTACGCCGTAGCCTAAACCTGGCCCGTACGCTGGCACAGACCCATGCGTCAGCATGAAGCCTGACCCTCCCACGTTTGCGGACACTCACCTGTGCCCTAAGCCTTGCCGTTCCCTAACCCTAACCCTAGCCCGGAACCGAAAACCACCACCAGCCCTACACCTTTCCCTACGCCGTAGCCTATTCCTGGCTCATACGCAGGCACTGACCCTTTCATCAGCAAGTAGACTGAACCTCCCACGTTTCCGTACCCTCACCTGTGCCCTAAGCCTTGCCATTCATTAACCCTAACCCTAGCCCGGAACGGAAACCCACCACCAGCCCTACACCTTACTCTATGCCGTAGCCTACACCTGGCCCGTACGCGGGCACTGACCTGTGCTTCAGCACGTAGCCTGACCCTCCCATGTTACCGTACGCTCACCTGTGCCCTAAGCCTTGTCGTTCCCTAACCCTAACCCTAGCCCGGAACGGAATCTCACCACCAGCTCTACAGCTTATCGTATGCCGTAGCCTAGTCCTGGCCCGTACGCTGGCACTGACCCGTGCGTCAGCACGTAGCCTGACCCTCCCACGTTTGCGGACCCTCACCTGTGCCCTAAGCCTTGCCATTCCCTAACCCTAACCCTAGCCCGGAACGGAAACCCACCACCAGCCCTAAACCTTACCCCCAAGCCGTAGCCTACTCCTGGTCCATACGCTGGCACTGACCTGTGCGTCAGCACGTAGCCTGAACCTCCCACATTACCGTACCCTCACCTGTGCCCTAAGCCTTGCCGTTCCCTAACCCTAACCCTAGTACGGAACGGAAACACACCACAAGCCCTACACCTAACCCCCAAGCAGTAGCCTACTCCTGGCCGGTACGCTGGCACTGACCCGTGCGTCAGCACGTAGCCTGACCCTCCCACGTTTCCGTACCCTCACCTGTGCCCTAAGACTTGCTGTTCCCTAACACTAACCCTAGCCCAGAACGGAAACCCACCACCAGCCCTACACCTTAACCTACGCCGTAGCCTACTCCTGGCCTGTACGGTGGCACTGACCCTTGCGTCAGCACGTAGCCTGACCCTCCCACGTTTCCGTACCCTCACCTGTGCCCTAAACCTTGCCGTTCTGTAACCCTAACCCTAGCCCGGAACGGAAACCCACCACCAGCCCTACACCTTACCCCCAAGCCGTAGCCTACTCCTGGCCCGTTCGGTGGCAGTAACTCTAGCATCAGCAAGTAGCCTGACCCTCCCACGTTTCTGTACCCTCACACGTGCAGTAAGCCTTGCCGTTCTGTAACCCTAACCCTAGACCGGAACGGAAACCCACCACCAGCCCTACACCTTTCCCTATGCCGTAGCCTATTCCTGGCTCGTACGCAGGCACTGACACTTTCATCAGCACTTAGCCTGAACCTCCCAGGTTTCTGTACCCTCACCTGTGCCCTAAGCCTTGCCGTTCACTAACCCTAACCCTAGCCCGGAACGGAAACCCACCACCAGCCCTACAACTTACCCCCAAGCCGTAGCCTACTCCTGGCCGGTACGCTGGCACTGACACGTGCGTCAGCACGTAGCCTGACCCTCACACGTTTCCGTACCCTCACCTGTGCCCTAAGCCTTGCCGTTTCCTAACCCTAACCCTAGCCCGGAACAGAAACCCACCACCAGCCCTACACTCTACCCTACGCCATAGCCTATTCCTGGCCCGTACACTGGCACTGAGCCGTGCGTCAGCACGTAGCCTGACCCTCCCACGTTTCCGTACCCTCACCTGTGCCCTAAGCCTTGAGGTTCCCTAACCCTAACTCTAGCCCGGAACAGAAAACCACCAACAGCCCTACAACTTACGACCACGCCATAGCCTACTCCTGGCCCATATGCTGGCACTGACACGTGGGTCAGCACGTAGCCTGTCCCTCCCACGTTTCCGTAACCTCACCTGTGCCCTAAGCCTTGCCGTTTCCTAACCTTAACCCTAGCCCTGAACGGAAACCCACCACCAGCCCTACACCTTACACTATGCCGTAGCCTACACCTGGCCCGTACGCGGGCACTGACCTGTGCTTCAGCACGTAGCCTGACCCTCCCATGTTACTGTACTCTCACCTGGGCCCTAAGCCTTGCCGTTCCCTAACCCTAACCCGAGCCTGGCACGGAATCCCACCCCCAGCCCTACACCTTATATTATGCCGTAGCCTAGTCCTGGCCCGTACGCAGGCACTGAACCGTGCGTCAACATATACCCTGACCCTCCCACGTTTCCGTACCCTCACCTGTGCCCTAAGCCTTGCCGTTCCCTATCCCTAACCCTAGCCCGGAACAGAAACCCACCACAATCCCTAAACCTTACCATACGCCGTAGCCTACTCCTGGCCCGTACGCTGGCACTGACCCGTGAGTCAGCACGTAGACTGACCCTCCCACATTTCCGTACCCTCACCTGTGCCCTAAGCCTTGCCGTTCCCTCACCCTAACCCTAGCCAAGAACGGAAACCCACCAGCAGCCCTAAACCTTACCCTACACCATAGCCTACTCCTGGCCCGTACGGTGGCACTGACCAGTGCGTCAGCACGTAGCCTGACCCTCACACGTTTCCGTACCCTCACCTGTGCCCTAAGCCTTGTCGTTCCCTAACCCTAACCCTAGTCTGGAATGGAAGCCCACCACCAGCCCTACAGCTTACCCCCGATCCATAGCCTATTCCTGGCCCGTACGCTGGCACTGACCCGTGCTTCAGCATGTAGCCTGACCCTCCCACGTTTCCGTAACCTCACCTGTGCCCTAAGCATTGCCGTTCCCTAACCCTAACCCTAGCCCGGAACAGAATCCCACCACCAGCCCTACACCTTACCATACGCCGTAGCCTACTCCTGGCCCGTACGCTGGCACTGACCCGTGAGTCAGCACGTAGACTGACCCTCCCATATTTCCGTACCCTCACCTGTGCCCTAAGCCTTGCCGTTCCCTCACCCTATCCCTAGCCCGGAACGGAAACCCACCAGCAGCCCTAAACCTTACCCTACACCATAGCCTACTCCTGGCCAGTACGGTGGCACTGACCAGTGCGTCAGCACGTAGCCTGACCCTCACACGTTTCCGTACCCTCACCTGTGCCCTAAGCCTTGTCGTTCCCTAACCCTAACCGTAGTCCAGAACGGAAGCCCACCACCAGCCCTACAGCTTACCCCCGATCCATAGCCTATTCCTGGCCCGTACGCTGGCACTGACACGTGCTTCAGCATGTAGCCTGACCCTCCCACGTTTCCGTACCCTCACCTGTGCCCTAAGCCTTGCCATTCCCTAACCCTAACCCTAGCCCGGAACGGAAACCCACCACCAGCCCTACACCTAACCCCCAAGCCGTAGCCTACTCATGGCTGGTACGCTGGCACTGACCCGTTCATCAGCACGTAGCCTGACCCTCCCACGTTTCCGTACCCTCACCTGTGCCCTAAGCCTTGCCGTTCCCTATCCCTAACCCTGGCCCGGAACGGAAACCCACCACCAGCCCTAAAACTTACCCCAAAGCCGTAGCCTATTCCTGGACCTTATGCTGGCACTGACCCGTGCGTCAGCACGTAGCCTGACCCTCCAACGTTTGCGGACCCTCACCTGTGCCCTAAGCCTTGCCATTCCCTAACCCTAAACCTAGACTGGAATGGAAACCCCCCACCAGCCCTACACCTTTCCCTACGCCGTAGCCTATTCCTGGCCCGTACGCAGGCACTGACCCTTTCATCAGCACGTAGCCTGACCCTCCCACGTTTCCGTACCCTCACCTGTGCCCTAAGCCTTGCCGTTCCCTAACCCTAACCCTAGCCCGGAACGGAAACCCACCACCAGCCCTAAACCTTACCCCCAAGCCGTAGCCTACTCCTGGTCCATACGCTGGCACTGACCTGTGCGTCAGCACGTAGCCTGAACTTCCCACATTACCGTACCCTCACCTGTGCCCTAAGCCTTGCCGTTCCCTAACCCTAACCCTAGTACGGAACGGAAACACACCACAAGCCCTCCACCTAACCCCCAAGCCGTAGCCTACTCCTGGCCGGTACGCTGGCAGTGACCCGTGCGTCAGCACGTAGCCTGACCCTCCCACGTTTCCGTACCCTCACCTGTGCCCTAAGACTTGCTGTTCCCTAACACTAAACCTAGCCTGGAACGGAAACACACCATCAGCCCTACACCTAACCACCAAGCCGTAGGCTACTCCTGGCCGGTACGCTGGCACTGACCCGTGCGTCAGCACGTAGCCTGACCCTCCCACGTTTCAGTACACTCACCTGTGCCCTAAGCCTTGCCATTCCCTAACACTAACCCTAGCCCGGAACGGAAACCCACCAATAGCCCTAAACCTTTCCCTACGCCGTAGCCTACACCTGGCCCGTACGCTGTCACTGACCCATGCGTCAGCACGTTGTCTGACCCTCCCACGTTTCCGTACCCTCACCTGGGCCCTAAGCCTTGCCGTTTCCTAACCCTAACACTAGCCCATGAACGGAAACCCACCACCAGCCCTACACATTACCCTACGCCATAGCATACTCCTGGCCCGTACGCTGGCACTGACCCGTGTGTCAGCACGTAGCCTAACCCTCTCACGTTTCCGAACCCTCACCTGTGCTGTAAGCCTTGCCGTTCCCTAACCCTAACCCTAGTCCGGAACGGAAACACACCACCAGCCCTACACCTAACCCCCAAGCCGTAGCTTACTCCCGGCCAGTACGCTGGCACTGACCCATGCATCATCACGTAGCCTGACCCTCCCACGTTTCCGTACAATCACCTGTGCCCTAAGCCTTGCCGTTCCCTAACCCTAATCGTAGCCCGGAACGGAAACCCACCACCAGCCCTACACCTTACCCCCAAGCCATAGCCTACTCCTGGCTCGTACGCTGGCACAGACCCGTGCGTCAGCACGAAGCCTGACCCTCCCACGTTTGCGGACACTCACCTGTGCCCTAAGCCTTGCCGTTCCCTAACCCTAACCCTAGCCCGGAACCGAAACCCACAACCATCCCTACACCTTTCCCTATGCCGTAGCCTATTCCTGGCTCATACGCAGGCACTGACCCTTTCATCAGCAAGTAGACTGACCCTCCCACGTTTCCGTACCCTCACCTGTGCCCTAAGCCTTGCCATTCACTAACCCTAACCCTAGCCCGGAACGGAAACCCACCACCAGCCCTACACCTTACTCTATGCCGTAGCCTACACCTGGCCCGTACGCGGGCACTGACCTGTGCTTCAGCACGTAGCCTGACCCACCCATGTTACCATACGCTCACCTGTGCCCTAAGCCTTGTCGTTCCCTAACCCTAACCCTAGCCCGGCACGGAATCTCACCACCAGCTCTACAGCTTATCGTATGCCGTAGCCTAGTCCTGGCCCGTACGCTGGCACTGACCCGTGTGTCAGCATGTAGCCTGACCCTCCCACGTTTCCGTAACCTCACCTGTGCCCTAAGCATTGCCGTTCCCTAACCCTAACCCTAGCCTGTAACAGAAACCCACCACCAGCCCTACACCTTACCCCAAGCCGTAGCCTATTCCTGGCCCGTACGCAGGCACTGACCATTTCATCAGCACGTAGCCTGACCCTCCCACGTTTCCGTACCCTCATCTGTGCCCTAAGCCTTGCCGTTCCCTAACCCTAACCCTAGCCCGGAACGGAAACCCACCACCAGCCCTACACCTTAACCTACGCCGTAGCCTACTCCTGGGTGTACGGTGGCACTGACCCTTGCGTCAGCATGTAGCCTGACCCTCCCACGTTTCCGTACCCTCAGCTGTGCCCTAAACCTTGCCGTTCTGTAACCCTAACCCTAGCCCGGAACAGAAACCCACCACCAGCCCTACACCTTACCCCCAAGCCGTAGCCTACTCCTGGCCCGTTCGGTGGCAGTAACCCTAGCATCAGCAAGTAGCCTGACCCTCCCACGTTTCTGTACCCTCACACGTGCCCTAAGCATTGCCGTTCTGTAACCCTAACCCTAGACCGGAACGGAAACCCACCACCAGCCCTACACCTTACCATACGCCGTAGCCTACTCCTGGCCCGTACGCTGTCACTGACCCGTGAGTCAGCACGTAGACTGACCCTCCCACATTTCCGTACCCTCACCTGTGCCCTAAGCCTTGCCGTTCCCTCACCCTAACCCTAGCCAAGAACGGAAACCCACCAGCAGCCCTAAACTTTACCCTACACCATAGCCTACTCCTGGCCCGTACGGTGGCACTGACCAGTGCGTCAGCACGTAGCCTGACCCTCACACGTTTCCGTACCCTCACCTGTGCCCTAAGCCTTGTCGTTCCCTAACCCTAACCCTAGTCCGGAACGGAAGCCCACCACCAGCCCTACAGCTTACCCCCGATCCATAGCCTATTCCTGGCCCGTACGCTGGCACTGACCCATGCTTCAGCATGTAGCCTGACCCTCCCACGTTTCCGTACCCTCACCTGTGCCCTAAGCCTTGCCATTCCCTAACCCTAACCCTAGCCCGGAACGGAAACCCACCACCAGCCCTACACCTAACCCCCAAGCCGTAGCCTACTCCTGGCTGGTACGTTGGCACTGACACGTTCATCAGCACGTAGCCTGACCCTCCCACGTTTTGTACCCTCACCTGTGCCCTAAGCCTTGCCGTTCCCTATCCCTAACCCTAGCCCGGAACAGAAACCCACCACCAGCCCTAAAACTTACCCCAAAGCCGTAGCCTATTCCTGGACCTTATGCTGGCACTGACCCGTGCGTCAGCACGTAGCCTGACCCTCCCACGTTTGCGGACCCTCACCTGTGCCCTAAGCCTTGCCATTCCCTAACCCTAACCCTAGACCAGAACGGAAACCCACCACCAGCCCTACACCTTTCCCTACGCCGTAGCCTACTCCTGGCCCGTACGCTGGCACTGACCCGTGAGTCAGCACGTAGACTGACCCTCCAACGTTTGCGGACCCTCACCTGTGCCCTAAGCCTTGCCGTTCCCTAACCCTAACCCGAGACTGGCACGGAATCCCACCCCCAGCCCTACACCTTATCGTATGCCGTAGCCTAGTCCTGGCCCGTACGCTGGCACTGACCCGTGCGTCAACATATAGCCTGACCCTCCCACGTTTCCGTACCCTCACCTGTGCCCTAAGCCTTGCCGTTCCCTAACCCTAACCCTAGCCCGGAACGGAAACCCACCACAATCCCTACACCTTACCATACGCCGTAGCCTACTCCTGGCCCGTACGCTGGCACTGACCCGTGAGTCAGCACGTAGACTGACCCTCCCACATTTCCGTACCCTCACCTGTGCCCTAAGCCTTGCCGTTCCCTCACCTTAACCCTAGCCAAGAACGGAAATCCACCAGCAGCCCTAAACCTTACCCTACACCATAGCCTACTCCTGGCCCGTACGGTGGCACTGACCAGTGCGTCAGCACGTAGCCTTACCCTCACACGTTTCCGTACCCTCACCTGTGCCCTAAGCCTTGTCGTTCGCTAACCCTAACCCTAGTCCGGAACGGAAGCACACCACAAGCCCTACAGCTTACCCCCGATCCATAGCCTATTCCTGGCCCGTACGCTGGCACTGACCCGTGCTTCAGCATGTAGCCTGACCCTCCCACGTTTCCGTACCCTCACCTGTGCCCTAAGCCTTGCCATTCCCTAACCCTAACCCTAGCCCGGAACGGAAACCCACCAACAGCCCTACACCTAACCCCCAAGCCGTAGCCTACTCCTGGCTGGTACGCTGGCACTGACCCGTTCATCAGCACATAGCCTGACCCTCCCACGTTTCCGTACCCTCACCTGTGCCCTAAGCCTTGCCGTTCCCTATCCCTAACCCTAGCCCGGCACGGAAACCCACCACCAGCCCTAAAACTTACCCCAAAGCCGTAGCCTATTCCTGGACCTTATGCTGGCACTGACCCGTGCGTCAGCACGTAGCCTGACCCTCCCACGTTTGCGGACCCTCACCTGTGCCCTAAGCCTTGCCATTCCCTAACCCTAACCCTAGACCGGAACGGAAACCCACCACCAGCCCTACACCTTTCCCTACGCCGTAGCCTATTCCTGGCCCGTACGCAGGCACTGACACTTTCATCAGCACGTAGCCTGACCCTCCCACGTTTCTGTACCCTCACCTGTGCCCTAAGCCTTGCCATTCCCTAACCCTAACCCTAGCCCGGAACGGAAACCCACCACCAGCCCTAAACCTTACCCCCAAGCCGTAGCCTACTCCTGGTCCATACGCTGGCACTGACCTGTGCGTCAGCACGTAGCCTGAACTTCCCACATTACCGTACCCTCACCTGTGCCCTAAGCCTTGCCGTTCCCTAACCCTAACCCTAGTCCGGAACGGAAACACACCACCAGCCCTACACCTAACCCCCAAGCCGTAGCTTACTCCCGGCCAGTACGCTGGCACTGACCCGTGCATCATCACGTAGCCTGACCCTCCCACGTTTCCGTACACTCACCTGTGCTCTAAGCCTTGCCGTTCCCTAACCCTAACCGTAGCCCGGAACGGAAACCCACCACCAGCCCTACACCTTACCCCCAAGCCGTAGCCTACTCCTGGCCCGTACGCTGGCACAGACCCGTGCGTCAGCACGAAGCCTGACCCTCCCACGTTTGCGGACACTCACCTGTGCCCTAAGCCTTGCCGTTCCCTAACCCTAACCCTAGCCCGGAACCGAAACCCACCACCAGCCCTACACCTTTCCCTACGCCGTAGCCTATTCCTGGCTCGTACGCAGGCACTGACATTTTCATCAGCACTTAGCCTGAACCTCCCAGGTTTCTGTACCCTCACCTGTGCCCTAAGCCTTGCCGTTCACTAACCCTAACCCTAGCCCGGAACGGAAACCCACCACCAGCCCTACAACTTACCCCCAAGCCGTAGCCTACTCCTGGCCGGTACGCTGGCACTGACACGTGCGTCAGCACGTAGCCTGACCCTCACACGTTTCCGTACCCTCACCTGTGCCCTAAGCCTTGCCGTTTCCTAACCCTAACCCTAGCCCGGAACAGAAACCCACCACCAGCCCTACACTCTACCCTACGCCATAGCCTATTCCTGGCCCGTACACTGGCACTGAGCCGTGCGTCAGCACGTAGCCTGACCCTCCCACGTTTCCGTACCCTCACCTGTGCCCTAAGCCTTGAGGTTCCCTAACCCTAACTCTAGCCCGGAACAGAAAACCACCAACAGCCCTACAACTTACGACCACGCCGTAGCCTACTCCTGGCCCATATGCTGGCACTGACACGTGGGTCAGCACGTAGCCTGTCCCTCCCACGTTTCCGTAACCTCACCTGTGCCCTAAGCCTTGCCGTTTCCTAACCTTAACCCTAGCCCTGAACGGAAACCCACCACCAGCCCTACACCTTACACTATGCCGTAGCCTACACCTGTCCCGTACGCGGGCACTGACCTGTGCTTCAGCACGTAGCCTGACCCTCCCATGTTACTGTACTCTCACCTGGGCCCTAAGCCTTGCCGTTCCCTAACCCTAACCCGAGCCTGGCACGGAATCCCACCCCCAGCCCTACACCTTATATTATGCCGTAGCCTAGTCCTGGCCCGTACGCTGGCACTGAACCGTGCGTCAACATATACCCTGACCCTCCCACGTTTCCGTACCCTCACCTGTGCCCTAAGCCTTGCCGTTCCCTAACCCTAACCCTAGCCCGGAACGGAAACCCACCACAATCCCTAAACCTTACCATACGCCGTAGCCTACTCCTGGCCCGTACGCTGGCACTGACCCGTGAGTCAGCACGTAGACTGACCCTCCCACATTTCCGTACCCTCACCTGTGCCCTAAGCCTTGCCGTTCCCTCACCCTAACCCTAGCCAAGAACGGAAACCCACCAGCAGCCCTAAACCTTACCCTACACCATAGCCTACTCCTGGCCCGTACGGTGGCACTGACCAGTGCGTCAGCACGTAGCCTGAACCTCACACGTTTCCGTACCCTCACCTGTGCCCTAAGCCTTGTCGTTCCCTAACCCTAACCCTAGTCTGGAACGGAAGCCCACCACCAGCCCTACAGCTTACCCCCGATCCATAGCCTATTCCTGGCCCATACGCTGGCACTGACCCGTGCTTCAGCATGTAGCCTGACCCTCCCACGTTTCCGTAACCTCACCTGTGCCCTAAGCATTGCCGTTCCCTAACCCTAACCCTAGCCCGGAACAGAATCCCACCACCAGCCCTACACCTTACCATACGCCGTAGCCTACTCCTGGCCCGTACGCTGGCACTGACCCGTGAGTCAGCACGTAGACTGACCCTCCCATATTTCCGTACCCTCACCTGTGCCCTAAGCCTTGCCGTTCCCTCACCCTATCCCTAGCCCGGAACGGAAACCCACCAGCAGCCCTAAACCTTACCCTACACCATAGCCTACTCCTGGCCCGTACGGTGGCACTGACCAGTGCGTCAGCACGTAGCCTGACCCTCACACGTTTCCGTACCCTCACCTGTGCCCTAAGCCTTGTCGTTCCCTAACCCTAACCGTAGTCCAGAACGGAAGCCCACCACCAGCCCTACAGCTTACCCCCGATCCATAGCCTATTCCTGGCCCGTACGCTGGCACTGACACGTGCTTCAGCATGTAGCCTGACCCTCCCACGTTTCCGTACCCTCACCTGTGCCCTAAGCCTTGCCATTCCCTAACCCTAACCCTAGCCCGGAACGGAAACCCACCACCAGCCCTACACCTAACCCCCAAGCCGTAGCCTACTCATGGCTGGTACGCTGGCACTGACCCGTTCATCAGCACGTAGCCTGACCCTCCCACGTTTCCGTACCCTCACCTGTGCCCTAAGCCTTGCCGTTCCCTATCCCTAACCCTGGCCCGGAACGGAAACCCACCACCAGCCCTAAAACTTACCCCAAATCCGTAGCCTATTCCTGGACCTTATGCTGGCACTGACCCGTGCGTCAGCACGTAGCCTGACCCTCCAACGTTTGCGGACCCTCACCTGTGCCCTAAGCCTTGCCATTCCCTAACCCTAAACCTAGACTGGAATGGAAACCCCCCACCAGCCCTACACCTTTCCCTACGCCGTAGCCTATTCCTGGCCCGTACGCAGGCACTGACCCTTTCATCAGCACGTAGCCTGACCCTCCCACGTTTCCGTACCCTCACCTGTGCCCTAAGCCTTGCCGTTCCCTAACCCTAACCCTAGCCCGGAACGGAAACCCACCACCAGCCCTAAACCTTACCCCCAAGCCGTAGCCTACTCCTGGTCCATACGCTGGCAATGACCTGTGCGTCAGCACGTAGCCTGAACTTCCCACATTACCGTACCCTCACCTGTGCCCTAAGCCTTGCCGTTCCCTAACCCTAACCCTAGTACGGAACGGAAACACACCACAAGCCCTACACCTAACCCCCAAGCCGTAGCCTACTCCTGGCCGGTACGCTGGCAGTGACCCGTGCGTCAGCACGTAGCCTGACCCTCCCACGTTTCCGTACCCTCACCTGTGCCCTAAGACTTGCTGTTCCCTAACACTAAACCTAGCCTGGAACGGAAACACACCATCAGCCCTACACCTAACCACCAAGCCGTAGGCTACTCCTGGCCGGTACGCTGGCACTGACCCGTGCGTCAGCACGTAGCCTGACCCTCCCACGTTTCAGTACACTCACCTGTGCCCTAAGCCTTGCCATTCCCTAACACTAACCCTAGCCCAGAACGGAAACCCACCAATAGCCCTAAACCTTTCCCTACGCCGTAGCCTACACCTGGCCCGTACGCTGGCACTGACCCATGCGTCAGCACGTTGTCTGACCCTCCCACGTTTCCGTACCCTCACCTGGGCCCTAAGCCTTGCCGTTTCCTAACCCTAACACTAGCCCATGAACGGAAACCCACCACCAGCCCTACACATTACCCTACGCCATAGCATACTCCTGGCCCGTACGCTGGCACTGACCCGTGTGTCAGCACGTAGCCTAACCCTCTCACGTTTCCGAACCCTCACCTGTGCTGTAAGCCTTGCCGTTCCCTAACCCTAACCCTAGCCCTGAACGGAAACCCACCACCAGCCCTAAATCTTACCCCCAAGCCGTAGCCTACTCCTGGCCGGTACGCTGGCACTGACCCGTGCGTCAGCATGTAGCCTGACCCTCCCTCGTTTCCGTACCCTCACCTGTGCCCTAAGCCTTGCCGTTCCCTAACCCTAACCCTAGTCCGGAACGGAAACACACCACCAGCCCTACACCTAACCCCCAAGCCGTAGCTTACTCCCGGCCAGTACGCTGGCACTGACCCATGCATCATCACGTAGCCTGACCCTCCCACGTTTCCGTACAATCACCTGTGCCCTAAGCCTTGCCGTTCCCTAACCCTAATCGTAGCCCGGAACGGAAACCCACCACCAGCCCTACAACTTACCCCCAAGCCATAGCCTACTCCTGGCTCGTACGCTGGCACAGACCCGTGCGTCAGCACGAAGCCTGACCCTCCCACGTTTGCGGACACTCACCTGTGCCCTAAGCCTTGCCGTTCCCTAACCCTAACCCTAGCCCGGAACCGAAACCCACAACCATCCCAACACCTTTCCCTATGCCGTAGCCTATTCCTGGCTCATACGCAGGCACTGACCCTTTCATCAGCAAGTAGACTGACCCTCCCACGTTTCCGTACCCTCACCTGTGCCCTAAGCCTTGCCATTCACTAACCCTAACCCTAGCCCGGAACGGAAACCCACCACCAGCCCTACACCTTACTCTATGCCGTAGCCTACACCTGGCCCGTACGCGGGCACTGACCTGTGCTTCAGCACGTAGCCTGACCCACCCATGTTACCGTACGCTCACCTGTGCCCTAAGCCTTGTCGTTCCCTAACCCTAACCCTAGCCCGGCACGGAATCTCACCACCAGCTCTACAGCTTATCGTATGCCGTAGCCTAGTCCTGTCCCGTACGCTGGCACTGACCCGTGTGTCAGCATGTAGCCTGACCCTCCCACGTTTCCGTAACCTCACCTGTGCCCTAAGCATTGCCGTTCCCTAACCCTAACCCTAGCCCGTAACAGAAACCCATCACCAGCCCTACACCTTACCCCAAGCCGTAGCCTATTCCTGGCCCGTACGCAGGCACTGACCATTTCATCAGCACGTAGCCTGACCCTCCCACGTTTCCGTACCCTCATCTGTGCCCTAAGCCTTGCCGTTCCCTAACCCTAACCCTAGCCCGGAACGGAAACCCACCACCAGCCCTACACCATAACCTACGCCGTAGCCTACTCCTGGGTGTACGGTGGCACTGACCCTTGCGTCAGCATGTAGCCTGACCCTCCCACGTTTCCGTACCCTCAGCTGTGCCCTAAACCTTGCCGTTCTGTAACCCTAACCCTAGCCCGGAACAGAAACCCACCACCAGCCCTACACCTTACCCCCAAGCCGTAGCCTACTCCTGGCCAGTTCGGTGGCAGTAACCCTAGCATCAGCAAGTAGCGTGACCCTCCCACGTTTCTGTACCCTCACACGTGCCCTAAGCCTTGCCGTTCCCTAACCCTAACCCTAGCCCGGAACGGAAACCCACCACAATCCCTACACCTTACCATACGCCGTAGCCTACTCCTGGCCCGTACGCTGGCACTGACCCGTGAGTCAGCACGTAGACTGACCCTCCCACATTTCCGTACCCTCACCTGTGCCCTAAGCCTTGCCGTTCCCTCACCCTAACCCTAGCCAAGAACGGAAACCCACCAGCAGCCCTAAACTTTACCCTACACCATAGCCTACTCCTGGCCCGTACGGTGGCACTGACCAGTGCGTCAGCACGTAGCCTGACCCTCACACGTTTCCGTACCCTCACCTGTGCCCTAAGCCTTGTCGTTCCCTAACCCTAACCCTAGTCCGGAACGGAAGCCCACCACCAGCCCTACAGCTTACCCCCGATCCATAGCCTATTCCTGGCCCGTACGCTGGCACTGACCCGTGCTTCAGCATGTAGCCTGACCCTCCCACGTTTCCGTACCCTCACCTGTGCCCTAAGCCTTGCCATTCCCTAACCCTAACCCTAGCCCGGAACGGAAACCCACCACCAGCCCTACACCTAACCCCCAAGCCGTAGCCTACTCCTGGCTGCTACGTTGGCACTGACACGTTCATCAGCACGTAGCCTGACCCTCCCACGTTTTGTACCCTCACCTGTGCCCTAAGCCTTGCCGTTCCCTATCCCTAACCCTAGCCCGGAACAGAAACCCACCACCAGCCCTAAAACTTACCCCAAAGCCGTAGCCTATTCCTGGACCTTATGCTGGCACTGACCCGTGCGTCAGCACGTAGCCTGACCCTCCCACGTTTGCGGACCCTCACCTGTGCCCTAAGCCTTGCCATTCCCTAACCCTAACCCTAGACCGGAACGGAAACCCACCACCAGCCCTACACCTTTCCCTACGCCGTAGCCTACTCCTGGCCCGTACGCTGGCACTGACCCGTGAGTCAGCACGTAGACTGACCCTCCAACGTTTGCGGACCCTCACCTGTGCCCTAAGCCTTGCCGTTCCCTAACCCTAACCCGAGACTGGCACGGAATCCCACCCCCAGCCCTACACCTTATCGTATGCCGTAGCCTAGTCCTGGCCCGTACGCTGGCACTGACCCGTGCGTCAACATATAGCCTGACCCTCCCACGTTTCCGTACCCTCACCTGTGCCCTAAGCCTTGCCGTTCCCTAACCCTAACCCTAGCCCGGAACGGAAACCCACCACAATCCCTACACCTTACCATACGCCGTAGCCTACTCCTGGCCCGTACGCTGGCACTGACCCGTGAGTCAGCACGTAGACTGACCCTCCCACATTTCCGTACCCTCACCTGTGCCCTAAGCCTTGCCGTTCCCTCACCTTAACCCTAGCCAAGAACGGAAATCCACCAGCAGCCCTAAACCTTACCCTACACCATAGCCTACTCCTGGCCCGTACGGTGGCACTGACCAGTGCGTCAGCACGTAGCCTTACCCTCACACGTTTCCGTACCCTCACCTGTGCCCTAAGCCTTGTCGTTCGCTAACCCTAACCCTAGTCCGGAACGGAAGCACACCACCAGCCCTACAGCTTACCCCCGATCCATAGCCTATTCCTGGCCCGTACGCTGGCACTGACCCGTGCTTCAGCATGTAGCCTGACCCTCCCACGTTTCCGTACCCTCACCTGTGCCCTAAGCCTTGCCATTCCCTAACCCTAACCCTAGCCCGGAACGGAAACCCACCAACAGCCCTACACCTAACCCCCAAGCCGTAGCCTACTCCTGGCTGGTACGCTGGCACTGACCCGTTCATCAGCACATAGCCTGACCCTCCCACGTTTCCGTACCCTCACCTGTGCCCTAAGCCTTGCCGTTCCCTATCCCTAACCCTAGCCCGGCACGGAAACCCACCACCAGCCCTAAAACTTACCCCAAAGCCGTAGCCTATTCCTGGACCTTATGCTGGCACTGACCCGTGCGTCAGCACGTAGCCTGACCCTCCCACGTTTGCGGACCCTCACCTGTGCCCTAAGCCTTGCCATTCCCTAACCCTAACCCTAGACCGGAACGGAAACCCACCACCAGCCCTACACCTTTCCCTACGCCGTAGCCTATTCCTGGCCCGTACGCAGGCACTGACACTTTCATCAGCACGTAGCCTGACCCTCCCACGTTTCTGTACCCTCACCTGTGCCCTAAGCCTTGCCATTCCCTAACCCTAACCCTAGCCCGGAACGGAAACCCACCACCAGCCCTAAACCTTACCCCCAAGCCGTAGCCTACTCCTGGTCCATACGCTGGCACTGACCTGTGCGTCAGCACGTAGCCTGAACTTCCCACATTACCGTACCCTCACCTGTGCCCTAAGCCTTGCCGTTCCCTAACCCTAACCCTAGTCCGGAACGGAAACACACCACCAGCCCTACACCTAACCCCCAAGCCGTAGCTTACTCCCGGCCAGTACGCTGGCACTGACCCGTGCATCATCACGTAGCCTGACCCTCCCACGTTTCCGTACACTCACCTGTGCTCTAAGCCTTGCCGTTCCCTAACCCTAACCGTAGCCCGGAACGGAAACCCACCACCAGCCCTACACCTTACCCCCAAGCCGTAGCCTACTCCTGGCCCGTACGCTGGCACAGACCCGTGCGTCAGCACGAAGCCTGACCCTCCCACGTTTGCGGACACTCACCTGTGCCCTAAGCCTTGCCGTTCCCTAACCCTAACCCTAGCCCGGAACCGAAACCCACCACCAGCCCTACACCTTTCCCTACGCCGTAGCCTATTCCTGGCTCATACGCAGGCACTGACCCTATCATCAGCAAGTAGACTGACCCTCCCACGTTTCCGTACCCTCACGTGTGCCCTAAGCCTTGCCATTCACTAACCCTAACGCTAGCCCGGAACGGAAACCCACCACCAGCCCTATACCTTACTCTATGCCGTAGCCTACACCTCGCCCGTACGCGGGCACTGACCTGTGCTTCAGCACGTAGCCTGACCCTCCCATGTTACCGTACGCTCACCTGTGCCCTAAGCCTTGTCGTTCCCTAACCCTAACCCTAGCCCGGCACGGAATCTCACCACCAGCTCTACAGCTTATCGTATGCCGTAGCCTAGTCCTGGCCCGTACGCTGGCACTGACCCGTGTGTCAGCATGTTGCCTGACCCTCCCACGTTTCCGTAACCTCACCTGTGCCCTAAGCATTGCCGTTCCCTAACCCTAACCCTAGTACGGAACGGAAACACACCACAAGCCCTACACCTAACCCCCAAGCCGTAGCCTACTCCTGGCCGGTACGCTGGCAGTGACCCGTGCGTCAGCACGTAGCCTGACCCTCCCACGTTTCCGTACCCTCACCTGTGCCCTAAGACTTGCTGTTCCCTAACACTAAACCTAGCCTGGAACGGAAACACACCATCAGCCCTACACCTAACCACCAAGCCGTAGGCTACTCCTGGCCGGTACGCTGGCACTGACCCGTGCGTCAGCACGTAGCCTGACCCTCCCACGTTTCAGTACACTCACCTGTGCCCTAAGCCTTGCCATTCCCTAACACTAACCCTAGCCCAGAACGGAAACCCACCAATAGCCCTAAACCTTTCCCTACGCCGTAGCCTACACCTGGCCCGTACGCTGGCACTGACCCATGCGTCAGCACGTTGTCTGACCCTCCCACGTTTCCGTACCCTCACCTGGGCCCTAAGCCTTGCCGTTTCCTAACCCTAACACTAGCCCATGAACGGAAACCCACCACCAGCCCTACACATTACCCTACGCCATAGCATACTCCTGGCCCGTACGCTGGCACTGACCCGTGTGTCAGCACGTAGCCTAACCCTCTCACGTTTCCGAACCCTCACCTGTGCTGTAAGCCTTGCCGTTCCCTAACCCTAACCCTAGCCCTGAACGGAAACCCACCACCAGCCCTAAACCTTACCCCCAAGCCGTAGCCTACTCCTGGCCGGTACGCTGGCACTGACCCGTGCGTCAGCATGTAGCCTGACACTCCCTCGTTTCCGTACCCTCACCTGTGCCCTAAGCCTTGCCGTTCCCTAACCCTAACCCTAGTCCGGAACGGAAACACACCACCAGCCCTACACCTAACCCCCAAGCCGTAGCTTACTCCCGGCCAGTACGCTGGCACTGACCCATGCATCATCACGTAGCCTGACCCTCCCACGTTTCCGTACAATCACCTGTGCCCTAAGCCTTGCCGTTCCCTAACCCTAATCGTAGCCCGGAACGGAAACCCACCACCAGCCCTACAACTTACCCCCAAGCCATAGCCTACTCCTGGCTCGTACGCTGGCACAGACCCGTGCGTCAGCACGAAGCCTGACCCTCCCACGTTTGCGGACACTAACCTGTGCCCTAAGCCTTGCCGTTCCCTAACCCTAACCCTAGCCCGGAACCGAAACCCACAACCATCCCAACACCTTTCCCTATGCCGTAGCCTATTCCTGGCTCATACGCAGGCACTGACCCTTTCATCAGCAAGTAGACTGACCCTCCCACGTTTCCGTACCCTCACCTGTGCCCTAAGCCTTGCCATTCACTAACCCTAACCCTAGCCCGGAACGGAAACCCACCACCAGCCCTACACCTTACTCTATGCCGTAGCCTACACCTGGCCCATACGCGGGCACTGACCTGTGCTTCAGCACGTAGCCTGACCCACCCATGTTACCGTACGCTCACCTGTGCCATAAGCCTTGTCGTTCCCTAACCCTAACCCTAGCCCGGCACGGAATCTCACCACCAGCTCTACAGCTTATCGTATGCCGTAGCCTAGTCCTGTCCCGTACGCTGGCACTGACCCGTGTGTCAGCATGTAGCCTGACCCTCCCACGTTTCCGTAACCTCACCTGTGCCCTAAGCATTGCCGTTCCCTAACCCTAACCCTAGCCCGTAACAGAAACCCATCACCAGCCCTACACCTTACCCCAAGCCGTAGCCTATTCCTGGCCCGTACGCAGGCACTGACCATTTCATCAGCACGTAGCCTGACCCTCCCACGTTTCCGTACCCTCATCTGTGCCCTAAGCCTTGCCGTTCCCTAACCCTAACCCTAGCCCGGAACGGAAACCCACCACCAGCCCTACACCTTAACCTACGCCGTAGCCTACTCCTGGGTGTACGGTGGCACTGACACTTGCGTCAGCATGTAGCCTGACCCTCCCACGTTTCCGTACCCTCAGCTGTGCCCTAAACCTTGCCGTTCTGTAACCCTAACCCTAGCCCGGAACAGAAACCCACCACCAGCCCTACACCTTACCCCCAAGCCGTAGCCTACTCCTGGCCCGTTCGGTGGCAGTAACCCTAGCATCAGCAAGTAGCGTGACCCTCCCACGTTTCTGTACCCTCACACGTGCCCTAAGCCTTGCCGTTCCCTAACCCTAACCCTAGCCCTGAACGGAAACCCACCACAATCCCTACACCTTACCATACGCCGTAGCCTACTCCTGGCCCGTACGCTGGCACTGACCCGTGAGTCAGCACGTAGACTGACCCTCCCACATTTCCGTACCCTCACCTGTGCCCTAAGCCTTGCCGTTCCCTCACCCTAACCCTAGCCAAGAACGGAAACCCACCAGCAGCCCTAAACTTTACCCTACACCATAGCCTACTCCTGGCCCGTACGGTGGCACTGACCAGTGCGTCAGCACGTAGCCTGACCCTCACACGTTTCCGTACCCTCACCTGTGCCCTAAGCCTTGTCGTTCCCTAACCCTAACCCTAGTCCGGAACGGAAGCCCACCACCAGCCCTACAGCTTACCCCCGATCCATAGCCTATTCCTGGCCCGTACGCTGGCACTGACCCGTGCTTCAGCATGTAGCCTGACCCTCCCACGTTTCCGTACCCTCACCTGTGCCCTAAGCCTTGCCATTCCCTAACCCTAACCCTAGCCCGGAACGGAAACCCACCACCAGCCCTACACCTAACCCCCAAGCCGTAGCCTACTCCTGGCTGCTACGTTGGCACTGACACGTTCATCAGCACGTAGCCTGACCCTCCCACGTTTTGTACCCTCACCTGTGCCCTAAGCCTTGCCGTTCCCTATCCCTAACCCTAGCCCGGAACAGAAACCCACCACCAGCCCTAAAACTTACCCCAAAGCCGTAGCCTATTCCTGGACCTTATGCTGGCACTGACCCGTGCGTCAGCACGTAGCCTGACCCTCCCACGTTTGCGGACCCTCACCTGTGCCCTAAGCCTTGCCATTCCCTAACCCTAACCCTAGACCGGAACGGAAACCCACCACCAGCCCTACACCTTTCCCTACGCCGTAGCCTACTCCTGGCCCGTACGCTGGCACTGACCCGTGAGTCAGCACGTAGACTGACCCTCCAACGTTTGCGGACCCTCACCTGTGCCCTAAGCCTTGCCGTTCCCTAACCCTAACCCGAGACTGGCACGGAATCCCACCCCCAGCCCTACACCTTATCGTATGCCGTAGCCTAGTCCTGGCCCGTACGCTGGCACTGACCCGTGCGTCAACATGTAGCCTGACCCTCCCACGTTTCCGTACCCTCACCTGTGCCCTAAGCCTTGCCATTCCCTAACCCTAACCCTAGCCCGTAACGGAAACCCACCAACAGCCCTACACCTAACCCCCAAGCCGTAGCCTACTCCTGGCTGGTACGCTGGCACTGACCCGTTCATCAGCACATAGCCTGACCCTCCCACGTTTCCGTACCCTCACCTGTGCCCTAAGCCTTGCCGTTCCCTATCCCTAACCCTAGCCCGGCACGGAAACCCACCACCAGCCCTAAAACTTACCCCAAAGCCGTAGCCTATTCCTGGACCTTATGCTGGCACTGACCCGTGCGTCAGCACGTAGCCTGACCCTCCCACGTTTGCGGACCCTCACCTGTGCCCTAAGCCTTGCCATTCCCTAACCCTAACCCTAGACCGGAACGGAAACCCACCACCAGCCCTACACCTTTCCCTACGCCGTAGCCTATTCCTGGCCCGTACGCAGGCACTGACACTTTCATCAGCACGTAGCCTGACCCTCCCACGTTTCTGTACCCTCACCTGTGCCCTAAGCCTTGCCATTCCCTAACCCTAACCCTAGCCCGGAACGGAAACCCACCACCAGCCCTAAACCTTACCCCCAAGCCGTAGCCTACTCCTGGTCCATACGCTGGCAATGACCTGTGCGTCAGCACGTAGCCTGAACTTCCCACATTACCGTACCCTCACCTGTGCCCTAAGCCTTGCCGTTCCCTAACCCTAACCCTAGTACGGAACGGAAACACACCACAAGCCCTCCACCTAACCCCCAAGCCGTAGCCTACTCCTGGCCGGTACGCTGGCAGTGACCCGTGCGTCAGCACGTAGCCTGACCCTCCCACGTTTCCGTACCCTCACCTGTGCCCTAAGACTTGCTGTTCCCTAACACTAAACCTAGCCTGGAACGGAAACACACCATCAGCCCTACACCTAACCACCAAGCCGTAGGCTACTCCTGGCCGGTACGCTGGCACTGACCCGTGCGTCAGCACGTAGCCTGACCCTCCCACGTTTCAGTACACTCACCTGTGCCCTAAGCCTTGCCATTCCCTAACACTAACCCTAGCCCGGAACGGAAACCCACCAATAGCCCTAAACCTTTCCCTACGCCGTAGCCTACACCTGGCCCGTACGCTGGCACTGACCCATGCGTCAGCACGTTGTCTGACCCTCCCACGTTTCCGTACCCTCACCTGGGCCCTAAGCCTTGCCGTTTCCTAACCCTAACACTAGCCCATGAACGGAAACCCACCACCAGCCCTACACATTACCCTACGCCATAGCATACTCCTGGCCCGTACGCTGGCACTGACCCGTGTGTCAGCACGTAGCCTAACCCTCTCACGTTTCCGAACCCTCACCTGTGCTGTAAGCCTTGCCGTTCCCTAACCCTAACCCTAGTCCGGAACGGAAACACACCACCAGCCCTACACCTAACCCCCAAGCCGTAGCTTACTCCCGGCCAGTACGCTGGCACTGACCCATGCATCATCACGTAGCCTGACCCTCCCACGTTTCCGTACAATCACCTGTGCCCTAAGCCTTGCCGTTCCCTAACCCTAATCGTAGCCCGGAACGGAAACCCACCACCAGCCCTACACCTTACCCCCAAGCCATAGCCTACTCCTGGCTCGTACGCTGGCACAGACCCGTGCGTCAGCACGAAGCCTGACCCTCCCACGTTTGCGGACACTCACCTGTGCCCTAAGCCTTGCCGTTCCCTAACCCTAACCCTAGCCCGGAACCGAAACCCACAACCATCCCTACACCTTTCCCTATGCCGTAGCCTATTCCTGGCTCATACGCAGGCACTGACCCTTTCATCAGCAAGTAGACTGACCCTCCCACGTTTCCGTACCCTCACCTGTGCCCTAAGCCTTGCCATTCACTAACCCTAACCCTAGCCCGGAACGGAAACCCACCACCAGCCCTACACCTTACTCTATGCCGTAGCCTACACCTGGCCCGTACGCGGGCACTGACCTGTGCTTCAGCACGTAGCCTGACCCACCCATGTTACCGTACGCTCACCTGTGCCCTAAGCCTTGTCGTTCCCTAACCCTAACCCTAGCCCGGCACGGAATCTCACCACCAGCTCTACAGCTTATCGTATGCCGTAGCCTAGTCCTGGCCCGTACGCTGGCACTGACCCGTGTGTCAGCATGTAGCCTGACCCTCCCACGTTTCCGTAACCTCACCTGTGCCCTAAGCATTGCCGTTCCCTAACCCTAACAATAGCCCGTAACAGAAACCCACCACCAGCCCTACACCTTACCCCAAGCCGTAGCCTATTCCTGGCCCGTACGCAGGCACTGACCATTTCATCAGCACGTAGCCTGACCCTCCCACGTTTCCGTACCCTCATCTGTGCCCTAAGCCTTGCCGTTCCCTAACCCTAACCCTAGCCCGGAACGGAAACCCACCACCAGCCCTACACCTTAACCTACGCCGTAGCCTACTCCTGGGTGTACGGTGGCACTGACCCTTGCGTCAGCATGTAGCCTGACCCTCCCACGTTTCCGTACCCTCAGCTGTGCCCTAAACCTTGCCGTTCTGTAACCCTAACCCTAGCCCGGAACAGAAACCCACCACCAGCCCTACACCTTACCCCCAAGCCGTAGCCTACTCCTGGCCCGTTCGGTGGCAGTAACCCTAGCATCAGCAAGTAGCCTGACCCTCCCACGTTTCTGTACCCTCACACGTGCCCTAAGCATTGCCGTTCTGTAACCCTAACCCTAGACCGGAACGGAAACCCACCACCAGCCCTACACCTTACCATACGCCGTAGCCTACTCCTGGCCCATACGCTGTCACTGACCCGTGAGTCAGCACGTAGACTGACCCTCCCACATTTCCGTACCCTCACCTGTGCCCTAAGCCTTGCCGTTCCCTCACCCTAACCCTAGCCAAGAACGGAAACCCACCAGCAGCCCTAAACTTTACCCTACACCATAGCCTACTCCTGGCCCGTACGGTGGCACTGACCAGTGCGTCAGCACGTAGCCTGACCCTCACACGTTTCCGTACCCTCACCTGTGCCCTAAGCCTTGTCGTTCCCTAACCCTAACCCTAGTCCGGAACGGAAGCCCACCACCAGCCCTACAGCTTACCCCCGATCCATAGCCTATTCCTGGCCCGTACGCTGGCACTGACCCATGCTTCAGCATGTAGCCTGACCCTCCCACGTTTCCGTACCCTCACCTGTGCCCTAAGCCTTGCCATTCCCTAACCCTAACCCTAGCCCGGAACGGAAACCCACCACCAGCCCTACACCTAACCCCCAAGCCGTAGCCTACTCCTGGCTGGTACGTTGGCACTGACACGTTCATCAGCACGTAGCCTGACCCTCCCACGTTTTGTACCCTCACCTGTGCCCTAAGCCTTGCCGTTCCCTATCCCTAACCCTAGCCCGGAACAGAAACCCACCACCAGCCCTAAAACTTACCCCAAAGCCGTAGCCTATTCCTGGACCTTATGCTGGCACTGACCCGTGCGTCAGCACGTAGCCTGACCCTCCCACGTTTGCGGACCCTCACCTGTGCCCTAAGCCTTGCCATTCCCTAACCCTAACCCTAGACCGGAACGGAAACCCACCACCATCCCTACACCTTTCCCTACGCCGTAGCCTACTCCTGGCCCGTACGCTGGCACTGACCCGTGAGTCAGCACGTAGACTGACCCTCTAACGTTTGCGGACCCTCACCTGTGCCCTAAGCCTTGCCGTTCCCTAACCCTAACCCGAGACTGGCACGGAATCCCACCCCCAGCCCTACACCTTATCATATGCCGTAGCCTAGTCCTGGCCCGTACGCTGGCACTGACCCGTGCGTCAACATATAGCCTGACCCTCCCACGTTTCCGTACCCTCACCTGTGCCCTAAGCCTTGCCGTTCCCTAACCCTAACCCTAGCCCGGAACGGAAACCCACCACAATCCCTACACCTTACCATACGCCGTAGCCTACTCCTGGCCCGTACGCTGGCACTGACCCGTGAGTCAGCACGTAGACTGACCCTCCCACATTTCCGTACCCTCACCTGTGCCCTAAGCCTTGCCGTTCCCTCACCTTAACCCTAGCCAAGAACGGAAATCCACCAGCAGCCCTAAACCTTACCCTACACCATAGCCTACTCCTGGCCCGTACGGTGGCACTGACCAGTGCGTCAGCACGTAGCCTTACCCTCACACGTTTCCGTACCCTCACCTGTGCCCTAAGCCTTGTCGTTCGCTAACCCTAACCCTAGTCCGGAACGGAAGCACACCACCAGCCCTACAGCTTACCCCCGATCCATAGCCTATTCCTGGCCCGTACGCTGGCACTGACCCGTGCTTCAGCATGTAGCCTGACCCTCCCACGTTTCCGTACCCTCACCTGTGCCCTAAGCCTTGCCATTCCCTAACCCTAACCCTAGCCCGGAACGGAAACCCACCAACAGCCCTACACCTAACCCCCAAGCCGTAGCCTACTCCTGGCTGGTACGCTGGCACTGACCCGTTCATCAGCACATAGCCTGACCCTCCCACGTTTCCGTACCCTCACCTGTGCCCTAAGCCTTGCCGTTCCCTATCCCTAACCCTAGCCCGGCACGGAAACCCACCACCAGCCCTAAAACTTACCCCAAAGCCGTAGCCTATTCCTGGACCTTATGCTGGCACTGACCCGTGCGTCAGCACGTAGCCTGACCCTCCCACGTTTGCGGACCCTCACCTGTGCCCTAAGCCTTGCCATTCCCTAACCCTAACCCTAGACCGGAACGGAAACCCACCACCAGCCCTACACCTTTCCCTACGCCGTAGCCTATTCCTGGCCCGTACGCAGGCACTGACACTTTCATCAGCACGTAGCCTGACCCTCCCACGTTTCTGTACCCTCACCTGTGCCCTAAGCCTTGCCATTCCCTAACCCTAACCCTAGCCCGGAACGGAAACCCACCACCAGCCCTAAACCTTACCCCCAAGCCGTAGCCTACTCCTGGTCCATACGCTGGCACTGACCTGTGCGTCAGCACGTAGCCTGAACTTCCCACATTACCGTACCCTCACCTGTGCCCTAAGCCTTGCCGTTCCCTAACCCTAACCCTAGTCCGGAACGGAAACACACCACCAGCCCTACACCTAACCCCCAAGCCGTAGCTTACTCCCGGCCAGTACGCTGGCACTGACCCGTGCATCATCACGTAGCCTGACCCTCCCACGTTTCCGTACACTCACCTGTGCTCTAAGCCTTGCCGTTCCCTAACCCTAACCGTAGCCCGGAAAGGAAACCCACCACCAGCCCTACACCTTACCCCCAAGCCGTAGCCTACTCCTGGCCCGTACGCTGGCACAGACCCGTGCGTCAGCACGAAGCCTGACCCTCCCACGTTTGCGGACACTCACCTGTGCCCTAAGCCTTGCCGTTCCCTAACCCTAACCCTAGCCCGGAACCGAAACCCACCACCAGCCCTACACCTTTCCCTACGCCGTAGCCTATTCCTGGCTCATACGCAGGCACTGACCCTATCATCAGCAAGTAGACTGACCCTCCCACGTTTCCGTACCCTCACCTGTGCCCTAAGCCTTGCCATTCACTAACCCTAACGCTAGCCCGGAACGGAAACCCACCACCAGCCCTATACCTTACTCTATGCCGTAGCCTACACCTGGCCCGTACGCGGGCACTGACCTGTGCTTCAGCACGTAGCCTGACCCTCCCATGTTACCGTACGCTCACCTGTGCCCTAAGCCTTGTCGTTCCCTAACCCTAACCCTAGCCCGGCACGGAATCTCACCACCAGCTCTACAGCTTATCGTATGCCGTAGCCTAGTCCTGGCCCGTACGCTGGCACTGACCCGTGTGTCAGCATGTTGCCTGACCCTCCCACGTTTCCGTAACCTCACCTGTGCCCTAAGCATTGCCGTTCCCTAACCCTAACCCTAGCCCGTAACAGAAACCCACCACCAGCCCTACACCTTACCCCAAGCCGTAGCCTATTCCTGGCCCGTACGCAGGCACTGACCCTTTCATCAGCACGTAGCCTGACCCTCCCACGTTTCCGTACCCTCATCTGTGCCCTAAGCCTTGCCGTTCGCTAACCCTAACCCTAGCCCGGAACGGAAACCCACCACCAGCCCTACACCTGAACCTACGCCGTAGCCTACTCCTGGCCTGTACGGTGGCACTGACCCTTGCGTCAGCATGTAGCCTGACCCTCCCACGTTTCCGTACCCTCACCTGTGCCCTAAACCTTGCCGTTCTGTAACCCTAACCCTAGCCCGGAACGGAAACCCAACACCAGCCCTACACCTTACCCCCAAGCCATAGCCTACTCCTGGCCCGTTCGGTGGTACTAACCCTAGCATCAGCAAGTAGCCTGACCCTCCCACGTTTCTGTACCCTCACACGTGCCCTAAGCCTTGCCGTTCTGTAACCCTAACCCTAGACCGGAACGGAAACCCACCACCAGCCCTACACCTTTCCCTACGCCGTAGCCTATTCCTGGCTCGTACGCAGGCACTGACACTTTCATCAGCACTTAGCCTGAACCTCCAAGGTTTCTGTACCCTCACCTGTGCCCTAAGCCTTGCCGTTCACTAACCCTAACCCTAGCCCGGATCGGAAACCCACCACCAGCCCTACAACTTACCCCCAAGCCGTAGCCTACTCCTGGCCCGTACGCTGGCACTGACACGTGCGTCAGCACGTAGCCTGACCCTCACACGTTTCCGTACCCTCACCTGTGCCCTAAGCCTTGCCGTTTCCTAACCCTAACACTAGCCTGGAACAGAAACCCACCAGCAGCCCTACACTCTACCCTACGCCATAGCCTATTCCTGGCCCATACACTGGCACTGAGTTGTGCGTCTGCACGTAGCCTGACCCTCCCACGTTTCCGTACCCTCACCTGTGCCCTAAGCCTTGAGGTTCCCTAACCCTAACTCTAGCCCGGAACAGAAAACCACCAACAGCCCTACAACTTACGACCACGCCGTAGCCTACTCCTGGCCCATATGCTGGCACTGACACGTGCGTCAGCACGTAGCCTGTCCCTCCCACGTTTCCGTAACCTCACCTGTGCCCTAAGCCTTGCCGTTTCCTAACCTTAACCCTAGCCCGGAACGGAAACCCACCACCTGCCCTACACCTTACACTATGCCGTAGCCTACACCTGGCCCATACGCGGGCACTGACCTGTGCTTCAGCACGTAGCCTGACCCTCCCATGTTACTGTACTCTCAACTGGGCGCTAAGCCTTGGCGTTCCCTAACCCTAACCCGAGCCTGGCACGGAATCCCACCCCCAGCCCTACACCTTATCGTATGCCGTAGCCTAGTCCTGGCCCGTACGCTGGCACTGACCCGTGCGTCAACATATAGCCTGACCCTCCCACGTTTCCGTACCCTCACCTGTGCCCTAAGCCTTGCCGTTCCCTATCCCTAACCCTAGCCCGGAACAGAAACCCACCACCAGCCCTAAAACTTACCCCAAAGCCGTAGCCTATTCCTGGACCTTATGCTGGCACTGACCCGTGCGTCAGCACGTAGCCTGACCCTCCCACGTTTGCGGACCCTCACCTGTGCCCTAAGCCTTGCCATTCCCTAACCCTAACCCTAGACCGGAACGGAAACCCACCACCAGCCCTACACCTTTCCCTACGCCGTAGCCTACTCCTGGCCCGTACGCTGGCACTGACCCGTGAGTCAGCACGTAGACTGACCCTCCAACGTTTGCGGACCCTCACCTGTGCCCTAAGCCTTGCCGTTCCCTAACCCTAACCCGAGACTGGCACGGAATCCCACCCCCAGCCCTACACCTTATCGTATGCCGTAGCCTAGTCCTGGCCCGTACGCTGGCACTGACCCGTGCGTCAACATATAGCCTGACCCTCCCACGTTTCCGTACCCTCACCTGTGCCCTAAGCCTTGCCGTTCCCTAACCCTAACCCTAGCCCGGAACGGAAACCCACCACAATCCCTACACCTTACCATACGCCGTAGCCTACTCCTGGCCCGTACGCTGGCACTGACCCGTGAGTCAGCACGTAGACTGACCCTCCCACATTTCCGTACCCTCACCTGTGCCCTAAGCCTTGCCGTTCCCTCACCTTAACCCTAGCCAAGAACGGAAATCCACCAGCAGCCCTAAACCTTACCCTACACCATAGCCTACTCCTGGCCCGTACGGTGGCACTGACCAGTGCGTCAGCACGTAGCCTTACCCTCACACGTTTCCGTACCCTCACCTGTGCCCTAAGCCTTGTCGTTCGCTAACCCTAACCCTAGTCCGGAACGGAAGCACACCACCAGCCCTACAGCTTACCCCCGATCCATAGCCTATTCCTGGCCCGTACGCTGGCACTGACCCGTGCTTCAGCATGTAGCCTGACCCTCCCACGTTTCCGTACCCTCACCTGTGCCCTAAGCCTTGCCATTCCCTAACCCTAACCCTAGCCCGGAACGGAAACCCACCAACAGCCCTACACCTAACCCCCAAGCCGTAGCCTACTCCTGGCTGGTACGCTGGCACTGACCCGTTCATCAGCACATAGCCTGACCCTCCCACGTTTCCGTACCCTCACCTGTGCCCTAAGCCTTGCCGTTCCCTATCCCTAACCCTAGCCCGGCACGGAAACCCACCACCAGCCCTAAAACTTACCCCAAAGCCGTAGCCTATTCCTGGACCTTATGCTGGCACTGACCCGTGCGTCAGCACGTAGCCTGACCCTCCCAGGTTTGCGGACCCTCACCTGTGCCCTAAGCCTTGCCATTCCCTAACCCTAACCCTAGACAGGAACGGAAACCCACCACCAGCCCTACACCTTTCCCTACGCCGTAGCCTATTCCTGGCCCGTACGCAGGCACTGACACTTTCATCAGCACGTAGCCTGACCCTCCCACGTTTCTGTACCCTCACCTGTGCCCTAAGCCTTGCCATTCCCTAACCCTAACCCTAGCCCGGAACGGAAACCCACCACCAGCCCTAAACCTTACCCCCAAGCCGTAGCCTACTCCTGGTCCATACGCTGGCACTGACCTGTGCGTCAGCACGTAGCCTGAACTTCCCACATTACCGTACCCTCACCTGTGCCCTAAGCCTTGCCGTTCCCTAACCCTAACCCTAGTCCGGAACAGAAACACACCACCAGCCCTACACCTAACCCCCAAGCCGTAGCTTACTCCCGGCCAGTACGCTGGCACTGACCCGTGCATCATCACGTAGCCTGACCCTCCCACGTTTCCGTACACTCACCTGTGCTCTAAGCCTTGCCGTTCCCTAACCCTAACCGTAGCCCGGAACGGAAACCCACCACCAGCCCTACACCTTACCCCCAAGCCGTAGCCTACTCCTGGCCCGTACGCTGGCACAGACCCGTGCGTCAGCACGAAGCCTGACCCTCCCACGTTTGCGGACACTCACCTGTGCCCTAAGCCTTGCCGTTCCCTAACCCTAACCCTAGCCCGGAACCGAAACCCACCACCAGCCCTACACCTTTCCCTACGCCGTAGCCTATTCCTGGCTCATACGCAGGCACTGACCCTATCATCAGCAAGTAGACTGACCCTCCCACGTTTCCGTACCCTCACCTGTGCCCTAAGCCTTGCCATTCACTAACCCTAACCCTAGCCCGGAACGGAAACCCACCACCAGCCCTATACCTTACTCTATGCCGTAGCCTACACCTGGCCCGTACGCGGGCACTGACCTGTGCTTCAGCACGTAGCCTGACCCTCCCATGTTACCGTACGCTCACCTGTGCCCTAAGCCTTGTCGTTCCCTCACCCTAACCCTAGCCCGGCACGGAATCTCACCACCAGCTCTACAGCTTATCGTATGCCGTAGCCTAGTCCTGGCCCGTACGCTGGCACTGACCCGTGTGTCAGCATGTTGCCTGACCCTCCCACGTTTCCGTAACCTCACCTGTGCCCTAAGCATTGCCGTTCCCTAACCCTAACCCTAGCCCGTAACAGAAACCCACCACCAGCCCTACACCTTACCCCAAGCCGTAGCCTATTCCTGGCCCGTACGCAGGCACTGACCCTTTCATCAGCACGTAGCCTGACCCTCCCACGTTTCCGTACCCTCATCTGTGCCCTAAGCCTTGCCGTTCGCTAACCCTAACCCTAGCCCGGAACGGAAACCCACCACCAGGCCTACACCTGAACCTACGCCGTAGCCTACTCCTGGCCTGTACGGTGGCACTGACCCTTGCGTCAGCATGTAGCCTGACCCTCCCAGGTTTCCGTACCCTCACCTGTGCCCTAAACCTTGCCGTTCTGTAACCCTAACCCTAGCCCGGAACGGAAACCCAACACCAGCCCTACACCTTACCCCCAAGCCATAGCCTACTCCTGGCCCGTTCGGTGGCACTAACCCTAGCATCAGCAAGTAGCCTGACCCTCCCACGTTTCTGTACCCTCACACGTGCCCTAAGCCTTGCCGTTCTGTAACCCTAACCCTAGACCGGAACGGAAACCCACCACCAGCCCTACACCTTTCCCTACGCCGTAGCCTATTCCTGGCTCGTACGCAGGCACTGACACTTTCATCAGCACTTAGCCTGAACCTCCAAGGTTTCTGTACCCTCACCTGTGCCCTAAGCCTTGCCGTTCACTAACCCTAACCCTAGCCTGGATCGGAAACCCACCACCAGCCCTACAACTTACCCCCAAGCCGTAGCCTATTCCTGGCCCGTACGCTGGCACTGACACGTGCGTCAGCACGTAGCCTGACCCTCACACGTTTCCGTACCCTCACCTGTGCCCTAAGCCTTGCCGTTTCCTAACCCTAACACTAGCCTGGAACAGAAACCCACCAGCAGCCCTACACTCTACCCTACGCCATAGCCTATTCCTGGCCCGTACACTGGCACTGAGTTGTGCGTCTGCACGTAGCCTGACCCTCCCACGTTTCCGTACCCTCACCTGTGCCCTAAGCCTTGAGGTTCCCTAACCCTAACTCTAGCCCGGAACAGAAAACCACCAACAGCCCTACAACTTACGACCACGCCGTAGCCTACTCCTGGCCCATATGCTGGCACTGACACGTGCGTCAGCACGTAGCCTGTCCCTCCCACGTTTCCGTAACCTCACCTGTGCCCTAAGCCTTGCCGTTTCCTAACCTTAACCCTAGCCCGGAACGGAAACCCACCACCTGCCCTACACCTTACACTATGCCGTAGCCTACACCTGGCCCATACGCGGGCACTGACCTGTGCTTCAGCACGTAGCCTGACCCTCCCATGTTACTGTACTCTCAACTGGGCCCTAAGCCTTGGCGTTCCCTAACCCTAACCCGAGCCTGGCACGGAATCCCACCCCCAGCCCTACACCTTATCGTATGCCGTAGCCTAGTCCTGGCCCGTACGCTGGCACTGACCCGTGCGTCAACATATAGCCTGACCCTCCCACGTTTCCGTACCCTCACCTGTGCCCTAAGCCTTGCCGTTCCCTAACCCTAACCCTAGCCCGGAACGGAAACCCACCACAATCCCTAAACCTTACCATACGCCGTAGCCTACTCCTGGCCCGTACGCTGGCACTGACCCGTGAGTCAGCACGTAGACTGACCCTCCCACATTTCCGTACCCTCACCTGTGCCCTAAGCCTTGCCATTCCCTAACCTTAACCCTAGCCCGGAACGGAAACACACCACCAGCCCTAAACCTTACCCCCAAGCCGTAGCCTACTCCTGGTCCGTATGCTGGCACTGACCTGTGCGTCAGCATGTAGCCTGAACTTCCCACATTACCGTACCCTCACCTGTGCCCTAAGCCTTGCCGTTCCCTAACCCTAACCCTAGTCCGGAACGGAAACACACCACCAGCCCTACACCTAACCCCCAAGCCGTAGCTTACTCCTGGCCCGTACGCTGGCACAGACCCGTGCGTCAGCACGAAGCCTGACCCTCCCACGTTTGCGGACACTCACCTGTGCCCTAAGCCTTGCCGTTCCCTAACCCTAACCCTAGCCCGGAACCGAAACCCACCACCAGCCCTACACATTTCCCTACGCCATAGCCTATTCCTGGCTCATACGCAGGCACTGACCCTTTCATCAGCAAGTAGACTGACCCTCCCACGTTTCCGTACCCTCACCTGTGCCCTAAGCCTTGCCATTCACTAACCCTAACCCTAGCCCGGAACGGAAACCCACCACCAGCCCTACACCTTACTCTATGCCGTAGCCTACACCTGGCCCGTACGCGGGCACTGACCTGTGCTTCAGCACATAGCCTGACCCTCCCATGTTACCGTACGCTCACCTGTGCCCTAAGCCTTGTCGTTCCCTAACCCTAACCCTAGCCCGGCACGGAATCTCACCACCAGCTCTACAGCGTATCGTATGCCGTAGCCTAGTCCTGGCCCGTACGCTGGCACTGACCCGTGTGTCAGCATGTAGCCTGACCCTCCCACGTTTCCGTAACCTCACCTGTGCCCTAAGCATTGCCGTTCCCTAACCCTAACCCTAGCCCGGAACAGAAACCCACCACCAGCCCTATACCTTACCATACGCCGTAGACTACTCCTGGCCCGTACGCTGGCACTGACCCGTGAGTCAGCACGTAGACTGACCCTCCCACATTTCCGTACCCTCACCTGTGCCCTAAGCCTTGCCGTTCCCTCACCCTAACCCTAGCCAAGAACGGAAACCCACCAGCAGCCCTAAACCTTACCCTACACCATAGCCTACTCCTGGCCCGTACGGTGGCACTGACCAGTGCGTCAGCACGTAGCCTGACCCTCACACGTTTCCGTACCCTCACCTGTGCCCTAAGCCTTGTCGTTCCCTAACCCTAACCCTAGTCCGGAACGGAAGCCCACCACCAGCCCTACAGCTTACCCCCGATCCATAGCCTATTCCTGGCCCGTACGCTGGCACTGACCCGTGCTTCAGCATGTAGCCTGACCCTCCCACGTTTCCGTACCCTCACCTGTGCCCTAAGCCTTGCCATTCCCTAACCCTAACCGTAGCCCGGAACGGAAACCCACCACCAGCCCTACACCTTACCCCCAAGCCGTAGCCTACTCCAAGCTGGTACGCTGGCACTGACCCGTTCATCAGCACGTAGCCTGACCCTCCCACGTATCCGTACCCTCACCTGTGCCCTAAGCCTTGCCGTTCCCTATCCCTAACCCTAGCCCGGAACGGAAACCCACCACCAGCCCTACACCTTACCCCCAAGCCGTAGCCTAATCCTGGTCCATACGCTGGCACTGACCTGTGCGTCAGCACGTAGCCTGAACTTCCCACATTACCGTACCCTCACCTGTGCCCTAAGCCTTGCCGTTCCATAACCATAACCCTAGTACGGAACGGAAACACACCACAAGCCCTACACCTAACCCCCAAGCCGTAGCCTACTCCTGGCCGGTACGCTGGCACTGACCCGTGCGTCAGCACGTAGCCTGACCCTCCCACGTTTCCGTACCCTCACCTGTGCCCTAAGACTTGCTGTTCCCTAACACTAAACCTAGCCTGGAACGGAAACCCACCACCAGCCCTATACCTTACTCTATGCCGTAGCCTACACCTGGCCCGTACGCGGGCACTGACCTGTGCTTCAGCACGTAGCCTGACCCTCACATGTTACCGTACGCTCACCTGTGCCCTAAGCCTTGTCGTTCCCTAACCCTAACCCTAGCCCGGCACGGAATCTCACCACCAGCTCTACAGCTTATCGTATGCCGTAGCCTAGTCCTGGCCCGTACGCTGGCACTGACCCGTGTGTCAGCATGTAGCCTGACCCTCCCACGTTTCCGTAACCTCACCTGTGCCCTAAGCATTGCCGTTCCCTTACCCTAACCCTAGCCCGGAACAGAAACCCACCACCAGCCCTACACCTTACCCCAAGCCGTAGCCTATTCCTGGCCCGTACGCAGGCACTGACCCTTTCATCAGCACGTAGCCTGACCCTCCCACGTTTCCGTACCCTCATCTGTGCCCTAAGCCTTGCCGTTCCCTAACCCTAACCCTAGCCCGGAACGGAAACCCACCACCAGCCCTACACCTTAACCTACGCCGTAGCCTACTCCTGGCCTGTACGGTGGCACTGACCCTTGCGTCAGCATGTAGCCTGACCCTCCCAAGTTTCCGTACCCTCACCTGTGCCCTAAACCTTGCCGTTCTGTAACCCTAACCCTAGCCCGGAACGGAAACCCACCACCAGCCCTACACCTTACCCCCAAGCCGTAGCCTACTCCTGGCCCGTTCGGTGGCAGTAACCCTAGCATCAGCAAGTAGCCTGACCCTCCCACGTTTCTGTACCCTCACACGTGCCCTAAGCCTTGCCGTTCTGTAACCCTAACCCTAGACCCGAACGGAAACCCACCACCAGCCCTACACCTTTCCCTACGCCGTAGCCTATTCCTGGCTCGTACGCAGGCACTGACATTTTCATCAGCACTTAGCCTGAACCTCCCAGGTTTCTGTACCCTCACCTGTGCCCTAAGCCTTGCCGTTCACTAACCCTAACCCTAGCCCGGAACGGAAACCCACCACCAGCCCTACAACTTACCCCCAAGCCGTAGCCTACTCCTGGCCGGTACGCTGGCACTGACACGTGCGTCAGCACGTAGCCTGACCCTCACACGTTTCTGTACCCTCACCTGTGCCCTAAGCCTTGCCGTTTCCTAACCCTAACCCTAGCCCGGAACAGAAACCCACCACCAGCCCTACACTCTACCCTACACCATAGCCTATTCCTGGCCCGTACACTGGCACTGAGCCGTGCGTCAGCACGTAGCCTGACCCTCCCACGTTTCCGTACCCTCACCTGTGCCCTAAGCCTTGAGGTTCCCTAACCCTAACTCTAGCCCGGAACAGAAAACCACCAACAGCCCTACAACTTACGACCACGCCGTAGCCTACTCCTGGCCCATATGCTGGCACTGACACGTGCGTCAGCACGTAGCCTGTCCCTCCCACGTTTCCGTAACCTCACCTGTGCCCTAAGCCTTGCCGTTTCCTAACCTTAACCCTAGCCCGGAACGGAAACCCACCACCAGCCCTAAACCTTACACTATGCCGTAGCCTACACCTGGCCCGTACGCGGGCACTGACCTGTGCTTCAGCACGTAGCCTGACCCTCCCATGTTACTGTACTCTCACCTGGGGCCTAAGCCTTGCCGTTCCCTAACCCTAACCCGAGACTGGCACGGAATCCCACCCCCAGCCCTACACCTTATCGTATGCCGTAGCCTAGTCCTGGCCCGTACGCTGGCACTGACCCATGCGTCAACATATAGCCTGGCCCTCCCACGTTTCCGTACCCTCACCTGTGCCCTAAGCCTTGCCGTTCCCTAACCCTAACCCTAGCCCGGAACGGAAACCCACCACAATCCCTACACATTACCATACGCCGTAGCCTACTCCTGGCCCGTACGCTGGCACTGACCCGTGAGTCAGCACGTAGACTGACCCTCCCACATTTCCGTACCCTCACCTGTGCCCTAAGCCTTGCCGTTCCCTCACCCTAACCCTAGCCAAGAACGGAAACCCACCAGCAGCCCTAAACCTTACCCTACACCGTAGCCTACTCCTGGCCCGTACGGTGGCACTGACCAGTGCGTCAGCACGTAGCCTGAACCTCACACGTTTCCGTACCCTCACCTGTGCCCTAAGCCTTGTCGTTCCCTAACCCTAACCCTACTCCAGAACGGAAGCCCACCACCAGCCCTACAGCTTACCCCCGATCCATAGCCAATTCCTGGCCCGTACGCTGGCACTGACCCGTGCTTCAGCATGTAGCCTGACCCTCCCACGTTTCCGTACCCTCACCTGTGCCCTAAGCCTTGCCATTCCCTAACCCTAACCCTAGCCCGGAACGGAAACCCACCACCAGCCCTACACCTAACCCCCAAGCCGTAGCCTACTCCTGGCTGGTACGCTGGCACTGACCCGTTAATCAGCACGTAGCCTGACCCTCCCACGTTTCCGTACCCTCACCTGTGCCCTAAGCCTTGCCGTTCCCTATCCCTAACCCTAGCCCGGAACGGAAACCCACCACCAGCCCTAAAACTTACCCCAAAGCCGTAGCCTATTCCTGGACCTTATGCTGGCACTGACCCGTGCGTCAGCACGTAGCCTGACCCTCCCACGTTTGCGGACCCTCACCTGTGCCCTAAGCCTTGCCATTCCCTAACCCTAACCCTAGACCGGAACGGAAACCCACCACCAGCCCTACACCTTTCCCTACGCCGTAGCCTTTTCCTGGCCCGTAGGCAGGAACTGACACTTTTATCAGCACGTAGCCTGAACCTCCCACGTTTCCGTACCCTCACCTGTGCCCTAAGCCTTGCCGTTCCCTAACCCTAACCCTAGCCCGGAACGGAAACCCACCACCAGCCCTAAACCTTACCCCCAAACCGTAGCCTAATCCTGGTCCATACGCTGGCACTGACCTGTGCGTCAGCACGTAGCCTGAACTTCCCACATTACCGTACCCTCACCTGTGCCCTAAGCCTTGCCGTTCCCTAACCCTAACCCTAGTCCGGAACGGAAACACACCACCAGCCCTACACCTAACCCCCAAGCCGTAGCTTACTCCCGGCCAGTACGCTGGCACTGACCTGTGCATCATCACGTAGCCTGACCCTCCCACGTTTCCGTACACTCACCTGTGCCCTAAGCCTTGCCGTTCCCTAACCCTAACCGTAGCCCGGAACGGAAACCCACCACCAGCCCTACACCTTACCCCCAAGCCGTAGCCTACTCCAGGCCCGTACGCTGGCACAGACCCGTGCGTCAGCACGAAGCCTGACCCTCCCACGTTTGCGGACACTCACCTGTGCCCTAAGCCTTGCCGTTCCCTAACCCTAACCCTAGCCCGGAACCGAAACCCACCACCATCCCTACACCTTTCCCTACGCCGTAGCCTATTCCTGACTCATACGCAGGCACTGACCCTTTCATCAGCAAGTAGACTGACCCTCCCACGTTTCCGTACCCTCACCTGTGCCCTAAGCCTTGCCATTCACTAACCCTAACCCTAGCCCGGAACGGAAACCCACCACCAGCCCTACACCTTACTCTATGCCGTAGCCTACACCTGGCCCGTACGCGAGCACTGACCTGTGCTTCAGCACGTAGCCTGACCCTCCCATGTTACCGTACACTCACCTGTGCCCTAAGCCTTGTCGTTCCCTAACCCTAACCCTAGCCCGGCACGGAATCTCACCACCAGCTCTACAGCGTATCGTATGCCGTATCCTAGTCCTGGCCCGTACGCTGGCACTGACCCGTGTGTCAGCATATAGCCTGACTCTCCCACGTTTCCGTACCCTCACCTGTGCCCTAAGCCTTGCCGTTCCCTAACCCTAACCCTAGCCCGGAACGGAAACCCACCACAATCCCTACACCTTACCATACGCCGTAGCCTACTCCTGGCCCGTACGCTGGCACTGACCCGTGAGTCAGCACGTAGACTGACCCTCCCACATTTCCGTACCCTCACCTGTGCCCTAAGCCTTGCCGTTCCCTCACCCTAACCCTAGCCAAGAACGGAAACCCACCAGCAGCCCTAAACCTTACCCTACACCATAGCCTACTCCTGGCCCGTACGGTGGCACTGACCAGTGCCTCAGCACGTAGCCTGACCCTCACACGTTTCCGTACCCTCACCTGTGCCCTAAGCCTTGTCGTTCCCTAACCCTAACCCTAGTCCGGAACGGAAGCCCACCACCAGCCCTACAGCTTACCCCCGATCCATAGCCTATTCCTGGCCCGTACGCTGGCACTGACACGTGCTTCAGCATGTAGCCTGACCCTCCCACGTTTCCGTACCCTCACCTGTGCCGTAAGCCTTGCCATTCCCTAACCCTAACCCTAGCCCGGAACGGAAACCCACCACCAGCCCTACACCTAACCCCCAAGCCGTAGCCTACTCCTGGCTGGTACGCTGGCACTGACCCGTTTATCAGCACGTAGCCTGACCCTCCCACGTGTCCGTACCCTCACCTGTGCCCTAAGCCTTGCCGTTCCCTATCCCTAACACTAGCCCAGAACGGAAACACACCACCAGCCCTAAAACTTACCCCAAAGCCGTAGCCTATTCCTGGACCTTATGCTGGCACTGACCCGTGTGTCAGCACGTAGCCTGACCCTCCCACGTTTGCGGACCCTCACCTGTGCCCTAAGCCTTGCCATTCCCTAACCCTAACCCTAGACCGGAACGGAAACCCACCACCAGCCCTACACCTTTCCCTACGCCGTAGCCTATTCCTGGCCCGTACGCAGGCACTGACTCTTTCATCAGCACGTAGCCTGACCCTCCCACGTTTCCGTACCCTCACCTGTGCCCTAAGCCTTGCCGTTCCCTAACCCTAACCCTAGCCCGGAACGGAAACCCACCACCAGCCCTAAACCTTACCCCCAAGCCGTAGCCTACTCCTGGTCCATACGCTGGCACTGACCTGTGCGTCAGCACGTAGCCTGAACTTCCCACATTACCGTACCCTCACCTGTGCCCTAAGCCTTGCCGTTCCCTAACCCTAACCCTAGTACGGAACGGAAACACACCACAAGCCCTACACCTAACCCCCAAGCCGTAGCCTACTCCTGGCCGGTACGCTGGCACTGACCCGGGCGTCAGCACGTAGCCTGACCCTCCCACGTTTCCGTACCCTCACCTGTGCCCTAAGACTTGCTGTTCCCTAAAACTAAACCTAGCCTGGAACAGAAACACACCATCAGCCCTACACGTAACCACCAAGCCGTAGCCTACTCCTGGCCGGTACGCTGGCACTGACCCGTGCGTCAGCACGTAGCCTGACCCTCCCACGTTTCCGTACCCTCACCTGTGCCCTAAGCCTTGCCGTTCCCTAACCCTAACCCTAGCTCGGAACGGAAACCCACCACTAGCCCTAAACCTTTCCCTACGCCGTAGCCTACACCTGGCCCGTACGCTGGCACTGACCCATGCGTCAGCACGTTGTCTGACCCTCCCACGTTTCCGTACCCTCACCTGGGCCCTAAGCCTTGCCGTTTCCTAACCCTAACCCTAGCCCATGAACGGAAACCCACCACCAGCCCTACACCTTACCCTACGCCGTACCATACTCCTGGCCCGTACGCTGGCACTGACCCGTGCGTCAGCACGTAGCCTAACCCTCTCACGTTTCCGTACACTCACCTGTGCTGTAAGACTTGCCGTTCCCTAACCCTAACCCTAGCCCTGAACGGAAACCCACCACCAGCCCTACACCTTACCCCCAAGCCGTAGCCTACTCCTGGCTGGTACGCTGGCACTGACCCGTGCGTCATCACGTAGCCTGACCCTCCCACGTTTCCGTACCCTCACCTGTGCCCTAAGCTTTGCCGTTCCCTAACCCTAACTGTAGCCCGGAATGGAAACCCACCACCAGCCCTACAACTTACCCCCAAGCCGTAGCCTACTCCTGGTCCATACGCTGGCAGTGACCCGTGCTTCAGAACGTATCCTGACCCTGCCACGTTGCCGTACCCTCACCTGTGCCCTAAGCCTTGCCGTTCCCTAACCCTAACCCTAGTCCGGAAAGGAAACACACCACCAGCCCTACAGCTTACCCCCAAGCCATAGCCAATTCCTGGCCCGTACGCTGGCACTGACCCGTGCGTCAGCATGTAGCCTGACACTCCAACGTTTCCGTACCCTCACCTGTGCCCTAAGCCTTGCCGTTTCCTAACCCTAACCCTAGCCCAGAACGGAAACCCACCACCAGCCCTACAACTAACCCCCAAGCCGTAGCTTACTCCTGGCCAGTACGCTGGCACTGACCCGTGCATCATCACGTAGCCTGACCCTCCCACGTTTACGTACACTCACCTGTGCCCTAAGCCTTGCCGTTCCCTAACCCTAACCCTAGCCCGGAACGGAAACCCACCACCAGCCCTACACCTTACCCCCAAGCCGTAGCCTACTCCTGGCCCGTACGCTGGCACAGACCCGTGCGTCAGCACGAAGCCTGACCCTCCCACGTTTGCGGACCCTCACCTGTGCCCTAAGCCTTGCCATTCCCTAACACTAACCCTAGACAGGAACGGAAACCCACCAACAGCCCTAAACCTTTCCCTACGCCTTAGCCTATTCCTGGCTCATACGCAGGCACTGACCCTTTCATCAGCAAGTAGCCTGACCCACCCACGTTTCCGTACCCTCACCTGTGCCCTAAGACTTGCCATTCCCTAACCCTAACCCTAGCCCGGAAGGGAAACACACCACCAGCCCTACACCTTACTCTATGCCGTAGCCTACACCTGGCCCGTACGCGGGCACTGACCTGTGCTTCAGCACGTAGCCTGACCCTCCCATGTTACCGTATGCTCACCTGTGCCCTAAGCCTTGCCGTTCCCTAACCCTAACACTCGTCCTGAACGGAAACCCACCACCAGACCTACACCTTACTCTATGCCGTAGCCTACACCTGGCCCGTACACGGGCACTGACCTGTGCTTCAGCACGTAGCCTGATCCTCCCATGTTACCGTACGCTCACCTGTGCCCTAAGCCTTGCCGTTCCCTAACCCTAACCCTAGCCCGGCACGGAATCCCACCACCAGCCGTACACCTTATCGTATGCCGTAGCCTAGTCCTGGCCCGTACGCTGGCACTGACCCTTGCGTCAGCACGTAGCCTGATCCTGCCATGTTACCGTACGCTCACCTGTGCCCTAAGCCTTGCCGTTCCCTAACCCTAACCCTAGCCCAGAACAGAAACCCACCACCAGCCCTATACCTTTCCCTACGCCGTAGCCTATTCCTGGCCCGTACGCAGGCACTGACCCTTTCATCAGCACGTAGCCTGACCCTCCCACGTTTCCGTACCCTCACCTGTGCCCTAAGCCTTGCCGTTCCCTAACCCTAACCCTAGTACGGAACGGAAACACACCACAAGCCCTCCACCTAACCCCCAAGCCGTAGCCTACTCCTGGCCCGTACGCTGGCACTGACCCGTGGGTCAGCACGTAGCCTGACCCTCCCACGTTTCCGTAACCTCACCTGGGCCCTAAGCCTTGCCGTTCCCTAACCCTAACCTTAGCCCGGAACGGAAACCGACCACCAGCCCTACACCTTACCCTACGCCGTAGCGTACTCTTGGCCCGTACGCTGGCACTGAACCATGCGTCAGCACGTAGTCTGACCCTCCCACGTTTCCGTACCCTCACCTGGGCCCTAAGCCTTGCCGTTCCTTAACCCTAACCCTAATACGGGACGGAAACACACCACAAGCCCTACACCTAACCCACAAGCCATAGCATACTCCTGGCCCGTACGCTGGCACTGAACCGTGCGTCAGCACGTAGCCTGACCCTCCCAGGTTTCCGTACCCTCACCTATGCCCTAAGCCTTCCTGTTCCCTAACACTAACCCTAGCCCGTAACGGAAACCCACCACCAGCCCTACACCTAACACCCAAGCCTTAGGCTACTCCTGGCCGGTTCGCCTGCACTGACCCGTGCATCATCACGTAGCCTGACCCTCCCACGTTTCCGTACCCTCACCTGGGCCCTAAGCCTTGCCTTTCCCTAACCCTAACCCAAGCCCGGAAGAGAAACGCACTACCAGCCCTACACCTTGCCCTACGCCGCAGCCTACTCCTGGCACGTACGCTGGCACTGACACGTGCGTCAGCACGTAGCCTGACCCTCACACGTTTCCGTACCCTCACCTGTGCCCTAAGCCTTGCCGTTCCCTAACCCTAACCCTAGTCCGGAACGGAAACACACCACCAGCCCTACAGCTTACCCCTAAGCCATAGCCTATTCCTGGCCCGTACGCTGGCACTGACCCGTGCGTCAGCATGTAGCGAGACCCTCCCACGTTTCCGTACCCTCACCTGTGCCCTAAGCCTTGCCGTTCCCTAACCCTAACCCTAGCTCAGAACAGAAACCCACCACCAGCCCTACAACTAATCCCCAAGCCGTAGCTTACTCCTGGCCAGTACGCTGGCACTGACCCGTGCATCATCACGTAGCCTGTCCCTCCCAGGTTTCCGTACCCTCACCTGTGCCCTAAGCCTTGCCGTTCCCTAACCCTAACCCTAGCCCGGAACGGAAACCCACCACCAGCCCTATATCTTACCCACAAGCCGTAGCCTACTCCTGGCCCGTACACTGGCACTGACCCGTGCGTCAGCACGTAGCCTGACCCTCCCACTTTTCTGTACCGTTCCCTGAGCCCTAAGCCTTGCCGTTCCCTAACCCTAACCCTAGCCCGGAACGGAATCCCACCACCAGCCCTACACCTTACAATATGCCGTAGACTACTCCTGCCCGGTACGCTGCCACTGAGCCGTGCATCAGCACGTAGCCTGACCCTCCCACGTTTCCGTACCCTCACCTGTGCCCTAAGCCTTGCCGTTCCCTAACCCTAACCGTAGCCCGGAACGAAAACCCACCACCAGCCCTACAACTTACCCCCAAGCCGTAGCCTACTCCTGGCCCGTACGCTGGCACAGACCCGTGCGTCAGCAAGAAGCCTGACCCTCCCACGTTTGTGGACCCTCACCTGTGCCCTAAGCCTTGCCGTTCCCTAACCCTAACCCTAGCCCGGAACGGAAACCCACCACCAGCCCTAAACCTTTCCCTACGCCGTAGCCTATTCCTGTCCCGTACGCAGGCACTGACCCTTTCATCAGCACGTAGCCTGACCCTCCCACGTTTCCGTACCCTCACCTGTGCCCTAAGCCTTGCCGTTCCCTAACCCCAACCCTAGCCCGGAACGGAAACCGACCACCAGCCCTACACCTTACCCTATGCTGTAGCATACACCTGGACCATATGCGGGCACTGAAGCGTGCGTCAGCACGTAGCCTGACCCTCCCACGTTTCCGTACCCTCACCTCTGCCCTAAGCCTTGCCGTTCTCTATCCCTAACCATAGCCCCAAACAGAAAGCCACCACCAGCCCTAAAACTTAGCCACAAGCCTTAGCCTACTCCTGCACTGTACGCTGGCACTGAACCGTGCATCAGCACGTAGCCTGACCTTCCCACGTTTCCGTACCCTCACCTGTGCCCTAAGCCTTGCCGTTCCCTAACACTAACCCTAGCCCGGAACGGAAACCCACCACTAGCCCTACACCATACCCTACACCGTAGCCTACTCCTGGCCCGTACGCTGGCACTGAACCGTGCGTCAGCATGTAGCCTGACCCTCTCACGTTTCCGTACCCTCACCTGTGCCCTAAGCCTTGACGTTCCCTAACCCTAACCCTAGCCCGGAACGCAAACCCACCACCAGCCCTACACCTTTCCCTATGCCGTAGCTTACTCCTGGCCCATACGCTGGCACTGAACCGTGCGTCATCACGTAGCCTGAACCTCCCGCTTTTCCGTACCCTCACCTGTGCCCTAAGCCTTGCCGTTCCCTTACCCTAGCCCTAGCCCGGAACGGAAACCCACCACCAGCCCTACTCCTTAGCCTATGCCGTAGCCTAATCCTTGCCTGTACCCTGGCACTGACCCGTGCGTCAGCACGTAGCCAGACACTCCCACGTTTCCGTACCCTCACATGTGCCCTAAGCCTTGCCGTTCCATATCCCTAACCATAGCCCGGAACAAAAACCCTCCACCAGGCCTACACCTTTCCCTACGCCGTAGCCTACTCCTGGCCCGTACGCTGGCACTGACCCATGCGTTAGCACGTAGCCTGACCCTCCCACGTTTCCGTACCCTCACCTGTGCCCTAAGCCTTTCCGTTCCCTAACCCTAACCCTATCCCGGAACGGAAACCCACCATCATCCCTAAACCTTTCCCTACTGGGTAGCCTACTCCTCGCCCGTACGCTCGCACTGACCCGTGCGTCAGCATGGAGTTTGACCCTCCCACGTTTCCGTACCCTCACCTGGGCCCTAAGACATGCCATTCCCTAACACTAACCCTAGCCCGGAACGGAAACCCACCACCAGCCCTACACCTTACCCTATGCCGTAGGCTACACCTGGCCCATACGCGGGCACTGACCTGTGCTTCAGGACGTAGCCTGACCCTCCCACGTTTGCGGACCCTCACCTGTACCCTAAGCCTTGCTGTTCCCTAACCCTAACCCTAGCCCGGAACGGAAATCCACCACCAGCCCTACACTTTTCCCAACGCCGTAGCCTATTCCTGGCTCTTATGCCGGCACTCACAGTTTCATCAGCACGGAGCCTGAACCTCCCACTTTTCCGTACCCTCACCTGTGCCCTAAAAATTGCCGTTCACTAACCCTAACCCTAGCCCAGAGCGGAAAATCACCACCAGCCCTACACCTTACCCCCAAGCCGTAGCCTACACCTGGCCGGTACGCAGGCACTGACACGTGCGTCAGCACGTAGCCTGACCCTCACACGTTTCCGTACCCTCACCTGTGCCCTAAGCCTTGCCGTTTCCTAACCCTAACCCTAGCCCGGAACAGAAACCCACCACCAGCCCTACACTGTACCCTACACCATAGCCTATTCCTGGCCCGTACGCTGGCACTGAGCCGTGCGTCAGCACGTAGCGTGACTTTCCCACGTTTCCGTACCATCACCTGTGCCCTAAGCCCTGACGTTCCCTAACCCTAACCCTAGCCCGGAACAGAAAACCACCACCAGCCCTACAACTTACCACCACGCCGTAGCCTACTCCTGGCCCATATGCTGGCACTGACCCGTGCGTCACCACGTAGCCTGACCCTCCCACGTTTCCGTAACCTCACCTGTGCCCTAAGGCTTGCCGTTCCCTAACCTTAACCCTAGACCGAAACGGAAACCCACCACCAGCCCTAAACCTTACCCTATGCCGTAGCCTACACCTGGCCCGTTCGCGGGCACTGACCTGTGCTTCAGCACGTAGCCTGACCCTCCAATGTTACCGTACCCGCCTTTGTGCCCTAAGCCTTGCCGTACCCTAACCCTAAACCTAGCCCGGAACGGAAACCCACCACCAGCCCTAAACCTTACCCACAAGCCGTAGCCTACTCCTGGCCCGTACGCTGGCACTGACCCGTGCGTCAGCCCGTAGCCTGAACTTCCCACGTTTCCGTAACATCACCTGTGCCCTAAGCCTTGCCGTTCCCTCACCCTCACCCTAGCCAGGAACAGAAAACCATCAGCATCCCTACACCTTACCCTATGCCATTGCCTACTCCTGGCACGTACGCTGGCACTGACACGTGCCTCAGCACGTAGCCTGACCCTCACACGTTTCCGTACCCTCACCTGTGCCCTAAGCCTTGCCGTTCACTAACCCTAAACCTAGTCCGGAACGGAAACCCACCACCAGCCCTACAGCTTACCTCCAGGCCATAGCCTATTTCTGGCCCGTACGCTGGCACTGACCCGTGCGTCAGCATGTAGCCTGACCCTCCCACGTTTCCGTAAACTCACCTGTGCCCTAAGCGTTGCCGTTCCCTAACCCTAAACCTAGCGCGGAACGGAAACCCACCACCAGCCCTACACCTAACCCCCAAGACGTAGCTTACTCCTGGCCAGTACGCTGGCACTGACACGTGCATCATCACGTAGCCTGATGCTCCCACGTTTCCGTACCCTCACCTGTGCCCTAAGCCTTGCCGTTCCCTAAACCTAACCGTAGCCCGGAACGGAAACCCACCACCAGCCCTACATCTTACCCCCAAGCCATAGCCTACTCCTGGCCCGTACGCTGGCACAGACCCATGCGTCAGCATGAAGCCTGACACTCCCACCTTTGTGGACCCTCACCTGTGCCCTAAGCCTTGCCGTTCCCTAACCCTAAGCCTAGCCCTGAACGGAAACACACCACCAGCCCTACAACTTACCCCAAAGCCGTAGCCTATTCCTGGACCTTATGCTGGCACTGACCCGTGCGTCAGCACGTAGCCTGACCCTCCCACGTTTGCGGACCATCACCTGTGCCCTAAGCCTTGCCATTCCCTAACCCTAACCCTAGCCCGGAACGGAAAACCACCACCAGCCCTAAACCTTACCCCCAAGCCGTAGCCTACTCCTGGTCCATACGCTGGCACTGACCTATGCGTCAGCACGTAGCCTGAACTTCCCACATTACCGTACCCTCACCTGTGCCCTAAGCCTTGCCGTTCCCTAACCCTAGTACGGAACGGAAACACACCACAAGCCCTACACCTAACCCCCAAGCCGTAGCCTACTCCTGGCCCGTACGCTGGCACTGACCCGTGCGTCAGCATGTAGCCTGACCCTCCCACGTTTCCGTACACTCACCTGTGCCCTAAGACTTGCTGTTCCCTAACACTAACCCTAGCCTGGAACGGAAACACACCATCAGCCCTACACCTAACCACCAAGCCGAAGCCTACTCCTGGGTGGTACGCTGGCACTAACACGTGCGTCAGCACGTAGCCTGACCCTCCCACGTTTCCTTACCCTCACCTGTGCCCTAAGCCTTGCCGTTCCCTAACCCTAACCCTAGCCCGGAACGGAAACCCACCACTAGCCCTAAACCTTTCCCTACGCCGTAGCCTAAACCTGGCCTGTACGCTGGCACTGACCCATGCGTCAACACGTAGTCTGAACCTCCCACGTTTCCGTACGCTCACCTGGGCCCTAAGCCTTGCCGTTTCCTAACCCTAACCCTAGCCCATGAACGGAAACCCACCACAAGCCCTACACATTACCCTACGTCGTAGCCTACTCCTGGCCCGTACGCTGGCACTGACCCGTGCGTCAGCACGTAGCCTAACCCTCTCACGTTTCCGTACCCTCACCTGTGCTGTAAGCCTTGCCGTTCCCTAACCCTAACCCTAGCCCGGAACGGAAACCCACCACCAGCCCTACACCTTTCCCTACGCCGTAACCTATTCCTGGCCCGTACGCAGGCACTGACCCTCTCATCAGCACGTAGCCAGACACTCCCACGTTTCCGTACCCTCACCTGTGCCCTAAGCCTTGCCGTTCCCTAAGCCTAACCCTAGCCCGGAACGGAAACCCACCACCAGCCCTACACCTAACCCCCAAGCCGTAGCTTACTCCTGGCCAGTACGCTGGCACTGAACCGTGCATCATCACGTAGCCTGACCCTCCCACGTTTCCGTACCCTCACCTGTGCCCTAAGCCTTGCCGTTCCCTAACCCTAACCCTTCCCCGGAACGGAAACACACCACCAGCCCTACAACTTACCCCAAAGCCGTAGCCTATTCCTGGACCTTATGCTGGCACTGACCCGTGCGTCAGCACATAGCCTGACCCTCCCACGTTTGCGGACCATCACCTGTGCCCTAAGCCTTGCCATTCCCTAACCCTAACCCTAGCCCGGAACGGAAACCCACCACCAGCCCTACACCATTCCCTACGCCGTAGCCTATTCCTGGCCCGTACGCAGGCACTGACCCTTTCATCAGCACGTAGCCTGACCCTCCCACGTTTCCGTACCCTCACCTGTGCCCTAAGCCTTGCCGTTCCCTAACCCTAACCCTAGCCCGGAACGGAAACCCACCACCAGCCCTAAACCTTACCCCCAAGCTGTAGCCTACTCCTGGTCCATACGCTGGCAATGACTTGTGCGTCAGCACGTAGCCTGAACTTCCCACATTACCGTACCCTCACCTGTGCCCTAAGCCTTGCCGTTCCCTAACCCTCACACTAGCCTGTAATGGAAACACACCATCAGCCCTACACCTAACCACCAAGCCTTAGCCTACTCCTGGCCCATACGCTGGCACTGACCCGTGCGTCAGCACGTAGCCTGACCCTCCCACGTTTCCGTACCCTCACCTGTGCCCTAAGACTTGCTGTTCCCTAACACTAACACTAGCCTGGAATGGAAACACACCATCAGCCCTACACCTAACCACCAAGCCGTAGCCTACTCCTGGCCGGTACGCTGGCACTGACCCGTGCGTCAGCACGTAGCCTGACCCTCCCACGTTTCCGTACCCTCACCTGTGCCCTAAGCCTTGCCGTTCCCTAACCCTAACCCTAGTCCCGAGCGGAAACCCACCACCAGCCCTACAGCTTACCCCCAAGCCATAGGCTATTCCTGGCCCGTACGCTGGCACTGACCCGTGCGTCAGCATGTAGCCTGACCCTCCCTCGTTTCCGTACCCTCACCTGTGCCCTAAGCCTTGCCGTTCCCTAACCCTAACCCTAGCCCGGAACGGAAACCCACCACCAGCCCTACACCTTACCCCCAAGCCGTAGCCTACTCCTGGCCCGTTCGGTGGCAGTAACCCTAGCATCAGCAAGTAGCCTGACCCTCCCAAGTTTCTGTACCCTCACCCGTGGCCTAAGACTTGCCGTTCCGTAACCCTAACCCTAGCCCAGAATGGAAACCCACCACCAGCCCTACACCTTACCCCCAAGCAATAGCGTACTCATGGCCCATATGCTGGCACTGACCCGTGCGTCAGCACGTAGCGTGACCCTCCCACGTTTCCATACCCTCACCTGTGCCCTAAGCCTTGCCGTTCCCTAACCCTAACCCTAGCCCGGAACGGAAACCCACCACTAGCCCTACACATTACCCTATGCTGTAGCCTACACATGGCCCGTACGCGGGCACTGACCCGTGCGTCAGCACGTAGCCTGTCCCTCCCACGTTTCCGTACCCTCACCTGTGCCCTAAGCCTTGCCGTTCCCTAACCCTAACCCTAGACTTGAACGGAAAGCCACCACCAGCCCTAAAACTTAGCCACAAGCCGTAGCCTACTCCTGGCCCGTACGCTGGCTCTGACCCGTGCGTCAGCACGTGGCCTGACCCTCCCACTTTTCCGTACCCTCTCCTCTGCCCTAAGCCTTGCCGTTCCCTAACCCTAACCCTAGCCCAGAACGGAAACCCACTACCCGCCCTACACCTTACCCTATGACGTAGCCTACTCCTGGCCCGTACGCTGGCATTGACGCGTGCTTCAGCACATAGCCATACCCTCCCACGTTTCCGTACCCTCACATGTGCCCTAAGCCTTGCCATTCCCTAAAAGTAACCGTAGTGCGGAACGAAAACCCACCACCAGCCCTACACCTTACACTACGCCGTAGCCCACTCCTGGCCCGTACGCTGGCACTGACCCGTGCGTCAGCACGTAGCCTGACCCTCCCACGTTTTCGTACCCTCACCTGTGCCCTAAGCCTTGCCGTTCCCTAACCCTAACCCTAACCCGGAACGGAAACCCACCACCATCCCTAAACCTTTCCCTACTGGGTAGCCTACTCCTCGCCCGTACGCTCGCACTGACCCGTGCGTCAGCATGTAGTTTGACCCTCCCACGTTTCCGTACCCTCACCTGGGCCCTGAGCCTTGCCATTCCCTAACACTAACCTTAGCCCGGAAGGGAAACCCACCACCAGCCCTACACATTACCCTATGCCGTAGCCTACACCTGGCCCATACGCGGGCACTGACTTGTGCTTCAGCACGTAGCCTGGCCCTCCCACGTTTGCGGACCCTCACCTGTGCCCTAAGCCTTGCCGTTCCCTAAACCTAACCCTAACCCGGAACGGAAACCCACCACCATCCCTAAACGTTTCCCTACTGGGTAGCCTACTCCTCGCCCGTACGCTCGCACTGACCCGTGCGTCAGTATGTTGTTTGACCCTCCCACGTTTCCGTACCCTCACCTGGGCCCTAAGCCTTGCCATTCCCTAACACTAACCTTAGCCCTGAAGGGAAACCCACCACCAGCCCTACACCTTACCCTATGCCGTAGCCTACTCCTGGCCCATACGCGGGCACTGACCTGTGCTTCAGCACGTAGCCTGGCCCTCCCACGTTTGCGGACCCTCACCTGTGCCCTAAGACTTGCCGTTCCCTAACCCTAACCCTAGCCCGGAACGGAAACCCACCACCAGCCCTACACATTTCCCTACGCCGTAGCCTATTCCTGGCTCGTACGCAGGCACTGACACTTTCATCAGCACTTAGCCTGAGCCTCCCACGTTTCTGTACCCTCACCTGTGCCCTAAGCCTTGCCGTTCACTAACCCTAAACCTAGCCCGGAACCTAAACGCACCAACAGACCTACACCTTAACCCCAAGCTGTAGCCTAATCCAGGCCCGTATGCTGGCACTGACCCGTGAGTCAGCACGTAGCCTGACCCTCCCACGTTTCCGTACCTTCACGTGGGCCCTAAGTCTTGCCGTTCCCTAACCGTAACCCTAGCCCCGAACGGAAACCCACCATCAGCCCTACACGTTACCCCCAAGCCGTAGCCTATTCCGGGCCCGTACGCTGGCACTGACCCGTGCGTCAGCACGTAGCCTGACCCTCCCACGTTTCCGTACCCTCACCTGTGCCCTAAGCCTTGCCGTTCCCTAACCCTAAACCTAGCCCAGAACGGAAACCCACCACCAGCCCTACAACTTACCCACAAGCCGAAGCCTACTCCTGGTCCGTACGCTGGCACTGACACTTGCATCAGCACGTAGACTGACCCTCCCACGTTTCCATACCCTCACCTGTGCCCTAAGCCTTGCCGTTCCCTAACACTAACCCTAGCCCGGAATGGAAAACCACCACCAGCACTACACCATACCCTACGCCGTAGCCTACTCCTTGCCCGTACGCTGGCACTGACCCGTGAGTCAGCACGTAGCCTGACCCTCCCACGTTTCCGTACCCTCACCTGTGACCTAAGCCTTGCCGTTCCCTAACACTAAACCTTGCCTGGAATGAAAACACACCACCAGCCCTACACCTAACCCCCAAGCCGTAGCCTACTCCTGGCGGTACGCTCGCACTGACCCGTGCGTCAGCACGTAGCCTGACCCTCCCACGTTTCTGTAACCTCACCTGTGCCCTAAGCTTTGACGTTCCCTAACCCTAACCCCCGCCCGGAACGGAAACCCACCACCAGCCCCACAACTTACACCCAAGCCGTAGCCTACTCCTGGCCCGTACGCTGGCACTGACCCGTGGGTCAGCAAGTAGCCTGACCCTCCCACGTTTCCATACCCTCAACTGTGCCCTAAGCCTTGCCGTTCCCTAACCCTAACCCTAGCCCGGAACGGAAAAGCCCCACCAGCCCTAAACTTTACCTTATGCCGTAGCCTACTCCTGGCCCATACGCTGGCACTGACCCGTGCCTCAGCACGTAGCCTGACCCTCCCACGTTTCCGTACCCTCACCACTGCCCTAAGACTTGCCGTTCCCTAACCCTAACCCTAGCCCGGAACGGAAAGCCACCACCAGCCCTACACCTTACCCTACGCCATAGCCTACTCCTGGCCCGTACCCTGGCACTGACCCATGAGTCAGCACATAGCCTGACCGTCACACGTTTCCGTACCATCACCTGTGCCCTAAGCCTTGCCGTTCCCTCAACCTAACCCTAGCCAGGAACGGAAACCCACCACCATCCCTACACCTTACCCTACCTTGTAGCACACTCCTGGCCCGTACGCAGGCACTGACCCGTGCATCAGCACGTAGCCTGACCCTCACAAGTTTCCGTACCCTCCCCTGTGACCTAAGACTTGCCGTTCCCTAACCCTAACCCTAGCCCGGAACGGAAACCCACCACCATCCCTACAGCTTACCCACAAGCCATAGCCTACTCCTGGCATGTACGCTGGCACTGACCCGTGCGTCAGCCTGTAGCCTGACCGTCCCACGTTTCCGTACCCTCACCTGTGCCCTAAGCATTGCCTTTCCCGAACCCTAACCCTAGCCTGGAACGGAAACCAACTACCAGCCCTACACCTAAACCCATAGCCGTAGCCTACTCTTGGCCGGTACGCTGGCACTGACCCGTGCATCAGCACGTAGCCTGACCCTCCCACGTTTCCGTACCCTCACCTGTGCCCTAAGCCTTGCCGTTCCCTAACCCTAACCCTAGCCCGGAACCTAAACCCACCACCAGCCCTACACCTAAACCCCAAGCCGTAGCCTAATCCTGGCCCGTACGCTGGCACTGAACCGTGCGTCAGCACGTAGCCTGACCCTCCCTCGTTTCCGTACCCTCACAAGTGCCCTAAGCCTTGCCGTTCCCTATCCCTAACCCTAGCCCGGAACAGAAACCCAACACTAGCCCTAAACCTTACTCTATGCCGTAGACTACACCTGGCCCATAGGCGGGCACTGACCTCTGCTTCAGCACGTTGCCTGACCCTCCCACGTTTCCGTACCCTCACCTGTGCCCTAACCTTGCCGTTCCCTAACCCTAACCCTAGTCCGGAATGGAAAACCACCACCAGCCCTACACCATACCCTACGCCATAGCCTACTCCTGGCCCGTACGCTGGCACTGACCCATGAGTCAGCACGTAGCCTGACCCTCCCACATTTCCGTACCCTCACCTGTGCCCTAAACCTTGCCGTTCCCTAACCCTAAACCTAGTACGCAACGGAAACCCACCACCAGCCCTACACCTAACCCCCAAGCCATAGCCTACTCCTGGCCCATACGCTGGCACTGACCCGTGCGTCAGCAAGTAGCCTGACCCTCCCACGATTCCGTACCCTCACCTTGCCCTAAGCCTTGCCGTTCCCTAACACTAACCCTAGCCCGGAACGGAAACCCACCACCAGCCCTACACCTAACAACCATGCCGTAGCCTACTCCTGGCCCGTACGCTGGCACTGACCTGTGCGTCAGCACATAGCCTGACCTTCCCACGTTACCGTAACGTCACCTGTGCCCTAAGCCTTGCCGTTCCCTAACCCTAACCCTAGTACGGGACGGAAACACACCACAAGCCCTACACCTAACCCCCAAGCCATAGCATACTCCTGGCCCGTACACTGGCACTGAACCGTGCGTCAGCACGTAGCCTGAACCTCCCAGGTTTCCGTACCCTCACTTATGCCCTAAGCATTCCTGTTCCCTAACAATAACCCTAGCCCGGAACGGAAACACACCACCAGCCCTACACGTTACCCCCAAGCTGAAGCCTAATCCTGGCCCGTACGCTGGCAATGAACCGTGCGTCAGCATGTAGCCTACCCTCCCACGTTTCCGTACACTCACCTGTGCCCTAAGCCTTGTGGTTCCCTAACCCTAATCCCAGACCGGAATGGAAACCCACCACAAGCCCTATACCTTACCCTAGGCCGCAGCCTACTCCTGGCCCGTACGGGGCACTGACCCGTGCGTCAGCATGTAGCCTACCCTCCCACGTTTCCGTACCCTCACCTGTTCCCTAAGCCTTGCCGTTCCCTAACCCTAACCCTAGCCCGGAACGGAAACCCACCACCAGCCCTACAACTTACGCACAAGCCGTAGCCTACTCCTGGCCCGTACGCTGGCACTGACCAGTGAGTCAGCACGTAGCCTGAACCTCCCACGTTTCCATACCCTCACCTGGGCCCTAAGCCTTGCCTTTCCCTATCCCTAAACATAGCTCTGAAAGGAAACCCACCACCAGCCCTACACCTTATCCCCAAGCCGTAGCCTATTCCTGGTCCGTACGCTGGCACTGACCCGTGCGTCAACATATAGCCTGACCCTCCCACGTTTCCGTACCCTCACCTGTGCCCTAAGCCTTGCCGTTCCCTAACCCTAACCCTAGCCCGGAACGGAAACCCACCACAATCCCTACACCTTACCATACGCCGTAGCCTACTCCTGGCCCGTACGCTGGCACTGACCCGTGAGACAGCACGTAGACTGACCCTCCCACATTTCCGTACCCTCACCTGTGCCCTAAGCCTTGCTGTTCCCTCACCCTAACCCTAGCCGGGAACGGAAAGCCACCACCAGCCCTACACCTTTCCCTAAGCCGTAGCCTACACCTGGCCCGAAAGCTGGCACTGACCCGTGCGTCAGCACGTAGCCTGACCCTCCCATGTTTCCGTACCCTCACCTGTGCCCTAAACCTTGCCGTTCCCTAACACTAACCCTAGCCCCGAACGAAAACCCACCACCAGCCCTACACCTTACCGTATGCCGTAGCCTACTCCTGGCCCATACGCTGGCACTGACACGTGTGTCAGCATGTAGCCTGACGCTCCCACGTTTCCCTATACTCACCTGTGCCCTAAGCCTTGCTATTCTCTAACCCTAACCGTAGCCCGGAACAGAAACCCACTCCCAGCCCTACACCTTACCCTACACCGTAGACTACTCCTGGCCCATACGCTGGCACTCTTCCGTGAGTCAGCACGTAGCCAGACCCTCACACGTATCCGTACACTCACCTATGCCCTAAGCCTTGCCGTTCCCTAACCCGAACCCTAGTCCTGAACGGAAAACCACCAGCAGCCCTACAGCTTACCCCAAACCCATAGCCTACTCCTGACCGGTACGCTGGCACTGACCCATGCGTCAGCATGTAGCCTGACCGTCCCACGTTTCCGTACCCTCACCTGTGCCCTAAGCCTTGCCGTTCCCTAACCCTAAACCTAGAACAGAACGGAAACACACCAACAACCCTACACCTAACCCCCAAGCCACAGCCTACTCCTGGCCCGTACGCTGGCACTAACCCATGCGAAACACGTAGCCTGACCCTCCCACGTTTCCGTACCCTCACCTGTGCCCTAAGCCTTGCGGTTCCCTAACCCTAATCCTAGCCCGGAACGGAAACCCACCACCAGCCCTATACCTTACACAACGCCGTTGCCTACTCCTGGCCCGTGCGCGGGCACTGACCCGTGCATCAGCACGTAGCCTGACACTCCCATGTTTCTGTACCCTCACCTGTGCCCTAAGCCTTGCCGTTCCCTAACCCTAACCCTAGCCCGGAACGGAAACCCACCACCAGCCCTTCAACTTACCCACAAGCCGTAGCCTACACCTGGCCCGTACGCTGGCACTGACCCGTGCGTCAGCATGTAGCCTGAACCTCCCAAGTTTCCGTACCCTAACCTGGGCCCTAAGCTTTGCCGTTCCCTAAGCCTAAACCTAGCCCGGAACAGAAACCCACCACCAGCCCTACATCTTACCCCCAAGCCGTAGCCTACTCCTGATCCGTTCGCTGGCACTGACCCATGAGTCAGCACGTAGCCTCACCATCCCACGTTTCCGTACCATCACCTGGGCCCTAAGCCTTTCAGTTCCGTCACCCTAAACCTAGCCCGCGACGGAAAACTACCACCAGCCCTAAACCTTACCCTACGCCGTAGCATACTCCTGGCCCGTACGCTGGCAGTGACCTGTGTGTCAGCACGTAGCCTGACCTTCCCACATTTCCGTACCCTCACCTGTGCCCTAAGTTTTGCCGTTCCCTAACCCTAAACCTAGTACGGAATGAAAACCCACCACCAGCCCTACACCTAACCCCCAAGCCATAGCCTACTCCTGGCCCGTACGCTGGCACTGACCCGTGCGTCAGCACGTAGCCTGACCCTTCCACGTTTCTGTACCCTCACCTGTGCCCTAAGCCTTCCTGTTCCTTAACCCTAACCCTAGCCCGGAACGGAAACCCACGACCAGCTATACACCTTACTGTACGCCGTAGCCTACACTTCGCCCGTTACTGGCACTGACCTGTGCGTCAGAACGCAGCGTGACCTTCCCACATTTCCGTACCCTCACATGTGCCCTAAGCCTTGCCGTTCGCTAACACTAAACCTAGTACGGAACGGAAACCCACCACCAGCCCTACACTTAAGCTTCCCAAATCATAGCCTACTCCTGGCCCGTACGCTGGCACTGACCGTGCATCAGCACGTAGCCTGACCCTCCCACGTTTCGGTACCCTCACCAGTGCCCTAAGACTTGCCGTTCCCTAACACTAACCATATCCCGGAACGGAAACCCACCACCAGCCCTACAACTAACCCCCAAGGCGTAGCCTACTCCTGGCCGGTACGCTGGCACTGACACGTGCATCAGCACTTAGCCTGAACCTCCCACGTTTCCGTACCCTCACCAGTGCCCCAAGCCTTGCCGTTCCCTAACCCTAACCCTAGCCCGGAACGGAAACCCACCACCAGCCCTAAAATTTACCCCCAATCCGTAGCCTACTCCTGGCCCGTACGCTGGCACTGACACGTGTGTCAGCATGTAGCCTGACCCTCCCACGTTTCCGTACCCTCACCTCTGCCATAAGACTTGACGTTCCCTAACCCTAACCCTTGCCCGGAACGGAAACCCACCACCAGCCCTACACCTTACCCTACACCGTAGCCTACTCTTGGCCCGTACGCTGGCACTGACCCGTGAATCAGGACGTAGCCTGACCATCCCACGTTTTCGTACCCTCACCTGTTCCCTAAGCCTAGCAGTTCCCTCATCCTAACCCAAGCCAGGAACGGAAACCCACCACCAGCCCTACACCTTACACTACGCCGTAGCATACTCCTGGCCCGTACGCTGGCACTGACCCGTGCGTCAGCAAGTAGCCTGACCCTCACACGTTTCCATACCCTCACCTGTGCCCTAAGCCTTGCCATTCCCTAACCCTAACCCTAGTCCGGAAAGGAAACACACCAGCAGCCCTACAGCTTACCCCAAGCCATAGCCTACTCCTGGCCGGTACGCTGGCACTGACCCGTGCGTCAACACGTACCCTGACCCTCACACGTTTCCGTACCCTCACCTGTGCCCTAAGACTTGCCGTTCCCTAACACTAACCCTAGCCCCGAACGGAAACCCACCACCAGCCCTACACCTTACCCTACGCCATAGCCTACTCCTGGCCCATACGCGGGCACTGACATGTGCTTCAGCACATAGCCTGACCCTCCCATGTTACTCTACCCTCACCTGTGCCCTAAGCCTTGCCGTTCCCTAATCCTAACCCTAGCCCCGTATGGAAACCCACCACCAGCCATACACTTTACCCTACGCTGTAGCCTATTCCTGGCCCGTACGCTGGCACTGACCCGTGCGTCAGCACGTAGCCTGAACCTCCCAGGTTTCTGTACCATCACCTGAGCCCTAAGCCTTGCGGTTCCCTAACCCTAACCCTAGCCCGTCACGGAAACCCACCACCAGCACTACAGCTTACCCCCAAGCCATAGCCTACTCCTGGCCCATACGCTGGCACTGACCGGTGTGTCAGCATATAGCCTGACGAGGCACACCAGGGGAGGGCGGGCCGGCAGGGTAAGGCTGCCCAGGTCAGCTAATCCACATCCCTCAGGGAATCACATTGGTGAAAATGGACCTCGCTAAGGCAGAAGAGAAGCCAAGGGAAAAAAGGACACAATGCCATTTGCAGCACCGTAGATGAGTCTAGAAGTAATCACGTGACTTGTAGTAACTCAGAAAGTGAAAGACACATATCACATCATATCACTTATAGGTGTTACCTAAAAATGGATACCAGGGCAGATATTTCCACGGAGAAGGGCAATCACAGATTCATTAAACAAACTTATGGTTCACCAATGGAAAGGTGTGAGGATTGGTTTCATTACGATATCGGGGTTAACACACATATACAAACACAGGTGACATATATAATCACCAAAGACCTTCAGAATACCAAGTGAGGACTACTCAACATTCTGTCATAACGTACATGGGAAAAGGATCCCAGGAAGAACAGACATCTGTATATGTGTAAAAGAACAACATCTTCCACAGCTACAACAAGCCAAACATTGTAATCAAACTTGCTGTAATAAAAAATAAAAAAATTAAATTAAAAACACGAACAAGAAGTAGTGAGACAAACGTGAGGGGCTTTCTCCTGGCACATTCCATTCTAAATTCCAATCTAGAACACCACTTCCACTGAGGCTCTCTTGCCCTAGTAACCAGATTTGGTAAGGGAGAACTGCTGCCACCTTGTGGCCGTTTCACACAACAGCAGCTTTAATCCCAGCACTAATGGTCAGTTGATATTCAAAATCATTGCAGGCCTGTAAATCACACCTGCCCTGAAAACAAATCCTGGGGTCACATATCGACCAAAAAATTCAAAGGACGTCCATATTTCAAAACGACCATTTCAAAAGGCATATTTTACGCACAGTAGTGTTCTGCTTCTTTTCCTTTCTTTCCTTTTTTGTTAAAAAAAACGGGAATGGAAAAAGGAATCCTTCGGAATGGGCGAAAATCCTTGCAGACGAATCAATGGACAGAGGTTTAATCTCCAATATATATAAACAGCTCATGCAGCTTAATATTAAAAAAACAAACAACCCAATACAAAAATGGGCAGAAGAACTAAAGAGACGTTTCTTCAAAGGAGACACAGAGATGGCCAAGACGCACATGAAAAGCTGCTCAACAGCACTAATTATTAGAGAAATGCAAATCAAAACTACAATGAGGTATCACCTCACACCTATTAGAATCGGCATCATCAGAAAATCTACAAACAAACAATTCTGGGGAGCGTGTGGACCAAAGGAGCCCTCTTCCACTATTGGTGGGAATGTAAATTGATACAGTCACTATGGAGAACAGTATGGAGTTTGCTTAAGAAAATTAGAAATAGAATTACCATCTGATCCAGCAATCCCACTTCTGGGCATATACCCAGATAAAACCGTAAATCTAAAAGGCACATTCACCACAATGTTAATTGCAGCACTATTTACAATAGCCAGGTAATGGAAGCAACCTAATTGCCCACAGACATATGAATGGATAAAGATGAGGTACATATATAAAATGGAATATTAATCGGCCATAAAAAGGAATGAAACTGAGTCATTTGTAGAGACATCGATGGATGGAGAGACTGTTATACAGAATGAAGTAAGTCAGAAAGAGGAAAACAAATATTGTATATTAATGCATATATGTGGAGCCTAAAAAACCGTACAGATGAACTGGCTTGCAGGGAAGAAATAGAGAAACAGAGGTAGAGAACAAACGTATGGACACCAAGTGTGGGAAGCCATGGGGTGGTGCTGGTGGGATGAGTTGGGAGATTGGGATTGACCTGTATAAATGTATATGCATAAAATACATAACTAATAAAAACCTGCTGTATAAAAACATAAATAAAATTGTATTTCAAAATTTAAAAAAATAAAATTTAAAAATAAAACTGAAAAAAGTTCTTCCCGTCACACAGATGTATTTATAGGAATGAATTATTTCCATGCTTATATCTATAAATACATAAAAGAGGAATAAAATCTAACTTGAACCAAAAAAGAAAAATAAAAACCTGAACTCACGAGTTTTACAGAGGAAAATCCTATCTGGGCACTTGATCCAGCGGTAAACAATTCTGAAATTGGTCAGAGGTTGGGAACCATCTCCCATACAGCCAGCAACCCACCCCCCAACACAAGGAGCGTCCTCATTGCAAAGCTGGGGGACCGTGCCGAGGCATCTGTGAGTAAACGTGAGCTGAGCCCCAGGCCAGCTGCTGCTGAACTGTTCCCACCATTCCCAGGTAAAACACCTGAATATGTACAAGGGCTTTAAAGCCTAGAGGAAGGGCCGTGGAGCCACACCAGCGACAGCTCACAGGCCAACATGCTGCCTGCAGGCCAGCCAGGGAGGTCCTGGCCCCGGGATCTCTTCCAGAAGCTTTCCATTGCCCTGCCTGAGATACCCCTCTTGTCCTGGCCCCCACTGCTTTTTTCCTTCCTCACCTCTGTCCGGAGAGAAATTCCAGCGGAAGGTATGGGTGACACATCCTCTTCTTTACAGGCGGCAGCCTGGCAACTCCTGCAGAAACGCCAGCAGAGCCCCACTCACAACAGGCCACCCACAAAGCTGTGGCCCCTCACTCCCTTCCACCAGCACAGCCCCGAGACTGCTGACAGGCAGAGAATATGGAGTCAGGCACAGCTTCAGGGGCTATTGCTGCCTGGAGCTCTGTTTATATTGACCTCAACGAGGCACACCTGGGGAGGGCGGGCCGGCAGGGTAAGGCTGCCCAGGTCAGGTAATCCACATCCCTCAGGGAATCACATTGGTGAAAATGGACCTCGCTAAGGCAGAAGAGAAGCCAAGGGAAAAAAGGACACAATGCCATTTGCAGCACCGTAGATGAGTCTAGAAGTAATCACGTGACATGTAGTAACTCAGAAAGTGAAAGACACATATCATATCATATCACTTATAGGTGTTACCTAAAAATGGATACCAGGGCAGATATTTCCACGGAGATGGGCAATCACAGATTCATTAAACAAACTTATGGTTCACCAATGGAAAGGTGTGAGGATTGGTTTCATTACGATATCTGGGTTAACTCACATATACAAACACAGGTGACATATATAATCACCAAAGACCTTCAGAATACCAAGAGAGGACTACTCAACATTCTGTCATAACGTACATGGGAAAAGGATCACAGGAAGAACAGACATCTGTATATGTGTAAAAGAACAACATCTTCCAGACCTACAACAAGCCAAACATTGAAATCAAACTTGCTGTAATAAAAAATAAAAAATAAATTAAAAACACGAACAAGAAGTAGTGAGACAAACGTGAGGGGCTTTCTCCTGGCACATTCCATTCTAAATTCCAATCTAGAACACCACTTCCACTGAGGCTCTCTTGCCCTAGTAACCAGATTTGGTAAGGGAGAACTGCTGCCACCTTGTGGCCGTTTCACACAACAGCAGCTTTAATCCCAGCACTAATGGTCAGTTGATATTCAAAATCATTTCAGGCCTGTAAATGACACCTGCCCTGAAAACAAATCCTGGGGTCACATATCGACCAAAAAATTCAAAGGACGTCCATATTTCAAAACGACCGTTTCAAAAGGCATATTTTACGCACATTAGTGTTCTGCTTCTTTTCCTTTCTTTCCTTTTTTGTTAAAAAAAACGGGAATGGAAAAAGGCATCCCTCAGAATGGGCGAAAATCGTTGCAGACGAATCAATGAACAGAGGTTTAATCTCCAATATATATAAACAGCTCATGCAGCTTAATATTAAAAAAAAACAAACAACCCAATACAAAAATGGGCAGAAGATCTAAAGAGACGTTTCTTCAAAGGAGACACAGAGATGGCCAAGACGCACATGAAAAGCTGCTCAACAGCACTAATTATTAGAGAAATGCAAATCAAAACTACAATGAGGTATCACCTCACACCTGTTAGAATCGGCATCATCAGAAAATCTACAAACAACAAATTCTGGGGAGGGTGTGGACAAAAGGAGCCCTCTTCCACTATTGGTGGGAATGTAAATTGATACAGTCACTATGGAGAACAGTATGGAGTTTCCTTAAGAATATTAGAAATAGAATTACCATCTGATCCAGCAATCCCACTTCTGGGCATATACCCAGATAAAACCGTAAATCTAAAAGGCACATTCACCACAATGTTCATTGCAGCACTATTTACAATAGCCAGGTAATGGAAGCAACCTAAATGCCCACAGACAGATGAATGGATAAAGATGTGGTAGGTATATAAAATGGAATATTACTCGTCCATAAAAAGGAATGAAACTGGGTCATTTGTAGAGACATCGATGGATGGAGAGACTGTTATACAGAATGAAGTAAGTCAGAAAGAGGAAAACAAATATTGTATAATAATGCATATATGTGGAGGCTAAAAAACGGTACAGATGAACTGATTTGCAGGGAAAAAATAGAGACACAGAGGTAGAGAACAAACGTATGGACACCAAGTGTGGGAAGCCATGGTGTGGTGCTGGTGGGATGAGTTGGGAGATTGGGATTGACCTGTATACATGTATATGCATAAAATACATAACTAATAAAAACCTGCTGTATAAAAACATAAATAAAATTGTATTTCAAAATTTAAAAAAATAAAATTTAAAAATAAAACAGAAAAATGTTCTTCCCGTCACACAGATGTATTTATAGGAATGAATTATTTTCATGCTTATATCTATAAATACATAAAAGAGGAATAAAATCTAACTTGAACCATAAAAGAAAAAAAAAACCTGAACACACGAGTTTTACAGAGGAAAACCCTATCTGGGCACTTGCTCCAGCGGTAAACACGTCTGAAATTGGTCAGAGGTGTGGAACCATCTCCCATACAGCCAGCAACCCACCCCCCACGCAAGGAGCGTCCTCATTGCAAAGCTGGGGGACCGTGCCGAGGCATCTGTGAGTAAACATGAGCTGAGCCCCAGGCCAGCTGCTGCTGAACTGTTCCCACCATTCCCAGGTAAAACACCTGAATATGTACAAGGGCTTGAAAGCCTAGAGGAAGGGCCGTGGAGCCACACCAGCGACAGCACGCAGGCCAACTTGGTGCCTGCAGGCCAGCCAGGGTGGTCCTGTCCCCGGGCGCTCTTCCAGAAGCTTTCCATTGCCCTGCCTGAGATACCCCTCCTGTCCCGGCGCCCACTGCTTTTTTCCTTCCTCACCTCTGTCCGGAGAGAAATTCCAGCGGAAGGTATGGGTGACACATCCTCTTCTTTACAGGCGGCAGGATGGCAACTCCTGCAGAAAGGCCAGCAGAGCCCCACTCACACCGGGCCACCAACAAAGCTGTGGCCCCTCACACCCTCCCACCAGCACAGCCCCGAGACTGCTGACGCGGCAGAGAATATGGAGTCAGGCACAGTTTCAGGGGCTATTGCTGCCTGGAGCTCTGTTTATATTGAACTCAACGAGGCACACCTGGGGAGGGCGGGCCGGCAGGGTAAGGCTGCCCAGGTCAGCTAATCCACAACCCTCAGGGAATCACATTGTTGAAAATGGACCCCGCTAAGGCAGAAGAGAAGCCAAGGGAAAAAAGGACACAATGCCATTTGCAGCACCGTAGATGAGTCTAGAAGTAATCACGTGACTTGTAGTAAGTCAGAAAGTGAAAGACACATATCATATCATATCACTTATAGGTGTTACCTAAAAATGGATACCAGGGCAGATATTTCCACGGAGAAGGGCAATCACAGATTCATTAAACAAACTTATGGTTCACCAATGGAAAGGTGTGAGGATTTGTTTCATTACGATATCGGGGTTAACACATATATACAAACATAGGTGACATATATAATCACCAAAGACCTACAGAATACCAAGAGAGGACTACTCAACTCTGTCATAACGTACATGGGAAAAGGATCCCAGGAAGATCAGATATCTGTATATGTGTAAAAGAACCACATCTTCCACACCTACAACAAGCCAAACATTGTAATCAACCTTGCTGTAATAAAAAATATAAAAAATTAAATTAAAAACACGAACAAGAAGTAGTGAGACAAACTTGAGGGGCTTTCTCCTGGCATATTGCATTCTAAATTCGAATCTAGAACACCACTTCCACTGAGGCTCTCTTGCCCTAGTAACCAGAGTTGGCAAGGGAGAACTGCTGCCACCTTGTGGCCGTTTCACACAACAGCAGCTTTAATCCCAGTGCTAATGGTCAGTTCATATTCAAAATCATTGCAGGCCTGTAAATGACACCTGCCCTGAAAACAAATCCTGGGGTCACATATCGACCAAAAAATTCAAAGAACGTCCATATTTCAAAAAGACCGTTTCAAAAGGCATATTTTACGCACATTAGTGTTCTGCTTCTTTTCCTTTCTTTCCTTTTTTATTAAAAAAAACGGGAATGGAAAAAGGCATCCCTCAGAATGGGCGAAAATCGTTGCAGACCAATCAATGGACAGAGGTTTAATCTCCAATATATATAAACAGCTCATGCAGCTTAATATTAAAAAAAAAACAAACAACCCAATACAAAAATGGGCAGAAGATCTAAAGAGACGTTTCTTCAAAGGAGACACAGAGATGGCCAAGACGCACATGAAAAGGGCTGCTCAACAGCACTAATTTTTAGAGAAATGCAAATCAAAACTACAATGAGGTATCACCTCACACCTGTTAGAATCGGCATCATCAGAAAATCTACAAACAACAAATTCTGGGGAGGGTGTGGACAAAAGGAGCCCTCTTCCACTATTGCTGGGAATGTAAATTGATACAGTCACTATGGAGAACTGTATGGAGTTTCCTTAAAAAAACTAGAAAGAGAATTACCATCTGATCCAGCAATCCCACTTCTGGGCATATACCCAGAGAAAACCGTAAATCAAAAAGGCACATTCACCACAATTTTCGTTGCAGCACTATTTACAATAGCCAGGTAATGGAAGCAACCTAAATGCCCACAGACAGATGAATGGATAAAGATGTGGTAGGTATATAAAATGGAATATTACTCGGCCATAAAAAGGAATGAAACTGGGTCATTTGTAGAGACATCGATGGATCGAGAGACTGTCATACAGAATGAAGTAAGTCAGAAAGTGGAAAACAAATATTGTATATTAATGCATATATGTGGAGCCTAAAAAATGGTACAGATGAACTGGTTTGCAGGGAAGAAATAGAGACACAGAGGTAGAGAACAAACGTATGGACACCAAGTGTGGGAAGCCATGGGGTGGTGCTGGTGGGATGAGTTGGGAGATTGGGATTGACCTGAATACATGTATATGCATAAAATACATAACTAATAATAACGTGCTGTATAAAAAAAATAAATAAAATTAAATTTCAAAATTTTAAAAATTAAAATTTAAAAATAAAAGAGAAAAAAGTTCTTCCCATCACACAGATGTATTTATAGGAATGAATTATTTCCATGCTTATATCTATAAATACATAAAAGAGGAATAAATTCTAATTTGAACCATAAAAGAAAAAAAAAGTGAACCCACGTGTTATTCAGAGGAAAAACCTATCAGGGCACTTGCTCCAGCGGTAAACAATTCTGAAATTCGTCAGAGGTGGGGAACCATCTCCCATACAGCCAGCAAACCACCCCCCACGCAAGGAGCGTCATCATTGCAAAGCTGGGGGACCGTGCCGAGGCATCTGTGAGTAAACGTGAGCTGAGCCCCAGGCCACCTGCTGCTGAACTGTTCCAACCCTTCCTAGGTAAAACACCTGAATATGTACAAGGGCTTGAAATCCTAGAGGAAGGCCAGTCGAGCCACACCAGCAACAGCACGCCGGCCAACTTGGTGCCTGCAGTCCAGCCAGGGTGGTCCTGGCACTGGACGCTCTTCCAGAAGCTTTCCATTGCCCTGCCTGATATACCACTCCTCTCCCGGCACCCACTGCTTTTTTCCTTCCTCAACTCTGTCCGGAGAGAAATTCCAGCGGAAGGTATGGGTGACACATCCTCTTCTTTACAGGCGGCAGCCTGGCAACTCATGCAGAAAGGCCAGCAGAGCCCCACTCACACCGGGCCACCCACAAAGCTGTGGCCCCTCACTCCTCCCAACAGCACAGCCCTGAGACTGCTGAAGGGTCAGAGAATATGGAGTCAGGCACAGCTTCAGGGGCTATGGATGCCTGGAGCTCTGTTTATATTGACCTCAACGAGGCACACCTGGGGAGGGCGGGCCGGCAGGGTAAGGCTGCCCAGGTCAGCTAATCCACAACCCTCAGGGAATCACATTGTTTAAAATGGACCTCGCTAAGGCAGAATAGAAGCGAAGGGAAAAAAGGACACAATGCCATTTGCAGCACCGTAGATGAGTCTAGAAGTAATCACGTGACTTGTAGTAAGTCAGAAAGTGAAAGACACATATCATATCATATCACTTATAGGTGTTACCTAAAAATGGATACCCGGGCAGATATTTCCACGGAGAAGGGCAATCACAGATTCATTAAACAAACTTATGGTTCACCAATGGAAAGGTGTGAGGATTTGTTTCATTACGATATCGGGGTTAACAGACATATACAAACACAGGTGACATATATAATCACCAAAGACCTACAGAATACCAAGAGTGGACTACTCAACATTCTGTCATAACGTACATGGGAAATGGATCCCAGGAAGAACAGACATCTGTATATGTGTAAAAGAACCACATCTTCCACACCTACAACAAGCCAAACATTGTAATCAAACTTGCTGTAATAAAAAATAAAAAATTAAATTAAAAACACGAACAAGAAGTAGTGAGAAAAACTTGAGGGGCTTTCTCCTGGCATATTCCGTTCTAAATTCCCATCTAGAACACCACTTCCACTGAGGCTCTGTTGCCCTAGTAACCAGATTTGGTAAGGGTGAACTGCTGCCACCTTGTGGCCGTTTCACACAACAGCAGCTTTAATCCCAGCGCTAATGGTCAGTAGATATTCAAAATCATTGCAGGCCTGTAAATGACACCTGCCCTGAAAACAAATCCTGGGGTCACATATCGACCAAAAAATTCAAAGGACGTCCATATTTCAAAACGACCGTTTCAAAAGGCATATTTTACGCACATTAGTGTTCTGCTTCTTTTCCTTTCTTTCCTTTTTTGTTAGAAAAAAGAGGAATGGAAAAAGGCATCCCTCAGAATGGGCAAAAATCGTTGCAAACGAATCAATGGACAGAGGTTTAATCTCCAATATATATAAACAGCTCATGCAGCCTAATATTAAAAAAACAAACAACCCAATACAAAAATGGGCAGAAGATCTAAAGAGACGTTTCTTCAAAGAAGACACAGAGATGGCCATGACGCACATGAAAAGCTGCTCAACAGCACTAATTATTAGAGAAATGCAAATCAAAACTACAATGAGGTATCACCTCACACCTGTTAGAATCGGCATCATCAGAAAATCTACAAACAACCAATTCTGGGGAGGGTGTGGACTAAAGGAGCCCTCTTCCACTATTGGTGGGAATGTAAATTGATACAGTCACTATGGAGAACAGTATGGAGTTTCCTTAAAAAAATTAGAAATAGAATTACCATCTGATCCAGCAATCCCACTTCTGGGCATATACCCAGAGAAAACCGTAAATCAAAAAGGCACATTCACCACAATGTTCGTTGCAGCACTATTTACAATAGCCAGGTAATGGAAGCAACCTAAATGCCCACAGACAGATGAATGGATAAAGATGTGGTACATATATAAAATGAAATATTACTCGGCCATAAAAAGGAATGAAACTGGGTCATTTGTAGAGACATCGATGGATCGAGGGACTGTCATACAGAATGAAGTAAGTCAGAAAGAGGAAACCAAATACTGTATATTAATGCATATATGTGGAACCTAAAAAATGGTACAGATGAACTGGTTTGCAGGGAAGAAATAGAGACACAGAGGTAGAGAACAAACGTATGGACACCAAGGGTGGGAAGCCATGGGGTGGTGGTGGTGGGATGAGTTGGGAGATAGGGATTGACCTGTATACATGTATATGCATAAAATACATAACTAATAATAACGTGCTGTATAAAAAAATAAAATTAAATTTCAAAATTTTAAAAAATAAAATTTAAAAATAAAAGAGAAAAAAGTTCTTCCCGTCACACAGATGTATTTATAGGAATGAATTATTTCCATGCTTATATCTATAAATATATAAAAGAGGAATAAAATCTAACTTGAACCATAAAAGAAAAAAACACCTGAACCCATGTGTTATACAGAGGAAAACACTATCAGCGCACTTGCTCCAGCGGTAAACAATTCTGAAATTGGTCAGAGGTGGGAAACCATCTCCCATACAGCCAGCAACCCATGCCCCACGCAAGGGGCGTCCTCATTGCAAAGCTGGGGGACCGTGCCGAGGCATCTGTGAGTAAACGTGAGCTGAGCCCCAGGCCAGCTGCTGCTGAACTGTTCCCACCCTTCCCAGGTAAAACACCTGAATATGTACAAGGGCTTGAAAGCCTAGAGGAAGGGCCATCGAGCCAAACCAGCGACAGCACGCAGGCCAACTTGGTGCCTGCATGCCAGCCAGGGTGGTCTTGGCCCCGGGCGCTCTTCCAGAAGCTTTCCATTGCCCTGTCTGAGATACCCCTCCTGTCCCGGCCCCCACTGCTTTTTTCCTTCCTCACCTCTGTCCGGAGACAAATTCCAGCGGAAGTATGGGTGACACATCCTCTTCTTTACAGTTGGCAGCCTGGCAACTCCTGCAGAAAGGCCAGCAGAGTCCCACTCACACTGGGCCACTCACAAAGCTGTGGCCCCTCACTCCCTCCCTCCAGCACAGCTCCGAGACTGCTGACGGGGCAGAGAATATGGAGTCAGGCACAGCTTCAGGGGCTATTGCTGCCTGGAGCGCTGTTTATATTGACCTCAACGAGGCACACCTTGGGAGGGCAGGCCGGCAGGGTAAGGCTGCCCAGGTCAGCTAATCCACAACCCTCAGGGAATCACATTGTTGAAAATGGACCTCACTAAGGCAGAATAGAAGCCAAGGAAAAAAATGACAAAATGCCATTTGCAGCACCGTAGATGAGTCTAGAAGTAATCACGTGACATGTAGTAAGTCAGAAAGTGAAAGACACATATCATATCATATCACTTATACGTGTTACCTAAAAATGGATACCAGGGCAGATATTTCCACGGAGAAGGGCAATCACAGATTCATTAAACAAACTTATGGTTCACCAATGGAAAGGTGTGAGGATTGGTTTCATTACGATATCGGGGTTAACAGACATATACAAACACAGGTGACATATATAATCACCAAAGACCTACAGAATACCAAGAGAGGACTACTCAACATTCTGTCATAACGTACATGGGAAAAGGATCCCAGGAAGAACAGACATCTGTATATGTGTAAAAGAACCACATCTTCCACACCTACAACAAGCCAAACATTGTAATCAAACTTGCTGTAATAAAAAATAAAAAAATTAAATTAAAAACACGAACAAGAATTAGTGAGACAAACTTGAGGGGCATTCTCCTGGCACATTCCTTTCTAAATTCCAATCTAGAACACCACTTCCACTGAGGCTCTCTTGCCCTAGTAACCAGATTTGGTAAGGGTGAACTGCTGCCACCTTGTGGCCGTTTCACACAACAGCAACTTTAATCCCAGCGCTAATGGTCAGTTGATATTCAAAATCATTGCAGGCCTGTAAATGACACCTGCCCTGAAAACAAATCCTGGGGTCACATATCGAACAAAAAATTCAAAGGACGTCCATATTTCAAAACGACCGTTTCAAAAGGCATATTTTACGCACATTAGTGTTCTGCTAATTTTCCTTTCTTTCCTTTTTTGTTAAAAAAAAACAGGAATGGAAAAAGGCATCCCTCAGAATGGGCAAAAATCGTTGCAAACGAATCAATGGACAGAGGTTTAATCTCCAATATATATAAACAGCTCATGCAGCTTAATATTAAAAAAAACCAACAACCCAATACAAAAATGGGCAGAAGATCTAAAGAGACGTTTCTTCAAAGGAGACACAGAGATGGCCAAGATGCACATGAAAAGCTGCTCAACAGCACTAATTATTAGAGAAATGCAAATCAAAACTACAATGAGGTATCACCTCACACACGTTAGAATCGGAATCATCAGAAAATCTACAAACAACCAATTCTGGGGAGGGTGTGGACAAAAGGAGCCCTCTTCCACTATTGGTGGGAATGTAAATTGATACAGTCACTATGGAGAACAGTATGGAGTTTCCTTAAAAAAACTAGAAATAGAATTACCATCTGATCCAGCAATCCCACTTCTGGGCATATACCCAGAGAAAACCGTAAATCTAAAAGGCACATTCACCACAATGTTCATTGCAGCACTATTTACAATAGCCAGGTAATGGAAGCAAACTAAATGCCCACAGACAGATGAATGGATAAAGATGTGGTACATATATAAAATGGAATATTACTCGGCCATAAAAAGGAATGAAACTGGGTCATTTGTAGAGACATCGATGGATCGAGAGACTGTCATACAGAATGAAGTAAGTCAGAAAGAGGAAAACAAATATTGTATATTAATGCATATATGTGGAGCCTAAAAAATGGTACAGATGAACTGGTTTGCAGGGAAGAAATAGAGACACAGAGGTAGAGAACAAACGTATGGACACCAAGTGTGGGAAGCCATGGGGTGTTGGTGGTGGGATGAGTTGGGAGATTGGGATTGACCTGAATACACATATATGCATAAAATACATAACTAATAATAACGTGCTGTATAAAAAATATAAAATTAAATTTCAAAATTTTAAAAAATAAAATTTAAAAATAAAACAGAAAAAAGTTCTTCCCGTCACACAGATGTATTTATAGGAATGAATTATTTCCATGCTTATATCTATAAATGTATAAAAGAGGAATAAAATCTAACTTGAACCATAAAAGAAAAAAAAACCTGAACCCACGAGTTATACAGAGGAAAACCCTATCAGGGCACTTGCTCCAGCGGTCAACAATTCTGAAATTGGTCAGAGGTGGGAAACCATCTCCCATACAGCCAGCACCCCACCACCCACGCAAGGAGCGTCCTCATTGCAAAGCTGGGGGACCGTGCCGAGGCATCTGTGAGTAAACGTGAGCTGAGCCCCAGGCCAGCTGCTGCTGAACTGTTCTCACCCTTCCCAGGTAAAACACCTGAATATGTACAAGGGCTTCAAAGACTAGAGGAAGGGCCGTCGAGCCACACCAGCGACAACACGCAGGCCAACTTGGTGCCTGCAGGCCAGCCAGGTTGCTCTTGGCCCCGGGCGCTCTTCCGGAAGCTTTCCATTGCCCTGTCTGAGATACCCCTCCTGTCCCGGCCCCCACTGCTTTTTTCCTTCCTCACCTCTGTCCGGAGAGAAATTGCAGTGGAAGGTATGGGTGACACATTCTCTTCTTTACAGGTGGCAGCCTGGCAAATCCTGCAGAAAGGCCAGCAGATTCCCACTCACACCGGGCCACCCACAAAGCTGTGGCCCCTCACTCCCTCCAACCAGCACAGCTCCGAGACTGCTGACGGGGCAGAGAATATGGAGTCAGGCACAGCTTCAGGGGCTATTGCTGCCTGGAGCGCTGTTTATATTGACCTCAACGAGGCACACCTGGGGAGGGCGGGCCGGCAGGGTAAGGCTGCCCAGGTCAGCTAATCCACAAACCTCAGGGAATCACATTGGTGAAAATGGACCTCGCTAAGGCAGAAGAGAAGCCAGGGAAAAAAAGGACACAATGCCATTTGCAGCACCGTAAATGAGTCTAGAAGTAATCACGTGACTTGTAGTAAGTCAGAAAGTGAAAGACACATATCATATCATATCACTTATACGTGTTACCTAAAAATGGATACCAGGGCAGATATTTCCACGGAGAAGGGCAATCACAGATTCATTAAACAAACTTATGGTTCACTAATGGAATGGTGTGAGGATTGGTTTCATTACGATATCGGGGTTAACAGACATATACAAACACAGGTGACATATATAATCACCAAAGACCTACAGAATACCAAGAGAGGACTACTCAACATTCTGTCATAACGTACATGGGAAAAGGATCCCAGGAAGAACAGACATCTGTATATGTGTAAAAGAACCACATCTCCCACACCTACAACAAGCCAAACATTGTAATCAAACTTGCTGTAATAAAAAATAAAAAAATTAAATTAAAAACACGAACAAGAAGTAGTGAGACAAACTTGAGGGGCATTCTCCTGGCACATTCCATTCTAAATTCCAATCTAGAACACCACTTCCACTGAGGCTCTCTTGCCCTAGTAACCAGATTTGGTAAGGGTGAACTGCTGCCACCTTGTGGCCGTTTCACACAACAGCAGCTTTAATCCCAGCGCTAATGGTCAGTTGATATTCAAAATCATTGCAGGCCTGTAAATGACACCTGCCCTGAAAAAAAATCCTGGGTTCACATATCGACCAAAAAATTCAAAGGACGTCCATATTTCAAAACGACCGTTTCAAAAGGCATATTTTACGCACATTAGTGTTCTGCTTCTTTTCCTTTCTTTCCTTTTTTGTTAGAAAAAACGGGAATGGAAAAAGGCATCCCTCAGAATGGGCAAAAATCGTTGCAAACGAATCAATGGACAGAGGTTTAATCTCCGATATATATAAACAGCTCATTCAGCTTAATATTAAAAAAACAAACAACCCAATACAAAAATGGGCAGAAGATCTAAAGAGACGTTTCTTCAAAGAAGACAGAGATGGCCAAGACGCACATGAAAAGCTGCTCAACAGCACTAATTATTAGAGAAATGCAAATCAAAACTACAATGAGGTATCACCTCACACCTGTTAGAATCGGCATCATCAGAAAATCTACAAACAACCAATTCTGGGGAGGGTGTGGACAAAAGGAGCCCTCTTCCACTATTGGTGGGAATGTAAATTGATACAGTCACTATGGAGAACAGTATGGAGTTTCTTAAAAAAACTAGAAATAGAATTACCATCTGATCCAGCAATCGCACTTCTGGGCATATACCCAGAGAAAACCGTATTTCAAAAAGGCACATTCACCACAATGTTCGTTGCAGCACTATTTACAATAGCCAGGTAATGGAAGCAACCTAAATGCCCACAGACAGATGAATGGATAAAGATGTGGTACATATACAAAATGAAATATTACTCGGCCATAGAAAGGAATGAAACTGGGTCATTTGTAGAGACATCGATGGATCGAGAGACTGTCATACAGAATGAAGTAAGTCAGAAAGGGGAAACCAAATACTGTATATTAATGCATATATGTGGAACCTAAAAAATGTTACAGATGAACTGGTTTGCAGGGAGGAAATAGAGACACAGAGGTAGAGAACAAACGTATGGACACCAAGGGTGGGAAGCCATGGGGTGGTGGTGGTGGGATGAGTTGGGAGTTTGGGATTGACCTGTATACATGTATATGCATAAAATACATAACTAATAATAACGTGCTGTATAAAAAAAATAAAATTAAATTTCAAAATTTAAAAAAATAAAATTTAAAAATAAAACAGAAAAAATTTCTTCCCGTCACACAGATGTATTTATAGGAATGAATTATTTCCATGCTTATATCTATAAATACATAAAAGAGGAATAAAATCTAACTTGAACCATAAAAGAAAAAAAAAAACCTGAACCCACGAGTTCACGAGTTATACAGAGGAAAACCCTATCAGGGCACTTTCTCCACTGGTAAACAATTCTGAAATTGGTCAGAGGTTGGGTACCATCTCCCATACAGCCAGCAACCCACCCCCCACGCAAGGAGCGTCTTCATTGCAAAGCTGGTGGACCGTGCCGAGGCATCTGTGAGTAAACGTGAGCTGAGGCCCAGGCCAGCTGCTGCTGAACTGTTCCCACCCTTTCCAGGTAAAACACCTGAATATGTACAAGGGCTTGAAAGCCTAGAGGAAGGACCGTGGAGCCACACCAGCGACAGCACGCAGGCCAACTTGGTGCCTGCAGGCCAGCCAGGGTGGTCCTGGCCCCGGGCGCACTTCCAGAAGCTTTCCATTGCCCTGCCTGAGATACCCCTCCTGTCCCGGCCCCCACTGCTTTTTTCCTTCCTCACCTCTGTCAGGAGAGAAATTCCAGCGGAAGGTATGGGTGACACAACCTCTTCTTTACAGGCGGCAGCCTGGCAACTCCTGCAGAAAGGCCAGCAGAACCCCACTCACACCGGTCCACCCACAAAGCTGTGGCCCCTCACTCCCACCAGCACAGCCCCGAGACTGCTGACTGGGCAGAGAATATGGAGTCAGGCACAGCTGCAGGGTCTATTGCAGCCTGGAGCTCTGTTTATATTGACCTCAACGAGGCACACCTGGGGAGGGCGTGCCGGCAGGGTAAGGCTGCCCAGGTCAGCTAATCCACAACCCTCAGGGAATCACATTGTTGAAAATGGACCCCGCTAAGGCAGAAGAGAAGCCAAGGGAAAAAAGGACACAATGCCATTTGCAGCACCGTAGATGAGTCTAGAAGTAATCACGTGACTTGTAGTAAGTCAGAAATTGAAAGACACATATCATATCATATCACTTATAGGTGTTACCTAAAAATGGATACCAGGGCAGATATTTCCACGGAGAAGGGCAATCACAGATTCATTAAACAAACTTATGGTTCACCAATGGAAAGGTGTGAGGATTGGTTTCATTACGATATCGGGGTTAACAGACATATACAAACACAGGTGACATATATAATCACCAAAGACCTACAGAATACCAAGAGAGGACTACTCAACATTCTGTCATAACGTGCATGGGAAAAGGATCCCAGGAAGAACAGTCATCTGTATATGTGTAAAAGAACCACATCTTCCACACCTACAACAAGCCAAACATTGTAATCAAACTTGCTGTAATAAAAAATAAAAAAAAAATTAAATTAAAAACACGAACAAGAAGTAGTGAGACAAACTTGAGGGGCTTTCTCCTGGCACATTCCATTCTAAATTCCAATCTAGAACACCACTTCCACTGAGGCTCTCTTGCCCTAGTAACCAGATTTGGTAAGGGTGAACTGCTGCCACCTTGTGGCCGTTTCACACAACAGCAGCTTTAATCCCAGTGCTAATGTTCAGTTGATATTCAAAATCATTGCAGGCCTGTAAATGACACCTGCCCTGAAAATAAATCTTGGTGTCACATATCCACCAAAAAATTCAAAGGATGTCCATATTTCAAAACGACCATTTCAAAAGGCATATTTTACGCACATTGGTGTTCTGCTTCTTTTCCTTTCTTTCCTTTTTTGTTAAAAAACACGGGAATGGAAAAAGGCATCCCTCAGAATGGGCGAAAATCGTTGCAGACGAATCAATGGACAGAGGTTTAATCTCCAATATATATAAACAGCACATGCAGCTTAATATTAAAAAAAAACAAACAACCCAATACAAAAATGGGCAGAAGATCTAAACAGACGTTTCTTCAAAGAAGACACAGAAATGGCCAAGACGCACATGAAAAGCTGCTCAACATCACTAATTATTAGAGAAATGCAAATCAAAACTACAATGTGCTATCACCTCACACCTGTTAGAATCGGCATCATCAGGAAATCTACAAACAACCAATTCTGGGGAGGGTGTGGACAAAAGGAGCCCTCTTCCACTATTGGTGAGAATGTAAATTGATACAGTCACTATGGAAAACAGTATGGAGTTTCCTTAAAAAAAACTAGAAATAGAATTACCATCTGATCCAGCAATCCCACTTCTGGGCATATACCCAGAGAAAACCGTAAATCAAAAAGGCACATTCACCACAATGTTCATTGCAGCACTATTTACAATAGCCAGGTAATGGAAGCAACCTAAATGCCCACAGACAGATGAATGGATAAAGATGTGGTACATATATAAAATGGAATATTACTCGGCCATAAAGGGGAATGGAACTGGGTCCTTTGTAGAGACATCGATGGATCTAGTGACTGTCATAGAGAATGAATTAAGTCTGAAAGAGGAAAACAAATATTGTATATTAATGCATATATGTGGAACCTAAAAAATGGTACAGATGAACTGATTTGCATGGAAGAAATAGAGACACAGCGGTAGAGAACAAACGTATGGACACCAAGTTTGGGAAGCTATGGGGTGACGGTGGTGGGATGAGTTGGGAGATGGGGATTGACCTGTATACATGTATATGCATAAAATACATAACTAATAATAACCTGCTCTATAAAAAAATAAATAAAATTAAATTTCAAAATCTTAAAAAATAAAATTTAAAAATAAAACAGAAGAAAGTTCTTCCCTTCACACAGATGTATTTATAAGAATGAATTATTTACATGCTTATATCTATAAATACATAAAAGAGGAATAAAATCTAACTTGAACCAAAAAAGAAAAAAAAAAAAACCCTGAACCCACGATTTATACAGAGGAAAACCCTATCAGGGCACTTGCTCCAGCGGTCAACAATTCTTAAATTGGTCAGAGGTTAGGAATCATCTCCCATACAGCCAGCAACCCACCCCCCACGCAAGGAGCGTCCTCATTGCAAAGCTGGGGGACCGTGCCGAGGCATCTGTGAGTAAACGTGAGCTGAGCCCCAGGCCAGTTGCTGCTGAACTGTTCCCACCCTTCCCAGGTAAAACACCTGAATATGTACAAGGGCTTGAAAGCCTAGAGGAAGGGCCGTGGAGCCACACCAGCGACAGCACGCAGGGCAACTTGGTGCCTGCAGGCCAGCCAGGGTGGTCCTGGCCCCGGGCGCTCTTCAGGAAGCTTTCCATTACCCTGCCTGAGATACCACTCCTGTCCCGGCCCCCACTGCTTTTTTCCTTCCTCACCTCTGTCCGGAGAGAAATTCCAGCGGAAGGTATGGGTGACACATCCTCTTCTTTACAGGTGGCAGCCTGGCAACACCTGCAGAAAGTCCAGCAGAGCCCCCCTCACACTGGGCCACCAACAAAGCTGTGGCCCCTCACTCCCTCCCACCAGCACAGCCCCGAGACTGCTGATGGGGCAGAGAATATGGAGTCAGGCACAGCTTCAGGGGCTATTGCTGCCTGGAGCACTTTTTTTCTTGAACTCAACCAGGCAAACCTGGGGAGGGCCAGCTGGCAGCGTAAGGCTGCCCAGGTCAGCTAATCCACAACCCTCAGGGAATCACATTGTTGAAAATGGACCCCGCTAAGGCAGAAGAGAAGCCAAGGGAAAAAAGGACACAATGCCATTTGCAGCACCATAGATGAGTCTAGAAGTAATCACGTGACTTGTAGTAAGTCAGAAAGTTAAAGACACATATCATATCATATCACTTATAGGTGTTACCTAAAAATGGATACCAGGGCAGATATTTCCACGGAGAAGGGCAATCACAGATTCATTAAACAAACTTATGGTTCACCAATGGAAAGGTGTGAGGATTGGTTTCATTACGATATCGGGGTTAACAGACATATACAAACACAGGTGACATATATAATCACCAAAGACCTACAGAATACCAAGAGAGGACTACTCAACATTCTGTCATAACGTACATGGGAAAAGGATCCCAGGAAGAACAGTCATCTGTATATGTGTAAAAGAACCACATCTTCCACACCTACAGCAAGCCAAACAGTGTAATCAAACTTGCTGTAATAAAAAATAAAAAATTAAATTAAAAACACGAACAAGAAGTAGTGAGACAAACGTGAGGGGCTTTCTCCTGGCACATTCCATTCTAAACTCCAATCTAGAACACCACTTCCACTGAGGCTCTCTTGCCCTAGTAACCAGATTTGGTAAGGGTGAACTGCTGCCACCTTGTGGCCGTTTCACACAACAGCAGCTTTAATCCCAACGCTAATGGTCAGTTGATATTCAAAATCATTGCAGGCCTGTAAATGACACCTGCCCTGAAAACAAATCCTGGGGTCACATATCGACCAAAAAATTCAAAGGACGTCCATATTTCAAAACGACCGTTTCAAAAGGCATATTTTACGCACATTATTGTTCTGCTTCTTTTCCTTTCTTTCCTTTTTTGTTAAAAAACACGGGAATGGAAAAAGGCATCCCTCAGAATGGGCGAAAATCGTTGCAAACGAATCAATGGACAAATGTTTAATCTCCAATATATATAAACAGCACATGCAGCTTAATATTACTAAAACAAACAACCCAATACAAAAATGGGCAGAAGATCTAAATAGACGTTTCTTCAAAGAAGACACAGAGATGGCCAAGACGAACATGAAAAGCTGCTCAACATCACTAATTGTTAGAGAAATGCAAATCAAAACTACAATAAGGTATGACGTCACACCCATTAGAGTCGGCATCATCAGAAAATCTACAAACAAAAATTCTGGGGAGGGTGTGGACAAAAGGAACCCTCTTCCACTATTGGTGGGAATGTAAATTGATACAGTCACTATGGAGAACAGTATGGAGGTTCCTTTAAAAAACTAAAAAGAGGAGTACCATCTGATCCAGCAATCCCACTTCTGAGCATATACCCAGAGAAAACCATAAATCAAAGAGACACATTCACCACAATGTTCATTGCAGCACTATTTACAATAGCCAGGTAATGGAAGCAACCTAAATGCCCACAGACAGAAGAACGGATAAAGATGTGGTACATATATAAAATGGAGTATTACTCAACCATATAAAGGAGTGAAACTGGGTCATTTGTAGAGAACTCGATGGATCTAGAGACGGTCATACAGAGTGGAGTAAGTCAGAAACAGAAAAACAAATATTGTATATTAATGCCTATATTTGGTACCTAGAAAAGTGGTACAGATGAACTTGTTTGCAGGGCAGAAATAGAGACACACAGGTAGAGAACAAACGTATGGACACAAAGAGGGGGAAGCCATGGGGTGGTGGTGGTGGTGGGATGAGTTGGGAGATGGGGATTGACCTGTATACATGTAAATGCATAAAATACATAACTAATAATAACCTGCTGTATAAGAAAATAAATTTAAATTTCAAAATTTTTAAAAATGAAACAGAAAAATGTTCTTCCATTCACACAGATGTATTTATATGAATGACTTATTTCCATGCTTATATCTATAAATACATAAAAGAGGAATAAAATTTAACTTGAAACAATGGAGAAAAAAAAAAACCTGAACCCAACAGTTATACAGAGGAAAACCCTATCAAGGCACTTACTCCAGAGGTAAACAATTCTGAAATTGGTCAGATGTGGAGAATCATCTCCCATACAGCCAGCAGCCCCACCCCACGCAAGGAGGGTCCTCATTGCAAAGCTGCGGGACCGTGCCGAGGCGTCTGTGAGTAAACGTGAGCTGAGCCCCAGGCCAGCTGCTGCTGAACTGTTCCCACCCTTCCCAGGTAAAACACCTGAATATGTACAAGGGCTTGAAAGCCTAGAGGAAGGGCAGTGGAGCCACAGCAGCGACAGCACACAGGCCCACTTGGTGCCTGCAGGCCAGCCATGATGGTCCTGGCCACAGGCGCTCTTCTGGAAGCTTTCCATTTTCCTGCCTGAGATACCCCTCCTGTCCCGGCCCACACTCCTTTTTTTCCTTCCTCACCTCAGCCCGGAGAGAAATTTCAGCAGACGTTATGGGTGACGCATCCTCTTCCTTACAGGTGGCAGCCTGGTAACTCCTAAGCCTTGCCGTTCCCTAACCCTAACCCTAGCCCGGAACAGAAACCCACCACCAGCCCTATACCTTTCCCTACGCCGTAGCATATTCCTGGCCCGTACGCAGGCACTGAACCTTTCATCAGCACGTATCCTGACCCTGCCATTTTGCCGTACCCTCACCTGTGCCCTAAGCCTTGCCGTTCCCTAACCCTAACCCTAGCCTGGAACGGAAACCCACCACAAGCCCTACACCTTACCCCCAAGCCGTAGCCTACTCCTGGTCCATACGCGGGCTCTGATTTGTGCGTCAGCACGTAGCCTGACCTTCCCACATTACCGTAACGTCACCTGTGCCCTAAGCCTTGCCGTTCCCTAACCCTAACCCTAGTACGGAATGGAAACACACCACAAGCCCTACACCTAACCCCCAAGCCATAGCCTACTCCTGGCCCGTACGCTGGAACTGACCCGTGCGTCAGCACGTAGCCTGACCCTCCCAAGTTTCCGTACCCTCACCTGTGCCCTAAGCCTTGCTGTTCCCTAACACTAACCCTAGCCCGGAACGGAGACCCACCACCAGCCCTACACCTAACCCCCAACCTGTGGACTAGTCCTGGCTGGTACGCTGCCACTGACCCGTGTGTCAGCACGTAGCCTGACCCTGCCACGTTTCCGTACCCTCACCTGTGCCCAAAGCCTTGCCGTTCCCTAACCCTAACCCTAGCCTGGAACGGAAAACCACCACCAGCCCTAGACCTTACCCTACGACATAGCCTACTCCTGGCCTGTACGCTGGCAGTGGCCCATCCGTCAGCACGTAGCCTGATGCTCCCACGTTTCCGTACCATCACCTGTGCCCTAAGACTTGCCGTTCCCTAACCCTAACCCCAGCCCGGAACGGAAACCCACCACCAGCCCTACACCTAACCCCGAAGACGTAGCCTACTCCTGGCCGGTACGCTGGCACTGACCCGTGTGTCAGCACGTAACCTGACCCTCGCACATTTCTGTACCCTCACCTGTGCCCTAAGCCTTGCCGTTCCCTAACCCTAACCCTAGCCCGTAACGGAAACCCACCACCAGCCCTACACCTTACCCTACGCCATAGCCTACTCCTGGCCTGTACGCTGGCACTGACCCGTGCGTCAGCACGTAGCGAGACATTCCCACTTTTCCGTACCCTCACCTGAGGACTAAGCCTTGCCGTTCCGTAACCCTAACCCTAGCCCGGAACGGAAACCCACCACCAGACCTACACTTTACCCTACGCCGCAGCCTACTCCTGGCCCGTACGCTGGCACTGACCTGTGCGTCAGCACGTTGTCTAACCCTCCCACGTTTCCGTACCCTCACCTATGCCCTAAGCCTTGCCGTTCCCTAACCCTAACCCTAGCCCCCAACGGAAACGCACCACCAGCCCTACAACTTACCCCCAAGCCGTAGCCTACTCCTGGCCCGTATTGTGGCACTGACACGTGCGTCAGCACGTAGCGTGACCCTCCCACGTTTCCGTATCCTCACCTGTGCCCTAAGCCTTGCCTTTCACTAACGCTAACCATAGCCCGGAACGGAAACCCACCACCAACCCTACAACTTACACCCAAGCCATAGCCTAATCCTGGCCTGTACGCTGGCACTGACCCATGCGTCAGCACGTAGCCTGACCCTCCCACGTTTCCGTAACCTCACCTGTGCCCTAAGCCTTTCCGTTCCCTATCCCTAACCCTAGCCCAGAAAGGAAACCCACCACCAGCCATACACCTTTCTCTACGACGTAGCCTACTCCTGGCCCGTACGCTAGCATTGACACGTGCATTAGCACGTAGCCTGAACCTCCAACTTTTCTGTACCCTCACCTGAGCCCTAAGCCTTGCCGTTCCCTAACACTAACCCTAGCCTGGAACGGAAACCCACCACCAGCCCTAGACCTTACCCTACCCCGTAGCCTACTCCTTGCCCGTACGCTGGCACTGACCCGTGCGTCAGCACGTAGCCTGACCCTGCCACGTTTCCGTTCCCTCACCTATGCCCTAAGCCTTGCCGTTCCCTAACCCTAACTGTACCCCGCAATGAAAACCCACCAACAGCCCTACACGTTACCCTACACCGTAGCCTACTCCTGGCCCGTACGCTGGCACTGACCCATGCATCAGTACGTAGCCTGACCCTCCCACGTTTCCGTACCCTCACCTGTGCCCTAAGCCTTGACGTTCCCTAACCCTAACCCTAGCCCGGAACGGAAACCCACCACCATCCCTAGACATTACCCTACGCCGTAGCCTACTCCTGGCCTGTACGTTGGCACTGACCTGTGCGTCATCACGTAGCCTGACACTCCCACGTTTCCGTACCCTCACCTGTGCCCTAAGCCTTACCGTTTCCTCACCCTAACCCTAGCCAGGAACGGAAACCCACCACCAGCCCTACACCTTACCCTACGCCGTAGCCTACTCCTGGCCCATACGCTGGCACTAACCCGCGCGTCAGCATGTAGCCTGGCCCTCACACGTTTCCGTACCCTCACCTGTGCCCTAAGCCTTGCCGTTCCCTAACCCTAACCCTATTCCCAAAAGGAAACACACCACCAGCCCTACAGCTTACCCACAAGCAATGCCTACTCCTGGCCCGTACGCTGGCATTGAGCCGTGCGTCAGCATGTAGCCTGACCCTCCCACGTTTCTGTACCCTCACCTGTGCCCTATGCCTTGCCGTACCCTAACCCTAACCCTAGCCCGGAACGGAAACCCACCACCAGCCGTACACCTTACCCTACGCCGCAGCCTACTCCTGGCCCGCACGCTGCCACTGACCCTTGCGTCAGCACGTAGCCTTACCCTACCACGTTTCCGTACCCTCACCTGTGCCCTAAGTCTTGCCGTTCCCTAAACCTAACCCTAGCCCGGAACGGAAACCCTGCACCAGCCCTACACCTTACCCTACGCCGTAGCCTACTCCTGGCCCGTACGTTGGCACTGACCCGTGCGTCAGCACGTAGCCTGAACTTCACACATTTCCGTACCCTCACCTGTGCCCTAAGCCTTGCCGTTCCCTAACCCTAACCCTAGTACCGAACGGAAACACACCACCAGCCCTACACCTAAACTCCATGCCATAGCCTACTCATGGCCCGTACGCTGGCACTGACCCGTGCGTCAGCACGTATCCTGACCCTCCCACGTTTCCGTACCCTCACCTGTGCACTAAGCCTTGCCATTCCCTAACCCTAACCCTAGCCCTGAACGGAAACCCACCACCAGCCCTACACCTAACCCCCAAGCCGTAGCCTACTCCTGGCCGGTACGCTGGCACTGACACGTGCGTCAGCACGTAGCCTGACTCTCCCACGTTTCTGTACCCTAACCTGTGCCCTAAGCCTTGCCGTTCCCTAACCCTAACCCTAGCCCGGAACAGAAACCCACCACCAGTCCTGCACCTTACCCCCAAGCCGTAGCCTACTCCTGGCCTGTTCGGTGGCACTAACCTGAGCATCAGCAAGTAGCCTGACCCTCCCACGTTTCCGTACCCTAACCCGTGCCCTAAGCCTTGCCGTTCCGTAACCCTAAACCTAGCCCGGAACGGAAACCTACCACCAGCCCTACACCTTACCCTACACCGTAGCCTACTCCTTGCCCATACGATGGCACTGACCAGTGCGTCAGCACGTAGCCTGACCTGCCCACGTTTCCGTACCCTCACCTGTGCCCTAAGCCTTGCCGTTCCCAACCCTAACCGTGGACCACAATGCCAAACCACCACCAAACCTCTACCTTACCCTACGCCGTAGCCTACTCCTAGCCCGTACGCTGGCACTGACCCATGCATCAGTACGTAGCCTGAACCTCCCACGTTTCCGTACCTTCACCTGTGCCCTAAGCCTTGCCGTTCCCTAACCCTAACCCTAGCCCATAACGGAAACCCACCACAAGCCCTACACCTTACCCTATGCCGTAGCCTACTCCTGGCCCGAACGCTGGCACTGACCCGTGCGTCAGCACGTAGCCTGACCTTCCCACATTTCCGTACCTTCACCTGTGCCGTAAGCCTTGCTGTTCCCTAACCCTAACCCTAGTACGGAACGGAAAACCACCACCAGCCCTACAACTAACCTCCAAGCCATAGCCTACTTATGACCCGTACGCTGGCACTGACCCGTGCGTCAGCACGTAGCCTGACCCTCCCACGTTTCCGTACCATCACCTTTGCCCTAAGCCTTGCCGTTCCCTATCCCTAACCCTAGCCCGGTACAGAAACCCACCACCAGCCCTACACCTAAACCCCAAGCCGTAGCCTACTCCTAGCCGGTACGCTGGCACTGACCCGTGCGTCAGCACGTAGCCTGACCCTCCCACGTTTCCGTACCATCACCAGTGCCCTAAGCCTTGCCGTTCCCTTACCCTAACCCTAGCCCGGAATGAAAACCCACCACCAGCCCTACACCTTACCCTATGCCGTAGCCTACACCTGGCCCATACGTGGGTAATCACCTGTGCTTCACCACGTAGCCCAACCCTCCAATGTTACCGTACCCTCACCTGTGCCCTAAGCCTGGCCGTTCCCTCACCCTAACCCTAGCCAGGAACGGAAACCCACCAGCAGCCCTACACCTAACCCTACGTCATAGCCTACTCCTGGCCCGTACGCTAGCACTGACCCGTGCGTCAGCACGTAGCCTGACCCTCCAACGTTTCCGTACCCTCACCTGTGCCCTAAGACTTTCCGTTCCCTAACCCTAACCCTAGCCCTGAACGGAAACCCAACACCAGCCCTACACCTTTCCATACACCGTAGCCTATTCCTGGATCGTACGCAGGCACTGACCCTTTCATCAGCACGTAGCCTGACACTCCCACGTTTCCATAACCTCACCTGTGCCCTAAGCCTTGCCGTTCACTAACCCTAACCCTAGCCCAGAACAGAAAACCACCACCAGCCCTACACCTTACCCACAAGCCGTAGCCTACTCCTGGTCCATACGCTGGCACTGACCCGTGCGTCAGAACGTATCCTGACCCTGCCACGTTGCCGTACCCTCACCTGTACCCTAAGCCTTGCCGTTCCCTAACCCTAACCCTAGCCCTGAACGGAAAAGCACCACAAGCCCTACACCTTACCCCCAAGCCGTAGCCTACTCCTGGTCCATACGCTGGCACTGACCTGTACGTCAGCACGTAGCTTGACCTTCCAACATTACCGTACCCTCACCTGTGCCCTAAGCCTTGCCGTTCCCTAACACTAACCCTAGCCTGGAACGGAAACCCTCCACTAGCCCTACACCTAACCAACAAGCCGTAGCCTACTCCAGGTCGGTACGCTGGCACTGACCCTTGGGTCATCACGTAGCCTGACCATCCCACGATTCCGTACCCTCACCAGTGCCCTAAGCTTTGCCTTTCCCTAATCCTAACCGTAGCCCGGAACAGAAACCCACCACCAGCCCTACAACTTACCCCCAAGCCGTAGGCTACTCCTGGACCTTACGCTGGCACTGACCCGTGCGTCAGCACGTAGCCTGACCCTCCCACGTTTGCGGACCCACACCTGTGCCCTAAGCCTTGCCATTCCCTAACCCTAACCCTAACCCTAGCCCGGAACGGAAACCCACCACCAGCCCTACACCTTCCCCTACGCCGTAGCCTATTCCTGGCCCATACGCAGGCACTGACCCTTTCATCAGCACGTAGCCTGAGCCTCCCACGTTTCCGTACCCTCACCTGTGCCCTAAGCCTTGCCGTTCCCTAACCCTAACCCTAGCCCGGAACGGAAACCCAACACCAGCCCTAAACCTTACCCCCAAGCCGTAGCCTACTCCTGATCCATACGCTGGCACTGACCTGTGCGTCAGCACGTAGCCTGAACTTCCCACATTACCGTACCCTCACCTGTGCCCTAAGCCTTGCCGATCCCTAACCCTAACCCTAGTACGGAACCGAAACACACCACAAGCCCTACACCTAACCCCCAAGCCATAGCCTAATGCTGGCCCATATGCTGGCACTGACCCGTGCGTCAGCACGTAGCCTGCTCCTCCCACGTTTCTGTACCCTCACCTGTGCCCTAAGCCTTGCTGTTCCCTAACACTAACCCTAGCCTGGAACGGAAACCCACCACCAGCCCTACATCTAACCACAAAGCCGTAGCCTACTCCTGGCCCGTACGCTGGCACTGACCCATGCGTCAGCACGTAGCCTGACCCTCCCACGTTTCCGTATCCTCACCTGTGCCCTAAGCCTTGCCGTTCCCTAACCCTAACCCTAGCCCGGAACGGAAACCCAACGCGAGCCCTAGACCTTACCCTACGCCGTAGCCTATTGCTGGCCTGTACGCTGGCACTGACCCATGCGTCAGCAGGTAGCCTGACACTCCCACGTTTCTGTACCCTCACCTGTGCCCTAAGCCTTGCCGTTCCGTAACCCTAACCCTAGCCCGGAACGGAAACCCACCACCAGCCCTACACCTTACCCTACGCCGTAGCCTACTCCTGGCCCGAACGCTGGCACTGACCCTTGCGTCAGCACGTAGCCTGACCCTCCCACGTTTCCGTACCCTCACCTGTTCCCTAAGCCTTGCCGTTCCCTAACCCTAACCCTAGCCCGAAACGGAAACCCACCTCCAGCCCTATACCTTACCCTACGCCGTAGCCTACTCCTGTCCCGTACGCTGGCACTGACCCGTGCGTCGGCACGTAGCCTGACCTTCCCAAATTTCCGTACCCTCACCTTTTCCCTAAGCATTGCTGTTCCCTAACCCTATCCCTAGTACGGAACGGAAACCCTCCACCATCCCTACACCTAACGCCCAAGCCATAGCCTACTCCTGGCCCATACGCTGGCACTGACCCGTGCGGCAGCATGTAGCCTGAACCCCCACGTTTCCATACCCTCACCTGTGCCCTAAGCCTTACCGTTCCCTAACCCTAACCCTAGCCCGGAATGGAAAACCACCATCAGCCCTACACCTAACCCCGAAGCCTTAGCCTACTCCTGGCTGGTATGCTGGAACTGACACGTGCGTCAGCACGTAGCCTGACCCTCACATTTTTCCTTACCCTCAACTGTGCCCTAAGCCTTGCCGTTCCCTAACACTAACCCTAGCCCAGAACAGAAACCCACCACCAGCCCTAAACCTTACCACCACGCCGTAGCCTGCTCCTGGCCCATATGCTGGCACTGAGCCGTGTGTCAGCACGTAGCCTGACCCTCCCATGATTCCGTAACCTCACCTGTGCCCTAAGCCTTGCCGTTCCCTAATCCTAATCCTAGCCCGGAACGGAAACCCACCCCCAGCCCTACACCTTACCCTATGCTGTAGCCTACACCTGGACCGTACGCGGGCACTGACCTGTGCTTCAGCATGTAGCCTGACCCTCCCATGTTACTGTACCCTCACCTGTGCCCTAAGGCTTGTCGTTCCCTAACTCTAACCCTAGCCCGAAACGGAAACCCACCATCATCCCTAATCCTAACCCACAAGCCGTGGCTTACTCCTGGCCCGTACGCTGGCACTGACCGTGCGTCAGCACGTAGCCTGACCCTCCCACGTTTCCGTACCATCACCTGTGCCCTAAGCCTTGCCGTTCCCTAACCCTAACCCTAGCCCTGCACAGGAACCCACCACCAGCCCTACACTTTACCCTACGCCGTAGCCTACTCCTGGCCCGAACGCTGGCACTGACCCGTGTGTCAGCACGTAGCCTGACCCTCCCACGTTTCCGTACCCTCACCTGTGCCCTAAGCCTTTCTGTTCCCTAACCCTAACCCTAGCCCGGAACGGAAACCCACCACCAGCCCTAAACCTTACCCACAATCCGTAGCCTACACCTGGCCCGTACACTGGCACTGACCCGTGCGTCAGCACGTAGCCTGACCCTCCCACTTTCCTGTACCCTTACCTGAGCCCTAAGACTTGCCGTTCCCTAACCCTAACCCTAGACCGGAACGGAATCCCACCACCAGCCCTACACCTTACCATATGCCGTAGCCTACTCCTGGCCGGTACGCTGCCACTGAGCCATGCATCAGCACGTAGCCTGACCCTCCCACGTTTCTGTACCCTTAGCTGTGCCCTAAGCCTTGCCGTTCCCTAACCCTAACCCTAGTGCGGAATGGAAACCCACCACCAGCCCTACAAATTACCCCCAAGCCGTAGCCTACTCCTGGCCTGTACGCTGGCACTGACCCGTGCGTCAGCACGTAGCCTGACCCTCCCACGTTTCCGTACCCTCACCTGTGCCCTAAGCCTTGCTGTTCCCTAACACTAACCCTAGCCTGGAATGGAAACCCACCACCAGCTCTACACCTAACCACCAAACCGTAGCCTACTCCTGGCTGGTACGCTGGCACAGACACGTGCGTCATCACGTAGCCTGAACCTCCCTCGTTTCCGTACCCTCACGTGTGCCCTAAGCTTTGCCGTTCCCTAACCCTAACTGTAGCCCGGAACAGAAACCCACCAACAGCCCTACACCTTACCCCCAACTGTAGCCTACTCCTGGTCCATACGCTGGCACTGACCCGTGCGTCAGAACGTATCCTGAACCTGCCACGTTGCTGTAACCTCACCTGTGCCCTAAACCTTGCCATTCCCTAACCCTAGCCCTAGCCCGGAACGGAAACCCACCACAAGCCCTACACCTTACCCCCAAGCCATAGCCTACTCGTGGTCCATACGCTGGCACTGACCTGTGCGTCAGCATGTAGCCTGAACTTCCGACGTTACCATTACGTCACCTGTGCCCTAAGCCATGCCGTTCCCTAACCCTAACCCTAGTACTGGACAGAAACACACCACAAGCCCTACACCTAACCCACAAGCCATAGCCTACTCCTGGCCCGCACGCTGGCACTGACCAATGCGTCAGCACGTAGCCTGACCCTCCCACGTTTCCGTACCCTCACCTATGCCCTAAGCCTTGCTCTTCCCTAACACTAACCCTAGCCCGGAACGGAAACCCACCACCAGCCCTACACTAACCCCCAAGCCGTAGCCTATTCCTGGCCGGTACGATGGCACTAACGCGTGCGTCAGCACGTAGCCTGACCCTCCCACGTTTCCGTACCCTCACCTGGGCCCTAAGCCTTGCCTTTCCCTAACCCTAACCCTAGCCCGGAACGGAAACCCACCACCAGCCCTACACTTTACCGTACGCCGTAGCCTACTCCTGGACCATACGCGGACACTGACCCATGCGTCAGCACGTAGCCTGACCCTCCCACGTTTCCATAACCCTCACCAGTGCCCTAAGCCTTGCCGTTCCGTAACCCTAACGCTAGCCCGGCACGGAAACGGACCACCAGCCCTACATCTTACCCCCAAGCCGTAGAATACTCCTGGCCCATACGCTGGCACTGATCCATGGGTCAGCACGTAGCCTGACCCTCCCACTTTTCCGTACCCTCTGCTAAACCCTAAGCCTTGGCCTTCCCTAACTCTAACCCAAGCCCGGAACGGAATCCCACCACCAGCCCTACACCTTAATGTATGCCGTAGCCTATTCCTGGCCCGTACGCTGGCACTGACCCGTGCGTCAGCACGTAGCCTGACCCTCCCACGTTTCCGTACCCTCCCCTGTGCCCTAAGACTTGCCGTTCCCTAACCCTAACCCTAGCCCGGAACGGAAACCCACCACCAGCCCTAAACCTTTCCCTACGCCGTAGCCTACTCCTGGCCCGTACGCTGGCACTGACCCGTTCGTCAGCATGTAGTCTGACCCCCACACGTTTCCGTACCCTCACCTGGGCCCTAAGCCTTTCCGTTCCCTAACACTAACCCTAGCCCGGAACGGAAACCCACCACAAGCCCTACACCTTACCCTATGCCGTAGCCTACTCCTGGCCCGAACGCTGGCACTGACCTGTGCGTCAGCACATAGCCTGAACTTCCCACATTTCCGTACCTTCACCTGTGCCGTAAGCCTTGCTGTTCCCTAACCCTAACCCTAGTACGGAACGGAAAACCACCACCAGCCCTACACCTAACCTCCAAGCCATAGCCTACTTATGGCCCGTACGCTGGCACTGACCCGTGCGTCAGCACGTAGCCTGACCCTCCCACGTTTCCGTACCATCACCTTTGCCCTAAGCCTTGCCGTTCTCTAACCCTAACCCTAGCCCGGTACAGAAACCCACCACCAGCCCTACACCTAAACCCCAAGCCGTAGCCTAATCCTGCCCGGTACGATTGCACTGACCCGTGCGTCAGCACGTAGCCTGACCCTCCCACGTTTCTGTATCCTCACCTGTGCCCTAAGCCTTGCCGTTCCCTAACCCTAGCCCTAGCCCTAAACGGAAAACCACCACCAGCCCTACACTTTACCCTACGCCGTAGCCTATTCCTGGACCGTACGCTGGCACTGACCCGTACGTCAGCATGTAGCCTGACCCTCCCACTTTTCTGTACCCTCACCTGTGCCCTAAGCCTTGCCGTTCCCTAACCCTAACCCTAGCCCAGAACGGAAATCCACCACCAGCCCTATACCTTACCCCCAAGCAGTAGCCTACTCCTGGCCCGTATGCTGGCTCTGACACATGGGTCAGCACGTAGCCTGACCATCCCACGTTTCCGTACCCTCACCTGTGCCCTAAGCCTTTCCGTTCCATAACCCTAACCCTAGCCCGGAACGGAAACCCACCACCAGCCCTACACATTACCCTACGCCGTAGCCTACTCCTGGACCGTACGCTGGCACTGACCCGTGCGTCAGCACCTAGCCTCACCTTCCCACATTTCCGTACCCTCACCTGTGCCCTAAGCCTTGCCGTTCCCTAACCCTAACCCTAGCCCGGAACGGAAACCCACCACCAGCCCTACACCATACCCTACACCGTAGCCTACTCCTGGCCCGTACGCTGGCACTGATCCGTGCGTCAGCATGTAGCCTGACCCTCTCACGTTTCCGTACCCTCACCTGTGCCCTAAGCTTTGACGTTCCCTAACCCTAACCCTAGCCCGGAACGCAAACCCACCACCAGCCCTACACCTTTCCCTATGCCGTAGCCTACTCCTGGCCCGTACGCTGGCACTGACCCATGGGTCAGCACGTAGCCGGACCCTCCCACGTTTCCGTACCCTCACCTGTGCCCTAAGCCTTGCCGTTCCCTTACCCTAACCCTAGCACGGAACAGAAACCCACCACCAGCCCTATACCTTTCCCTATGCTGTAGCCTATTCCTGGCCCTTACGCAGGCCCTGACCCTTTCATCAGCACGTAGCCTGACCCTCCCACGTTTCCGTACCCTCACCTGTGCCCTAAGCCTTGCCGTTCCCTAACCCTAACCCTAGACGGAACGGAAACCCACCACCAGCCCTAAACCTTACCCCCAAGCCGTAGCCTACTCCTGGTCCATACGCTGGCAATGACCCATGCGTCAGCACATAGCCTGACACTCCCACGTTTTCGTACCCTCACCTGTGCCCTAAGCCTTGCCGTTACCTAACACTAACCCTAGCCCAGAACGGAAACCCACCACTAGCCCTAAACCTTTCCCTACGCCGTAGCCTACACCTGGCCCGTACGCTGGCACTGAACCATGCGTCAGCACGTAGTCTGACCCTCCCTCGCTTCCGTACCCTCACCTGGGCCCTAAGACTTGCCGTTTCCTAACCCTAACCCTAGCCCATGAACGGAAACCCACCACCAGCCCTACACCTTACCGTACGCCGTAGCATACTCTTGGCCCATACGCTGGCACTGACACGTGCGTCAGCACGTAGCCTAACCCTCTCACGTTTCCGTACCCTCACCTCTGCTGTAAGCCTTGCCGTTCCCTAACCCTTACCCTAGCCCTAAACGGAAACCCACCACCAGCCCTACACCTTACCCTACGCCGTAGCCTACTCCTGGCCCGAATGCTGGCACTGACCCGTGCGTCAGCACGTAGCCTGACACTCCCACGTTTCCGTACCCTCACCTGTGCCCTAAGCCTTGCCGTTCCCTAACCCTAACCCTAGCCCGGAACGGAAACCCACCACCAGCCCTACACCTTACCCCCAAGCCGTAGCCTACTCCTGGCCGGTACTCTGGCACTGACCCGTGCGTCACCACGTAGCCTGACCCTCCCACGTTTCCGTAACCTCACCTGTGCCCTAAGCCTTGCCGTTCCCTAACCTTATCCCTAGCCCGGAACGGAAACCCACCACCAGCCCTACACCTTACCCTATGCCGTAGCCTACACCTGGCCCGTTCGCGGGCACTGACCTGTGCTTCAGCACGTAGCCTGACCCTCCCATGTTACCATACACTCACCTGTGCCCTAAGACTTGCCGTTCCCTAACCCTAACCCTAGCCAGGAACGGAAACACATCACCAGCCCTAAACCTTACCCACAAGCCGTACTCTACTCCTGGCCCGTACGCTGGCACTGACCCATGCGTCAGCACGTAGCCTGACCTTCCCACGTTTCCGTAACATAATCTGTGCCCTAAGCCTTGCCGTTCCCTAACACTAACCCTAGCCCAGAACAGAAACCCACCACCAGCCCTAAACCTTACCACCACGCCGTAGCCTGCTCCTGGCCCATATGCTGGCACTGAGCCGTGTGTCAGCACGTAGCCTGACCCTCCCATGATTCCGTAACCTCACCTGTGCCCTAAGCCTTGCCGTTCCCTAATCCTAATCCTAGCCCGGAACGGAAACCCACCCCCAGCCCTACACCTTACCCTATGCTGTAGCCTACACCTGGACCGTACGCGGGCACTGACCTGTGCTTCAGCATGTAGCCTGACCCTCCCATGTTACTGTACCCTCACCTGTGCCCTAAGGCTTGTCGTTCCCTAACTCTAACCCTAGCCCGAAACGGAAACCCACCATCATCCCTAATCCTAACCCACAAGCCGTGGCTTACTCCTGGCCCGTACGCTGGCACTGACCATGCGTCAGCACGTAGCCTGACCCTCCCACGTTTCCGTACCATCACCTGTGCCCTAAGCCTTGCCGTTCCCTAACCCTAACCCTAGCCCTGCACAGGAACCCACCACCAGCCCTACACTTTACCCTACGCCGTAGCCTACTCCTGGCCCGAACGCTGGCACTGACCCGTGTGTCAGCACGTAGCCTGACCCTCCCACGTTTCCGTACCCTCACCTGTGCCCTAAGCCTTTCTGTTCCCTAACCCTAACCCTAGCCCGGAACGGAAACCCACCACCAGCCCTAAACCTTACCCACAATCCGTAGCCTACACCTGGCCCGTACACTGGCACTGACCCGTGCGTCAGCACGTAGCCTGACCCTCCCACTTTCCTGTACCCTTACCTGAGCCCTAAGACTTGCCGTTCCCTAACCCTAACCCTAGACCGGAACGGAATCCCACCACCAGCCCTACACCTTACCATATGCCGTAGCCTACTCCTGGCCGGTACGCTGCCACTGAGCCATGCATCAGCACGTAGCCTGACCCTCCCACGTTTCTGTACCCTTAGCTGTGCCCTAAGCCTTGCCGTTCCCTAACCCTAACCCTAGTCCGGAACGGAAACCCACCACCAGCCCTACAACTTACCCCCAAGCCGTAGCCTACTCCTGGCCTGTACGCTGGCACTGACCCGTGCGTCAGCACGTAGCCTGACCCTCCCACGTTTCCGTACCCTCACCTGTGCCCTAAGCCTTGCTGTTCCCTAACACTAACCCTAGCCTGGAATGGAAACCCACCACCAGCTCTACACCTAACCACCAAACCGTAGCCTACTCCTGGCCGGTACGCTGGCACAGACACGTGCGTCATCACGTAGCCTGAACCTCCCTCGTTTCCGTACCCTCACGTGTGCCCTAAGCTTTGCCGTTCCCTAACCCTAACTGTAGCCCGGAACGGAAACCCACCAACAGCCCTACACCTTACCCCCAACTGTAGCCTACTCCTGGTCCATACGCTGGCACTGACCCGTGCGTCAGAACGTATCCTGAACCTGCCACGTTGCTGTAACCTCACCTGTGCCCTAAACCTTGCCATTCCCTAACCCTAACCCTAGCCCGGAACGGAAACCCACCACAAGCCCTACACCTTACCCCCAAGCCATAGCCTACTCGTGGTCCATACGCTGGCACTGACCTGTGCGTCAGCATGTAGCCTGAACTTCCGACGTTACCATTACGTCACCTGTGCCCTAAGCCATGCCGTTCCCTAACCCTAACCCTAGTACTGGACAGAAACACACCACAAGCCCTACACCTAACCCACAAGCCATAGCCTACTCCTGGCCCGCACGCTGGCACTGACCAATGCGTCAGCACTTAGCCTGACCCTCCCACGTTTCCGTACCCTCACCTATGCCCTAAGCCTTGCTCTTCCCTAACACTAACCCTAGCCCGGAACGGAAACCCACCACCAGCCCTACACTAACCCCCAAGCCGTAGCCTATTCCTGGCCGGTACGATGGCACTAACGCGTGCGTCAGCACGTAGCCTGACCCTCCCACGTTTCCGTACCCTCACCTGGGCCCTAAGCCTTGCCTTTCCCTAACCCTAACCCTAGCCCGGAACGGAAACCCACCACCAGCCCTAGACCTTAACCTATACCGTAGCCTACTCCTGGCCTGTACGCTGGCACTGACCCATGCGTCAGCACGTAGCCTGACGCTCCCACGTTTCCGTACCCTCACCTGTGCCCTAAGCCTTGCCGTTCCCTAACCCTAACCCTAGCCCGGAACGGAAACCCACCACCAGCCCTACACTTTACCGTACGCCGTAGCCTACTCCTGGACCATACGCGGACACTGACCCATGCGTCAGCACGTAGCCTGACACTCCCACGTTTCCATAACCCTCACCAGGGCCCTAAGCCTTGCCGTTCCGTAACCCTAACGCTAGCCCGGCATGGAAACGGACCACCAGCCCTACATCTTACCCCCAAGCCGTAGACTACTCCTGGCCCATACGCTGGCACTGATCCATGGGTCAGCACGTAGCCTGACCCTCCCACTTTTCCGTACCCTCTGCTAAACCCTAAGCCTTGGCCTTCCCTAACTCTAACCCAAGCCCGGAACGGAATCCCACCACCAGCCCTACACCTTAATGTATGCCGTAGCCTATTCCTGGACCGTACGCTGGCACTGACCCGTGCGTCAGCACGTAGCCTGACCCTCCCACGTTTCCGTACCCTCCCCTGTGCCCTAAGACTTGCCGTTCCCTAACCCTAACCCTAGCCCGGAACGGAAACCCACCACCAGCCCTAAACCTTTCCCTACGCCGTAGCCTACTCCTGGCCCGTACGCTGGCACTGACCCGTTCGTCAGCATGTAGTCTGACCCCCACACGTTTCCGTACCCTCACCTGGGCCCTAAGCCTTTCCGTTCCCTAACACTAACCCTAGCCCGGAACGGAAACCCACCACAAGCCCTACACCTTACCCTATGCCGTAGCCTACTCCTGGCCCGAACGCTGGCACTGACCTGTGCGTCAGCACATAGCCTGAACTTCCCACATTTCCGTACCTTCACCTGTGCCGTAAGCCTTGCTGTTCCCTAACCCTAACCCTAGTACGGAACGGAAAACCACCACCAGCCCTACACCTAACCTCCAAGCCATAGCCTACTTATGGCCCGTACGCTGGCACTGACCCGTGCGTCAGCACGTAGCCTGAACCTCCCACGTTTCCGTACCATCACCTTTGCCCTAAGCCTTGCCGTTCTCTAACCCTAACCCTAGCCCGGTACAGAAACCCACCACCAGCCCTACACCTAAACCCCAAGCCGTAGCCTAATCCTGCCCGGTACGATTGCACTGACCCGTGCGTCAGCACGTAGCCTGACCCTCCCACGTTTCTGTATCCTCACCTGTGCCCTAAGCCTTGCCGTTCCCTAACCCTAGCCCTAGCCCTAAACGGAAAACCACCACCAGCCCTACACTTTACCCTACGCCGTAGCCTATTCCTGGACCGTACGCTGGCACTGACCCGTACGTCAGCATGTAGCCTGACCCTCCCACATTTCTGTACCCTCACCTGTGCCCTAAGCCTTGCCGTTCCCTAACCCTAACCCTAGCCCAGAACGGAAAACCACCACCAGCCCTATACCTTACCCCCAAGCAGTAGCCTACTCCTGGCCCGTATGCTGGCTCTGACACATGGGTCAGCACGTAGCCTGACCATCCCACGTTTCCGTACCCTCACCTGTGCCCTAAGCCTTTCCGTTCCATAACCCTAACCCTAGCCCGGAACGGAAACCCACCACCAGCCCTAAACCTTACCCACAATCCGTAGCCTACACCTGGCCCGTACACTGGCACTGACCCGTGCGTCAGCACGTAGCCTGACCCTCCCACTTTCCTGTACCCTTACCTGAGCCCTAAGACTTGCCGTTCCCTAACCCTAACCCTAGACCGGAACGGAATCCCACCACCAGCCCTACACCTTACCATATGCCGTAGCCTACTCCTGGCCGGTACGCTGCCACTGAGCCATGCATCAGCACGTAGCCTGACCCTCCCACGTTTCTGTACCCTTAGCTGTGCCCTAAGCCTTGCCGTTCCCTAACCCTAACCCTAGTCCGGAACGGAAACCCACCACCAGCCCTACAACTTACCCCCAAGCCGTAGCCTACTCCTGGCCTGTACGCTGGCACTGACCCGTGCGTCAGCACGTAGCCTGACCCTCCCACGTTTCCGTACCCTCACCTGTGCCCTAAGCCTTGCTGTTCCCTAACACTAACCCTAGCCTGGAATGGAAACCCACCACCAGCTCTACACCTAACCACCAAACCGTAGCCTACTCCTGGCTGGTACGCTGGCACAGACACGTGCGTCATCACGTAGCCTGAACCTCCCTCGTTTCCGTACCCTCACGTGTGCCCTAAGCTTTGCCGTTCCCTAACCCTAACTGTAGCCCGGAACGGAAACCCACCAACAGCCCTACACCTTACCCCCAACTGTAGCCTACTCCTGGTCCATACGCTGGCACTGACCCGTGCGTCAGAACGTATCCGGAACCTGCCACGTTGCTGTAACCTCACCTGTGCCCTAAACCTTGCCATTCCCTAACCCTAGCCCTAGCCCGGAACGGAAACCCACCACAAGCCCTACACCTTACCCCCAAGCCATAGCCTACTCGTGGTCCATACGCTGGCACTGACCTGTGCGTCAGCATGTAGCCTGAACTTCCGACGTTACCATTACGTCACCTGTGCCCTAAGCCATGCCGTTCCCTAACCCTAACCCTAGTACTGGACAGAAACACACCACAAGCCCTACACCTAACCCACAAGCCATAGCCTACTCCTGGCCCGCACGCTGGCACTGACCAATGCGTCAGCACGTAGCCTGACCCTCCCACGTTTCCGTACCCTCACCTATGCCCTAAGCCTTGCTCTTCCCTAACACTAACCCTAGCCCGGAACGGAAACCCACCACCAGCCCTACACTAACCCCCAAGCCGTAGCCTATTCCTGGCCGGTACGATGGCACTAACGCGTGCGTCAGCACGTAGCCTGACCCTCCCACGTTTCCGTACCCTCACCTGGGCCCTAAGCCTTGCCTTTCCCTAACCCTAACCCTAGCCCGGAACGGAAACCCACCACCAGCCCTACACTTTACCGTACGCCGTAGCCTACTCCTGGACCATACGCGGACACTGACCCATGCGTCAGCACGTAGCCTGACCCTCCAACGTTTCCATAACCCTCACCAGTGCCCTAAGCCTTGCCGTTCCGTAACCCTAACGCTAGCCCGGCACGGAAACGGACCACCAGCCCTACATCTTACCCCCAAGCCGTAGAATACTCCTGGCCCATACGCTGGCACTGATCCATGGGTCAGCACGTAGCCTGACCCTCCCACTTTTCCGTACCCTCTGCTAAACCCTAAGCCTTGGCCTTCCCTAACTCTAACCCAAGCCCGGAACGGAATCCCACCACCAGCCCTACACCTTAATGTATGCCGTAGCCTATTCCTGGCCCGTACGCTGGCACTGACCCGTGCGTCAGCACGTAGCCTGACCCTCCCACGTTTCCGTACCCTCCCCTGTGCCCTAAGACTTGCCGTTCCCTAACCCTAACCCTAGCCCGGAACGGAAACCCACCACCAGCCCTAAACCTTTCCCTACGCCGTAGCCTACTCCTGGCCCGTACGCTGGCACTGACCCGTTCGTCAGCATGTAGTCTGACCCCCACACGTTTCCGTACCCTCACCTGGGCCCTAAGCCTTTCCGTTCCCTAACACTAACCCTAGCCCGGAACGGAAACCCACCACAAGCCCTACACCTTACCCTATGCCGTAGCCTACTCCTGGCCCGAACGCTGGCACTGACCTGTGCGTCAGCACATAGCCTGAACTTCCCACATTTCCGTACCTTCACCTGTGCCGTAAGCCTTGCTGTTCCCTAACCCTAACCCTAGTACGGAATGGAAAACCACCACCAGCCCTACACCTAACCTCCAAGCCATAGCCTACTTATGGCCCGTACGCTGGCACTGACCCGTGCGTCAGCACGTAGCCTGACCCTCCCACGTTTCCGTACCATCACCTTTGCCCTAAGCCTTGCCGTTCTCTAACCCTAACCCTAGCCCGGTACAGAAACCCACCACCAGCCCTACACCTAAACCCCAAGCCGTAGCCTAATCCTGCCCGGTACGATTGCACTGACCCGTGCGTCAGCACGTAGCCTGACCCTCCCACGTTTCCGTACCCTCCCCTGTGCCCTAAGACTTGCCGTTCCCTAACCCTAACCCTAGCCCGGAACGGAAACCCACCACCAGCCCTAAACCTTTCCCTACGCCGTAGCCTACTCCTGGCCCGTACGCTGGCACTGACCCGTACGTCAGCATGTAGCCTGACCCTCCCACTTTTCTGTACCCTCACCTGTGCCCTAAGCCTTGCCGTTCCCTAACCCTAACCCTAGCCCAGAACGGAAATCCACCACCAGCCCTATACCTTACCCCCAAGCAGTAGCCTACTCCTGGCCCGTATGCTGGCTCTGACACATGGGTCAGCACGTAGCCTGACCATCCCACGTTTCCGTACCCTCACCTGTGCCCTAAGCCTTTCCGTTCCATAACCCTAACCCTAGCCCGGAACGGAAACCCACCACCAGCCCTACACATTACCCTACGCCGTAGCCTACTCCTGGACCGTACGCTGGCACTGACCCGTGCGTCAGCACCTAGCCTCACCTTCCCACATTTCCGTACCCTCACCTGTGCCCTAAGCCTTGCCGTTCCCTAACCCTAACCCTAGCCCGGAACGGAAACCCACCACCAGCCCTACACCATACCCTACACCGTAGCCTACTCCTGGCCCGTACGCTGGCACTGATCCGTGCGTCAGCATGTAGCCTGACCCTCTCACGTTTCCGTACCCTCACCTGTGCCCTAAGCTTTGACGTTCCCTAACCCTAACCCTAGCCCGGAACGCAAACCCACCACCAGCCCTACACCTTTCCCTATGCCGTAGCCTACTCCTGGCCCGTACGCTGGCACTGACCCGTGGGTCAGCACGTAGCCGGACCCTCCCACGTTTCCGTACCCTCACCTGTGCCCTAAGCCTTGCCGTTCCCTTACCCTAACCCTAGCCCGGAACGGAAACCCACCACCATCCCTAGACATTACCCTACGCCGTAGCCTACTCCTGGCCTGTACGTTGGCACTGACCTGTGCGTCATCACGTAGCCTGACACTCCCACGTTTCCGTACCCTCACCTGTGCCCTAAGCCTTACCGTTTCCTCACCCTAACCCTAGCCAGGAACGGAAACCCACCACCAGCCCTACACCTTACCCTACGCCGTAGCCTACTCCTGGCCCATACGCTGGCACTAACCCGCGCGTCAGCATGTAGCCTGGCCCTCACACGTTTCCGTACCCTCACCTGTGCCCTAAGCCTTGCCGTTCCCTAACCCTAACCCTATTCCCAAAAGGAAACACACCACCAGCCCTACAGCTTACCCACAAGCAATGCCTACTCCTGGCCCGTACGCTGGCATTGAGCCGTGCGTCAGCATGTAGCCTGACCCTCCCACGTTTCTGTACCCTCACCTGTGCCCTATGCCTTGCCGTACCCTAACCCTAACCCTAGCCCGGAACGGAAACCCACCACCAGCCGTACACCTTACCCTACGCCGCAGCCTACTCCTGGCCCGCACGCTGCCACTGACCCTTGCGTCAGCACGTAGCCTTACCCTACCACGTTTCCGTACCCTCACCTGTGCCCTAAGTCTTGCCGTTCCCTAAACCTAACCCTAGCCCGGAACGGAAACCCTGCACCAGCCCTACACCTTACCCTACGCCGTAGCCTACTCCTGGCCCGTACGTTGGCACTGACCCGTGCGTCAGCACGTAGCCTGAACTTCACACATTTCCGTACCCTCACCTGTGCCCTAAGCCTTGCCGTTCCCTAACCCTAACCCTAGTACCGAACGGAAACACACCACCAGCCCTACACCTAAACTCCATGCCATAGCCTACTCATGGCCCGTACGCTGGCACTGACCCGTGCGTCAGCACGTATCCTGACCCTCCCACGTTTCCGTACCCTCACCTGTGCACTAAGCCTTGCCATTCCCTAACCCTAACCCTAGCCCTGAACGGAAACCCACCACCAGCCCTACACCTAACCCCCAAGCCGTAGCCTACTCCTGGCCGGTACGCTGGCACTGACACGTGCGTCAGCACGTAGCCTGACTCTCCCACGTTTCTGTACCCTAACCTGTGCCCTAAGCCTTGCCGTTCCCTAACCCTAACCCTAGCCCGGAACAGAAACCCACCACCAGTCCTGCACCTTACCCCCAAGCCGTAGCCTACTCCTGGCCTGTTCGGTGGCACTAACCTGAGCATCAGCAAGTAGCCTGACCCTCCCACGTTTCCGTACCCTAACCCGTGCCCTAAGCCTTGCCGTTCCGTAACCCTAAACCTAGCCCGGAACGGAAACCTACCACCAGCCCTACACCTTACCCTACACCGTAGCCTACTCCTTGCCCATACGATGGCACTGACCAGTGCGTCAGCACGTAGCCTGACCTGCCCACGTTTCCGTACCCTCACCTGTGCCCTAAGCCTTGCCGTTCCCAACCCTAACCGTGGACCACAATGCCAAACCACCACCAAACCTCTACCTTACCCTACGCCGTAGCCTACTCCTAGCCCGTACGCTGGCACTGACCCATGCATCAGTACGTAGCCTGAACCTCCCACGTTTCCGTACCTTCACCTGTGCCCTAAGCCTTGCCGTTCCCTAACCCTAACCCTAGCCCATAACGGAAACCCACCACAAGCCCTACACCTTACCCTATGCCGTAGCCTACTCCTGGCCCGAACGCTGGCACTGACCCGTGCGTCAGCACGTAGCCTGACCTTCCCACATTTCCGTACCTTCACCTGTGCCGTAAGCCTTGCTGTTCCCTAACCCTAACCCTAGTACGGAACGGAAAACCACCACCAGCCCTACAACTAACCTCCAAGCCATAGCCTACTTATGACCCGTACGCTGGCACTGACCCGTGCGTCAGCACGTAGCCTGACCCTCCCACGTTTCCGTACCATCACCTTTGCCCTAAGCCTTGCCGTTCCCTATCCCTAACCCTAGCCCGGTACAGAAACCCACCACCAGCCCTACACCTAAACCCCAAGCCGTAGCCTACTCCTAGCCGGTACGCTGGCACTGACCCGTGCGTCAGCACGTAGCCTGACCCTCCCACGTTTCCGTACCATCACCAGTGCCCTAAGCCTTGCCGTTCCCTTACCCTAACCCTAGCCCGGAATGAAAACCCACCACCAGCCCTACACCTTACCCTATGCCGTAGCCTACACCTGGCCCATACGTGGGTAATCACCTGTGCTTCACCACGTAGCCCAACCCTCCAATGTTACCGTACCCTCACCTGTGCCCTAAGCCTGGCCGTTCCCTCACCCTAACCCTAGCCAGGAACGGAAACCCACCAGCAGCCCTACACCTAACCCTACGTCATAGCCTACTCCTGGCCCGTACGCTAGCACTGACCCGTGCGTCAGCACGTAGCCTGACCCTCCAACGTTTCCGTACCCTCACCTGTGCCCTAAGACTTTCCGTTCCCTAACCCTAACCCTAGCCCTGAACGGAAACCCAACACCAGCCCTACACCTTTCCATACACCGTAGCCTATTCCTGGATCGTACGCAGGCACTGACCCTTTCATCAGCACGTAGCCTGACACTCCCACGTTTCCATAACCTCACCTGTGCCCTAAGCCTTGCCGTTCACTAACCCTAACCCTAGCCCAGAACAGAAAACCACCACCAGCCCTACACCTTACCCACAAGCCGTAGCCTACTCCTGGTCCATACGCTGGCACTGACCCGTGCGTCAGAACGTATCCTGACCCTGCCACGTTGCCGTACCCTCACCTGTACCCTAAGCCTTGCCGTTCCCTAACCCTAACCCTAGCCCTGAACGGAAAAGCACCACAAGCCCTACACCTTACCCCCAAGCCGTAGCCTACTCCTGGTCCATACGCTGGCACTGACCTGTACGTCAGCACGTAGCTTGACCTTCCAACATTACCGTACCCTCACCTGTGCCCTAAGCCTTGCCGTTCCCTAACACTAACCCTAGCCTGGAACGGAAACCCTCCACTAGCCCTACACCTAACCAACAAGCCGTAGCCTACTCCAGGTCGGTACGCTGGCACTGACCCTTGGGTCATCACGTAGCCTGACCATCCCACGATTCCGTACCCTCACCAGTGCCCTAAGCTTTGCCTTTCCCTAATCCTAACCGTAGCCCGGAACAGAAACCCACCACCAGCCCTACAACTTACCCCCAAGCCGTAGGCTACTCCTGGACCTTACGCTGGCACTGACCCGTGCGTCAGCACGTAGCCTGACCCTCCCACGTTTGCGGACCCACACCTGTGCCCTAAGCCTTGCCATTCCCTAACCCTAACCCTAACCCTAGCCCGGAACGGAAACCCACCACCAGCCCTACACCTTCCCCTACGCCGTAGCCTATTCCTGGCCCATACGCAGGCACTGACCCTTTCATCAGCACGTAGCCTGAGCCTCCCACGTTTCCGTACCCTCACCTGTGCCCTAAGCCTTGCCGTTCCCTAACCCTAACCCTAGCCCGGAACGGAAACCCAACACCAGCCCTAAACCTTACCCCCAAGCCGTAGCCTACTCCTGATCCATACGCTGGCACTGACCTGTGCGTCAGCACGTAGCCTGAACTTCCCACATTACCGTACCCTCACCTGTGCCCTAAGCCTTGCCGATCCCTAACCCTAACCCTAGTACGGAACCGAAACACACCACAAGCCCTACACCTAACCCCCAAGCCATAGCCTAATGCTGGCCCATATGCTGGCACTGACCCGTGCGTCAGCACGTAGCCTGCTCCTCCCACGTTTCTGTACCCTCACCTGTGCCCTAAGCCTTGCTGTTCCCTAACACTAACCCTAGCCTGGAACGGAAACCCACCACCAGCCCTACATCTAACCACAAAGCCGTAGCCTACTCCTGGCCCGTACGCTGGCACTGACCCATGCGTCAGCACGTAGCCTGACCCTCCCACGTTTCCGTATCCTCACCTGTGCCCTAAGCCTTGCCGTTCCCTAACCCTAACCCTAGCCCGGAACGGAAACCCAACGCGAGCCCTAGACCTTACCCTACGCCGTAGCCTATTGCTGGCCTGTACGCTGGCACTGACCCATGCGTCAGCAGGTAGCCTGACACTCCCACGTTTCTGTACCCTCACCTGTGCCCTAAGCCTTGCCGTTCCGTAACCCTAACCCTAGCCCGGAACGGAAACCCACCACCAGCCCTACACCTTACCCTACGCCGTAGCCTACTCCTGGCCCGAACGCTGGCACTGACCCTTGCGTCAGCACGTAGCCTGACCCTCCCACGTTTCCGTACCCTCACCTGTTCCCTAAGCCTTGCCGTTCCCTAACCCTAACCCTAGCCCGAAACGGAAACCCACCTCCAGCCCTATACCTTACCCTACGCCGTAGCCTACTCCTGTCCCGTACGCTGGCACTGACCCGTGCGTCAGCACGTAGCCTGACCTTCCCAAATTTCCGTACCCTCACCTTTTCCCTAAGCATTGCTGTTCCCTAACCCTATCCCTAGTACGGAACGGAAACCCTCCACCATCCCTACACCTAACGCCCAAGCCATAGCCTACTCCTGGCCCATACGCTGGCACTGACCCGTGCGGCAGCATGTAGCCTGAACCCCCACGTTTCCATACCCTCACCTGTGCCCTAAGCCTTACCGTTCCCTAACCCTAACCCTAGCCCGGAATGGAAAACCACCATCAGCCCTACACCTAACCCCGAAGCCTTAGCCTACTCCTGGCTGGTATGCTGGAACTGACACGTGCGTCAGCACGTAGCCTGACCCTCACATTTTTCCTTACCCTCAACTGTGCCCTAAGCCTTGCCGTTCCCTAACACTAACCCTAGCCCAGAACAGAAACCCACCACCAGCCCTAAACCTTACCACCACGCCGTAGCCTGCTCCTGGCCCATATGCTGGCACTGAGCCGTGTGTCAGCACGTAGCCTGACCCTCCCATGATTCCGTAACCTCACCTGTGCCCTAAGCCTTGCCGTTCCCTAATCCTAATCCTAGCCCGGAACGGAAACCCACCCCCAGCCCTACACCTTACCCTATGCTGTAGCCTACACCTGGACCGTACGCGGGCACTGACCTGTGCTTCAGCATGTAGCCTGACCCTCCCATGTTACTGTACCCTCACCTGTGCCCTAAGGCTTGTCGTTCCCTAACTCTAACCCTAGCCCGAAACGGAAACCCACCATCATCCCTAATCCTAACCCACAAGCCGTGGCTTACTCCTGGCCCGTACGCTGGCACTGACCGTGCGTCAGCACGTAGCCTGACCCTCCCACGTTTCCGTACCATCACCTGTGCCCTAAGCCTTGCCGTTCCCTAACCCTAACCCTAGCCCTGCACAGGAACCCACCACCAGCCCTACACTTTACCCTACGCCGTAGCCTACTCCTGGCCCGAACGCTGGCACTGACCCGTGTGTCAGCACGTAGCCTGACCCTCCCACGTTTCCGTACCCTCACCTGTGCCCTAAGCCTTTCTGTTCCCTAACCCTAACCCTAGCCCGGAACGGAAACCCACCACCAGCCCTAAACCTTACCCACAATCCGTAGCCTACACCTGGCCCGTACACTGGCACTGACCCGTGCGTCAGCACGTAGCCTGACCCTCCCACTTTCCTGTACCCTTACCTGAGCCCTAAGACTTGCCGTTCCCTAACCCTAACCCTAGACCGGAACGGAATCCCACCACCAGCCCTACACCTTACCATATGCCGTAGCCTACTCCTGGCCGGTACGCTGCCACTGAGCCATGCATCAGCACGTAGCCTGACCCTCCCACGTTTCTGTACCCTTAGCTGTGCCCTAAGCCTTGCCGTTCCCTAACCCTAACCCTAGTGCGGAATGGAAACCCACCACCAGCCCTACAAATTACCCCCAAGCCGTAGCCTACTCCTGGCCTGTACGCTGGCACTGACCCGTGCGTCAGCACGTAGCCTGACCCTCCCACGTTTCCGTACCCTCACCTGTGCCCTAAGCCTTGCTGTTCCCTAACACTAACCCTAGCCTGGAATGGAAACCCACCACCAGCTCTACACCTAACCACCAAACCGTAGCCTACTCCTGGCTGGTACGCTGGCACAGACACGTGCGTCATCACGTAGCCTGAACCTCCCTCGTTTCCGTACCCTCACGTGTGCCCTAAGCTTTGCCGTTCCCTAACCCTAACTGTAGCCCGGAACAGAAACCCACCAACAGCCCTACACCTTACCCCCAACTGTAGCCTACTCCTGGTCCATACGCTGGCACTGACCCGTGCGTCAGAACGTATCCTGAACCTGCCACGTTGCTGTAACCTCACCTGTGCCCTAAACCTTGCCATTCCCTAACCCTAGCCCTAGCCCGGAACGGAAACCCACCACAAGCCCTACACCTTACCCCCAAGCCATAGCCTACTCGTGGTCCATACGCTGGCACTGACCTGTGCGTCAGCATGTAGCCTGAACTTCCGACGTTACCATTACGTCACCTGTGCCCTAAGCCATGCCGTTCCCTAACCCTAACCCTAGTACTGGACAGAAACACACCACAAGCCCTACACCTAACCCACAAGCCATAGCCTACTCCTGGCCCGCACGCTGGCACTGACCAATGCGTCAGCACGTAGCCTGACCCTCCCACGTTTCCGTACCCTCACCTATGCCCTAAGCCTTGCTCTTCCCTAACACTAACCCTAGCCCGGAACGGAAACCCACCACCAGCCCTACACTAACCCCCAAGCCGTAGCCTATTCCTGGCCGGTACGATGGCACTAACGCGTGCGTCAGCACGTAGCCTGACCCTCCCACGTTTCCGTACCCTCACCTGGGCCCTAAGCCTTGCCTTTCCCTAACCCTAACCCTAGCCCGGAACGGAAACCCACCACCAGCCCTACACTTTACCGTACGCCGTAGCCTACTCCTGGACCATACGCGGACACTGACCCATGCGTCAGCACGTAGCCTGACCCTCCCACGTTTCCATAACCCTCACCAGTGCCCTAAGCCTTGCCGTTCCGTAACCCTAACGCTAGCCCGGCACGGAAACGGACCACCAGCCCTACATCTTACCCCCAAGCCGTAGAATACTCCTGGCCCATACGCTGGCACTGATCCATGGGTCAGCACGTAGCCTGACCCTCCCACTTTTCCGTACCCTCTGCTAAACCCTAAGCCTTGGCCTTCCCTAACTCTAACCCAAGCCCGGAACGGAATCCCACCACCAGCCCTACACCTTAATGTATGCCGTAGCCTATTCCTGGCCCGTACGCTGGCACTGACCCGTGCGTCAGCACGTAGCCTGACCCTCCCACGTTTCCGTACCCTCCCCTGTGCCCTAAGACTTGCCGTTCCCTAACCCTAACCCTAGCCCGGAACGGAAACCCACCACCAGCCCTAAACCTTTCCCTACGCCGTAGCCTACTCCTGGCCCGTACGCTGGCACTGACCCGTTCGTCAGCATGTAGTCTGACCCCCACACGTTTCCGTACCCTCACCTGGGCCCTAAGCCTTTCCGTTCCCTAACACTAACCCTAGCCCGGAACGGAAACCCACCACAAGCCCTACACCTTACCCTATGCCGTAGCCTACTCCTGGCCCGAACGCTGGCACTGACCTGTGCGTCAGCACATAGCCTGAACTTCCCACATTTCCGTACCTTCACCTGTGCCGTAAGCCTTGCTGTTCCCTAACCCTAACCCTAGTACGGAACGGAAAACCACCACCAGCCCTACACCTAACCTCCAAGCCATAGCCTACTTATGGCCCGTACGCTGGCACTGACCCGTGCGTCAGCACGTAGCCTGACCCTCCCACGTTTCCGTACCATCACCTTTGCCCTAAGCCTTGCCGTTCTCTAACCCTAACCCTAGCCCGGTACAGAAACCCACCACCAGCCCTACACCTAAACCCCAAGCCGTAGCCTAATCCTGCCCGGTACGATTGCACTGACCCGTGCGTCAGCACGTAGCCTGACCCTCCCACGTTTCTGTATCCTCACCTGTGCCCTAAGCCTTGCCGTTCCCTAACCCTAGCCCTAGCCCTAAACGGAAAACCACCACCAGCCCTACACTTTACCCTACGCCGTAGCCTATTCCTGGACCGTACGCTGGCACTGACCCGTACGTCAGCATGTAGCCTGACCCTCCCACTTTTCTGTACCCTCACCTGTGCCCTAAGCCTTGCCGTTCCCTAACCCTAACCCTAGCCCAGAACGGAAATCCACCACCAGCCCTATACCTTACCCCCAAGCAGTAGCCTACTCCTGGCCCGTATGCTGGCTCTGACACATGGGTCAGCACGTAGCCTGACCATCCCACGTTTCCGTACCCTCACCTGTGCCCTAAGCCTTTCCGTTCCATAACCCTAACCCTAGCCCGGAACGGAAACCCACCACCAGCCCTACACATTACCCTACGCCGTAGCCTACTCCTGGACCGTACGCTGGCACTGACCCGTGCGTCAGCACCTAGCCTCACCTTCCCACATTTCCGTACCCTCACCTGTGCCCTAAGCCTTGCCGTTCCCTAACCCTAACCCTAGCCCGGAACGGAAACCCACCACCAGCCCTACACCATACCCTACACCGTAGCCTACTCCTGGCCCGTACGCTGGCACTGATCCGTGCGTCAGCATGTAGCCTGACCCTCTCACGTTTCCGTACCCTCACCTGTGCCCTAAGCTTTGACGTTCCCTAACCCTAACCCTAGCCCGGAACGCAAACCCACCACCAGCCCTACACCTTTCCCTATGCCGTAGCCTACTCCTGGCCCGTACGCTGGCACTGACCCATGGGTCAGCACGTAGCCGGACCCTCCCACGTTTCCGTACCCTCACCTGTGCCCTAAGCCTTGCCATTCCCTTACCCTAACCCTAGCACGGAACAGAAACCCACCACCAGCCCTATACCTTTCCCTATGCTGTAGCCTATTCCTGGCCCTTACGCAGGCCCTGACCCTTTCATCAGCACGTAGCCTGACCCTCCCACGTTTCCGTACCCTCACCTGTGCCCTAAGCCTTGCCGTTCCCTAACCCTAACCCTAGACGGAACGGAAACCCACCACCAGCCCTAAACCTTACCCCCAAGCCGTAGCCTACTCCTGGTCCATACGCTGGCAATGACCCATGCGTCAGCACATAGCCTGACACTCCCACGTTTTCGTACCCTCACCTGTGCCCTAAGCCTTGCCGTTACCTAACACTAACCCTAGCCCAGAACGGAAACCCACCACTAGCCCTAAACCTTTCCCTACGCCGTAGCCTACACCTGGCCCGTACGCTGGCACTGAACCATGCGTCAGCACGTAGTCTGACCCTCCCTCGCTTCCGTACCCTCACCTGGGCCCTAAGACTTGCCGTTTCCTAACCCTAACCCTAGCCCATGAACGGAAACCCACCACCAGCCCTACACCTTACCGTACGCCGTAGCATACTCTTGGCCCATACGCTGGCACTGACACGTGCGTCAGCACGTAGCCTAACCCTCTCACGTTTCCGTACCCTCACCTCTGCTGTAAGCCTTGCCGTTCCCTAACCCTTACCCTAGCCCTAAACGGAAACCCACCACCAGCCCTACACCTTACCCTACGCCGTAGCCTACTCCTGGCCCGAATGCTGGCACTGACCCGTGCGTCAGCACGTAGCCTGACACTCCCACGTTTCCGTACCCTCACCTGTGCCCTAAGCCTTGCCGTTCCCTAACCCTAACCCTAGCCCGGAACGGAAACCCACCACCAGCCCTACACCTTACCCCCAAGCCGTAGCCTACTCCTGGCCGGTACTCTGGCACTGACCCGTGCGTCACCACGTAGCCTGACCCTCCCACGTTTCCGTAACCTCACCTGTGCCCTAAGCCTTGCCGTTCCCTAACCTTATCCCTAGCCCGGAACGGAAACCCACCACCAGCCCTACACCTTACCCTATGCCGTAGCCTACACCTGGCCCGTTCGCGGGCACTGACCTGTGCTTCAGCACGTAGCCTGACCCTCCCATGTTACCATACACTCACCTGTGCCCTAAGACTTGCCGTTCCCTAACCCTAACCCTAGCCAGGAACGGAAACACATCACCAGCCCTAAACCTTACCCACAAGCCGTACTCTACTCCTGGCCCGTACGCTGGCACTGACCCATGCGTCAGCACGTAGCCTGACCTTCCCACGTTTCCGTAACATAATCTGTGCCCTAAGCCTTGCCGTTCCCTAACACTAACCCTAGCCCAGAACAGAAACCCACCACCAGCCCTAAACCTTACCACCACGCCGTAGCCTGCTCCTGGCCCATATGCTGGCACTGAGCCGTGTGTCAGCACGTAGCCTGACCCTCCCATGATTCCGTAACCTCACCTGTGCCCTAAGCCTTGCCGTTCCCTAATCCTAATCCTAGCCCGGAACGGAAACCCACCCCCAGCCCTACACCTTACCCTATGCTGTAGCCTACACCTGGACCGTACGCGGGCACTGACCTGTGCTTCAGCATGTAGCCTGACCCTCCCATGTTACTGTACCCTCACCTGTGCCCTAAGGCTTGTCGTTCCCTAACTCTAACCCTAGCCCGAAACGGAAACCCACCATCATCCCTAATCCTAACCCACAAGCCGTGGCTTACTCCTGGCCCGTACGCTGGCACTGACCATGCGTCAGCACGTAGCCTGACCCTCCCACGTTTCCGTACCATCACCTGTGCCCTAAGCCTTGCCGTTCCCTAACCCTAACCCTAGCCCTGCACAGGAACCCACCACCAGCCCTACACTTTACCCTACGCCGTAGCCTACTCCTGGCCCGAACGCTGGCACTGACCCGTGTGTCAGCACGTAGCCTGACCCTCCCACGTTTCCGTACCCTCACCTGTGCCCTAAGCCTTTCTGTTCCCTAACCCTAACCCTAGCCCGGAACGGAAACCCACCACCAGCCCTAAACCTTACCCACAATCCGTAGCCTACACCTGGCCCGTACACTGGCACTGACCCGTGCGTCAGCACGTAGCCTGACCCTCCCACTTTCCTGTACCCTTACCTGAGCCCTAAGACTTGCCGTTCCCTAACCCTAACCCTAGACCGGAACGGAATCCCACCACCAGCCCTACACCTTACCATATGCCGTAGCCTACTCCTGGCCGGTACGCTGCCACTGAGCCATGCATCAGCACGTAGCCTGACCCTCCCACGTTTCTGTACCCTTAGCTGTGCCCTAAGCCTTGCCGTTCCCTAACCCTAACCCTAGTCCGGAACGGAAACCCACCACCAGCCCTACAACTTACCCCCAAGCCGTAGCCTACTCCTGGCCTGTACGCTGGCACTGACCCGTGCGTCAGCACGTAGCCTGACCCTCCCACGTTTCCGTACCCTCACCTGTGCCCTAAGCCTTGCTGTTCCCTAACACTAACCCTAGCCTGGAATGGAAACCCACCACCAGCTCTACACCTAACCACCAAACCGTAGCCTACTCCTGGCCGGTACGCTGGCACAGACACGTGCGTCATCACGTAGCCTGAACCTCCCTCGTTTCCGTACCCTCACGTGTGCCCTAAGCTTTGCCGTTCCCTAACCCTAACTGTAGCCCGGAACGGAAACCCACCAACAGCCCTACACCTTACCCCCAACTGTAGCCTACTCCTGGTCCATACGCTGGCACTGACCCGTGCGTCAGAACGTATCCTGAACCTGCCACGTTGCTGTAACCTCACCTGTGCCCTAAACCTTGCCATTCCCTAACCCTAACCCTAGCCCGGAACGGAAACCCACCACAAGCCCTACACCTTACCCCCAAGCCATAGCCTACTCGTGGTCCATACGCTGGCACTGACCTGTGCGTCAGCATGTAGCCTGAACTTCCGACGTTACCATTACGTCACCTGTGCCCTAAGCCATGCCGTTCCCTAACCCTAACCCTAGTACTGGACAGAAACACACCACAAGCCCTACACCTAACCCACAAGCCATAGCCTACTCCTGGCCCGCACGCTGGCACTGACCAATGCGTCAGCACTTAGCCTGACCCTCCCACGTTTCCGTACCCTCACCTATGCCCTAAGCCTTGCTCTTCCCTAACACTAACCCTAGCCCGGAACGGAAACCCACCACCAGCCCTACACTAACCCCCAAGCCGTAGCCTATTCCTGGCCGGTACGATGGCACTAACGCGTGCGTCAGCACGTAGCCTGACCCTCCCACGTTTCCGTACCCTCACCTGGGCCCTAAGCCTTGCCTTTCCCTAACCCTAACCCTAGCCCGGAACGGAAACCCACCACCAGCCCTAGACCTTAACCTATACCGTAGCCTACTCCTGGCCTGTACGCTGGCACTGACCCATGCGTCAGCACGTAGCCTGACGCTCCCACGTTTCCGTACCCTCACCTGTGCCCTAAGCCTTGCCGTTCCCTAACCCTAACCCTAGCCCGGAACGGAAACCCACCACCAGCCCTACACTTTACCGTACGCCGTAGCCTACTCCTGGACCATACGCGGACACTGACCCATGCGTCAGCACGTAGCCTGACACTCCCACGTTTCCATAACCCTCACCAGGGCCCTAAGCCTTGCCGTTCCGTAACCCTAACGCTAGCCCGGCATGGAAACGGACCACCAGCCCTACATCTTACCCCCAAGCCGTAGACTACTCCTGGCCCATACGCTGGCACTGATCCATGGGTCAGCACGTAGCCTGACCCTCCCACTTTTCCGTACCCTCTGCTAAACCCTAAGCCTTGGCCTTCCCTAACTCTAACCCAAGCCCGGAACGGAATCCCACCACCAGCCCTACACCTTAATGTATGCCGTAGCCTATTCCTGGACCGTACGCTGGCACTGACCCGTGCGTCAGCACGTAGCCTGACCCTCCCACGTTTCCGTACCCTCCCCTGTGCCCTAAGACTTGCCGTTCCCTAACCCTAACCCTAGCCCGGAACGGAAACCCACCACCAGCCCTAAACCTTTCCCTACGCCGTAGCCTACTCCTGGCCCGTACGCTGGCACTGACCCGTTCGTCAGCATGTAGTCTGACCCCCACACGTTTCCGTACCCTCACCTGGGCCCTAAGCCTTTCCGTTCCCTAACACTAACCCTAGCCCGGAACGGAAACCCACCACAAGCCCTACACCTTACCCTATGCCGTAGCCTACTCCTGGCCCGAACGCTGGCACTGACCTGTGCGTCAGCACATAGCCTGAACTTCCCACATTTCCGTACCTTCACCTGTGCCGTAAGCCTTGCTGTTCCCTAACCCTAACCCTAGTACGGAACGGAAAACCACCACCAGCCCTACACCTAACCTCCAAGCCATAGCCTACTTATGGCCCGTACGCTGGCACTGACCCGTGCGTCAGCACGTAGCCTGAACCTCCCACGTTTCCGTACCATCACCTTTGCCCTAAGCCTTGCCGTTCTCTAACCCTAACCCTAGCCCGGTACAGAAACCCACCACCAGCCCTACACCTAAACCCCAAGCCGTAGCCTAATCCTGCCCGGTACGATTGCACTGACCCGTGCGTCAGCACGTAGCCTGACCCTCCCACGTTTCTGTATCCTCACCTGTGCCCTAAGCCTTGCCGTTCCCTAACCCTAGCCCTAGCCCTAAACGGAAAACCACCACCAGCCCTACACTTTACCCTACGCCGTAGCCTATTCCTGGACCGTACGCTGGCACTGACCCGTACGTCAGCATGTAGCCTGACCCTCCCACATTTCTGTACCCTCACCTGTGCCCTAAGCCTTGCCGTTCCCTAACCCTAACCCTAGCCCAGAACGGAAAACCACCACCAGCCCTATACCTTACCCCCAAGCAGTAGCCTACTCCTGGCCCGTATGCTGGCTCTGACACATGGGTCAGCACGTAGCCTGACCATCCCACGTTTCCGTACCCTCACCTGTGCCCTAAGCCTTTCCGTTCCATAACCCTAACCCTAGCCCGGAACGGAAACCCACCACCAGCCCTAAACCTTACCCACAATCCGTAGCCTACACCTGGCCCGTACACTGGCACTGACCCGTGCGTCAGCACGTAGCCTGACCCTCCCACTTTCCTGTACCCTTACCTGAGCCCTAAGACTTGCCGTTCCCTAACCCTAACCCTAGACCGGAACGGAATCCCACCACCAGCCCTACACCTTACCATATGCCGTAGCCTACTCCTGGCCGGTACGCTGCCACTGAGCCATGCATCAGCACGTAGCCTGACCCTCCCACGTTTCTGTACCCTTAGCTGTGCCCTAAGCCTTGCCGTTCCCTAACCCTAACCCTAGTCCGGAACGGAAACCCACCACCAGCCCTACAACTTACCCCCAAGCCGTAGCCTACTCCTGGCCTGTACGCTGGCACTGACCCGTGCGTCAGCACGTAGCCTGACCCTCCCACGTTTCCGTACCCTCACCTGTGCCCTAAGCCTTGCTGTTCCCTAACACTAACCCTAGCCTGGAATGGAAACCCACCACCAGCTCTACACCTAACCACCAAACCGTAGCCTACTCCTGGCTGGTACGCTGGCACAGACACGTGCGTCATCACGTAGCCTGAACCTCCCTCGTTTCCGTACCCTCACGTGTGCCCTAAGCTTTGCCGTTCCCTAACCCTAACTGTAGCCCGGAACGGAAACCCACCAACAGCCCTACACCTTACCCCCAACTGTAGCCTACTCCTGGTCCATACGCTGGCACTGACCCGTGCGTCAGAACGTATCCGGAACCTGCCACGTTGCTGTAACCTCACCTGTGCCCTAAACCTTGCCATTCCCTAACCCTAGCCCTAGCCCGGAACGGAAACCCACCACAAGCCCTACACCTTACCCCCAAGCCATAGCCTACTCGTGGTCCATACGCTGGCACTGACCTGTGCGTCAGCATGTAGCCTGAACTTCCGACGTTACCATTACGTCACCTGTGCCCTAAGCCATGCCGTTCCCTAACCCTAACCCTAGTACTGGACAGAAACACACCACAAGCCCTACACCTAACCCACAAGCCATAGCCTACTCCTGGCCCGCACGCTGGCACTGACCAATGCGTCAGCACGTAGCCTGACCCTCCCACGTTTCCGTACCCTCACCTATGCCCTAAGCCTTGCTCTTCCCTAACACTAACCCTAGCCCGGAACGGAAACCCACCACCAGCCCTACACTAACCCCCAAGCCGTAGCCTATTCCTGGCCGGTACGATGGCACTAACGCGTGCGTCAGCACGTAGCCTGACCCTCCCACGTTTCCGTACCCTCACCTGGGCCCTAAGCCTTGCCTTTCCCTAACCCTAACCCTAGCCCGGAACGGAAACCCACCACCAGCCCTACACTTTACCGTACGCCGTAGCCTACTCCTGGACCATACGCGGACACTGACCCATGCGTCAGCACGTAGCCTGACCCTCCCACGTTTCCATAACCCTCACCAGTGCCCTAAGCCTTGCCGTTCCGTAACCCTAACGCTAGCCCGGCACGGAAACGGACCACCAGCCCTACATCTTACCCCCAAGCCGTAGAATACTCCTGGCCCATACGCTGGCACTGATCCATGGGTCAGCACGTAGCCTGACCCTCCCACTTTTCCGTACCCTCTGCTAAACCCTAAGCCTTGGCCTTCCCTAACTCTAACCCAAGCCCGGAACGGAATCCCACCACCAGCCCTACACCTTAATGTATGCCGTAGCCTATTCCTGGCCCGTACGCTGGCACTGACCCGTGCGTCAGCACGTAGCCTGACCCTCCCACGTTTCCGTACCCTCCCCTGTGCCCTAAGACTTGCCGTTCCCTAACCCTAACCCTAGCCCGGAACGGAAACCCACCACCAGCCCTAAACCTTTCCCTACGCCGTAGCCTACTCCTGGCCCGTACGCTGGCACTGACCCGTTCGTCAGCATGTAGTCTGACCCCCACACGTTTCCGTACCCTCACCTGGGCCCTAAGCCTTTCCGTTCCCTAACACTAACCCTAGCCCGGAACGGAAACCCACCACAAGCCCTACACCTTACCCTATGCCGTAGCCTACTCCTGGCCCGAACGCTGGCACTGACCTGTGCGTCAGCACATAGCCTGAACTTCCCACATTTCCGTACCTTCACCTGTGCCGTAAGCCTTGCTGTTCCCTAACCCTAACCCTAGTACGGAATGGAAAACCACCACCAGCCCTACACCTAACCTCCAAGCCATAGCCTACTTATGGCCCGTACGCTGGCACTGACCCGTGCGTCAGCACGTAGCCTGACCCTCCCACGTTTCCGTACCATCACCTTTGCCCTAAGCCTTGCCGTTCTCTAACCCTAACCCTAGCCCGGTACAGAAACCCACCACCAGCCCTACACCTAAACCCCAAGCCGTAGCCTAATCCTGCCCGGTACGATTGCACTGACCCGTGCGTCAGCACGTAGCCTGACCCTCCCACGTTTCCGTACCCTCCCCTGTGCCCTAAGACTTGCCGTTCCCTAACCCTAACCCTAGCCCGGAACGGAAACCCACCACCAGCCCTAAACCTTTCCCTACGCCGTAGCCTACTCCTGGCCCGTACGCTGGCACTGACCCGTACGTCAGCATGTAGCCTGACCCTCCCACTTTTCTGTACCCTCACCTGTGCCCTAAGCCTTGCCGTTCCCTAACCCTAACCCTAGCCCAGAACGGAAATCCACCACCAGCCCTATACCTTACCCCCAAGCAGTAGCCTACTCCTGGCCCGTATGCTGGCTCTGACACATGGGTCAGCACGTAGCCTGACCATCCCACGTTTCCGTACCCTCACCTGTGCCCTAAGCCTTTCCGTTCCATAACCCTAACCCTAGCCCGGAACGGAAACCCACCACCAGCCCTACACATTACCCTACGCCGTAGCCTACTCCTGGACCGTACGCTGGCACTGACCCGTGCGTCAGCACCTAGCCTCACCTTCCCACATTTCCGTACCCTCACCTGTGCCCTAAGCCTTGCCGTTCCCTAACCCTAACCCTAGCCCGGAACGGAAACCCACCACCAGCCCTACACCATACCCTACACCGTAGCCTACTCCTGGCCCGTACGCTGGCACTGATCCGTGCGTCAGCATGTAGCCTGACCCTCTCACGTTTCCGTACCCTCACCTGTGCCCTAAGCTTTGACGTTCCCTAACCCTAACCCTAGCCCGGAACGCAAACCCACCACCAGCCCTACACCTTTCCCTATGCCGTAGCCTACTCCTGGCCCGTACGCTGGCACTGACCCGTGGGTCAGCACGTAGCCGGACCCTCCCACGTTTCCGTACCCTCACCTGTGCCCTAAGCCTTGCCGTTCCCTTACCCTAACCCTAGCACGGAACAGAAACCCACCACCAGCCCTATACCTTTCCCTATGCTGTAGCCTATTCCTGGCCCTTACGCAGGCCCTGACCCTTTCATCAGCACGTAGCCTGACCCTCCCACGTTTCCGTACCCTCACCTGTGCCCTAAGCCTTGCCGTTCCCTAACCCTAACCCTAGACGGAACGGAAACCCACCACCAGCCCTAAACCTTACCCCCAAGCCGTAGCCTACTCCTGGTCCATACGCTGGCAATGACCCATGCGTCAGCACATAGTCTGACACTCCCACGTTTTCGTACCCTCACCTGTGCCCTAAGCCTTGCCGTTACCTAACACTAACCCTAGCCCAGAACGGAAACCCACCACTAGCCCTAAACCTTTCCCTACGCCGTAGCCTACACCTGGCCCGTACGCTGGCACTGAACCATGCGTCAGCACGTAGTCTGACCCTCCCACGCTTCCGTACCCTCACCTGGGCCCTAAGACTTGCCGTTTCCTAACCCTAACCCTAGCCCATGAACGGAAACCCACCACCAGCCCTACACCTTACCGTACGCCGTAGCATACTCTTGGCCCATACGCTGGCACTGACACGTGCGTCAGCACGTAGCCTAACCCTCTCACGTTTCCGTACCCTCACCTCTGCTGTAAGCCTTGCCGTTCCCTAACCCTTACCCTAGCCCTAAACGGAAACCCACCACCAGCCCTACACCTTACCCTACGCCGTAGCCTACTCCTGGCCCGAATGCTGGCACTGACCCGTGCGTCAGCACGTAGCCAGACCCTCCCACGTTTCCGTACCCTCACCTGTGCCCTAAGCCTTGCCGTTCCCTAACCCTAACCCTAGCCCGGAACGGAAACCCACCACCAGCCCTACACCTTACCCCCAAGCCGTAGCCTACTCCTGGCCGGTACTCTGGCACTGACCCGTGCGTCACCACGTAGCCTGACCCTCCCACGTTTCCGTAACCTCACCTGTGCCCTAAGCCTTGCCGTTCCCTAACCTTATCCCTAGCCCGGAACGGAAACCCACCACCAGCCCTACACCTTACCCTATGCCGTAGCCTACACCTGGCCCGTTCGCGGGCACTGACCTGTGCTTCAGCACGTAGCCTGACCCTCCCATGTTACCATACACTCACCTGTGCCCTAAGACTTGCCGTTCCCTAACCCTAACCCTAGCCAGGAACGGAAACACATCACCAGCCCTAAACCTTACCCACAAGCCGTACTCTACTCCTGGCCCGTACGCTGGCACTGACCCATGCGTCAGCACGTAGCCTGACCTTCCCACGTTTCCGTAACATAATCTGTGCCCTAAGCCTTGCCATTCCCTAACACTAACCCTAGCCCAGAACAGAAACCCACCACCAGCCCTAAACCTTACCACCACGCCGTAGCCTGCTCCTGGCCCATATGCTGGCACTGAGCCGTGTGTCAGCACGTAGCCTGACCCTCCCATGATTCCGTAACCTCACCTGTGCCCTAAGCCTTGCCGTTCCCTAATCCTAATCCTAGCCCGGAACGGAAACCCACCCCCAGCCCTACACCTTACCCTATGCTGTAGCCTACACCTGGACCGTACGCGGGCACTGACCTGTGCTTCAGCATGTAGCCTGACCCTCCCATGTTACTGTACCCTCACCTGTGCCCTAAGGCTTGTCGTTCCCTAACTCTAACCCTAGCCCGAAACGGAAACCCACCATCATCCCTAATCCTAACCCACAAGCCGTGGCTTACTCCTGGCCCGTACGCTGGCACTGACCATGCGTCAGCACGTAGCCTGACCCTCCCACGTTTCCGTACCATCACCTGTGCCCTAAGCCTTGCCGTTCCCTAACCCTAACCCTAGCCCTGCACAGGAACCCACCACCAGCCCTACACTTTACCCTACGCCGTAGCCTACTCCTGGCCCGAACGCTGGCACTGACCCGTGTGTCAGCACGTAGCCTGACCCTCCCACGTTTCCGTACCCTCACCTGTGCCCTAAGCCTTTCTGTTCCCTAACCCTAACCCTAGCCCGGAACGGAAACCCACCACCAGCCCTAAACCTTACCCACAATCCGTAGCCTACACCTGGCCCGTACACTGGCACTGACCCGTGCGTCAGCACGTAGCCTGACCCTCCCACTTTCCTGTACCCTTACCTGAGCCCTAAGACTTGCCGTTCCCTAACCCTAACCCTAGACCGGAACGGAATCCCACCACCAGCCCTACACCTTACCATATGCCGTAGCCTACTCCTGGCCGGTACGCTGCCACTGAGCCATGCATCAGCACGTAGCCTGACCCTCCCACGTTTCTGTACCCTTAGCTGTGCCCTAAGCCTTGCCGTTCCCTAACCCTAACCCTAGTCCGGAACGGAAACCCACCACCAGCCCTACAACTTACCCCCAAGCCGTAGCCTACTCCTGGCCTGTACGCTGGCACTGACCCGTGCGTCAGCACGTAGCCTGACCCTCCCACGTTTCCGTACCCTCACCTGTGCCCTAAGCCTTGCTGTTCCCTAACACTAACCCTAGCCTGGAATGGAAACCCACCACCAGCTCTACACCTAACCACCAAACCGTAGCCTACTCCTGGCCGGTACGCTGGCACAGACACGTGCGTCATCACGTAGCCTGAACCTCCCTCGTTTCCGTACCCTCACGTGTGCCCTAAGCTTTGCCGTTCCCTAACCCTAACTGTAGCCCGGAACGGAAACCCACCAACAGCCCTACACCTTACCCCCAACTGTAGCCTACTCCTGGTCCATACGCTGGCACTGACCCGTGCGTCAGAACGTATCCTGAACCTGCCACGTTGCTGTAACCTCACCTGTGCCCTAAACCTTGCCATTCCCTAACCCTAACCCTAGCCCGGAACGGAAACCCACCACAAGCCCTACACCTTACCCCCAAGCCATAGCCTACTCGTGGTCCATACGCTGGCACTGACCTGTGCGTCAGCATGTAGCCTGAACTTCCGACGTTACCATTACGTCACCTGTGCCCTAAGCCATGCCGTTCCCTAACCCTAACCCTAGTACTGGACAGAAACACACCACAAGCCCTACACCTAACCCACAAGCCATAGCCTACTCCTGGCCCGCACGCTGGCACTGACCAATGCGTCAGCACGTAGCCTGACCCTCCCACGTTTCCGTACCCTCACCTATGCCCTAAGCCTTGCTCTTCCCTAACACTAACCCTAGCCCGGAACGGAAACCCACCACCAGCCCTACACTAACCCCCAAGCCGTAGCCTATTCCTGGCCGGTACGATGGCACTAACGCGTGCGTCAGCACGTAGCCTGACCCTCCCACGTTTCCGTACCCTCACCTGGGCCCTAAGCCTTGCCTTTCCCTAACCCTAACCCTAGCCCGGAACGGAAACCCACCACCAGCCCTAGACCTTAACCTATACCGTAGCCTACTCCTGGCCTGTACGCTGGCACTGACCCATGCGTCAGCACGTAGCCTGACGCTCCCACGTTTCCGTACCCTCACCTGTGCCCTAAGCCTTGCCGTTCCCTAACCCTAACCCTAGCCCGGAACGGAAACCCACCACCAGCCCTACACTTTACCGTACGCCGTAGCCTACTCCTGGACCATACGCGGACACTGACCCATGCGTCAGCACGTAGCCTGACACTCCCACGTTTCCATAACCCTCACCAGGGCCCTAAGCCTTGCCGTTCCGTAACCCTAACGCTAGCCCGGCATGGAAACGGACCACCAGCCCTACATCTTACCCCCAAGCCGTAGACTACTCCTGGCCCATACGCTGGCACTGATCCATGGGTCAGCACGTAGCCTGACCCTCCCACTTTTCCGTACCCTCTGCTAAACCCTAAGCCTTGGCCTTCCCTAACTCTAACCCAAGCCCGGAACGGAATCCCACCACCAGCCCTACACCTTAATGTATGCCGTAGCCTATTCCTGGACCGTACGCTGGCACTGACCCGTGCGTCAGCACGTAGCCTGACCCTCCCACGTTTCCGTACCCTCCCCTGTGCCCTAAGACTTGCCGTTCCCTAACCCTAACCCTAGCCCGGAACGGAAACCCACCACCAGCCCTAAACCTTTCCCTACGCCGTAGCCTACTCCTGGCCCGTACGCTGGCACTGACCCGTTCGTCAGCATGTAGTCTGACCCCCACACGTTTCCGTACCCTCACCTGGGCCCTAAGCCTTTCCGTTCCCTAACACTAACCCTAGCCCGGAACGGAAACCCACCACAAGCACTACACCTTACCCTATGCCGTAGCCTACTCCTGGCCCGAACGCTGGCACTGACCTGTGCGTCAGCACATAGCCTGAACTTCCCACATTTCCGTACCTTCACCTGTGCCGTAAGCCTTGCTGTTCCCTAACCCTAACCCTAGTACGGAACGGAAAACCACCACCAGCCCTACACCTAACCTCCAAGCCATAGCCTACTTATGGCCCGTACGCTGGCACTGACCCGTGCGTCAGCACGTAGCCTGACCCTCCCACGTTTCCGTACCATCACCTTTGCCCTAAGCCTTGCCGTTCTCTAACCCTAACCCTAGCCCGGTACAGAAACCCACCACCAGCCCTACACCTAAACCCCAAGCCGTAGCCTAATCCTGCCCGGTACGATTGCACTGACCCGTGCGTCAGCACGTAGCCTGACCCTCCCACGTTTCTGTATCCTCACCTGTGCCCTAAGCCTTGCCGTTCCCTAACCCTAGCCCTAGCCCTAAACGGAAAACCACCACCAGCCCTACACTTTACCCTACGCCGTAGCCTATTCCTGGACCGTACGCTGGCACTGACCCGTACGTCAGCATGTAGCCTGACCCTCCCACTTTTCTGTACCCTCACCTGTGCCCTAAGCCTTGCCGTTCCCTAACCCTAACCCTAGCCCAGAACGGAAAACCACCACCAGCCCTATACCTTACCCCCAAGCAGTAGCCTACTCCTGGCCCGTATGCTGGCTCTGACACATGGGTCAGCACGTAGCCTGACCATCCCACGTTTCCGTACCCTCACCTGTGCCCTAAGCCTTTCCGTTCCATAACCCTAACCCTAGCCCGGAACGGAAACCCACCACCAGCCCTAAACCTTACCCACAATCCGTAGCCTACACCTGGCCCGTACACTGGCACTGACCCGTGCGTCAGCACGTAGCCTGACCCTCCCACTTTCCTGTACCCTTACCTGAGCCCTAAGACTTGCCGTTCCCTAACCCTAACCCTAGACCGGAACGGAATCCCACCACCAGCCCTACACCTTACCATATGCCGTAGCCTACTCCTGGCCGGTACGCTGCCACTGAGCCATGCATCAGCACGTAGCCTGACCCTCCCACGTTTCTGTACCCTTAGCTGTGCCCTAAGCCTTGCCGTTCCCTAACCCTAACCCTAGTCCGGAACGGAAACCCACCACCAGCCCTACAACTTACCCCCAAGCCGTAGCCTACTCCTGGCCCGTACGCTGGCACTGACCCGTGGGTCAGCACGTAGCCGGACCCTCCCACGTTTCCGTACCCTCACCTGTGCCCTAAGCCTTGCTGTTCCCTAACACTAACCCTAGCCTGGAATGGAAACCCACCACCAGCTCTACACCTAACCACCAAACCGTAGCCTACTCCTGGCCGGTACGCTGGCACAGACACGTGCGTCATCACGTAGCCTGAACCTCCCTCGTTTCCGTACCCTCACGTGTGCCCTAAGCATTGCCGTTCCCTAACCCTAACTGTAGCCCGGAACGGAAACCCACCAACAGCCCTACACCTTACCCCCAACTGTAGCCTACTCCTGGTCCATACGCTGGCACTGACCCGTGCGTCAGAACGTATCCTGAACCTGCCACGTTGCTGTAACCTCACCTGTGCCCTAAACCTTGCCATTCCCTAACCCTAACCCTAGCCCGGAACGGAAACCCACCACAAGCCCTACACCTTACCCCCAAGCCATAGCCTACTCGTGGTCCATACGCTGGCACTGACCTGTGCGTCAGCATGTAGCCTGAACTTCCGACGTTAGCATTACGTCACCTGTGCCCTAAGCCATGCCGTTCCCTAACCCTAACCCTAGTACTGGACAGAAACACACCACAAGCCCTACACCTAACCCACAAGCCATAGCCTACTCCTGGCCCGCACGCTGGCACTGACCAATGCGTCAGCACTTAGCCTGACCCTCCCACGTTTCCGTACCCTCACCTATGCCCTAAGCCTTGCTCTTCCCTAACACTAACCCTAGCCCGGAACGGAAACCCACCACCAGCCCTACACTAACCCCCAAGCCGTAGCCTATTCCTGGCCGGTACGATGGCACTAACGCGTGCGTCAGCACGTAGCCTGACCCTCCCACGTTTCCGTACCCTCACCTGGGCCCTAAGCCTTGCCTTTCCCTAACCCTAACCCTAGCCCGGAACGGAAACCCACCACCAGCCCTAGACCTTAACCTATACCGTAGCCTACTCCTGGCCTGTACGCTGGCACTGACCCATGCGTCAGCACGTAGCCTGACGCTCCCACGTTTCCGTACCCTCACCTGTGCCCTAAGCCTTGCCGTTCCCTAACCCTAACCCTAGCCCGGAACGGAAACCCACCACCAGCCCTACACTTTACCGTACGCCGTAGCCTACTCCTGGACCATACGCGGACACTGACCCATGCGTCAGCACGTAGCCTGACCCTCCCACGTTTCCATAACCCTCACCAGTGCCCTAAGCCTTGCCGTTCCGTAACCCTAACGCTAGCCCGGCATGGAAACGGACCACCAGCCCTACATCTTACCCCCAAGCCGTAGACTACTCCTGGCCCATACGCTAGCACTGATCCATGGGTCAGCACGTAGCCTGACCCTCCCACTTTTCCGTACCCTCTGCTAAACCCTAAGCCTTGGCCTTCCCTAACTCTAACCCAAGCCCGGAACGGAATCCCACCACCAGCCCTACACCTTAATGTATGCCGTAGCCTATTCCTGGACCGTACGCTGGCACTGACCCGTGCGTCAGCACGTAGCCTGACCCTCCCACGTTTCCGTACCCTCCCCTGTGCCCTAAGACTTGCCGTTCCCTAACCCTAACCCTAGCCCGGAACGGAAACCCACCACCAGCCCTAAACCTTTCCCTACGCCGTAGCCTACTCCTGGCCCGTACGCTGGCACTGACCCGTTCGTCAGCATGTAGTCTGACCCCCACACGTTTCCGTACCCTCACCTGGGCCCTAAGCCTTTCCGTTCCCTAACACTAACCCTAGCCCGGAACGGAAACCCACCACAAGCACTACACCTTACCCTATGCCGTAGCCTACTCCTGGCCCGAACGCTGGCACTGACCTGTGCGTCAGCACATAGCCTGAACTTCCCACATTTCCGTACCTTCACCTGTGCCGTAAGCCTTGCTGTTCCCTAACCCTAACCCTAGTACGGAACGGAAAACCACCACCAGCCCTACACCTAACCTCCAAGCCATAGCCTACTTATGGCCCGTACGCTGGCACTGACCCGTGCGTCAGCACGTAGCCTGACCCTCCCATGTTTCCGTACCATCACCTTTGCCCTAAGCCTTGCCGTTCTCTAACCCTAACGCTAGCCCGGTACAGAAACCCACCACCAGCCCTACACCTAAACCCCAAGCCGTAGCCTAATCCTGCCCGGTACGATTGCACTGACCCGTGCGTCAGCACGTAGCCTGACCCTCCCACGTTTCTGTATCCTCACCTGTGCCCTAAGCCTTGCCGTTCCCTAACCCTAGCCCTAGCCCTAAACGGAAAACCACCACCAGCCCTACACTTTACCCTACGCCGTAGCCTATTCCTGGACCGTACGCTGGCACTGACCCGTACGTCAGCATGTAGCCTGACCCTCCCACTTTTCTGTACCCTCACCTGTGCCCTAAGCCTTGCCGTTCCCTAACCCTAACCCTAGCCCAGAACGGAAAACCACCACCAGCCCTATACCTTACCCCCAAGCAGTAGCCTACTCCTGGCCCGTATGCTGGCTCTGACACATGGGTCAGCACGTAGCCTGACCATCCCACGTTTCCGTACCCTCACCTGTGCCCTAAGCCTTTCCGTTCCATAACCCTAACCCTAGCCCGGAACGGAAACCCACCACCAGCCCTACACATTACCCTACGCCGTAGCCTACTCCTGGACCGTACGCTGGCACTGACCCGTGCGTCAGCACCTAGCCTCACCTTCCCACATTTCCGTACCCTCACCTGTGCCCTAAGCCTTGCCGTTCCCTAACCCTAACCCTAGCCCGGAACGAAAACCCACCACCAGCCCTACACCATACCCTACACCGTAGCCTACTCCTGGCCCGTACGCTGGCACTGATCCGTGCGTCAGCATGTAGCCTGACCCTCTCACGTTTCCGTACCCTCACCTGTGCCCTAAGCTTTGACGTTCCATAACCCTAACCCTAGCCCGGAACGCAAACCCACCACCAGCCCTACACCTTTCCCTATGCCGTAGCCTACTCCTGGCCCGTACGCTGGCACTGACCCGTGGGTCAGCACGTAGCCGGACCCTCCCACGTTTCCGTACCCTCACCTGTGCCCTAAGCCTTGCCGTTCCCTTACCCTAACCCTAGCACGGAACAGAAACCCACCACCAGCCCTATACCTTTCCCTACGCTGTAGCCTATTCCTGGCCCGTACGCAGGCCCTGACCCTTTCATCAGCACGTAGCCTGACCCTCCCACGTTTCCGTACCCTCACCTGTGCCCTAAGCCTTGCCGTTCCCTAACCCTAACCCTAGCCCGGAACGGAAACCCACCACCAGCCCTAAACCTTACCCCCAAGCCGTAGCCTACTCCTGGTCCATACGCTGGCAATGACCTGTGCGTCAGCACGTAGCCTGACCCTCCCACGTTTCCGTACCCTCACCTGTGCCCTAAGACTTGCTGTTCCCTAACACTAACCCTAGCCTGTAACGGAAACACACCATCAGACCTACACCTAACCACCAAGCCGTAGCCTACTCCTGGCCGGTACGCTGGCAATGATCCATGCGTCAGCACGTAGCCTGACACTCCCACGTTTTCGTACCCTCACCTGTGCCCTAAGCCTTGCCGTTACCTAACACTAACCCTAGCCCAGAACGGAAACCCACCACTAGCCCTAAACCTTTCCCTACGCCGTAGCCTACACCTGGCCCGTACGCTGGCACTGAACCATGCGTCAGCACGTAGTCTGACCCTCCCACGCTTCCGTACCCTCACCTGGGCCCTAAGACTTGCCGTTTCCTAACCCTAACCCTAGCCCATGAACGGAAACCCACCACCAGCCTTACACCTTACCGTACGCCGTAGCATACTCTTGGCCCATACGCTGGCACTGACACGTGCGTCAGCACGTAGCCTAACCCTCTCACGTTTCCGTACCCTCACCTCTGCTGTAAGCCTTGCCGTTCCCTAACCCTTACCCTAGCCCTAAACGGAAACCCACCACCAGCCCTACACCTTACCCTACGCCGTAGCCTACTCCTGGCCCGAATGCTGGCACTGACCCGTGCGTCAGCACGTAGCCAGACCCTCCCACGTTTCCGTACCCTCACCTGTGCCCTAAGCCTTGCCGTTCCCTAACCCTAACCCTAGCCCGGAACGGAAACCCACCACCAGCCCTACACCTTACCCCCAAGCCGTAGCCTACTCCTGGCCGGTACTCTGGCACTGACCCGTGCGTCACCACGTAGCCTGACCCTCCCACGTTTCCGTAACCTCACCTGTGCCCTAAGCCTTGCCATTCCCTAAACTTATCCCTAGCCCGGAACGGAAACCCACCACCAGCCCTACACCTTACCCTATGCCGTAGCCTACACCTGGCCCGTTCGCGGGCACTGACCTGTGCTTCAGCACGTAGCCTGACCCTCCCATGTTACCATACACTCACCTGTGCCCTAAGCCTTGCCGTTCCCTAACCCTAACCCTACCCAGGAACGGAAACACATCACCAGCCCTAAACCTTACCCACAAGCCGTACTCTACTCCTGGCCCGTACGCTGGCACTGACCCATGCGTCAGCACGTAGCCTGACCTTCCCACGTTTCCGTAACATAATCTGTGCCCTAAGCCTTGCCGTTCCCTAACACTAACCCTAGCCCAGAACAGAAACCCACCACCAGCCCTAAACCTTACCACCACGCCGTAGCCTGCTCCTGGCCCATATGCTGGCACTGAGCCGTGTGTCAGCACGTAGCCTGACCCTCCCATGATTCCGTAACCTCACCTGTGCCCTAAGCCTTGCCGTTCCCTAAACCTAATCCTAGCCCGGAACGGAAACCCACCCCCAGCCCTACACCTTACCCTATGCTGTAGCCTACACCTGGACCGTACGCGGGCACTGACCTGTGCTTCAGCATGTAGCCTGACCCTCCCATGTTACTGTACCCTCACCTGTGCCCTAAGGCTTGTCGTTCCCTAACTCTAACCCTAGCCCGAAACGGAAACCCACCATCAACCCTAATCCTAACACACAAGCCGTGGCTTACTCCTGGCCCGTACGCTGGCACTGACCGTGCGTCAGCACGTAGCCTGACCCTCCCACGTTTCCGTACCATCACCTGTGCCCTAAGCCTTGCCGTTCCCTAACCCTAACCCTAGCCCTGCACAGGAACCCACCACCAGCCCTACACTTTGCCCTACGCCGTAGCCTACTCCTGGCCCGAACGCTGGCACTGACCCGTGTGTCAGCACGTAGCCTGACCCTCCCACGTTTCCGTACCCTCACCTGTGCCCTAAGCCTTTCTGTTCCCTAACCCTAACCCTAGCCCGGAACGGAAACCCACCACCAGCCCTAAACCTTACCCACAATCCGTAGCCTACACCTGACCCGTACACTGGCACTGACCCGTGCGTCAGCACGTAGCCTGACCCTCCCACTTTCCTGTACCCTTACCTGAGCCCTAAGACTTGCCGTTCCCTAACCCTAACCCTAGACCGGAACGGAATCCCACCACCAGCCCTACACCTTACCATATGCCGTAGCCTACTCCTGGCCGGTACGCTGCCACTGAGCCATGCATCAGCACGTAGCCTGACCCTCCCACGTTTCTGTACCCTTAGCTGTGCCCTAAGCCTTGCCGTTCCCTAACCCTAACCCTAGTCCGGAACGGAAACCCACCACCAGCCCTACAACTTACCCCCAAGCCGTAGCCTACTCCTGGCCTGTACGCTGGCACTGACCCGTGCGTCAGCACGTAGCCTGACCCTCCCACGTTTCCGTACCCTCACCTGTGCCCTAAGCCTTGCTGTTCCCTAACACTAACCCTAGCCTGGAATGGAAACCCACCACCAGCTCTACACCTAACCACCAAACCGTAGCCTACTCCTGGCCGGTATGCTGGCACAGACACGTGCATCATCACGTAGCCTGAACCTCCCTCGTTTCCGTACCCTCACGTGTGCCCTAAGCATTGCCGTTCCCTAACCCTAACTGTAGCCCGGAACGGAAACCCACCAACAGCCCTACACCTTACCCCCAACTGTAGCCTACTCCTGGTCCATACGCTGGCACTGACCCGTGCGTCAGAACGTATCCTGAACCTGCCACGTTGCTGTAACCTCACCTGTGCCCTAAACCTTGCCATTCCCTAACCCTAACCCTAGCCCGGAACGGAAACCCACCACAAGCCCTACACCTTACCCCCAAGCCATAGCCTACTCGTGGTCCATACGCTGGCACTGACCTGTGCGTCAGCATGTAGCCTGAACTTCCGACGTTACCATTACGTCACCTGTGCCCTAAGCCATGCCGTTCCCTAACCCTAACCCTACTACTGGACAGAAACACACCACAAGCCCTACACCTAACCCACAAGCCATAGCCTACTCCTGGCCCGCACGCTGGCACTGACCAATGCGTCAGCACGTAGCCTGACCCTCCCACGTTTCCGTACCCTCACCTATGCCCTAAGCCTTGCTCTTCCCTAACACTAACCCTAGCCCGGAACGGAAACCCACCACCAGCCCTACACTAACCCCCAAGCCGTAGCCTATTCCTGGCCGGTACGATGGCACTAACGCGTGCGTCAGCACGTAGCCTGACCCTCCCACGTTTCCGTACCCTCACCTGTGCCCTAAGCCTTGCCGTTCCCTAACCCTAACCCTAGCCAGGAACGGAAACACATCACCAGCCCTAAACCTTACCCACAAGGCGTAGCCTACTCCTGGCCCGTACGCTGGCACTGACCCGTGTGTCAGCACGTAGCCTGACCCTCCCACGTTTCCGTACCATCACCTGTGCCCTGAGCCTTGCTGTTCCCTCACCCTCACCCTAGCCAGGAACAGAAACCCATCAGCAGCCCTACACATTACCCTACGCCGTAGCCTACTCCTGGCACGTACGCTGGCACTGACACGTGCGTCAGCACGTAGCCTGACCCTCACCCGTTTCCGTACCCTCACCTGTGCCCTAAGCCTTGCCGTTCCCTAACCCTAAACCTAGTCCGGAGCGGAAACCCACCACCAGCCCTACAGCTTACCCCCAAGCCATAGCCTATTCCTGGCACGTACGCTGGCACTGACCCGTGCGTCAGCATGTAGCCTGATCCTCCCACGTTTCCGTACCCTCACCTGTGCCCTAAGCCTTGCCGTTCCCTAACCCTAACCCTAGCCCGGAACAGAAACCCACCACCAGCCCTACACCTAACCCCCAACCCGTAGCTTACTCCTGGCCAGTACGCTGGCACTGACCCGTGCATCATCATGTAGCCTGACCCTCCCACGTTTCCGTACCCTCACCTGAGCCCTAAGCTTTGCCGTTCCCTAACCCTAACCGTAGCCCGGAACGGAAACCCACAACCAGCCCTACACCTTACCCCCAAGCCGTAGCCTACTCCTGGCCCGTACGCTGGCACAGACCCGTGCGTCAGCACGAAGCCTGACCCTCCCACGTTTGCGGACACTCTCCTGTGCCCTAAGCCTTGCCGTTCCCTAACCCTAACCCTAGCCCGGAACCGAAACCCACCACCAGCCCTACACCTTTCCCTACGCCGTAGCCTATTCCTGGCTCATACGCAGGCACTGACCCTTTCATCAGCAATTAGACTGACCCTCCCACGTTTCCGTACCCTCACCTGTGCCCTAAGCCTTGCCGTTCACTAACCCTAACCCTAGCCCGGAACGGAAACCCACCACCAGCCCTACACATTACTCTATGCCGTAGCCTACACCTGGCCCGTACGTGGGCACTGACCTGTGCTTCAGCACGTAGCCTGACCCTCCCATGTTACCGTACGCTCACCTGTGCCCTAAGCCTTGCCGTTCTGTAACCCTAACACTAGCGCAGAACGGAAACCCACCAGCAGCCCTACACCTAACCCCCAAGCCGTAGCTTACTACTGGCCAGTACGCTGGCATTGACACGTGCATCTTCACGTAGCCTGACGCTCCCACGTTGCCGTACCCTCACCTGTGCCCTAAGCCTTGCCGTTCCCTAAACCTAACCGTAGCCCGGAACGGAAACCCACCACCAGCCCTACACCTTAGCCCCAAGCCGTATCCTACATCTGGCCCGTACGCTGGCACAGACCCGTGCGTCAGCACGAAGCCTGACCCTCCCACGTTTGTGGACCCTCACCTGTGCCCTAAGCCTTGCCGTTCCCTAACCCTATCCCTAGCCCAGAACGGAAACCCACCACCAGCCCTACAACTTACCCCAAAGCCGTAGCCTATTCCTGGACCTTATGCTGGAACTGACCCGTGCATCAGCACGTAGCCTGACCCTCCCACGTTTGCGGACCATCACCTGTTCCCTAAGCCTTGACATTCCCTAACCCTAAACCTAGCCCTAAACGGAAACCCACCACCAGCCCTAAATCTAACGCCCAAACCATAGCCTACTCCTGCACCGTACGCTGGCACTGACCCGTGCGTCACAATGTAGCCTGACCCTCGCATGTTTCCGTACCCTCACCTGTGCCCTAAGCCTTGCCGTTCCCTAACCATAACACTACCATTGAATGGAAACCCTCCACCAGCCCTACATCTAACCCCCAAGCCGTAGCCTACTCCTGGCCGGTACGCTGGCACTGACACGTGCGTCAGCACGTACCCTGACCCTCCCACGTTTCCGTACCCTCACCTGTGCCCTAAGCTTTGCCGTTCCCTAACCCTAACCCTAGCCCGGAACAGAATCCAACCACCAGCCCTAAACTTTACCCTACGCCATAGCATATTCCTGGCCCAGACGATGGCACTGATCCTTGCGTCAGCACGTAGGCTGACCCTCCCAAGTTTCCGTACCCTCACCTGTGCCCTAAGCCTTGACGTTCGCTAACCCTAACCCTAGTCTGGAACAGAAACCCACCACCAGCCCTACACCTTACCACCACGCCGTAGCCTACTCCTGGCCCGTACGATGGCACTGACCCGTGCGTCAGCACGTAGCCTGACCCTCCCACATTTCCGTACCCTCACCTGTGCCCTAAGCCTTGCTGTTCCCTAACACTAACCCTAGCCTGGAACGGAAACACACCACCAACCTTACACCTAACCACCAAGCCGTAGCCTACTCCTGGCCGGAACGCTGGCACTGACATGTGCATCAGCATGTAGCCTGACCCTCCCACGTTTCCGTAACCTCACCTGTGCCCTACACTTTGCCATTCCCTAACCCTAACTGTAGCCCGAAAGGGAAACAGCCCTAAACCTTACCCTACGCCATAGCCTACTCCTGGCCGGTACGCTGGCACTGACACGTGCATCAGCATGTAGCCTGACCCTCCCACGTTTCCGTACCCTCACCTGTGCCCTAAGCCTTGCCGTTCCCTCACCCTAACCCTAGCCAGGAACGGAAACCCACCAGCAGCCCTACACCTTACCCTACGCCGTAGCCTACGCCTGGCCAGTACGCTGGCACTGACCCATGCGTCAGCACGTAGCCTGACCCTCACACGTTTCCTTACCCTCACCTGTGCCCTAAGCATTGCCGTTCCCTAACCCTAACCCTAGTCCGGAACGGAAACCCACCACCAGCCCTACAGCTTACCACCAAGCCATAGCCTATTCCTGGCCCGTACGCTGGCACTGACCCGTGTGTCAGCATGTAGCCTGACCCTCCCACGTTTCCGTAACCTCACCTGTGCCCTACGCCTTGCCGTTCCCTAAGCTTAACCCTAGCCCGGAATGGAAACCCACCACCAGCCCTACACCTTACCCTATGCCGTAGCCTACACCTGGCCCGTTCGTGGGCACTGACCTGTGCATCAGCACGTAGCCTGACCCTCCCATGTTACTGTACACTCACCTGTGCCCTAAGCCTTGCCGTTCCCTAACCCTAACCCTAGCCCGGAACGGAAACACACCACCAGCCCTAAAACTTACCCACAAGCCGTAGCCTACTCCTGGCCCGTACGCTGGCACTGACCCGTGCGTCAGCACGTAGCCTGACCCTCCCACGTTTCCGTACCATCACCTGTGCCCTAAGCCTTGCCGTTCCCTCACCCTCATCCTAGCCAGGAAAGGAAATCCACCAGCAACCCTACACCTTACCCTACGCCGTAGCCTACTCCTGGCCCGTATGCTGGCACTGACCCGTGCGTCAGCATGTAAACTGACACCCCACGTTTCCATACCCTCACCTGGGCCCTAAACCTTGCCGTTCCCTAACACTAACCCTAGCCCGGAATGGAAACCCACCACCAGCCCTAAAACTTACCCCCATGCCATAGCCTACTCCTGGCCCGTACACAGGCACTGACCCGTGCATCAGCACGTAGCCTGACCCTCCCACTTTTCCGTACCCTCTGCTAAGCCCTAAGCCTTGGCCTTCCCTAACTCTAACCCAAGCCCGGAACGGAATCCCACCACCAGCCCTACACCTTAATGTATGCCGTAGCCTATTCCTGGCCCGTACGCTGGCACTGACCCGTGCGTCAGCACGTAGCCTGAACCTCCCACGTTTCCGTACCCTCACCTGTGCCGTAAGCCTTGCTGTTCCCTAACCCTAACCCTAGTACGGAACGGAAAACCATCACCAGCCCTACACCTAACCTCCAAGCCATAGCCTACTTATGGCCCGTACGCTGGCACTGACACATGCGTCAGCACGTAGCCTGTCCCTCCCACGTTTCCGTACAATCACCTTTGCCCTAAGCCTTGCCGTTCCCTAACCCTAACCCTAGCCCGGTACAGAAACCCACCACCAGCCTTACACCTAAACCCCAAGTCGTAGCCTACTCCTGGCCGGTACGATTGCACTGACCCGTGCGTCAGCATGTAGCCTGACCCTCCCACTTTTCCGTACCCTCACCTGTGCCCTAAGCCTTGCCGTTCCCTAACCCTAACCCTAGCCCAGAACGGAAACCCACCACCAGCCCTACACCTTGCCCCCAAGCAGTAGCCTACTCCTGGCCCGTATGCTGGCTCTGACACATGCGTCAGCACGTAGCCTGACCCTCCCACGTTTCCGTACCCTCACCTGTGCCCTAAGCCTTGCCGTTCCATAACCCTAACCCTAGCCCGGAACGGAAACCCACCACCAGCCCTACACCTTACCCTACGCCGTAGCCTACTCCTGGCCCGTACGCTGGCACTGATCCGTGCGTCAGCACCTAGCCTCACCTTCCCACATTTCCGTACCCTCACCTGTGCCCTAAGCCTTGCCGTTCCCTAACCGTAACCCTAGCTCGGAACGGAAACCCACCACCAGCCCTACACCATACCCTACACCGTAGCCTACTCCTGGCCGTACGCTGGCACTGACCCGTGCATCAGCATGTAGCCTGACCCTCTCACGTTTCCGTACCCTCACCTGTGCCCTAAGCCTTGACATTCCCTAACCCTAACCCTAGCCCGGAACGCAAACCAACCACCAACCCTACACCTTTCCCTACGCCGTAGCCTACTCCTGGCCCGTACGCTGGCACTGACACATGCGTTCAGCACGTAGCCTGACCCTCCCACGTTTCCGTACCCTCACCTGTGCCCTAAGCCTTGCCGTTCCCTAACCAAAACCCTAACCCGGAACGGAAACCCACCACCATCCCTAAACCTTTCCCTACTGAGTAGCCTACTCCTCGCCCGTACGCTCGCACTGACCCATGCGTCAGCATGTAGTTTGACCCTCCCACGTTTCCGTACCCTCACCTGTGCCCTAAGCCTTGCCATTCCCTAACACTAACCTTAGTCCGGAAAGGAAACCCACCACCAGCCCTACACCTTACCCTATGCCGTAACCTACACCTGACCCATACGCAGGCACTGACCTGTGCTTCAGCACGTAGCCTGACCCTCCCACGTTTGCGTACCCTCACCTGTGCCCTAAGAATTGCCGTTCCCTAACACTAACCCTAGCCCAGAACGGAATCCCACCACCAGCCCTACACCTTTCCCTATGCCGTAGCCTATTCCTGGCTCGTACGCAGGCACTGACACTTTCATCAGCACGTAGCCTGACCCTCCCACGTTTCTGTACCCTCACCTGTGCCCTAAGCCTTGCCCTTCACTAACCCTAACCCTAGCCCGGAACGGAAACTCACCACCAGCCCTACACCTTACCCCCAAGCCGTAGCCTTCTCCTGGCCGGTACGCTGGCACTGACACGTGCGTCAGCATGTAGCCTGACCCTCACACGTTTCCGTACCCTCACCTGTGCCCTAAGCCTTGCCGTTTCCTAACCCTAACCCTAGCCCGGAACAGAAACCCACCACCAGCCCTACACTCTACCCTACGCCATAACCTATTCCTGGCCCGTACGCTGGCTATGAGCCGTGCGTCATCACGTATCCTGACCCTCCCACGTTTCCGTACCCTCACCTGTGCCCTAAGCCTTGACGTTCCCTAACCCTAACCCTAGCCCGGAACAGAAACCCACCACCAGCCCTACAAATTACCACCACGCCGTAGCCAACTACTGGCCCATATGCTGGCTCTGACAATGCGTCAGCACGTAGCCTGACCCTCCCACGTTTCCGTACCCTCACCTGTGCCCTATGCCTTGCCGTTCCCTAACCCTAACCCTAGCACGGAACGGAAACCCACCTCCAGCCCTACACCTTACCCTATGCTGTAGCCTACACCTGGCCCGTACGTTGGCAATGACCCGTGCGTCAGCACGTAGCCTGACCCGCCCACGTTTCCGTACCCTCACCTGTGCCCTAAGCCTTGACGTTCCCTTACCCTAACCCTAGCCCAGAACGGAAAGCCACCACCAGCCCTACAACTTACCCCCAAGCTGTAGCCTACTCCTGGCCCGTACGTTGGCAATGACCCGTGCGTCAGCACGTAGCCTGACCCGCCCACGTTTCCGTACCCTCACCTGTGCCCTAAGCCTTGCCGTTCCCTAACCCTAACCCTAGCACAGAACGGAAACCCACCTCCAGCCCTATACCTTACAATGCGCTGTAGCCTACTGCTGGCCCGTATGCTGGCACTGACCCATGCGTAAGCATGTAGCCCGACCCTCCCACGTTTCCGTACCCTCACCTGTGCCCTAAGCCTTGACATTCCCTAACCATAACCCTAGCCCTGAACGGAAATCCACCACCAGCCCTACACCTTACCCTATGACGTAGCCTATATCTGGCCCGTACACGGGTAATAGCCTGTGCTTCAGCACGTAGCCTGACACTACCATGTTACCGTACCCACCGCTGTGCTCTAAGCCTTACCGTTCCCTTACCCTAGCCCTAGCCTGGAACGGAAACCAACCACCAGCCCTAAAACTTACCCACAAGCCATAGCCTACTCCTGGCCCGTACGCTGGCACTGACCCGTGCGTCAGCACGTAGCCTGACCCTCCCACGTTTCCGTACCATCACCTGTGCCCTAAGCCTTGCCCTTCCCTAACCCTAACCCTAGCCCGGAACGGAAACCCACCACCAGCCCTAGACCTTAACCTATGCCGTAGCCTACTCCTGGCCTGTACGCTGGCACTGACCCATGTGTCAGCACGTAGCCTGACGCTCCCACGTTTCCGTACCCTCACCTGTGCCCTAAGCCTTGCCGTTCCCTCACCCTCACCCTAGCCAGGAATAGAAACCCACCAGCAGCCCTACATCTTACCCCCAAGCTGTAGCCTATTCCTGGCCCGTGTGGTGGCACTGACCCATGCGTCAGCACGTAGCCTGACCCTCCCACGTTTCCGTACCCTCACCTGTGCCCTATGCCTTGCCGTTCCCTAACCCTAACCCTAGCACAGAACGGAAACCCACCTCCAGCCCTATACCTTACCCTAGGCTGTAGCCTACTGCTGGCCCGTATGCTGGCACTGACCAATGCGTAAGCACGTAGCCTGACCCTCCCACGTTTCCGTACCCTCACCTGTGCCCTAAGCCTTGACGTTCCCTAACCATAACCCTAGCCCAGAACGGAAAACCACCACCAGCCCTAGACCTTACCCTACGGCTTAGCCTACTCCTGGCCTGTACGCTGACACTGACACGTGTGTCAGCACGTAGCCTGACCCTCCCACGTTTCCGTACCCTCACCTGTGCCCTAAGCTTTGCCGTTCCCTAACCCTAACCCTAGCCCGGAACGGAAACCCACCACCAGCCCTAAACCTTTCCCTACGCCGTAGCCTACTCCTGGCCCGTACGCTGGCACTGACCCGTGCGTCAGCATGTAGACTGACACCCCACGTTTCCATACCCTCACCTGGGCCCTAAACCTTGCCGTTCCCTAACACTAACACTAGCCCGGAATGGAAACCCACCACCAGCCCTAAAACTTACCCCCATGCCATATCCTACTCCTGGCCCGTACACAGGCACTGACCCGTGCGTCATCACGTAGCCTGACACTCCCACTTTTCCGTACCCTCAGCTAAGCCCTAAGCCTTGGCCTTCCCTAAATCTAACCCAAGCCCGGAACGGAATCCCACCACCAGCCCTACACCTTAACGTATGCCGTAGCCTATTCCTAGCCCGTACGCTGGCACTGACACTTGCGTCAGCACGTAGCCTGACCCTCCCACGTTTCCGTAACCCTCACCTGTGCCCTAAGCCTTGCCGTTCCCTAACCCTAACCCTAGCCAGGATCGGAAACCCACCAGAAGCCCTAAACCTTACCATACGCCGTAGCCCAATCCTGGCCCGTACGCTGGCACTGACCCGTGAGTCAGCACGTAGCCTGACCCTCCCACGTTTCCGTACCCTCACCTGTGCCCTAAGCCTTGCCGTTCCCTCACCATAACCCTAGCCAGGAACGGAAATTCACCAGCAGCCCTACACATTACCCTACGCCGTAGCCTACTCCTGGCCCGTACGCTGGCACTGACACGTGCGTCAGCACGTAGCCTGACCCTCACACATTTCCGTACCCTCACCAGTGCCCTAAGCCTTGCCGTTCCCTAACCCTAACCCTAGTCCGGAACAGAAACCCACCACCAGCCCTACAGCTTACCCCCAAGCCATAGACTATTCCTGGCCCGTACGCTGGCACTGACCCGTGCGTAAGCATGTAGCCTGACCCTCCCTCATTTCCGTACCCTCACCTGTGCCCTAAGCCTTGCAGTTCCCTAACCCTAAACCTAGCGTGGAACGGAAACCCACCACCAGCCCTACACCTAACCCCCAAGCCGTAGCCTACTCCTAGCCGGTACGCTGGCACTGACCCATGCATCAGCACATAGCCTGACCCTCCCACGTTTCCGTACCCTCACCTGTGCCCTAAGCCTTGCCGTTCCCTAACCCTAACCCTAGCCCGGAATGGAAACCCACCACCAGCCCTACACCTTACCCCCAAGCCGTAGCCTACTCCTGGTCCATACGCTGGCACTGACCTGTGCGTCAGCACGTAGCCTGAACTTCCCACATTACCGTAACCTCACCTGTGCCCTAAGCCTTGCCGTTCCCTAACTCTAACCCTAGTACGGAACGGAAACACACCACCAGCCCTACAACTAACCCCCAAGCCATAGCCTACTCCTGGCCCGTACGCTGGCACTGACCCGTGCGTCAGCACGTAGCCTGACCCTCCCACATTTCCGTACACTCACCTGTGCCCTAAGCCTTGCTGTTCCCTAACACTAACCCTAGCCTGGAACGGAAACACACCACCAACCCTACACCTAACCACCAAGCCGTAGCCTACTCCTGGCCGGTACGCTGGCACTGACACGTGCATCAGCATGTAGCCTGAACCTCCCACGTTTCCGTAACCTCACCTGTGCCCTACGCTTTGCCATTCCCTAACCCTAACTGTAGCCCGAAAGGGAAACAGCCCTACACATTACCCTACGCCGTAGCCTACTCCTGGCCGGTACGCTGGCACTGACACGTGCATCAGCATGAAGCCTGACCCTCCCACGTTTCCGTACCCTCACCTGTGCCCTAAGCCTTGCCGTTCACTAACCATAACCCAAGCCGGAACGGAATCCCACCACCAGCCCTACACATTACCGTATGCCGTAGCCTAATCCTGACACGTACGCTGGCACTGACACGTGCGTCAGCATGTAGCCTGACCCTCACACGTTTCCGTACCCTCAAATGTGCCCTAAGCCTTGCCGTTCCCTAACCCTAACACTAGCCCGGAACAAAAACCCACCACAAGCCCTACACCTTACCATACGCCATAGCCTACTCCTGGCCCGTACGCCGGCACTGACCCGTAAGTCAGCACGTAGCCTGACCCTCCCACGTTTCCGTACCCTCACCTGTGCCCTAAGCCTTGCCGTTCCCTCACCCTAACCCTAGCCAGGAACGGAAACCCACCAGCAGCCCTAAACCTTACCCTACGCCGTAGCCTACTCCTGGCCCGTACGATGGCACTGACCCTTGCGTCAGCACGTAGCCTGACCCTCACACGTTTCCGTACCCTCACTTGTGCCCTAAGCGTTGCCGTTCCCTAACCCTAACCCTAGTCCGGAACGGAAACCCACCACCAGCCCTACAGTTTACCACCAAGCCATAGCCTATTCCTGGCCCGTACGCTGGCACTGACCCGTGTGTCAGCATGTAGCCTGAACCTCCCACGTTTCCGTACCCTCACCTTTGCCCTAAGACTTGCCGTTCCCTAACCCTAACCCTAGCCCCGAACGGAAACCCAACACCAGCCCTAAACCTCACCCCCAAGCCGTAGCCTACTCCTGGCTGGTACGCTGGCACTGACCCGTGCATCGACACATAGCCTGACCCTCCTCCGTTTCCGTACCCTCACCTGAGCTCTAAGCCTTGCCGTTCCCTAACCCTAAGCCTAGACATGAACGGAAATCCACCACCAGCCCTACAACTTACCCCCAAGCCGTAGGCTACTCCTGGACCTTACGCTGGCACTGACCCGTGCATCATCACGTAGCCTGACCGTCCCACTTTTCCATACCCTCAGCTAAGCCCTAAGCCTTGGCCTCTCCTAAATCTAACCCAAGCCCGGAACGGAATACAACCACCAGCCCTACACCTTAACGTATGCCGTAGCCTATTCCTAGCCCGTACGCTGGCACTGAAACATGCGTCAGCACGTAGCCTGACCCTCCCACGTTTAAGTACCCTCACCTGTGCCCTAAGCCTTGCCGTTCCCTAACCCTAACCCTAGCCAGGATCGGAAACCCACCAGAAGCCCTAAGCCTTACCTTACGCCGTAGCCCAATCCTGGCCCGTACGCTGGCACTGACCCGTGAGTCAGCACGTAGCCTGACCCTCCCACGTTTCCGTACCCTCACCTGTGCCCTAAGCCTTGCCGTTCCCTCACCATAACCCTAGCCAGGAACGGAAATCCACCAGCAGCCCTACACCTTACCCTACGCCGTAGCCTACTCCTGGCCCGTACGCTGGCACTGACCCGTGCGTCAGCACGTAGCCTGACCCTCACACATTTCCGTACCCTCACCACTGCCCTAAGCCTTGCCGTTCCCTAACCCTAAACCTTGCCCGGAACGGAAACACACCACCAGCCCTACAACTTACCCCCAAGCCGTAGCCTACTCCTGGCCTGTACGCTGGCACTGACCCGTGCGTCAGCACGTAGCCTGACCCTCCCACGTTTCCGTACCCTCACCTGTGCCCTAAGCCTTGCTGTTCCCTAACACTAACCCTAGCCTGGAATGGAAACCCACCACCAGCTCTACACCTAACCACCAAACCGTAGCCTACTCCTGGCCGGTATGCTGGCACAGACACGTGCATCATCACGTAGCCTGAACCTCCCTCGTTTCCGTACCCTCACGTGTGCCCTAAGCATTGCCGTTCCCTAACCCTAACTGTAGCCTGGAACGGAAACCCACCAACAGCCCTACACCTTACCCCCAACTGTAGCCTACTCCTGGTCCATACGCTGGCACTGACCCGTGCGTCAGAACGTATCCTGAACCTGCCACGTTGCTGTAACCTCACCTGTGCCCTAAACCTTGCCATTCCCTAACCCTAACCCTAGCCCGGAACGGAAACCCACCACAAGCCCTACACCTTACCCCCAAGCCATAGCCTACTCGTGGTCCATACGCTGGCACTGACCTGTGCGTCAGCATGTAGCCTGAACTTCCGACGTTACCATTACGTCACCTGTGCCCTAAGCCATGCCGTTCCCTAACCCTAACCCTACTACTGGACAGAAACACACCACAAGCCCTACACCTAACCCACAAGCCATAGCCTACTCCTGGCCCGCACGCTGGCACTGACCAATGCGTCAGCACGTAGCCTGACCCTCCCACGTTTCCGTACCCTCACCTATGCCCTAAGCCTTGCTCTTCCCTAACACTAACCCTAGCCCGGAACGGAAACCCACCACCAGCCCTACACTAACCCCCAAGCCGTAGCCTATTCCTGGCCGGTACGATGGCACTAACGCGTGCGTCAGCACGTAGCCTGACCCTCCCACGTTTCCGTACCCTCACCTGTGCCCTAAGCCTTGCCGTTCCCTAACCCTAACCCTAGCCAGGAACGGAAACACATCACCAGCCCTAAACCTTACCCACAAGCCGTACCCTACTCCTGGCCCGTACGCTGGCACTGACCCATGCGTCAGCACGTAGCCTGACCTTCCCACGTTTCCGTAACATCATCTGTGCCCTAAGCCTTGCCGTTCCCTCACCCTCACCCTAGCCAGGAACAGAAACCCATCAGCAGCCCTACACCTTACCCTACGCCGTAGCCTATTCCTGGCCCGTACGCTGGCACTGACCCGTGCGTCAGCATGTAGCCTGACACTCCCACGTTTCCGTACCCTCACCAGTGCCCTAAGCCTTGCCGTTCCCTAACCCTAAACCTAGCGCGGAACGGAAACCCACCACCAGCCCTACACCTAACCCCCAAGCCATAGCTTACTCCTGGCCAGTACGCTGGCACTGACACGTGCATCATCACGTAGCCTGACGCTCCCACGTTTCCGTACCCTCACCTGTGCCCTAGGCCTTGCCGTTCCCTAAACCTAACCGTAGCCCGGAACGGAAAACCACCACCAGCCCTACAACTTACCCCAAAGCCGTAGCCTATTCCTGGACCTTATGCTGGCACTGTCCCGTGCGTCAGCACGTAGCCTGACCCTCCCACGTTTCCTTACCCTCACCTGTGCCCTAAGACTTGCTGTTCCCTAACACTAAACCTAGCCTGGAACAGTAACACACCATCAGACCTACACCTAACCACCAAGCCGTAGCCTACTCCTGGCCCGTACGCAGGCACTGACCCTTTCATCAGCACGTAGCCAGACCCTCCCACGTTTCCTTTCCCTCATCTGTGCCCTAAGCCTTGCCGGTCCGTAACCCTAACCCTAGCCCAGAACGGAAACCCACCACCAGCCCTAAACCTTACCCACAAGGCGTAGCCTACTCCTGGCCCGTACGCTGGCACTGACCCGTGTGTCAGCACGTAGCCTGACCCTCCCACGTTTCCGTACCATCACCTGTGCCCTGAGCCTTGCAGTTCCCTCACCCTCACCCTAGCCAGGAACAGAAACCCATCAGCAGCCCTACACATTACCCTACGCCGTAGCCTACTCCTGGCACGTACGCTGGCACTGACACGTGCGTCAGCACGTAGCCTGACCCTCACCCGTTTCCGTACCCTCACCTGTGCCCTAAGCCTTGCCGTTCCCTAACCCTAAACCTAGTCCGGAGCGGAAACCCACCACCAGCCCTACAGCTTACCCCCAAGCCATAGCCTATTCCTGGCACGTACGCTGGCACTGACCCGTGCGTCAGCATGTAGCCTGATCCTCCCACGTTTCCGTACCCTCACCTGTGCCCTAAGCCTTGCCGTTCCCTAACCCTAACCCTAGCCCGGAACAGAAACCCACCACCAGCCCTACACCTAACCCCCAACCCGTAGCTTACTCCTGGCCAGTACGCTGGCAATGACCCGTGCATCATCATGTAGCCTGACCCTCCCACGTTTCCGTACCCTCACCTGTGCCCTAAGCTTTGCCGTTCCCTAACCCTAACCGTAGCCCGGAACGGAAACCCACAACCAGCCCTACAACTTACCCCCAAGCCGTAGCCTACTCCTGGCCCGTACGCTGGCACAGACCCGTGCGTCAGCACGAAGCCTGACCCTCCCACGTTTGCGGACACTCTCCTGTGCCCTAAGCCTTGCCGTTCCCTAACCCTAACCCTAGCCCGGAACCGAAACCCACCACCAGCCCTACACCTTTCCCTACGCCGTAGCCTATTCCTGGCTCATACGCAGGCACTGACCCTTTCATCAGCAATTAGACTGACCCTCCCACGTTTCCGTACCCTCACCTGTGCCCTAAGCCTTGCCGTTCACTAACCCTAACCCTAGCCCGGAACGGAAACCCACCACCAGCCCTACACATTACTCTATGCCGTAGCCTACACCTGGCCCGTACGTGGGCACTGACCTGTGCTTCAGCACGTAGCCTGACCCTCCCATGTTACCGTACGCTCAACTGTGCCCTAAGCCTTGCCGTTCTGTAACCCTAACGCTAGCGCAGAATGGAAACCCACCAGCAGCCCTACACCTAACCCCCAAGCCGTAGCTTACTACTGGCCAGTACGCTGGCATTGACACGTGCATCTTCACGTAGCCTGACGCTCCCACGTTGCCGTACCCTCACCTGTGCCCTAAGCCTTGCCGTTCCCTAAACCTAACCGTAGCCCGGAACGGAAACCCACCACCAGCCCTACACCTTAGCCCCAAGCCGTATCCTACATCTGGCCCGTACGCTGGCACAGACGCGTGCGTCAGCACGAAGCCTGACCCTCCCACGTTTGTGGACCCTCACCTGTGCCCTAAGCCTTGCCGTTCCCTAACCCTATCCCTAGCCCAGAACGGAAACCCACCACCAGCCCTACAACTTACCCCAAAGCCGTAGCCTATTCCTGGACCTTATGCTGGAACTGACCCGTGCATCAGCACGTAGCCTGACCCTCCCACGTTTGCGGACCATCACCTGTTCCCTAAGCCTTGACATTCCCTAACCCTAAACCTAGCCCTAAACGGAAACCCACCACCAGCCCTAAATCTAACGCCCAAACCATAGCCTACTCCTGCACCGTACGCTGGCACTGACCCGTGCGTCACAATGTAGCCTGACCCTCGCATGTTTCCGTACCCTCACCTGTGCCCTAAGCCTTGCCGTTCCCTAACCATAACACTACCATTGAATGGAAACCCTCCACCAGCCCTACATCTAACCCCCAAGCCGTAGCCTACTCCTGGCCGGTACGCTGGCACTGACACGTGCGTCAGCACGTACCCTGACCCTCCCACGTTTCCGTACCCTCACCTGTGCCCTAAGCTTTGCCGTTCCCTAACCCTAACCCTAGCCCGGAACAGAATCCAACCACCAGCCCTAAACTTTACCCTACGCCATAGCATATTCCTGGCCCAGACGATGGCACTGATCCTTGCGTCAGCACGTAGGCTGACCCTCCCAAGTTTCCGTACCCTCACCTGTGCCCTAAGCCTTGACGTTCGCTAACCCTAACCCTAGTCTGGAACAGAAACCCACCACCAGCCCTACACCTTACCACCACGCCGTAGCCTACTCCTGGCCCGTACGATGGCACTGACCCGTGCGTCAGCACGTAGCCTGACCCTCCCACATTTCCGTACCCTCACCTGTGCCCTAAGCCTTGCTGTTCCCTAACACTAACCCTAGCCTGGAACGGAAACACACCACCAACCTTACACCTAACCACCAAGCCGTAGCCTACTCCTGGCCGGAACGCTGGCACTGACATGTGCATCAGCATGTAGCCTGACCCTCCCACGTTTCCGTAACCTCACCTGTGCCCTACACTTTGCCATTCCCTAACCCTAACTGTAGCCCGAAAGGGAAACAGCCCTAAACCTTACCCTACGCCATAGCCTACTCCTGGCCGGTACGCTGGCACTGACACGTGCATCAGCATGTAGCCTGACCCTCCCACGTTTCCGTACCCTCACCTGTGCCCTAAGCCTTGCCGTTCCCTCATCCTAACCCTAGCCAGGAACGGAAACCCACCAGCAGCCCTACACCTTGCCCTACGCCGTAGCCTACGCCTGGCCAGTACGCTGGCACTGACCCATGCGTCAGCACGTAGCCTGACCCTCACACGTTTCCTTACCCTCACCTGTGCCCTAAGCATTGCCGTTCCCTAACCCTAACCCTAGTCCGGAACGGAAACCCACCACCAGCCCTACAGCTTACCACCAAGCCATAGCCTATTCCTGGCCCGTACGCTGGCACTGACCCGTGTGTCAGCATGTAGCCTGACCCTCCCACGTTTCCGTAACCTCACCTGTGCCCTACGCCTTGCCGTTCCCTAAGCTTAACCCTAGCCCGGAATGGAAACCCACCACCAGCCCTACACCTTACCCTATGCCGTAGCCTACACCTGGCCCGTTCGTGGGCACTGACCTGTGCATCAGCACGTAGCCTGACCCTCCCATGTTACCGTACACTCACCTGTGCCCTAAGCCTTGCCGTTCCCTAACCCTAACCCTAGCCCGGAACGGAAACACACCACCAGCCCTAAAACTTACCCACAAGCCGTAGCCTACTCCTGGCCCGTACGCTGGCACTGACCCGTGCGTCAGCACGTAGCCTGACCCTCCCACGTTTCCGTACCATCACCTGTGCCCTAAGCCTTGCCGTTCCCTCACCCTCATCCTAGCCAGGAAAGGAAATCCACCAGCAACCCTACACCTTACCCTACGCCGTAGCCTACTCCTGGCCCGTATGCTGGCACTGACCCGTGCGTCAGCATGTAAACTGACACCCCACGTTTCCATACCCTCACCTGGGCCCTAAACCTTGCCGTTCCCTAACACTAACCCTAGCCCGGAATGGAAACCCACCACCAGCCCTAAAACTTACCCCCATGCCATAGCCTACTCCTGGCCCGTACACAGGCACTGACCCGTGCGTCAGCACGTAGCCTGACCCTCCCACTTTTCCGTACCCTCTGCTAAGCCCTAAGCCTTGGCCTTCCCTAACTCTAACCCAAGCCCGGAACGGAATCCCACCACCAGCCCTACACCTTAATGTATGCCGTAGCCTATTCCTGGCCCGTACGCTGGCACTGACCCGTGCGTCAGCACGTAGCCTGAACCTCCCACGTTTCCGTACCCTCACCTGTGCCCTAAGCCTTGCCGTTCCCTAACCCTAACCCTAGCCCAGAACGGAAACCCACCACCAGCCCTAAACCTTTCCCTATGCCGTAGCCTACTCCTGGCCCGTACGCTGGCACTGACCCGTGCGTCAGCATGTACTCTGACCCCCACACGTTTCCGTACCCTCACCTGGGCCCTAAGCCTTGCCGTTCCCTAACCCTAACCCTAGCCCGGAACGGAAACACACCACAAGCCCTACACCTTACCCTATGCCGTAGCCTACTCCTGGCCCGAACGCTGGCACTGACCCGTGCGTCAGCACGTAGCCTGACCTTCCCACATTTCCATACCTTCACCTGTGCCGTAAGCCTTGCTGTTCCCTAACCCTAACCCTAGTACGGAACGGAAAACCATCACCAGCCCTACACCTAACCTCCAAGCCATAGCCTACTTATGGCCCGTACGCTGGCACTGACACATGCGTCAGCACGTAGCCTGTCCCTCCCACGTTTCCGTACAATCACCTTTGCCCTAAGCCTTGCCGTTCCCTAACCCTAACCCTAGCCCGGTACAGAAACCCACCACCAGCCTTACACCTAAACCCCAAGTCGTAGCCTACTCCTGGCCGGTACGATTGCACTGACCCGTGCGTCAGCATGTAGCCTGACCCTCCCACTTTTCCGTACCCTCACCTGTGCCCTAAGCCTTGCCGTTCCCTAACCCTAACCCTAGCCCAGAACGGAAACCCACCACCAGCCCTACACCTTGCCCCCAAGCAGTAGCCTACTCCTGGCCCGTATGCTGGCTCTGACACATGCGTCAGCACGTAGCCTGACCCTCCCACGTTTACGTACCCTCACCTGTGCCCTAAGCCTTGCCGTTCCATAACCCTAACCCTAGCCCGGAACGGAAACCCACCACCAGCCCTACACCTTACCCTACGCCGTAGCCTACTCCTGGCCCGTACGCTGGCACTGATCCGTGCGTCAGCACCTAGCCTCACCTTCCCACATTTCCGTACCCTCACCTGTGCCCTAAGCCTTGCCGTTCCCTAACCCTAACCCTAGCTCGGAACGGAAACCCACCACCAGCCCTACACCATACCCTACACCGTAGCCTACTCCTGGCCGTACGCTGGCACTGACCCGTGCATCAGCATGTAGCCTGACCCTCTCACGTTTCCGTACCCTCACCTGTGCCCTAAGCCTTGACATTCCCTAACCCTAACCCTAGCCCGGAACGCAAACCAACCACCAACCCTACACCTTTCCCTACGCCGTAGCCTACTCCTGGCCCGTACGCTGGCACTGACACATGCGTCAGCACGTAGCCTGACCCTCCCACGTTTCCGTACCCTCACCTGTGCCCTAAGCCTTGCCGTTCCCTAACCAAAACCCTAACCCGGAACGGAAACCCACCACCATCCCTAAACCTTTCCCTACTGGGTAGCCTACTCCTCGCCCGTACGCTCGCACTGACCCATGCGTCAGCATGTAGTTTGACCCTCCCACGTTTCCGTACCCTCACCTGGGCCCTAAGCCTTGCCATTCCCTAACACTAACCTTAGTCCGGAAAGGAAACCCACCACCAGCCCTACACCTTACCCTATGCCGTAACCTACACCTGACCCATACGCAGGCACTGACCTGTGCTTCAGCACGTAGCCTGACCCTCCCACGTTTGCGGACCCTCACCTGTGCCCTAAGACTTGCCGTTCCCTAACACTAACCCTAGCCCAGAACGGAATCCCACCACCAGCCCTACACCTTTCCCTATGCCGTAGCCTATTCCTGGCTCGTACGCAGGCACTGACACTTTCATCAGCACGTAGCCTGACCCTCCCACGTTTCTGTACCCTCACCTGTGCCCTAAGCCTTGCCCTTCACTAACCCTAACCCTAGCCCGGAACGGAAACTCACCACCAGCCCTACAGCTTACCCCCAAGCCGTAGCCTTCTCCTGGCCGGTACGCTGGCACTGACACGTGCGTCAGCATGTAGCCTGACCCTCACACGTTTCCGTACCCTCACCTGTGCCCTAAGCCTTGCCGTTTCCTAACCCTAACCCTAGCCCGGAACAGAAACCCACCACCAGCCCTACACTCTACCCTACGCCATAACCTATTCCTGGCCCGTACGCTGGCTATGAGCCGTGCGTCATCACGTATCCTGACCCTCCCACGTTTCCGTACCCTCACCTGTGCCCTAAGCCTTGACGTTCCCTAACCCTAACCCTAGCCCGGAACAGAAACCCACCACCAGCCCTACAAATTACCACCACGCCGTAGCCAACTACTGGCCCATATGCTGGCTCTGACAATGCGTCAGCACGTAGCCTGACCCTCCCACGTTTCCGTACCCTCACCTGTGCCCTATGCCTTGCCGTTCCCTAACCCTAACCCTAGCACGGAACGGAAACCCACCTCCAGCCCTACACCTTACCCTATGCTGTAGCCTACACCTGGCCCGTACGTTGGCAATGACCCGTGGGTCAGCACGTAGCCTGACCCGCCCACGTTTCCGTACCCTCACCTGTGCCCTAAGCCTTGACGTTCCCTTACCCTAACCCTAGCCCAGAACGGAAAGCCACCACCAGCCCTACAACTTACCCCCAAGCTGTAGCCTACTCCTGGCCCGTATGCTGGCACTGACCCATGCGTCAGCACGTAGCCTGACCCTCCCACGTTTCCGTACCCTCACCTGTGCCCTATGCCTTGCCGTTCCCTAACCCTAACCCTAGCACAGAACGGAAACCCACCTCCAGCCCTATACCTTACAATGCGCTGTAGCCTACTGCTGGCCCGTATGCTGGCACTGACCCATGCGTAAGCATGTAGCCCGACCCTCCCACGTTTCCGTACCCTCACCTGTGCCCTAAGCCTTGACATTCCCTAACCATAACCCTAGCCCTGAACGGAAATCCACCACCAGCCCTACACCTTACCCTATGACGTAGCCTATACCTGGCCCGTACACGGGTAATAGCCTGTGCTTCAGCACGTAGCCTGACACTACCATGTTACCGTACCCACCGCTGTGCTCTAAGCCTTACCGTTCCCTTACCCTAGCCCTAGCCTGGAACGGAAACCAACCACCAGCCCTAAAACTTACCCACAAGCCATAGCCTACTCCTGGCCCGTACGCTGGCACTGACCCGTGCGTCAGCACGTAGCCTGACCCTCCCACGTTTCCGTACCATCACCTGTGCCCTAAGCCTTGCCCTTCCCTAACCCTAACCCTAGCCCGGAACGGAAACCCACCACCAGCCCTAGACCTTAACCTATGCCGTAGCCTACTCCTGGCCTGTACGCTGGCACTGACCCATGCGTCAGCACGTAGCCTGACGCTCCCACGTTTCCGTACCCTCACCTGTGCCCTAAGCCTTGCCGTTCCCTCACCCTCACCCTAGCCAGGAATAGAAACCCACCAGCAGCCCTACATCTTACCCCCAAGCTGTAGCCTATTCCTGGCCCGTGTGGTGGCACTGACCCATGCGTCAGCACGTAGCCTGACCCTCCCACGTTTCCGTACCCTCACCTGTGCCCTTTGCCTTGCCGTTCCCTAACCCTAACCCTAGCACAGAACGGAAACCCACCTCCAGCCCTATACCTTACCCTAGGCTGTAGCCTACTGCTGGCCCGTATGCTGGCACTGACCAATGCGTAAGCACGTAGCCTGACCCTCCCACGTTTCCGTACCCTCACCTGTGCCCTAAGCCTTGACGTTCCCTAACCATAACCCTAGCACAGAACGGAAAACCACCACCAGCCCTAGACCTTACCCTACGGCTTAGCCTACTCCTGGCCTGTACGCTGACACTGACACGTGTGTCAGCACGTAGCCTGACCCTCCCACGTTTCCGTACCCTCACCTGTGCCCTAAGTTTTGCCGTTCCCTAACCCTAACCCTAGCCCGGAACGGAAACCCACCACCAGCCCTAAACCTTTCCCTACGCCGTAGCCTACTCCTGGCCCGTACGCTGGCACTGACCCGTGCGTCAGCATGTAGACTGACACCCCACGTTTCCATACGCTCACCTGGGCCCTAAACCTTGCCGTTCCCTAACACTAACACTAGCCCGGAATGGAAACCCACCACCAGCCCTAAAACTTACCCCCATGCCATATCCTACTCCTGGCCCGTACACAGGCACTGACCCGTGCGTCATCACGTAGCCTGACACTCCCACTTTTCCGTACCCTCAGCTAAGCCCTAAGCCTTGGCCTTCCCTAAATCTAACCCAAGCCCGGAACGGAATCCCACCACCAGCCCTACACCTTAACGTATGCCGTAGCCTATTCCTAGCCCGTACGCTGGCACTGACACTTGCGTCAGCACGTAGCCTGACCCTCCCACGTTTCCGTAACCCTCACCTGTGCCCTAAGCCTTGCCGTTCCCTAACCCTAACCCTAGCCAGGATCGGAAACCCACCAGAAGCCCTAAACCTTACCATACGCCGTAGCCCAATCCTGGCCCGTACGCTGGCACTGACCCGTGAGTCAGCACGTAGCCTGACCCTCCCACGTTTCCGTACCCTCACCTGTGCCCTAAGCCTTGCCGTTCCCTCACCATAACCCTAGCCAGGAACGGAAATTCACCAGCAGCCCTACACATTACCCTACGCCGTAGCCTACTCCTGGCCCGTACGCTGGCACTGACACGTGCGTCAGCACGTAGCCTGACCCTCACACATTTCCGTACCCTCACCTGTGCCCTAAGCCTTGCCGTTCCCTAACCCTAACCCTAGTCCGGAACAGAAACCCACCACCAGCCCTACAGCTTACCCCCAAGCCATAGACTATTCCTGGCCCGTACGCTGGCACTGACCCGTGCGTAAGCATGTAGCCTGACCCTCCCTCATTTCCGTACCCTCACCTGTGCCCTAAGCCTTGCAGTTCCCTAACCCTAAACCTAGCGCGGAACGGAAACCCACCACCAGCCCTACACCTAACCCCCAAGCCGTAGCCTACTCCTAGCCGGTACGCTGGCACTGACCCATGCATCAGCACATAGCCTGACCCTCCCACGTTTCCGTACCCTCACCTGTGCCCTAAGCCTTGCCGTTCCCTAACCCTAACCCTAGCCCGGAACGGAAACCCACCACCAGCCCTACACCTTACCCCCAAGCCGTAGCCTACTCCTGGTCCATACGCTGGCACTGACCTGTGCGTCAGCACGTAGCCTGAACTTCCCACATTACCGTAACCTCACCTGTGCCCTAAGCCTTGCCGTTCCCTAACTCTAACCCTAGTACGGAACGGAAACACACGACCAGCCCTACAACTAACCCCCAAGCCATAGCCTACTCCTGGCCCGTACGCTGGCACTGACACGTGCGTCAGCACGTAGCCTGACCCTCCCACATTTCCGTACCCTCACCTGTGCCCTAAGCCTTGCTGTTCCCTAACACTAACCCTAGCCTGGAACGGAAACACACCACCAACCCTACACCTAACCACCAAGCCGTATCCTACTCCTGGCCGGTACGCTGGCACTGACACGTGCATCAGCATGTAGCCTGAACCTCCCACGTTTCCGTAACCTCACCTGTGTCCTACGCTTTGCCATTCCCTAACCCTAACTGTAGCCCGAAAGGGAAACAGCCCTACACATTACCCTACGCCGTAGCCTACTCCTGGCCGGTACGCTGGCACTGACACGTGCATCAGCATGAAGCCTGACCCTCCCACGTTTCCGTACCCTCACCTGTGCCCTAAGCCTTGCCGTTCACTAACCATAACCCAAGCCGGAACGGAATCCCACCACCAGCCCTACACATTACCGTATGCCGTAGCCTAATCCTGACACGTACGCTGGCACTGACACGTGCGTCAGCATGTAGCCTGACCCTCACACGTTTCCGTACCCTCAAATGTGCCCTAAGCCTTGCCGTTCCCTAACCCTAACACTAGCCCGGAACAAAAACCCACCACAAGCCCTACACCTTACCATACGCCATAGCCTACTCCTGGCCCGTACGCCGGCACTGACCCGTAAGTCAGCACGTAGCCTGACCCTCCCACGTTTCCGTACCCTCACCTGTGCCCTAAGCCTTGCCGTTCCCTCACCCTAACCCTAGCCAGGAACGGAAACCCACCAGCAGCCCTAAACCTTACCCTACGCCGTAGCCTACTCCTGGCCCGTACGATGGCACTGACCCTTGCGTCAGCACGTAGCCTGACCCTCACACGTTTCCGTACCCTCACTTGTGCCCTAAGCGTTGCCGTTCCCTAACCCTAACCCTAGTCCGGAACGGAAACCCACCACCAGCCCTACAGTTTACCACCAAGCCATAGCCTATTCCTGGCCCGTACGCTGGCACTGAGCCGTGTGTCAGCATGTAGCCTGAACCTCCCACGTTTCCGTACCCTCACCTTTGCCCTAAGACTTGCCGTTCCCTAACCCTAACCCTAGCCCCGAACGGAAACCCAACACCAGCCCTAAACCTCACCCCCAAACCGTAGCCTACTCCTGGCTGGTACGCTGGCACTGACCCGTGCATCGACACATAGCCTGACCCTCCTCCGTTTCCGTACCCTCACCTGAGCTCTAAGCCTTGCCGTTCCCTAACCCTAAGCCTAGACATGAACGGAAATCCACCACCAGCCCTACAACTTACCCCCAAGCCGTAGGCTACTCCTGGACCTTACGCTGGCACTGACCCGTGCATCATCACGTAGCCTGACCGTCCCACTTTTCCATACCCTCAGCTAAGCCCTAAGCCTTGGCCTCTCCTAAATCTAACCCAAGCCCGGAACGGAATACAACCACCAGCCCTACACCTTAACGTATGCCGTAGCCTATTCCTAGCCCGTACGCTGGCACTGAAACATGCGTCAGCACGTAGCCTGACCCTCCCACGTTTAAGTACCCTCACCTGTGCCCTAAGCCTTGCCGTTCCCTAACCCTAACCCTAGCCAGGATCGGAAACCCACCAGAAGCCCTAAGCCTTACCTTACGCCGTAGCCCAATCCTGGCCCGTACGCTGGCACTGACCCGTGAGTCAGCACGTAGCCTGACCCTCCCACGTTTCCGTACCCTCACCTGTGCCCTAAGCCTTGCCGTTCCCTCACCATAACCCTAGCCAGGAACGGAAATCCACCAGCAGCCCTACACCTTACCCTACGCCGTAGCCTACTCCTGGCCCGTACGCTGGCACTGACCCGTGCGTCAGCACGTAGCCTGACCCTCACACATTTCCGTACCCTCACCTGTGCCCTAAGCCTTGCCGTTCCCTAACCCTAACCCTAGTCCGGAACAGAAACCCACCACCAGCCCTACAGCTTACCCCCAAGCCATAGACTATTCCTGGCCCGTACGCTGGCACTGACCCGTGCGTAAGCATGTAGCCTGACCCTCCCACGTTTCCGTACCCTCACGTGTGCCCTAAGCCTTGCAGTTCCCTAACCCTAACCCTAGCGCAGAACGGAAACCCACCACCAGCCCTACACCTAACCCCCAAGCCGTAGCCTACTCCTAGCCTGTACGCTGGCACTGACCCATGCATCAGCACATAGCCTGACCCTCCCACGTTTCTGTACCCTCACCTGTGCCCTAAGCCTTGCCGTTCCCTTACCCTAATCCTAGCCAGGAATGGAAACCCACCACCAGCCCTACAACTTACCCCCAAGCCGTAGGCTACACCTGGACCTTACGCTGGCACTGACCTGTGCGTCAGCATGTAGCCTGACCCTCCCACGTTTGTGGACCCTCACCTGTGCCCTAAGCCTTGCCATTCCCTAACCCTAACACTAGCCCGGAATGGAAACCCACCACCAGCCCTACACCTTTCCCTACGCCGTAGCCTATTCCTGTCCCGTACGCAGGCACTGACACTTTCATCAGCACGTAGCCTGACCCTCCCACGTTTCCGTACCCTCACCTGTGCCCTAAGCCTTGCCGTTCCCTAACCCTAACCCTAGCCCGGAACGGAAACCCACCACCAGCCCTACACCTTACCCCCAAGCCGTAGCCTACTCCTGGTCCATACGCTGGCACTGTCCTGTGCGTCAGCACGTAGCCTGAACTTCCCACATTACCGTAACCTCACCTGTGCCCTAAGCCTTGCCGTTCCCTAACTCTAACCCTAGTACGGAACGGAAAAACACCACCAGCCCTACAACTAACACCCAAGCCATAGCCTACTCCTGGCCCGTACGCTGGCAATGACCCGTGCGTCAGCACGTAGCCTGACCCTCCCACATTTCCGTACCCTCACCTGTGCCCTAAGCCTTGCTGTTCCCTAACACTAACCCTAGCCTGGAACGGAAACACACCACCAACCCTACACCTAACCACCAAGCCGTAGCCTACTCCTGGCCGGTACGCTGGCACTGACACGTGCATCAGCATGTAGCCTGAACCTCCCACGTTTCCGTAACCTCACCTGTGCCCTACGCTTTGCCATTCCCTAACCCTAACTGTAGCCCGAAAGGGAAACAGCCCAACACATTACCCTACGCCGTAGCCTACTCCTGGCCGGTACGATGGCTCTGACACGTGCATCAGCATGAAGCCTGACCCTCCCACGTTTCCGTACCCTCACCTGTGCCCTAAGCCTTGCCGTTCACTAACCATAACCCAAGCCGGAACGGAATGCCACCACCAGCCCTACACATTACCGTATGCCTAGCCTATTCCTGGCCCGTACGCTGGCACTGACACGTGCGTCAGCATGTAGCCTGAACCTCACACGTTTCCGTACTCTCACCTGTACCCTAAGCCTTGCCGTTCCCTAACCCTAACACTAGCCCGGAACGAAAACCCACCACAAGCCCTACACCTTACCATACGCCATAGCCTACTCCTGGCCCGTACGCCGGCACTGACCCGTGAGTCAGCACGTAGCCTGACTCTCCCACGTTTCCGTACCCTCACCTGTGCCCTAAGCCTTACCGTTCCCTCACCCTAACCCTAGCCAGGAACGGAAACCCACCAGCAGCCCTAAACCTTACCATACGCCGTAGCCTACTCCTGGCCCATACGCAGGCACTGACACTTTCATCAGCACGTAGCCTGATCCTCCCACGTTTCCGTACCCTCACCTGTGCCCTAAGCCTTGCCGTTCCCTAACCCTAACCCTAGCCCGGAACGGAAACCCAACACCAGCCCTAAACCTTACCCCCAAGCCGTAGCTTACTCCTGGTCCATACGCTGGCACTGACCTGTGCGTCAGCACGTAGCCTCAACTTCCCACATTACCGTACCCTCACCTGTGCCCTAAGCCTTGCCGTTCCCTAACCCTAACCCTAGTACGGAACGGAAACACACCACAAGCCCTACACCTAACCCCCAAGCCATAGCCTAATGCTGGCCCGTACGCTGGCACTGACCCGTGCGTCAGCACGTAGCCTGCCCCTCCCACGTTTCCGTACCCTCACATGTGCCCTAAGCCTTGCTCTTCCCTAACACTAACCCTAGCCTGGAACGGAAACCCACCACCAGCCCTACACCTAACCACAAAGCCGTAGCCTACTCCTGGCCCGTACGCTGGCACTGACCCGTGCGTCAGCACGTAGCCTGACCTTCCCATATTTCCGTACTCTCAACTGTTCCCTAAGCCTTGCTGTTCCCTAACGCTATCCCTAGTACGGAACAGAAACCCTCCACCAGCCCTACACCTAACGCCCAAGCCATAGCCTACTCCTGGCCCGTACGCTGGCACTCACCCGTGCGGCAGCACGTAGCCTGACCCTCCCACGTTTCCGTATGCTCACCTGTGCCCTAAGCCTTACCGTTCCCTAACCCTAACCCTAGCCCAGAATGGAAACACACCATCAGCCCTACACCTAACCCCGAAGCCTTACCCTACTCCTGGCTGGTATGCTGGCACTGACACGTGCGTCAGCACGTAGCCTGACCCCTACACTTTTCCTTACCCTCACCTGTGCCCTAAGCCTTGCCGTTCCCTAACACTAACCCTAGCCCAGAACAGAAACCCACCACCAGCCCTAAAGTCTACCCTACGCCGTAGCCTATTCCTGGCCCGTACGCTGGCACTGACCCATGCGTCAGCACGTAGCCTGACCCTCCCACGTTTCCGTACCCTCACCTGTGCCCTAAGCCTTGACGTTCCCTAACCCTAACCCTAGCCCGGAACAGAGACCCACCACCAGCCCTACACCTTACCACCACGCCGTAGCCTGCTCCTGGCCCATATGCTGGCACTGAGCCGTGTGTCAGCACGTAGCCTGACCCTCCCACGATTCCGTAACCTCACCTGTGCCCTAAGCCTTGCCGTTCCCTAATCCTAATCCTAACCCGGAACGGAAACCCACCCCCAGCCCTACACCTTACTCTATGCCGTAGCCTACACCTGGACCGTACGCGGGCACTGACCTGTGCTTCAGCATGTAGCCTGACCCTCCCATGTTACCGTACCCTCACCTGTGCCCTAAGGCTTGTCGTTCCCTAACTCTAACCCTAGCCCGGAACGGAAACACACCACCAGCCCTAATCCTAACCCACAAGCCGTGGCTTACTCCTGGCCCGTACGCTGGCACTGACCGTGCGTCAGCACGTAGCCTGACACTCCCACGTTTCCGTACCATCACCTGTGACCTAAGCCTTGCCGTTCCCTAACCATAACCCTAGCCCGGAACGGAAACCCACCACCAGCCCTAAACCTTACCCACAAGCCGTAGCCTACACCTGGCCCGTACACTGGCACTGACACGTGCGTCAGCACGTAGCCTGACCCTCCCACTTTCCTGTACCCTTACCTGAGCCCTAAGACTTGCCGTTCCCTAACCCTAACCCTAGACCGGAACGGAATCCCACCACCAGCCCTACACCTTACCATATGCCGTAGCCTACTCCTGGCCGGTACGCTGCCACTGAGCCGTGCATCAGCACGTAGCCTGACCCTCCCACGTTTCTGTACCCTCAGCTGTGCCCTAAGCCTTGCCGTTCCCTAACCCTAACCCTAGCCCCGAACGGAAACCCAACACCAGCCCTACACCTAACCCCCAAGCCGTAGCCTACTCCTGGCTGGTACGCTGGCACTGACCCGTGCATCGACACATAGCCTGACCCTCCTCCGTTTCCGTACCCTCACCTGAGCTCTAAGCCTTGCCGTTCCCTAACCCTAAGCCTAGACATGAACGGAAATCCACCACCAGCCCTACAACTTACCCCCAAGCCGTAGGCTACTCCTGGACCTTACGCTGGCACTGACCCGTGCATCATCACGTAGCCTGACCGTCCCACTTTTCCATACCCTCAGCTAAGCCCTAAGCCTTGGCCTCTCCTAAATCTAACCCAAGCCCGGAACGGAATACAACCACCAGCCCTACACCTTAACGTATGCCGTAGCCTATTCCTAGCCCGTACGCTGGCACTGAAACATGCGTCAGCACGTAGCCTGACCCTCCCACGTTTAAGTACCCTCACCTGTGCCCTAAGCCTTGCCGTTCCCTAACCCTAACCCTAGCCAGGATCGGAAACCCACCAGAAGCCCTAAGCCTTACCATACGCCGTAGCCCAATCCTGGCCCGTACGCTGGCACTGACCCGTGAGTCAGCACGTAGCCTGACCCTCCCACGTTTCCGTACCCTCACCTGTGCCCTAAGCCTTGCCGTTCCCTCACCATAACCCTAGCCAGGAACGGAAATCCACCAGCAGCCCTACACCTTACCCTACGCCGTAGCCTACTCCTGGCCCGTACGCTGGCACTGACCCGTGCGTCAGCACGTAGCCTGACCCTCACACATTTCCGTACCCTCACCTGTGCCCTAAGCCTTGCCGTTCCCTAACCCTAACCCTAGTCCGGAACAGAAACCCACCACCAGCCCTACAGCTTACCCCCAAGCCATAGACTATTCCTGGCCCGTACGCTGGCACTGACCCGTGCGTAAGCATGTAGCCTGACCCTCCCACGTTTCCGTACCCTCACGTGTGCCCTAAGCCTTGCAGTTCCCTAACCCTAACCCTAGTGCAGAACGGAAACCCACCACCAGCCCTACACCTAACCCCCAAGCCGTAGCCTACTCCTAGCCGGTACGCTGGCACTGACCCATGCATCAGCACATAGCCTGACCCTCCCACGTTTCTGTACCCTCACCTGTGCCCTAAGCCTTGCCGTTCCCTTACCCTAATCCTAGCCAGGAATGGAAACCCACCACCAGCCCTACAACTTACCCCCAAGCCGTAGGCTACACCTGGACCTTACGCTGGCACTGACCTGTGCGTCAGCATGTAGCCTGACCCTCCCACGTTTGTGGACCCTCACCTGTGCCCTAAGCCTTGCCATTCCCTAACCCTAACACTAGCCCGGAATGGAAACCCACCACCAGCCCTACACCTTTCCCTACGCCGTAGCCTATTCCTGTCCCGTACGCAGGCACTGACACTTTCATCAGCACGTAGCCTGACCCTCCCACGTTTCCGTACCCTCACCTGTGCCCTAAGCCTTGCCGTTCCCTAACCCTAACCCTAGCCCGGAACGGAAACCCACCACCAGCCCTACACCTTACCCCCAAGCCGTAGCCTACTCCTGGTCCATACGCTGGCACTGTCCTGTGCGTCAGCACGTAGCCTGAACTTCCCACATTACCGTAACCTCACCTGTGCCCTAAGCCTTGCCGTTCCCTAACTCTAACCCTAGTACGGAACGGAAAAACACCACCAGCCCTACAACTAACACCCAAGCCATAGCCTACTCCTGGCCCGTACGCTGGCAATGACCCGTGCGTCAGCACGTAGCCTGACCCTCCCACATTTCCGTACCCTCACCTGTGCCCTAAGCCTTGCTGTTCCCTAACACTAACCCTAGCCTGGAACGGAAACACACCACCAACCCTACACCTAACCACCAAGCCGTAGCCTACTCCTGGCCGGTACGCTGGCACTGACACGTGCATCAGCATGTAGCCTGAACCTCCCACGTTTCCGTAACCTCACCTGTGCCCTACGCTTTGCCATTCCCTAACCCTAACTGTAGCCCGAAAGGGAAACAGCCCAACACATTACCCTACGCCGTAGCCTACTCCTGGCCGGTACGATGGCTCTGACACGTGCATCAGCATGAAGCCTGACCCTCCCACGTTTCCGTACCCTCACCTGTGCCCTAAGCCTTGCCGTTCACTAACCATAACCCAAGCCGGAACGGAATGCCACCACCAGCCCTACACATTACCGTATGCCTAGCCTATTCCTGGCCCGTACGCTGGCACTGACACGTGCGTCAGCATGTAGCCTGAACCTCACACGTTTCCGTACTCTCACCTGTACCCTAAGCCTTGCCGTTCCCTAACCCTAACACTAGCCCGGAACGAAAACCCACCACAAGCCCTACACCTTACCATACGCCATAGCCTACTCCTGGCCCGTACGCCGGCACTGACCCGTGAGTCAGCACGTAGCCTGACTCTCCCACGTTTCCGTACCCTCACCTGTGCCCTAAGCCTTACCGTTCCCTCACCCTAACCCTAGCCAGGAACGGAAACCCACCAGCAGCCCTAAACCTTACCATACGCCGTAGCCTACTCCTGGCCCATACGCAGGCACTGACACTTTCATCAGCACGTAGCCTGATCCTCCCACGTTTCCGTACCCTCACCTGTGCCCTAAGCCTTGCCGTTCCCTAACCCTAACCCTAGCCCGGAACGGAAACCCAACACCAGCCCTAAACCTTACCCCCAAGCCGTAGCTTACTCCTGGTCCATACGCTGGCACTGACCTGTGCGTCAGCACGTAGCCTCAACTTCCCACATTACCGTACCCTCACCTGTGCCCTAAGCCTTGCCGTTCCCTAACCCTAACCCTAGTACGGAACGGAAACACACCACAAGCCCTACACCTAACCCCCAAGCCATAGCCTAATGCTGGCCCGTACGCTGGCACTGACCCGTGCGTCAGCACGTAGCCTGCCCCTCCCACGTTTCCGTACCCTCACATGTGCCCTAAGCCTTGCTCTTCCCTAACACTAACCCTAGCCTGGAACGGAAACCCACCACCAGCCCTACACCTAACCACAAAGCCGTAGCCTACTCCTGGCCCGTACGCTGGCACTGACCCGTGCGTCAGCACGTAGCCTGACCTTCCCATATTTCCGTACCCTCAACTGTTCCCTAAGCCTTGATGTTCCCTAACGCTATCCCTAGTACGGAACAGAAACCCTCCACCAGCCCTACACCTAACGCCCAAGCCATAGCCTACTCCTGGCCCGTACGCTGGCACTCACCCGTGCGGCAGCACGTAGCCTGACCCTCCCACGTTTCCGTATGCTCACCTGTGCCCTAAGCCTTACCGTTCCCTAACCCTAACCCTAGCCCAGAATGGAAACACACCATCAGCCCTACACCTAACCCCGAAGCCTTACCCTACTCCTGGCTGGTATGCTGGCACTGACACGTGCGTCAGCACGTAGCCTGACCCCTACACTTTTCCTTACCCTCACCTGTGCCCTAAGCCTTGCCGTTCCCTAACACTAACCCTAGCCCAGAACAGAAACCCACCACCAGCCCTAAAGTCTACCCTACGCCGTAGCCTATTCCTGGCCCGTACGCTGGCACTGACCCATGCGTCAGCACGTAGCCTGACCCTCCCACGTTTCCGTACCCTCACCTGTGCCCTAAGCCTTGACGTTCCCTAACCCTAACCCTAGCCCGGAACAGAGACCCACCACCAGCCCTACACCTTACCACCACGCCGTAGCCTGCTCCTGGCCCATATGCTGGCACTGAGCCGTGTGTCAGCACGTAGCCTGACCCTCCCACGATTCCGTAACCTCACCTGTGCCCTAAGCCTTGCCGTTCCCTAATCCTAATCCTAACCCGGAACGGAAACCCACCCCCAGCCCTACACCTTACTCTATGCCGTAGCCTACACCTGGACCGTACGCGGGCACTGACCTGTGCTTCAGCATGTAGCCTGACCCTCCCATGTTACCGTACCCTCACCTGTGCCCTAAGGCTTGTCGTTCCCTAACTCTAACCCTAGCCCGGAACGGAAACACACCACCAGCCCTAATCCTAACCCACAAGCCGTGGCTTACTCCTGGCCCGTACGCTGGCACTGACCGTGCGTCAGCACGTAGCCTGACACTCCCACGTTTCCGTACCATCACCTGTGACCTAAGCCTTGCCGTTCCCTAACCATAACCCTAGCCCGGAACGGAAACCCACCACCAGCCCTAAACCTTACCCACAAGCCGTAGCCTACACCTGGCCCGTACACTGGCACTGACACGTGCGTCAGCACGTAGCCTGACCCTCCCACTTTCCTGTACCCTTACCTGAGCCCTAAGACTTGCCGTTCCCTAACCCTAACCCTAGACCGGAACGGAATCCCACCACCAGCCCTACACCTTACCATATGCCGTAGCCTACTCCTGGCCGGTACGCTGCCACTGAGCCGTGCATCAGCACGTAGCCTGACCCTCCCACGTTTCTGTACCCTCAGCTGTGCCCTAAGCCTTGCCGTTCCCTAACCCTAACCCTAGCCCCGAACGGAAACCCAACACCAGCCCTACACCTAACCCCCAAGCCGTAGCCTACTCCTGGCTGGTACGCTGGCACTGACCCGTGCATCGACACATAGCCTGACCCTCCTCCGTTTCCGTACCCTCACCTGAGCTCTAAGCCTTGCCGTTCCCTAACCCTAAGCCTAGACATGAACGGAAATCCACCACCAGCCCTACAACTTACCCCCAAGCCGTAGGCTACTCCTGGACCTTACGCTGGCACTGACCCGTGCATCATCACGTAGCCTGACCGTCCCACTTTTCCATACCCTCAGCTAAGCCCTAAGCCTTGGCCTCTCCTAAATCTAACCCAAGCCCGGAACGGAATACAACCACCAGCCCTACACCTTAACGTATGCCGTAGCCTATTCCTAGCCCGTACGCTGGCACTGAAACATGCGTCAGCACGTAGCCTGACCCTCCCACGTTTAAGTACCCTCACCTGTGCCCTAAGCCTTGCCGTTCCCTAACCCTAACCCTAGCCAGGATCGGAAACCCACCAGAAGCCCTAAGCCTTACCATACGCCGTAGCCCAATCCTGGCCCGTACGCTGGCACTGACCCGTGAGTCAGCACGTAGCCTGACCCTCCCACGTTTCCGTACCCTCACCTGTGCCCTAAGCCTTGCCGTTCCCTCACCATAACCCTAGCCAGGAACGGAAATCCACCAGCAGCCCTACACCTTACCCTACGCCGTAGCCTACTCCTGGCCCGTACGCTGGCACTGACCCGTGCGTCAGCACGTAGCCTGACCCTCACACATTTCCGTACCCTCACCTGTGCCCTAAGCCTTGCCGTTCCCTAACCCTAACCCTAGTCCGGAACAGAAACCCACCACCAGCCCTACAGCTTACCCCCAAGCCATAGACTATTCCTGGCCCGTACGCTGGCACTGACCCGTGCGTAAGCATGTAGCCTGACCCTCCCACGTTTCCGTACCCTCACGTGTGCCCTAAGCCTTGCAGTTCCCTAACCCTAACCCTAGTGCAGAACGGAAACCCACCACCAGCCCTACACCTAACCCCCAAGCCGTAGCCTACTCCTAGCCGGTACGCTGGCACTGACCCATGCATCAGCACATAGCCTGACCCTCCCACGTTTCTGTACCCTCACCTGTGCCCTAAGCCTTGCCGTTCCCTTACCCTAATCCTAGCCAGGAATGGAAACCCACCACCAGCCCTACAACTTACCCCCAAGCCGTAGGCTACACCTGGACCTTACGCTGGCACTGACCTGTGCGTCAGCATGTAGCCTGACCCTCCCACGTTTGTGGACCCTCACCTGTGCCCTAAGCCTTGCCATTCCCTAACCCTAACACTAGCCCGGAATGGAAACCCACCACCAGCCCTACACCTTTCCCTACGCCGTAGCCTATTCCTGTCCCGTACGCAGGCACTGACACTTTCATCAGCACGTAGCCTGACCCTCCCACGTTTCCGTACCCTCACCTGTGCCCTAAGCCTTGCCGTTCCCTAACCCTAACCCTAGCCCGGAACGGAAACCCACCACCAGCCCTACACCTTACCCCCAAGCCGTAGCCTACTCCTGGTCCATACGCTGGCACTGTCCTGTGCGTCAGCACGTAGCCTGAACTTCCCACATTACCGTAACCTCACCTGTGCCCTAAGCCTTGCCGTTCCCTAACTCTAACCCTAGTACGGAACGGAAAAACACCACCAGCCCTACAACTAACACCCAAGCCATAGCCTACTCCTGGCCCGTACGCTGGCAATGACCCGTGCGTCAGCACGTAGCCTGACCCTCCCACATTTCCGTACCCTCACCTGTGCCCTAAGCCTTGCTGTTCCCTAACACTAACCCTAGCCTGGAACGGAAACACACCACCAACCCTACACCTAACCACCAAGCCGTAGCCTACTCCTGGCCGGTACGCTGGCACTGACACGTGCATCAGCATGTAGCCTGAACCTCCCACGTTTCCGTAACCTCACCTGTGCCCTACGCTTTGCCATTCCCTAACCCTAACTGTAGCCCGAAAGGGAAACAGCCCAACACATTACCCTACGCCGTAGCCTACTCCTGGCCGGTACGATGGCTCTGACACGTGCATCAGCATGAAGCCTGACCCTCCCACGTTTCCGTACCCTCACCTGTGCCCTAAGCCTTGCCGTTCACTAACCATAACCCAAGCCGGAACGGAATGCCACCACCAGCCCTACACATTACCGTATGCCTAGCCTATTCCTGGCCCGTACGCTGGCACTGACACGTGCGTCAGCATGTAGCCTGAACCTCACACGTTTCCGTACTCTCACCTGTACCCTAAGCCTTGCCGTTCCCTAACCCTAACACTAGCCCGGAACGAAAACCCACCACAAGCCCTACACCTTACCATACGCCATAGCCTACTCCTGGCCCGTACGCCGGCACTGACCCGTGAGTCAGCAGGTAGCCTGACTCTCCCACGTTTCCGTACCCTCACCTGTGCCCTAAGCCTTACCGTTCCCTCACCCTAACCCTAGCCAGGAACGGAAACCCACCAGCAGCCCTAATCCTTACCATACGCCGTAGCCTACTCCTGGCCCATACGCAGGCACTGACCCTTTCATCAGCACGTAGCCTGATCCTCCCACGTTTCCGTACCCTCACCTGTGCCCTAAGCCTTGCCGTTCCCTAACCCTAACCCTAGCCCGGAACGGAAACCCAACACCAGCCCTAAACCTTACCCCCAAGCCGTAGCTTACTCCTGGTCCATACGCTGGCACTGACCTGTGCGTCAGCACGTAGCCTCAACTTCCCACATTACCGTACCCTCACCTGTGCCCTAAGCCTTGCCGTTCCCTAACCCTAACCCTAGTACGGAACGGAAACACACCACAAGCCCTACACCTAACCCCCAAGCCATAGCCTAATGCTGGCCCGTACGCTGGCACTGACCCGTGCGTCAGCACGTAGCCTGCCCCTCCCACGTTTCCGTACCCTCACATGTGCCCTAAGCCTTGCTCTTCCCTAACACTAACCCTAGCCTGGAACGGAAACCCACCACCAGCCCTACACCTAACCACAAAGCCGTAGCCTACTCCTGGCCCGTACGCTGGCACTGACCCATGCGTCAGCACGTAGCCTGACCTTCCCATATTTCCGTACCCTCAACTGTTCCCTAAGCCTTGATGTTCCCTAACGCTATCCCTAGTACGGAACAGAAACCCTCCACCAGCCCTACACCTAACGCCCAAGCCATAGCCTACTCCTGGCCCGTACGCTGGCACTCACCCGTGCGGCAGCACGTAGCCTGACCCTCCCACGTTTCCGTATGCTCACCTGTGCCCTAAGCCTTACCGTTCCCTAACCCTAACCCTAGCCCAGAATGGAAACACACCATCAGCCCTACACCTAACCCCGAAGCCTTACCCTACTCCTGGCTGGTATGCTGGCACTGACACGTGCGTCAGCACGTAGCCTGACCCCTACACTTTTCCTTACCCTCACCTGTGCCCTAAGCCTTGCCGTTCCCTAACACTAACCCTAGCCCAGAACAGAAACCCACCACCAGCCCTAAAGTCTACCCTACGCCGTAGCCTATTCCTGGCCCGTACGCTGGCACTGACCCATGCGTCAGCACGTAGCCTGACCCTCCCACGTTTCCGTACCCTCACCTGTGCCCTAAGCCTTGACGTTCCCTAACCCTAACCCTAGCCCGGAACAGAGACCCACCACCAGCCCTACACCTTACCACCACGCCGTAGCCTGCTCCTGGCCCATATGCTGGCACTGAGCCGTGTGTCAGCACGTAGCCTGACCCTCCCACGATTCCGTAACCTCACCTGTGCCCTAAGCCTTGCCGTTCCCTAATCCTAATCCTAACCCGGAACGGAAACCCACCCCCAGCCCTACACCTTACTCTATGCCGTAGCCTACACCTGGACCGTACGCGGGCACTGACCTGTGCTTCAGCATGTAGCCTGACCCTCCCATGTTACCGTACCCTCACCTGTGCCCTAAGGCTTGTCGTTCCCTAACTCTAACCCTAGCCCGGAACGGAAACACACCACCAGCCCTAATCCTAACCCACAAGCCGTGGCTTACTCCTGGCCCGTACGCTGGCACTGACCGTGCGTCAGCACGTAGCCTGACACTCCCACGTTTCCGTACCATCACCTGTGACCTAAGCCTTGCCGTTCCCTAACCATAACCCTAGCCCGGAACGGAAACCCACCACCAGCCCTAAACCTTACCCACAAGCCGTAGCCTACACCTGGCCCGTACACTGGCACTGACACGTGCGTCAGCACGTAGCCTGACCCTCCCACTTTCCTGTACCCTTACCTGAGCCCTAAGACTTGCCGTTCCCTAACCCTAACCCTAGACCGGAACGGAATCCCACCACCAGCCCTACACCTTACCATATGCCGTAGCCTACTCCTGGCCGGTACGCTGCCACTGAGCCGTGCATCAGCACGTAGCCTGACCCTCCCACGTTTCTGTACCCTCAGCTGTGCCCTAAGCCTTGCCGTTCCCTAACCCTAACCCTAGCCCCGAACGGAAACCCAACACCAGCCCTACACCTAACCCCCAAGCCGTAGCCTACTCCTGGCTGGTACGCTGGCACTGACCCGTGCATCGACACATAGCCTGACCCTCCTCCGTTTCCGTACCCTCACCTGAGCTCTAAGCCTTGCCGTTCCCTAACCCTAAGCCTAGACATGAACGGAAATCCACCACCAGCCCTACAACTTACCCCCAAGCCGTAGGCTACTCCTGGACCTTACGCTGGCACTGACCCGTGCATCATCACGTAGCCTGACCGTCCCACTTTTCCATACCCTCAGCTAAGCCCTAAGCCTTGGCCTCTCCTAAATCTAACCCAAGCCCGGAACGGAATACAACCACCAGCCCTACACCTTAACGTATGCCGTAGCCTATTCCTAGCCCGTACGCTGGCACTGAAACATGCGTCAGCACGTAGCCTGACCCTCCCACGTTTAAGTACCCTCACCTGTGCCCTAAGCCTTGCCGTTCCCTAACCCTAACCCTAGCCAGGATCGGAAACCCACCAGAAGCCCTAAGCCTTACCATACGCCGTAGCCCAATCCTGGCCCGTACGCTGGCACTGACCCGTGAGTCAGCACGTAGCCTGACCCTCCCACGTTTCCGTACCCTCACCTGTGCCCTAAGCCTTGCCGTTCCCTCACCATAACCCTAGCCAGGAACGGAAATCCACCAGCAGCCCTACACCTTACCCTACGCCGTAGCCTACTCCTGGCCCGTACGCTGGCACTGACCCGTGCGTCAGCACGTAGCCTGACCCTCACACATTTCCGTACCCTCACCTGTGCCCTAAGCCTTGCCGTTCCCTAACCCTAACCCTAGTCTGGAACAGAAACCCACCACCAGCCCTACAGCTTACCCCCAAGCCATAGACTATTCCTGGCCCGTACGCTGGCACTGACCCGTGCGTAAGCATGTAGCCTGACCCTCCCACGTTTCCGTACCCTCACCTGTGCCCTAAGCCTTGCAGTTCCTTAACCCTATCCCTAGCGCAGAACGGAAACCCACCACCAGCCCTACACCTAACCCCCAAGCCGTAGCCTACTCCTAGCCGGTACGCTGGCACTGACCCATGCATCAGCACATAGCCTGACCCTCCCACGTTTCTGTACCCTCACCTGTGCCCTAAGCCTTGTCGTTCCCTTACCCTAATCCTAGCCAGGAATGGAAACCCACCACCAGCCCTACAACTTACCCCCAAGCCGTAGGCTACACCTGGACCTTACGCTGGCACTGACCTGTGCGTCAGCATGTAGCCTGACCCTCCCACGTTTGTGGACCCTCACCTGTGCCCTAAGCCTTGCCATTCCCTAACCCTAACACTAGCCCGGAATGGAAACCCACCACCAGCCCTACACCTTTCCCTACGCCGTAGCCTATTCCTGTCCCGTACGCAGGCACTGACACTTTCATCAGCACGTAGCCTGACCCTCCCACGTTTCCGTACCCTCACCTGTGCCCTAAGCCTTGCCGTTCCCTAACCCTAACCCTAGCCCGGAACGGAAACCCACCACCAGCCCTACACCTTACCCCCAAGCCGTAGCCTACTCCTGGTCCATACGCTGGCACTGTCCTGTGCGTCAGCACGTAGCCTGAACTTCCCACATTACCGTAACCTCACCTGTGCCCTAAGCCTTGCCGTTCCCTAACTCTAACCCTAGTACGGAACGGAAAAACACCACCAGCCCTACAACTAACACCCAAGCCATAGCCTACTCCTGGCCCGTACGCTGGCATTGACCCGTGCGTCAGCACGTAGCCTGACCCTCCCACATTTCCGTACCCTCACCTGTGCCCTAAGCCTTGCTGTTCCCTAACACTAACCCTAGCCTGGAACGGAAACACACCACCAACCCTACACCTAACCACCAAGCCGTAGCCTACTCCTGGCCGGTACGCTGGCACTGACACGTGCATCAGCATGTAGCCTGAACCTCCCACGTTTCCGTAACCTCACCTGTGCCCTACGCTTTGCCATTCCCTAACCCTAACTGTAGCCCGAAAGGGAAACAGCCCAACACATTACCCTACGCCGTAGCCTACTCCTGGCCGGTACGATGGCTCTGACACGTGCATCAGCATGAAGCCTGACCCTCCCACGTTTCCGTACCCTCACCTGTGCCCTAAGCCTTGCCGTTCACTAACCATAACCCAAGCCGGAACGGAATGCCACCACCAGCCCTACACATTACCGTATGCCTAGCCTATTCCTGGCCCGTACGCTGGCACTGACACGTGCGTCAGCATGTAGCCTGAACCTCACACGTTTCCGTACTCTCACCTGTACCCTAAGCCTTGCCGTTCCCTAACCCTAACACTAGCCCGGAACGAAAACCCACCACAAGCCCTACACCTTACCATACGCCATAGCCTACTCCTGGCCCGTACGCCGGCACTGACCCGTGAGTCAGCAGGTAGCCTGACTCTCCCACGTTTCCGTACCCTCACCTGTGCCCTAAGCCTTACCGTTCCCTCACCCTAACCCTAGCCAGGAACGGAAACCCACCAGCAGCCCTAAACCTTACCATACGCCGTAGCCTACTCCTGGCCCATACGCAGGCACTGACCCTTTCATCAGCACGTAGCCTGATCCTCCCACGTTTCCGTACCCTCACCTGTGCCCTAAGCCTTGCCGTTCCCTAACCCTAACCCTAGCCCGGAACGGAAACCCAACACCAGCCCTAAACCTTACCCCCAAGCGGTAGCTTACTCCTGGTCCATACGCTGGCACTGACCTGTGCGTCAGCACGTAGCCTCAACTTCCCACATTACCGTACCCTCACCTGTGCCCTAAGCCTTGCCGTTCCCTAACCCTAACCCTAGTACGGAACGGAAACACACCACAAGCCCTACACCTAACCCCCAAGCCATAGCCTAATGCTGGCCCGTACGCTGGCACTGACCCGTGCGTCAGCACGTAGCCTGCCCCTCCCACGTTTCCGTACCCTCACATGTGCCCTAAGCCTTGCTCTTCCCTAACACTAACCCTAGCCTGGAACGGAAACCCACCACCAGCCCTACACCTAACCACAAAGCCGTAGCCTACTCCTGGCCCGTACGCTGGCACTGACCCGTGCGTCAGCACGTAGCCTGACCTTCCCATATTTCCGTACTCTCAACTGTTCCCTAAGCCTTGCTGTTCCCTAACGCTATCCCTAGTACGGAACAGAAACCCTCCACCAGCCCTACACCTAACGCCCAAGCCATAGCCTACTCCTGGCCCGTACGCTGGCACTCACCCGTGCGGCAGCACGTAGCCTGACCCTCCCACGTTTCCGTATGCTCACCTGTGCCCTAAGCCTTACCGTTCCCTAACCCTAACCCTAGCCCAGAATGGAAACACACCATCAGCCCTACACCTAACCCCGAAGCCTTACCCTACTCCTGGCTGGTATGCTGGCACTGACACGTGCGTCAGCACGTAGCCTGACCCCTACACTTTTCCTTACCCTCACCTGTGCCCTAAGCCTTGCCGTTCCCTAACACTAACCCTAGCCCAGAACAGAAACCCACCACCAGCCCTAAAGTCTACCCTACGCCGTAGCCTATTCCTGGCCCGTACGCTGGCACTGACCCATGCGTCAGCACGTAGCCTGACCCTCCCACGTTTCCGTACCCTCACCTGTGCCCTAAGCCTTGACGTTCCCTAACCCTAACCCTAGCCCGGAACAGAGACCCACCACCAGCCCTACACCTTACCACCACGCCGTAGCCTGCTCCTGGCCCATATGCTGGCACTGAGCCGTGTGTCAGCACGTAGCCTGACCCTCCCACGATTCCGTAACCTCACCTGTGCCCTAAGCCTTGCCGTTCCCTAATCCTAATCCTAACCCGGAACGGAAACCCACCCCCAGCCCTACACCTTACTCTATGTCGTAGCCTACACCTGGACCGTACGCGGGCACTGACCTGTGCTTCAGCATGTAGCCTGACCCTCCCATGTTACCGTACCCTCACCTGTGCCCTAAGGCTTGTCGTTCCCTAACTCTAACCCTAGCCCGGAACGGAAACACACCACCAGCCCTAATCCTAACCCACAAGCCGTGGCTTACTCCTGGCCCGTACGCTGGCACTGACCGTGCGTCAGCACGTAGCCTGACACTCCCACGTTTCCGTACCATCACCTGTGACCTAAGCCTTGCCGTTCCCTAACCATAACCCTAGCCCGGAACGGAAACCCACCACCAGCCCTAAACCTTACCCACAAGCCGTAGACTACACCTGGCCCGTACACTGGCACTGACACGTGCGTCAGCACGTAGCCTGACCCTCCCACTTTCCTGTACCCTTACCTGAGCCCTAAGACTTGCCGTTCCCTAACCTTAACCCTAGACCGGAACGGAATCCCACCACCAGCCCTACACCTTACCATATGCCGTAGCCTACTCCTGGCCGGTACGCTGCCACTGAGCCGTGCATCAGCACGTAGCCTGACCCTCCCACGTTTCTGTACCCTCAGCTGTGCCCTAAGCCTTGCCGTTCCCTAACCCTAACCCTAGCCCAGAACGGAAACACACCACCAGCCCTACAACTTACCCCCAAGCCGTAGCCTACTCCTGGCCTTTACGCTGGCACTGACCCGTGGGTCAGCAAGTAGCCTGACCCTCCCACGTTTCCGTACCCTCACCTGTGCCCTAAGCCTTGCCGTTGCCTAACCCTAACCCTAGCCCGAAACGGAAACCCACCACCAGCCCTACAACTTACCCCCAAGCCGTAGCCTACTCCTGGTCCGTACACTGGCACTGACCCGTGCGTCAGCACGTAGCCTGACCCTCCCACCTTTCCGTACCCTCACCTGTGCCCTAAACCTTGCCTTTCCCTAACCCTAACCCTAGCCCGGAACGGAAACCCACCACCATCCCTAGACCATTCCCTACGCCGTAGCCTACTCCTGGCCCGTACGCTGGCACTGACCCGTGCGTCAGCACGTAGCCTGACCCTCCCACGTTTCCGTACCCTCACCTGTGCCCTATGCCTTGCCGTTCCCTAACCCTAACCCTAGCACAGAACGGAAACCCACCTCCAGCCCTACACATTACCCTATGCCGTAGCCTACACCTGGCCCGTACGATGGCAATGACCCCTGCGTCAGCACGTAGCCTGACCCGCCCACGTTTCCGTACCCTCACCTGTGCCCTAAGCCTTGACGTTCCCTTACCGTAACCCTAGCCCGGAACGGAAAGCCACCACCAGCCCTACAACTTACCCCCAAGCTGTAGCCTACTCCTGGCCCGTATGCTGGCACTGACCCGTGCGTCAGCACGTAGCCTGACCCTCCCACGTTTCCGTACCCTCACCTGTGCCCTAAGCTTTGTCGTTCCCTAACCCTAACCCTAGCCGGGAACGGAAACCCACCACCACCCCTAAACCTTTCCCTACGCCGTAGCCTACTCCTGGCCCGTATGCTGACACTGACCCGTGCGTCAGCATGTAGACTGACACCCCACGTTTCCATACCCTCACCTGGGCCCTAAACCTTGCCATTCCCTAACACTAAACCTAACCCGGAATGGAAACCCACCACCAGCCCTAAAACTTACCCCCATGCCATAGCCTACTCCTGGCCCGTACACAGGCACTGACACGTGCGTCAGCACGTAGCCTGACCCTCTCACATTTCCGTACCCTCTGCTAAGCCCTAAGCCTTCGCCTTCCCTAACTCTAACCCAAGCCCGGAACGGAATCCCACCACCAGCCCTAAACTTTAATGTATGCCGTAGCCTATTCCTGGCCCGTACGCTGACACTGACCCGTGCGTCAGCACGTAGCCTGACCCTCCCACGTTTCCGTACCCTCACCTGTGCCCTAAGCCTTGCCGTTCCCTAAGCCTAACCCTAGCCCGGAACGGAAACCCACCACCAGCCCTAAACCTTTCCCTATGCCGTAGCCTACTCCTGGCCCGTACGCTGGCACTGACCCGTGCGTCAGCATGTAGTCTGACCCCCACACGTTTCCGTACCCTCATCTGGGCCCTAAGCCTTGCCGTTCCATAACCCTAACCCTAGCCCGAAAAGGAAACCCACAACAAGCCCTACACCTTACCCTATGCCGTAGCCTACTCCTGGCCCGAACGCTGGCACTGACCCGTGCGTCAGCACGTAGCCTGACCTTCACACATTTCCGTACCTTCACCTGTGCCGTAAGCCTTGCTGTTCCCTAACCCTAACCCTACTACGGAACGGAAAATCATCACCAGCCCTACAACTAACCTCCAAGCCATAGCCTACTTATGGCCCGTACGCTGGCACTGACCCGTGCGTCAGCACGTAGCCTGACCCTCCCACGTTTCCGTACCATCACCTTTGCCCTAAGCCTTGCCGTTCCCTAACCCTAACCCTAGCCCGGTACAGAAACCCACCACCAGCCCTACACCTAAACCCCAAGCCGTAGCCTACTCCTGGCCGGTACGATTGCACTGACCCGTGCGTCAGCACGTAGCCTGACCCTCCCACGTTACTGTATCCTCACCTGTGCCCTAAGCCTTGCCGTTCCCTAACCCTAACCCTAGCCCTGAACGGAAAACCACCACCAGCCCTACACTTTACCCTACGCCGTAGCCTACTCCTCGCCCGTACGCTGGCACTGACCCGTGCGTCAGCAAGTAGCCAGACCCTCCCACTTTTCCGTACCCTCACCTGTGCCCTAAGCCTTGCCGTTCCCTAACCCTAACCCTAGCCCAGAACGGAAACCCACCACCAGCCCTACATCTTACCCCCAAGCAGTAGCCTACTCCTGGCCCGTATGCTGGATCTGACACATGCGTCGGCACGTAGCCTGACCCTCCCACGTTTCCGTACCCTCACCTGTGCCCTAAGCCTTTCCGTTCCATAACCCTAACCCTAGCCCGGAACGGAAACCCACCACCAGCCCTACACCTTACCCTACACCGTAGCCTACTTCTGGCCCGTACGCTGGCACTGACCCGTGCGTCTGCACCTAGCCTCACCTTCCCACATTTCCGTACCCTCACCTGTGCCCTAAGCCTTGCCGTTCCCTAACCCTAACCCTAGCCCTGAACGGAAACCCACCACCAGCCCTACACCATACCCTACACCGTAGCCTACTCCTGGCCCGTACGATGGCACTGACCCGTGCGTCAGCATGTAGCCTGACCCTCTCACGTTTCCGTACTCTCACCTGTGCCCTAAGCCTTGCCGTTCCCTAACCAAAACCCTAACCCGGAACGGAAACCCACCACCATCCCTAAACATTTCCCTACGGGGTAGCCTACTCCTCGCCCGTACGCTCGCACTGACCCGTGCGTCAGCATGTAGTTTGACCCTCCCACGTTTCCATACCCTCACCTGGTCCCTAAGCCTTGCCATTCCCTAACACTAACCTTAGTCCGGAAAGGAAACCCACCACCAGCCCTACACCTTACCCTATGCCGTAGCCTACACCTGGCCAATACGCAGGCACCGACCCGTGTGTCAGCACGTAGCCTGACCCTCCCACATTTCTGTACCATCACCTGTGCCCTAAGCCTTGCCGTTCCCTCACCCTCACCCTAGCCAGGAATAGAAACCCTCCAGCAGCCCTACACCTTACCCTACTCCGTAGCCTACTCCTGGCCCATACGCTGGCACGGACACGTGCGTCAGCACGTAGCCTGACCCTCCCACTATTCCGTACCCTCTGCTAAGCCGTAAGCCTTGGCCTTCCCTAACTCTAACCCAAGCCCGGAACGGAATCCCACCACCAGCCCTACACCTTAATGTATGCCGTAGCCTATTCCTGGCCCGTACGCTGACACTGACACGTGCGTCAGCACGTAGCCTGACCCTCCCACGTTTCCGTACCCTCACCTGGCCCTAAGCCTTGCCTTTCCCTAACCCTAACCCTAGCCCGGAACAGAAACCCACCACCAGCCCTAAACCTTACCCTACGCTGTAGCCTACTCCTGGCCCGTACGCTGGCACTGACCCGTGCGTCAGCACGTAGCCTGAACCTCCCACGTTTCCGTACCCTCATATTGGCCCTAAGCATTGCCGTTCCCTAACACTAACCCTAGCCCGGAAAGGAAACCCACCACCAGCCCTACACCTTACCGTACGCCGTAGCCTACTCCTGGCCCGAACACTGGCAGTGACCCGTGCGTCAGCACGTAGCCTGAACCTCCCACGTTTCCGTACCCTCACCTGTGCCCTAAGCCTTGCCGTTCCCTTACCCTAACCCTAGACCGCAACGGAAACCCACCACCAGCCCTACACCTTACCCTACGCCCTCGCCTACTCCTGGCCCGTACACTGGCACTGACATGTGCGTCAGCACTTAGCCTGACCTTACCACATTTCCGTACCCTCACCTGTGACCTAAGGCTTGCCGTTCCCTAACCCTAACCCTAGTACGGAACGGAAACCCACCACCAGCCATAAATCTAACGCCCAAACCATAGCCTACTCCTGCACCGTACGCTGGCACTGAGGCGTGCGTCACCATGTAGCCTGACCCTCGCACGTTTTCGTACCCTCACCTGTGCCCTAAGCCTTGCCGTTCCCTAACCCTAACCCTAGTACTGAACGGAAACACACCATAAGCCCTACACCTAACCCCCAAGCCGTAGCCTACTCCTGGCCCGTATGCTGGCACTGACACGTGCGTCAGCACGTAGCCTGACACTCCCACGTTTCCGTACCCTCACATGTGCCCTAAGACTTGCTGTTCCCTAACACTAACCCGAGCCTGGAACGGAAACACACCATCAGACCTACACCTAACCACCAAGCCGTAGCATACTCCTGGCTGGTACGCTGGCACTGACCCGTGTGTCAGCACGTAGCCTGACCCTCCCACGTGTTCGTACCCTCACCTGTGCCCTAAGCCTTGCCGTTCCCTAATCCCTAACCCTACCCCGGAACGGAAAACCACCACTAGCCCTAAACCGTTCCCTACGCCGTAGCCTACACCTGGCCCGTACGCTGGCACTGAACCATGCGTCAGCACGTAGTCTGACCCTCCCACGTTTCCGTACCCTCACCTGGGCCCTAAGCCTTGCCGTTTCCTAACCCTAACCCTAGCCCATGAACGGAAACACACCACCAGCCAAACAGCTTACCCTACGCCGTAGCATACTCCTGGCCCGTACGCTGGCACTGACACGTGCGTCAGCACGTAGCCTAACCCTCTCACGTTTCCGTACCCTCACCTGTGCTGTAAGCCTTGCCGTTCCCTAACACTTACCCTAGCCCGGAACGGAAACCCACCACCAGACCTACACCTTACCCCCAAGCCGTAGCCTACTCCTTGCCGGTACGCTGACACTGACACGTGCGTCATCACGTAGCCTGACCCTCCCACATTTCCGTACCCACACCTGTGCCCTAAGCTTTGCCGTTCCCTAACCCTAACTGTAGCCCGGAACGGAAACCCACCACCAGCCCTACAACTTACCCCCAAGCCGTAGCCTACTCCTGGTCCATACGCTGGCGCTGACCCGTGCGTCAGAACGTATCCTGACCCTGCCACGTTGCCGTACCCTCACATGTGCCCTAAACCTTGCCGTTCCCTAACCCTAACCCTAGTGCGGAACGGAAACCCACCACAAGCCCTAAACCTTACCCCCAAGCCGTAGCCTACATGTGGTCCATACGCTGGCACTGACCTGTGCGTCAGCACGTAGCCTGACCTTCCCACGTTACCGTAACGTCACCTGTGCCCTAAGCCTTGCCGTTCCCTAACCCTAACCCTAGTACGGGACGGAAACACACCACAAGCCCTACACCTAACCCACAAACCATAGCATACTCCTGGCCCGTACGCTGGCACTGAACCGTGCGTCAGCACGTAGCCTGACCCTCCCAGGTTTCCGTACCCTCACCTATGCCCTAAGCCTTCCTGTTCCATAACACTAACCCTAGCCTGGAACGGAAACCCACCACCAGCCCTACACCTAACCCCCAAGCCGTAGCCTACTCCTGGCCGGTTCGCTGGCACTGACCCGTGCGTCAGCACGTAGCCTGACCCTCCCACTTTTCTGTACCCTTACCTGAGCCCTAAGCCTTGCCGTTCCCTAACCCTAAACCTAGCCCGGAATGGAATCCCACCACCAGCCCTACACCTTACCATATGCCGTAGCCTACTCCTGCCCGGTACGGTGCCACTGAGCTGTGCATCAGCACGTAGCCTGACCCTCCCACGTTTCCGTACCCTCAGCTGTGCCTTACGCCTTGCCGTTCCCTAACCCTATCCCTAGCCCGGAACGGAAACACACCACCAGCACTACAACTTACCCCTAAGCCGTAGCCTACTCCTGGCCTGTGCGGTGGCACTGACCCTTGCGTCAGCATGTAGCCTGACCCTCCCACGTTTCCATACCCTCACCTGTGCCCTAAGCCTTGCCGTTCCGTAACCCTAACCCGAGCCCGGAACGGAAACCCACCACCAGCCCTACAACTTACCCCCAAGCCGTAGCCTACTCCTGGCCCATATGCTGGCACTGACCCGTGCGTCAGCACGTAGCGTGACCCTCCCACGTTTCCGTACCCTCACCTGTGCCCTAAGCCTTGCCGTTCCCTAACCCTAACCCTAGCCCGGAACGTAAACCCACCACCATCCCTACACCTTACCCTATGCTGTAGCCTACACCTGGCCCGTATGCGGGCACTGACACGTGCGTCAGCACGTAGCCTGACCCTCCCACGTTTCCGTAACCTCACCTGTGCCCTAAGCCTTGCCGTTCCCTAACCCTAACCCTAGCCCGGAACGCAAACCCACCACCAGCCCTACACCTTTCCTTATGCCGTAGCCTACTCCTGGCCCGTACGCTGACACTGAACCGTGCGTCATCACGTAGCCTGACCCTCCCACTTTTCTGTACCCTCACCTGTGCCCTAAGCCTTGCCGTTTCCTCACCCTCACCCTAGCCAGGAACAGAAACCCATCAGCAGCCCTACACATTACCCTACGCTGTAGCCAACTCCTGGCACGTACGCTGGCACTGACTCGTGTGTCAGCACGTAGCCTGATCCTCACACGATTCCGTACCCTCACCTGTGCCCTAAGCCTTGCCGTTCCCTTACCCTAGCCCTAGCCTGGAACGGAAACCCACCACCAGCCCTACTCCTTAGCCTATGCCGTAGCCTACTCCTTGCCTGTACCCTGGCACTGACTCGTGCGTCAGCACGTAGCCTGACCCTCCCACGTTTCCGTACCCTCACCTGTGCCCTAAGGCTTGCCGTTCCCTAACCCTAACCCTAGTCCGGAACGGAAACCCACCACCAGGCCTACATCTTACCCCCAAGCCGTAGACTACTCCTGGCCCGTACGCTGGCACAGACCCGTGCGTCAGCACGAAGCCTGACCCTCCCACGTTTGCGGACCCTCACCTGTGCCCTAAGCCTTGCCGTTCCCTAACACTAACCCTAGACTGGAACGGAAACCCACCACCAGCCCTACACCTTTCCCTACGCCATAGCCTATTCCTGGCTCATACGCAGGCACTGACCCTTTCATCAGCAAGTAGCCTGACCCTCCCACGTTTCCGTAACCTCACCTGTGCCCTAAGCCTTGCCGTTCACTAACCCTAACCCTAGCCCGGAACGGAAACCCTCCACCAGACCTACACCTTACTCTATGCCGTAGCCTACAACTGGCCCGTACGCAGGCACTGACTTGTGCTTCAGCACGTAGCCTGACCCTCCAATGTTACCGTACGCTCACCTGTGCCCTAAGCCTTGCCTTTCCCTAACCCGAACCGTAGCCCGGCACGGAATCCCACCACCAGCCCTACACCTTATCGTATGCCGTAGCCTATTCCTGGCCCGTACGCAGGCACTGACCCTTTCATCAGCACGTAGCCTGAGCCTCCCACGTTTCCGTACCCTCACCTGTGCCCTAAGCCTTGCCGTTCCCTAACCCTAACCCTAGCCCGGAACGGAAACCCACCACCAGCCCTAAACCTTACCCCCAAGCCGTAGCCTACTCCTGGTCCATACGCTGGCACTGACCTTTGCGTCAGCACATAGCCTGAACTTCCCACATTACCGTACCCTCACCTGTGCCGTAAGCCTTGCCGTTCCCTAACCCTAACCCTAGTACTGAACGGAAACACACCATAAGCCCTACACCTAACCCCCAAACCGTAGCCTACTCCTGGCCCGTATGCTGGCACTGACCCGTGCGTCAGCACGTAGCCTGACACTCCCACGTTTCTGTACCCTCACATGTGCCCTAAGACTTGCTGTTCCCTAACACTAACCCGAGCCTGGAACGGAAACACACCATCAGACCTACACCTAACCACCAAGCCGTAGCCTACTCCTGGCTGGTACGCTGGCACTGACCCGTGTGTCAACACGTAGCCTGACCCTCCCACGTGTTCGTACCCTCACCTGTGCCCTAAGCCTTGCCGTTCCCGAACCCTAACCCTACCCCGGAACGGAAACCCACCACTAGCCCTAAACCGTTCCCTACGCCGTAGCCTACACCTGGCCCGTACGCTGGCACTGAACCATGCGTCAGCACATAGTCTGACCCTCCCACGTTTCCGTACCCTCACCTGGGCCCTAAGCCTTGCCGTTTCCTAACCCTAAACCTAGCCCATGAACGGAAACCCACCACCAGCCCTACACCTTACCCCCAAGCCGTAGCCTACTCCTGGCCGGTACGCTGGCACTGACCCGTGCGTCATCACGTAGCCTGACGCTCCCATATTTCCGTACCCTCACCTGTGCCCTAAGCTTTGCCGTTCCCTAACTCTAACTGTAGCCCGGAACGGAAACCCACCACCAGCCCTACAACTTACCCCCAAGCCGTAGCCTACTCCTGGTCCATACGCTTGCACTGACCCGTGCGTCAGAACGTATCCTGACCCTGCCACGTTGCCGTACCCTCACATGTGCCGTAAACCTTGCCGTTCCCTAACCCTAACCCTAGTGCGGAACGGAAACCCACCACAAGCCCTACACCTTACCCCCAAGCCGTAGCCTACACGTGGTCCATACGCTGGCACTGACCTGTGCGTCAGCACGTAGCCTGACCTTCCCACGTTACCGTAACGTCACCTGTGCCCTAAGCCTTGCCCTTCCCTAACCCTAACCCTAGTACGGGACGGAAACAGACCACAAGCCCTACACCTAACCCACAAACCATAGCATACTCCTGGCCCGTACGCTGGCACTGAACCGTGCGTCAGCACGTAGCCTGACCCTCCCAGGTTTCCGTACCCTCACCTATGCCCTAAGCCTTCCTGTTCCATAACACTAACCCTAGCCCGGAACGGAAACCCACCACCAGCCCTACACCTAACCCCCAAGCCGTAGCCTACTCCTGGCCGGTTCGCTGGCACTGACCTGTGCGTCAGCACGTAGCCTGACCCTCCCACGTTTCCGTACCCTCACCTGGGCCCTAATCCTTGCCTTTACCTTACCCTAACCCAAGCCCGGAATGGAAACGCACTACCAGCCCTACACCTTGCCCTACGCCATAGCCTACTCCTGGCACGTACGTTGGCACTGACACGTGCGTCAGCACATAGCCTGACCCTCACACGTTTCCGTACCCTCACCTGTGCCCTAAGCCTTGCCGTTCCCTAACACTAACCCTAGTCCGGAATGGAAACACACCACCAGCCCTACAGCTTACCCCCAAAACATAGCCTATTACTGGCCCGTACGATGGCACTGACCCGTGCGTCAGCATGTAGCCTGACCCTCCCACGTTTCCGTGCCCTCACCTGTGCCCTAAGCCTTGCCGTTCCCTAACCCTAACCCTAGCCCTGAACGGAAACCCACCACCAGCCCAACAACTAACCCCCAAGCCGTAGCTTACTCCTGGCCAGTACGCTGGCACTGACCCGTGCATCCTCACGTAGCCTGACCCTCCCACGTTTCTGTACCCTCACCTGTGCCCTAAGCCTTGCCGTTCCCTAACCCTAACCCTAGCCCGGAACGGAAACCCACCACCATCCCTACACCTTACCGCCAAGCCGTAGCCTACTCCTGGCCCGTACGCTGGCACAGACCCGTGCGTCAGCACGAAGCCTGACCCTCCCACGTTTGCGGACCCTCACCTGTGCCCTAAGCCTTGCCGTTCCCTAACACTAACCCTAGACCGGAACGGAAACCCACCACCAGCCCTACACCTTTCTCTACGCCGTAGCCTATTCCTGGCTCATACGCAGGCACTGACACTTTCATCAGCAAGTAGCCTGACCCGCCCACGTTTCCGTACCCTCACCTGTGCCCTAAGCCTTGCCGTTCACTAACCCTAACCCTAGCCCGGAACGGAAACACACCACCAGCCCTAGACCTTACTCTATTCCGTAGCCTACACCTGGCCCGTACGCCGGCACTGACATGTGCTTCAGCACGTAGCCTGACCCTCCCATTTTACCGTACGCTCACCAGTGCCCTAAGCTTTGTCGTTCCCTAACCCTAACCCTAGCCCGGCACGGAATCTCACCATCAGCTCTACACCATATCGTATGCCGTAGCCTAGTCCTGGCCCGTACACAGGCACTGACCCGTGTGTCAGCATGTAGCCTGACCCTCCCACGTTTCCGTACCCTCATCTGTGCCCTAAGCCTTGCCGTTCCCTAACCCTAACCCTAGCCCGGAACGGAAACCCACCACCAGCCCTACACCTTAACCTACGCCGTAGCCTACTCCTGGACTGTACGGTGGCACTGCCCCTTGCGTCATCATGTAGCCTGACGCTCCCACGTTTCCGTACCCTCACCTCTGCCCTAAGCCTTGCCGTTCTGTAACCCTAACCCTAGCCCGGAACGGAAACCCACCACCAGCCCTACACATTACCCCCAAGCCGTAGCCTACTCCTGGCACGTTCGGTGGCAGTAACCCTAGTATCAGCAAGTAGCCTGACCCTCCCACGTTTCTGTACCCTCACCCGTGCCCTAAGCCTTGCCGTTCCGTAACCCTAACCCTAGCCCGGAACGGAAACCCACCACCAGCCCTGCACCTTACCCCCAAGCCGTAGCGTACTCCTGGCCCATATGCTGGCACTGACACGTGCGTCAGCACGTAGCGTGACCCTCCCACGTTTCCGTACCCTCACCTGTGCCCTAAGCCTTGCCGTTCCCTAACCCTAACCCTAGCCCGGAACGGAAACCCACCACTAGCCCTACACCTTACCCTATGCTGTAGCCTACACATGGCCCGTACGCGGGCACTGACCCGTGCGTCAGCACGTAGGCTGACCCCCCCACGTTTCTGTACCCTCACCTGTGCCCTAAGCCTTGCCGTTCCCTAACCCTAACCCTAGCCCGGAACCGAAAGCCACCACCAGCCCTAAAACTTAGCCACAAGCCGTAGCCTACTCCTGGCCCGGACGCTGGCACTGACCCGTGCTTCAGCACGTAGCCTGACCCTCCCACTTTTCCGTACCCTCACCTGTGCCCTAAGCCTTGCCGTTCCCTAACCCTAACCCTAGCCCGGAACGGAAACCCACCACCAGCCCTACACCGTACGCTACACCGTAGCCTACTCCTGGCTCGTACGCTGGCACTGACCCGTGCGTCAGCATGTAGCCTGACCCTCTCACGTTTCCATGCCCTCACATGTGCCCTAAGCCTTGACGTTCCCTATCCCTAACCCTAGCCCGGAACGCAAACCCACCACCAGCCCTACACCTTTCCCTACGCCGTAGCATACTCCTGGCCAATACGCTGGCACTGACCCGTGCGTCATCACGTAGCCTGACCCTCCCACTTTTCCGTACCCTCACCTGTGCCCTAAGCCTTGCCGTTCCCTTACCCTAACCCTAGCCCGGAACGGAAACCCACCACCCGCCCTACACCTTACCCTATGCCGTAGCCTACTCCTTGCCCGTACCCTGGCACTGACCCGTGCTTCAGCACGTAGCCATACACTCCCACGTTTCCGTACCCTCACATGTGCCCTAAGCCTTGCCATTCCCTAACCGTAACCGTAGCCCGGAACGAAAACCCACCACCAGCCCTAAACCTTACACTACGCCGTAGCCTACTCCTGGCCCTTACGCTGGCACTGACCCGTGCGTCAGCACGTAGCCTGACCCTCCCACGTTTCCGTACCCTCACCTGTGCCCTAAGCCTTGCCGTTCCCTAACCCTAACCCTAAATCGGAACGGAAAACCACCACCATCCCTAAACCTTTCCCTAGTGGGTAGCCTACTCCTCGCCCGTACGCTCGCACTGACCCGTGCGTCAACATGTAGTTTGACCCTCCCACGTTTCCGTACCCTCACGTGGGCCCTCAGCCTTGCCATTCCCTAACACTAACCTTAGCACGGAAGGGAAACCCACCACCAGCCCTACACCTTACCGTATGCCGTAGCCTACACCTGGCCCATACGCGGGCACTGACCTGTGCTTCAGCACGTAGCCTGGCCATCCCACGTTTGCGGACCCTCACCTGTGCCCTAAGACTTGCCGTTCCATAACCCTAACCCTAGCCCGGAACGGAAACCCACCACCAGCCATACACATTTCCCTACGCCGTAGCCTATTCCTGGCTCGTACGCAGGCACTGACACTTTCATCAGCACTTAGCCTGACCCTCCCACGTTTCTGTACCCTCACCTGTGCCCTAAGCCTTGCCGTTCACTAACCCTAACCCTAGACCGGAACGGAAAACCACCACCAGCCCTACAACTTACCCCCAAGCCGTAGCCTACTCCTGGCCGGTACGCTGGCACTGACACGTGCGTCAGCACGTAGCCTGACCCTGACACGTTTCCGTACCCTCACCTGTGCCCTAAGACTTGCCGTTTCCTAACCCTAACCCTAGCCCGGAACGGACACCCACCATCAGCCCTACACTTTACCCTACGCCGTAGCCTACTCCTTGCCCGTACGCTGGCACTGACCCGTGTGTCAGCACGTAGCGTGACCTTCCCACGTTTCCGTACCCTCTCCTTAGCACTAAGCCTTGCCTTTCCGTAACCCTAACCGTAGCCCGGAACGGAAACCCACCACCAGCCCTACACCTTACCCCCAAGCCGTAGCCTACTCCTGGCCCGTACGTTGGCACTGACCCGTGCGTCAGCCCGTAGCCTGACCGGCCCACGTTTCCGTACCCTCACCTGTGCTCTAAGCCTTGCCGTTCCCTTACCCTAGGCCTAGCCCTGAACGGAAACCCACCACCAGCCCTAAACCTTACCCCCAAGCTGTAGCCTACTCTTGTCCCGTATGCTGGCACTGACCCGTGCGTCAGCATGTATCCTGACCCTCCCACGTTTCCGTACCCTCACCTGTGCCCTATGCCTTGCCGTTCCCTAACCCTAACCCTAGCACAGAACGGATACCCACCTCCAGCCCTATACCTTACCCTACGCTGTAGCCTACTGCTGGCCCGTATGCTGGCACTGACCCATGCGTAAGCACGTAGCCTGACCCTCCCACGTTTCCGTACCCTCACCTGTGCCCTAAGCCTTGACGTTCCCTAACCCTAACCCTAGCCCTGCAGGGAAACCCACCACCAGCCCTACACCTTACCCAACGCCGTAGCCTACTCCTGGCCCATACGCTGGCACTGACCCGTGCGTCAGCACGTAGCCTGACCCTACCACTTTTTTGTACCCTCACCTGTGCCCTAAGCCTTGCCGTTCCCTAACCCTAACCCTAGCCCGGAATGGAAACCCACCACCAGCCCTAAAACTTACCCCCATGCCATAGCCTACTCCGGGTCCGTACACAGGCACTGACCAGTGCGTCAGCACGTAGCCTGACCCTCCCACTTTTCCGTACCCTCAGCTAAGCCCTAAGCCTTGGCATTCAGTAACTCTAACCCAAGCCCGGAACGGAATCCCACCACCAGCCCTACACCTTAACGTATGCCGTAGCCTATTCCTGGCCCATACGTTGGCACTGACATGTGCGTCAGCACGTAGCCTGACCCTCCCACGTTTCGGTACCATCACCTGTGCCCTAAGCCTTGCCGTTCCCTAACCCTAACCCTAGCCAGGAACGGAAACCCACAAGAAGCCCTACACCTTACCATACGCCGTAGCCCACTCCTGGCCCGTATGATGTCACTGACCCGTGAGGCAGCCCGTAGCCTGACTCTCCCATGTTTCCGTACCCTCACTTGTGCCCTAAGCCTTGCCGTTCCCTCACCATAACCCTAGCCAGGAACGGAAATCCACCAGCAGCCCTACACCTTACCCTACGCCGCAGCCTACTCCTGGCCCGTACGCTGGCTCTGACACGTGCGTCAGCACGTAGCCTGACCCTCACCCATTTCAGTACCCTCACATGTGCCCTAAGCCTTACCGTTCCCTAACCCTAAACCTAGTCCAGAACAGAAACCCACCACCAGCCCTACACCTAAACCCCAAGCCGTAGCCTACTACTAGCCGGTACGCTGGCACTGACCCGTGCATCAGCACATAGCCTGACCCTTCCACGTTTCTGTACCCTCACCTGTGCCCTAAGCCTTGCCGTTCCCTAACCCTAATCCTAGCCAGGAACGGAAACGCACCACCAGCCCTACAACTTAACCCCAAGCCGTAGGCTACTCCTGGACCTTACGCTGGCACTGACCAGTGCGTCAGCACGTAGCCTGACCCTCCCACGTTTGCGGACCCTCACCTGTGCCCTAAGCCTTGCCATTCCCTAACCCTAACCCTAGCCCGGAACGGAAACCCACCACCAGCCCTAAAACTTTCCCTACGACGTAGCCTATTCCTGGCCCCTACGCAGGCACTGACACTTTCATCAGCACGTAGCCTGACCCTCCCACGTTTCCGTACCCTCACCTGTGCCCTAAGCCTTGCCGTTCCCTAACCCTAACCCTAGCCTGGAACGGAAACCCACCACCAGCCCTACATCTTACCCCCAAGCCGTAGCCTACTCCTGGCCCATACGCTGGCACTGACCTGTGCGTCAGCATGTAGCCTGAACTTCCCACATTACCGTAACCTCACCTGTGCCCTAAGCCTTGCCGTTCCCTAACCCTAAACCTAGTACGGAACGGAAACACACCACCAGCCCTACACCTAACCCCCAAGACATAGCCTACTCCTGGCACGTACGCTGGCACTGACCCGTGCGTCAGCACGTAGCCTGACCCTCCCACATTTCCGTACCCTCACCTGTGCCCTAAGCCTTGCTGTTCCCTAACACTAACCCTAGCCTGGAACGGAAACACACCACCAACCCTACACCTAACCACCAAGCCGTAGCCTACTCCTGGCCGGTACGCTGGCACTGATATGTGCCTCAGCATGTAGCCTGACCCTCCCACGTTTCCGTAACCTCACCTGTGCCCTACGCTTTGCCATTCCCTAACCCTAACTGTAGCCCGAAAGGGAAACAGCCCTACACCTTACCGTACGCCGTAGCCTACTCCTGGACGGTACGCTGGCACTGACACGTGCATCAGCATGTAGCCTGACCCTCCCACGTTTCCGTACCCTCACCTGTGCCCTAAGCCTTGCCGTTCCCTAACCCTAACCCAAGCCGGAACGGAATCCCACCACCAGCCCTACACCTTACCGTATGCCGTAGCCTATACCTGGCCCGTACGCTGGCACTGACACGTGCGTCAGCATGTAGCCTGACCCTCACACGTTTCCGTAACCTCACCTGTGCCCTAAGCCTTGTCGTTCCCTAACCCTAACACTAGCCCGGAACGGAAACCCACCACAAGCCCTACACCTTACCATAAGCCATAGCCTACTCCTGGCCCGTACGATGGCCCTGACCCGTGAGTCAGCACGTAGCCTGACCCTCCCACGTTACTGTAACCTCACCTGTGCCCTAAGCCTTGCCGTTCCCTCACCCTAACCCTAGCCAGGAACGGAAACCCACCAGCCGCCCTACACATTACCCTACGCCTTAGCCTACTCCTGGCTCGTACGCTGGCACTGACCCGTGCGTCTGCACGTAGGCTGACCCTCACACGTTTCCGTACCCTCACCTGTGCCCTAAGCGTTGCCGTTCCCTAACCCTAACCCTAGTCCGGAACGGAAACCCACCACCAGCCCTACAGCTTACCACCAAGCCATAGCCTATTCCTGGCCCGTACGCTGGCACTGACCCATGTGTCAGCATGTAGCCTGAACCTCCCACGTTTCCTTACCCTCACCTGTGCCCTAAGCCTTGCCGTTCCCTAACCCTAACCCTAGCCCGGAACGGAAACCCACCACCAGCCCTACACCTAACCCCCAAGCCGTAGCCTACTCCTGGCTGGTACGCTGCCACTGACCCGTGCATCGACACATAGCCTGACCCTCCCCCGTTTCCGTACTCTCACCTGTGCCCTAAGCCTTGACGTTCCCTAACCCTAACCCTAGCCCGGAATGGAAACCCACCACCAGCCCTACACATTTCCCTACGACGTAGCCTACTCCTGGCCCGTACGCTGGCACTGACCCATGCATCAGCACGTAGCCTGAACCTCCAACTTTTCTGTACCCTCACCTGTGCCCTAAGCCTTGACGTTCCCTAACACTAACCCTAGCCCGGAACGGAAACCCACCACCAGCCCTACACCTTACCCTACGCCGTAGCCTACACCTGGCCCGTACGTTGGCACTGACCCGTGCGTCAGCACGTAGCCTGACCTGCCCACGTTTCCATACCCTCACCTGTGCCCTAAGCCTTGCCGTTCCCTTACCCTAACCGTAGCCCGGAACGGAAACCCACCACCAGCCCTACAACTTACCCCCAAGATGTAGCCTACTCCTGGCCCGTATGCTGGCACTGACCCGTGCGTCAGCACGTAGCCTGACCTGCCCACGTTTCCGTACCCTCACCTGTGCCCTAAGCCTTGCCGTTCCCTTACCCTAACCGTAGCCCGGAACGGAAACCCACCACCAGCCCTACAACTTACCCCCAAGATGTAGCCTACTCCTGGCCCGTATGCTGGCACTGACCCGTGTGTCAGCACGTAGCCTGACCCTCCCACGTTTCCGTACCCTCACCTGTGCCCTAAGCCTTGCCGTTCCCTAACCCTAACCCTAGCCCGGAACGGAAACCCACCACCAGCCCTAAACTTTACCCACAAGCCGTAGCCTACACCTGGCCCGTATGCTGGCACTGACCCGTGCGTCAGCACGTAGCCTGACCCTCCCACGTTTACGTACACTCACCTGTGCCCTAAGCCTTGCCGTTCCCTAACCCTAACCCTAGCCCGGAACGGAAACCCACCACCAGCCCTATAAATTACCCTACGCTGTAGCCTACTGCTGGCCCATACGCTGGCACTGACTCATGCGTAAGCACGTAGCCTGATGCTCCCACGTTTCCGTTCCCTCACCTGTGCACTAAGCCTTGACGTTCCCTAACCCTAACCCTAGCCCGGAACGGAAACCCACCACCAGCCCTAGACCTTACCCTACGGCGTAGCCTACTCCTGGCCTGTACGCTGACACTGACACGTGCGTCAGCACGTAGCCTGACCCTCCTACGTTTCCGTACCCTCACCTGTGCCCTAAGCCTTGCCGTTCCCTAACCCTAACCCTAGCCCGGAACGGAAAACCACCACCAGCCCTAAACCTTTCCCTACGCCGTAGCCTACTCCTGGCCCGTACGCTGGCACTGACCCGTGCGTCCGCATGTAGTCTGACCCCCACACGTTTCCGTACCCTCACCTGGGCCCTAAGCCTTGCCGTTCCCTAACCCTAACCCTAGCCCGTAACGGAAACCCACCACAAGCCCTACACCTTACCCTATGCCGTAGCCTACTCCTGGCCCGAACGCTGGCACTGACCCGTGCGTCAGCACGTAGCCTGACCTTCCCACATTTCCGTACCTTCACCTGTGCCGTAAGCCTTGCTGTTCCCTAACCCTAACCCTAGTACGGAACGGAAAACCATCACCAGCCCTACACCTAACCTCCAAGCCATAGCCTAATTATGGCCCGTACGCTGGCACTGATCCGTGCGTCAGCACGTAGCCTGACCCTCCCACGGTTCCGTACCATCACATTTGCCCTAAGCCTTGCCGTTCCCTAACCCTAACCCTAGCCCGGTACAGAAACCCACCACCAGCCCTACACCTAACCCCCAAGCCGTAGCCTACTCCTGGCCAGTACGATTGCACTGACCCTTGCGTCAGCACGTAGCCTGACCCTCCCACGTTTCTGTATCCTCACCTGTGCCCTAAGCCTTGCCGTTCCCTAACCCTAACCCTAGCCCTGAACGGAAAACCACCACTAGCCCTACACTTTACCCAACGCCGTAGCCTACTCCTGGCCCGTACGCTGGCACTGACCCGTGCGTCAGCAAATAGCCTGACCCTCCCACTCTTCCGTACCCTCACCTGTGCCCTAAGCCTTGCCGTTCCGTAACCCTAACCCTAGCCCGGTACAGAAACCCACCACCAGCCCTACACCTAAACCCCAAGCCTTAGCCTACTCCTGGCCCGTACGCTGGCACTGACCCGTGCGTCAGCAAGTAGCCTGACCCTCCCACGTTTCTGTATCCTCACCTGTGCCCTAAGCCTTGCCGTTCCCTAACCCTAACCCTAGCCCTGAAGGGAAATCCACCACCAGCCCTACACTTTACCCTACGCCGTAGCCTACTCCTGGCCCGTACGCTGGCTCTGACACATGCGTCAGCACGTAGCCTGACCCTCCCACGTTTCCGTACCCTCACCTGTGCCCTAAGCCTTGCCGTTCCCTAACCCTAACCCTAGCCCGGAACGGAAACCCACCACCAGCCCTACACCATACCCTACACCGTAGCCTACTCCTGGCCCGTATGCTGGCACTGACCCGTGCGTCAGCATGTAGCCTGACCCTGTCACGTTTCCGTACCCTCACCTGTGCCCTAAGCCTTGCCGTTCCCTAACCCTAACCCTAAATCGGAACGGAAACCCACTACCATCCCTAAACCTTTCCCTAGTGGGTAGCCTACTCCTCGCCCGTACGCTCGCACTGACCCGTGCGTCAACATGTAGTTTGACCCTCCCACGTTTCCGTACCCTCACGTGGGCCCTCAGCCTTGCCATTCCCTAACACTAACCTTAGCCCGGAAGGGAAACCCAACACCAGCCCTACACCTTACCCTATGCCGTAGCCTACACCTGGCGCATACGCGGGCACTGACCTGTGCTTCAGCACGTAGCCTGGCCATCCCACGTTTGCGGACCCTCACCTTTGCCCTAAGACTTGCCGTTCCCTAACCCTAACCCTAGCCCGGAACGGAAACCCACCACCAGCCCTACACATTTCCCTACGCCGTAGCCTATTCCTGGCTCGTACGCAGGCACTGACACTTTCATCAGCACTTAGCCTGACCCTCCCACGTTTCTGTACCCTCACCTGTGCCCTAAGCCTTGCCGTTCACTAACCCTAACCCTAGACCGGAACGGAAAAGCACCACCAGCCCTACAACTTACTCCCAAGCCGTAGCCTACTCCTGGCCCGTACGCTGGCACTGACCCGTGCATCAGCACGTAGCCTGACCCTCCCACGTTTCCGTACCATCACCTGTGCCCTAAGCCTTGCCGTTCCCTCACCCTCACCCTAGCCAGGAACAGAAACCCATCAGCAGCCCTACACATTACCCTATGCTGTAGCCTACACCTGGCCCGTATGCGGGCACTGACACGTGCGTCAGCACGTAGCCTGACCCTCCCACGTTTCCGTACCCTCACCTGTGCCCTAAGCCTTGCCGTTCCCTAACCCTAACCCTAGCCCGGCACGGAATCTCACCATCAGCTCTACACCATATCGTATGCCGTAGCCTAGTCCTGGCCCGTACACAGGCACTGACCCGTGTGTCAGCATGTAGCCTGACCCTCCCACGTTTCCGTACCCTCATCTGTGCCCTAAGCCTTGCCGTTCCCTAACCCTAACCCTAGCCCGGAACGGAAACCCACCACCAGCCCTACACCTTAACCTACGCCATAGCCTACTCCTGGACTGTACGGTGGCACTGCCCCTTGCGTCATCATGTAGCCTGACGCTCCCACGTTTCCGTACCCTCACCTCTGCCCTAAGCCTTGCCGTTCTGTAACCCTAACCTTAGCCCGGAACGGAAACCCACCACCAGCCCTACACCTTACCCCCAAGCCGTAGCCTACTCCTGGCACGTTCGGTGGCAGTAACCCTAGTATCAGCAAGTAGCCTGACCCTCCCACGTTTCTGTACCCTCACCCGTGCCCTAAGCCTTGCCGTTCCGTAACCCTAACCCTAGCCCGGAACGGAAACCCACCACCAGCCCTACACCTTACCCCCAAGCCGTAGCGTACTCCTGGCCCATATGCTGGCACTGACCCGTGCGTCAGCACGTAGCGTGACCCTCCCACGTTTCCGTACCCTCACCTGTGCCCTAAGCCTTGCCGTTCCCTAACCCTAACCCTAGCCCGGAACGGAAACCCACCACTAGCCCTACACCTTACCCTATGCTGTAGCCTACACATGGCCCGTACGCGGGCACTGACCCGTGCGTCAGCACGTAGGCTGACCCTCCCACGTTTCTGTACCCTCACCTGTGCCCTAAGCCTTGCCGTTCCCTAACCGTAACCCTAGCCCGGAACCGAAGGCCACCACCAGCCCTAAAACTTAGCCACAAGCCGTAGCCTACTCCTGGCCCGGACGCTGGCACTGACCCGTGCGTCAGCACGTAGCCTGACCCTCCCACTTTTCCGTACCCTCACCTGTGCCCTAAGCCTTGCCGTTCCCTAACCCTAACCCTAGCCCGGAACGGAAACCCACCACCAGCCCTACACCGTACGCTACACCGTAGCCTACTCCTGGCTCGTACGCTGGCACTGACCCGTGCGTCAGCATGTAGCCTGACCCTCTCACGTTTCCATGCCCTCACATGTGCCCTAAGCCTTGACGTTCCCTATCCCTAACCCTAGCCCGGAACGCAAACCCACCACCAGCCCTACACCTTTCCCTACGCCGTAGCATACTCCTGGCCAATACGCTGGCACTGACCCGTGCGTCATCACGTAGCCTGACCCTCCCACTTTTCCGTACCCTCACCTGTGCCCTAAGCCTTGCCGTTCCCTTACCCTAACCCTAGCCCGGAACGGAAACCCACCACCCGCCCTACACCTTACCCTATGCCGTAGCCTACTCCTTGCCCGTACCCTGGCACTGACCCGTGCTTCAGCACGTAGCCATACACTCCCACGTTTCCGTACCCTCACATGTGCCCTAAGCCTTGCCATTCCCTAACCGTAACCGTAGCCCGGAACGAAAACCCACCACCAGCCCTAAACCTTACACTACGCCGTAGCCTACTCCTGGCCCTTACGCTGGCACTGACCCGTGCGTCAGCACGTAGCCTGACCCTCCCACGTTTCCGTACCCTCACCTGTGCCCTAAGCCTTGCCGTTCCCTAACCCTAACCCTAACTCGGAACGGAAAACCACCACCATCCCTAAACCTTTCCCTAGTGGGTAGCCTACTCCTCGCCCGTACGCTCGCACTGACCCGTGCGTCAACATGTAGTTTGACCCTCCCACGTTTCCGTACCCTCACGTGGGCCCTCAGCCTTGCCATTCCCTAACACTAACCTTAGCCCGGAAGGGAAACCCACCACCAGCCCTACACCTTACCGTATGCCGTAGCCTACACCTGGCCCATACGCGGGCACTGACCTGTGCTTCAGCACGTAGCCTGGCCATCCCACGTTTGCGGACCCTCACCTGTGCCCTAAGACTTGCCGTTCCATAACCCTAACCCTAGCCCGGAACGGAAACCCACCACCAGCCCTACACATTTCCCTACGCCGTAGCCTATTCCTGGCTCGTACGCAGGCACTGACACTTTCATCAGCACTTAGCCTGACCCTCCCACGTTTCTGTACCCTCACCTGTGCCCTAAGCCTTGCCGTTCACTAACCCTAACCCTAGACCGGAACGGAAAACCACCACCAGCCCTACAACTTACCCCCAAGCCGTAGCCTACTCCTGGCCGGTACGCTGGCACTGACACGTGCGTCAGCACGTAGCCTGACCCTGACACGTTTCCGTTCCCTCACCTGTGCCCTAAGACTTGCCGTTTCCTAACCCTAACCCTAGCCCGGAACGGACACCCACCATCAGCCCTACACTTTACCCTACGCCGTAGCCTACTCCTTGCCCGTACGCTGGCACTGACCCGTGTGTCAGCACGTAGCGTGACCTTCCCACGTTTCCGTACCCTCTCCTTAGCACTAAGCCTTGCCTTTCCGTAACCCTAACCGTAGCCCGGAACGGAAACCCACCACCAGCCCTACACCTTACCCCCAAGCCGTAGCCTACTCCTGGCCCGTACGTTGGCACTGACCCGTGCGTCAGCCCGTAGCCTGACCGGCCCACGTTTCCGTACCCTCACCTGTGCCCTAAGCCTTGCCTTTCCCTTACCCTAGGCCTAGCCCTGAACGGAAACCCACCACCAGCCCTAAAACTTACCCCCAAGCTGTAGCCTACTCTTGTCCCGTATGCTGGCACTGACCCGTGCGTCAGCATGTATCCTGACCCTCCCACGTTTCTGTACCCTCACCTGTGCCCTATGCCTTGCCGTTCCCTAACCCTAACCCTAGCACAGAACGGATACCCACCTCCAGCCCTATACCTTACCCTACGCTGTAGCCTACTGCTGGCCCGTATGCTGGCACTGACCCATGCGTAAGCACGTAGCCTGACCCTCCCACGTTTCCGTACCCTCACCTGTGCCCTAAGCCTTGACGTTCCCTAACCCTAACCCTAGCCCTGCAGGGAAACCCACCACCAGCCCTACACCTTACCCAACGCCGTAGCCTACTCCTGGCCCATACGCTGGCACTGACCCGTGAGTCAGCACGTAGCCTGACCCTACCACTTTTTTGTACCCTCACCTGTGCCCTAAGCCTTGCCGTTCCCTAACCCTAACCCTAGCCCGGAATGGAAACCCACCACCAGCCCTAAAACTTACCCCCATGCCATAGCCTACTCCGGGTCCGTACACAGGCACTGACCAGTGCGTCAGCACGTAGCCTGACCCTCCCACTTTTCCGTACCCTCAGCTAAGCCCTAAGCCTTGGCATTCAGTAACTCTAACCCAAGCCCGGAACGGAATCCCACCACCAGCCCTACACCTTAACGTATGCCGTAGCCTATTCCTGGCCCATACGTTGGCACTGACATGTGCGTCAGCACGTAGCCTGACCCTCCCACGTTTCGGTACCCTCACCTGTGCCCTAAGCCTTGCCGTTCCCTAACCCTAACCCTAGCCAGGAACGGAAACCCACAAGAAGCCCTACACCTTACCATACGCCGTAGCCCACTCCTGGCCCGTATGATGTCACTGACCCGTGAGGCAGCCCGTAGCCTGACTCTCCCATGTTTCCGTACCCTCACTTGTGCCCTAAGCCTTGCCGTTCCCTCACCATAACCCTAGCCAGGAACGGAAATCCACCAGCAGCCCTACACCTTACCCTACGCCGCAGCCTACTCCTGGCCCGTACGCTGGCTCTGACACGTGCGTCAGCACGTAGCCTGACCCTCACCCATTTCAGTACCCTCACATGTGCCCTAAGCCTTACCGTTCCCTAACCCTAAACCTAGTCCAGAACAGAAACCCACCACCAGCCCTACACCTAAACCCCAAGCCGTAGCCTACTACTAGCCGGTACGCTGGCACTGACCCGTGCATCAGCACATAGCCTGACCCTTCCACGTTTCTGTACCCTCACCTGTGCCCTAAGCCTTGCCGTTCCCTAACCCTAATCCTAGCCAGGAACGGAAACGCACCACCAGCCCTACAACTTAACCCCAAGCCGTAGGCTACTCCTGGACCTTACGCTGGCACTGACCAGTGCGTCAGCACGTAGCCTGACCCTCCCACGTTTCTGTATCCTCACCTGTGCCCTAAGCCTTGCCGTTCCCTAACCCTAACCCTAGCCCTGAACGGAAAACCACCACTAGCCCTACACTTTACCCAACGCCGTAGCCTACTCCTGGCCCGTACGCTGGCACTGACCCATGCGTCAGCAAATAGCCTGACCCTCCCACTCTTCCGTACCCTCACCTGTGCCCTAAGCCTTGCCGTTCCCTAACCCTAACCCTAGCCCGGTACAGAAACCCACCACCAGCCCTACACCTAAACCCCAAGCCGTAGCCTACTCCTGGCCCGTACGCTGGCACTGACCCGTGCGTCAGCAAGTAGCCTGACCCTCCCACGTTTCTGTATCCTCACCTGTGCCCTAAGCCTTGCCGTTCCCTAACCCTAACCCTAGCCCTGAAGGGAAATCCACCACAAGCCCTACACTTTACCCTACGCCGTAGCCTACTCCTGGCCCGTACGCTGGCTCTGACACATGCGTCAGCACGTAGCCTGACCCTCCCACGTTTCCGTACCCTCACCTGTGCCCTAAGCCTTGCCGTTCCCTAACCCTAACCCTAGCCCGGAACGGAAACCCACCACCAGCCCTACACCATACCCTACACCGTAGCCTACACCTGGCCCGTATGCTGGCACTGACCCGTGCGTCAGCATGTAGCCTGACCCTGTCACGTTTCCGTACCCTCACCTGTGCCCTAAGCCTTGCCGTTCCCTAACCCTAACCCTAAATCGGAACGGAAACCCACTACCATCCCTAAACCTTTCCCTAGTGGGTAGCCTACTCCTCGCCCGTACGCTCGCACTGACCCGTGCGTCAACATGTAGTTTGACCCTCCCACGTTTCCGTACCCTCACGTGGGCCCTCAGCCTTGCCATTCCCTAACACTAACCTTAGCCCGGAAGGGAAACCCAACACCAGCCCTAAACCTTACCCTATGCCGTAGCCTACACCTGGCGCATACGCGGGCACTGACCTGTGCTTCAGCACGTAGCCTGGCCATCCCACGTTTGCGGACCCTCACCTGTGCCCTAAGACTTGCCGTTCCCTAACCCTAACCCTAGCCCGGAACGGAAACCCACCACCAGCCCTACACATTTCCCTACGCCGTAGCCTATTCCTGGCTCGTACGCAGGCACTGACACTTTCATCAGCACTTAGCCTGACCCTCCCACGTTTCTGTACCCTCACCTGTGCCCTAAGCCTTGCCGTTCACTAACCCTAACCCTAGACCGGAACGGAAAAGCACCACCAGCCCTACAACTTACCCCCAAGCCGTAGCCTACTCCTGGCCCGTACGCTGGCACTGACCCGTGCATCAGCACGTAGCCTGACCCTCCCACGTTTCCGTACCATCACCTGTGCCCTAAGCCTTGCCGTTCCCTCACCCTCACCCTAGCCAGGAACAGAAACCCATCAGCAGCCCTACACATTACCCTACGCTGTAGCCTACTCCTGGCACGTACGCTGGCACTGACTCGTGCGTCAGCACGTAGCCTGATCCTCACACGTTTCCGTACCCTCACCTGTGCCCTAAGCCTTGCCGTTCCCTAACCCTAACCCTAGCCCGGAACGTAAACCCACCACCAGCCCTACACCTTACCCTATGCTGTAGCCTACACCTGGCCCGTATGCGGGCACTGACACGTGCGTCAGCACGTAGCCTGACCCTCCCACGTTTCCGTACCCTCACCTGTGCCCTAAGCCTTGCCGTTCCCTAACCCTAACCCTAGCCCGGCACGGAATCTCACCATCAGCTCTACACCATATCGTATGCCGTAGCCTAGTCCTGGCCCGTACACAGGCACTGACCCGTGTGTCAGCATGTAGCCTGACCCTCCCACGTTTCCGTACCCTCATCTGTGCCCTAAGCCTTGCCGTTCCCTAACCCTAACCCTAGCCCGGAACGGAAACCCACCACCAGCCCTACACCTTAACCTACGCCATAGCCTACTCCTGGACTGTACGGTGGCACTGCCCCTTGCGTCATCATGTAGCCTGACGCTCCCACGTTTCCGTACCCTCACCTCTGCCCTAAGCCTTGCCGTTCTGTAACCCTAACCCTAGCCCGGAACGGAAACCCACCACCAGCCCTACACCTTACCCCCAAGCCGTAGCCTACTCCTGGCACGTTCGGTGGCAGTAACCCTAGTATCAGCAAGTAGCCTGACCCTCCCACGTTTCTGTACCCTCACCCGTGCCCTAAGCCTTGCCGTTCCGTAACCCTAACCCTAGCCCGGAACGGAAACCCACCACCAGCCCTACACCTTACCCCCAAGCCGTAGCGTACTCCTGGCCCATATGCTGGCACTGACCCGTGCGTCAGCACGTAGCGTGACCCTCCCACGTTTCCGTACCCTCACCTGTGCCCTAAGCCTTGCCGTTCCCTAACCCTAACCCTAGCCCGGAACGGAAACCCACCACTAGCCCTACACCTTACCCTATGCTGTAGCCTACACATGGCCCGTACGCGGGCACTGACCCTTGCGTCAGCACGTAGGCTGACCCTCCCACGTTTCTGTACCCTCACCTGTGCCCTAAGCCTTGCCGTTCCCTAACCCTAACCCTAGCCCGGAACCGAAAGCCACCACTAGCCCTAAAACTTAGCCACAAGCCGTAGCCTACTCCTGGCCCGGACGCTGGCACTGACCCGTGCGTCAGCACGTAGCCTGACCCTCCCACTTTTCCGTACCCTCACCTGTGCCCTAAGCCTTGCCCTTCCCTAATCCTAACCCTAGCCCGGAACGGAAACCCACCACCAGCCCTACACCGTACGCTACACCGTAGCCTACTCCTGGCTCGTACGCTGGCACTGACCCGTGCGTCAGCATGTAGCCTGACCCTCTCACGTTTCCATGCCCTCACATGTGCCCTAAGCCTTGACGTTCCCTATCCCTAACCCTAGCCCGGAACGCAAACCCACCACCAGCCCTACACCTTTCCCTACGCCGTAGCATACTCCTGGCCAATACGCTGGCACTGACCCGTGCGTCATCACGTAGCCTGACCCTCCCACTTTTCCGTACCCTCACCTGTGCCCTAAGCCTTGCCGTTCCCTTACCCTAACCCTAGCCCGGAACGGAAACCCACCACCCGCCCTACACCTTACCGTATGCCGTAGCCTACTCCTTGCCCGTACCCTGGCACTGACCCGTGCTTCAGCACGTAGCCATACACTCCCACGTTTCCGTACCCTCACATGTGCCCTAAGCCTTGCCATTCCCTAACCGTAACCGTAGCCCGGAACGGACACCCACCATCAGCCCTACACTTTACCTACGCCGTAGCCTACTCCTGGCCCGTACGCTGGCACTGACCCGTGTGTCAGCACGTAGCGTGACCTTCCCACGTTTCCGTACCCTCTCCTTAGCACTAAGCCTTGCCTTTCCGTAACCCTAAACGTAGCCCGGAACGGAAACCCACCACCAGCCCTACACCTTACCCCCAAGCCGTAGCCTACTCCTGGCCCGTACGTTGGCACTGACCCGTGCGTCAGCACGTAGCCTGACCGGCCCACGTTTCCGTACCCTCACCTGTGCCCTAAGCCTTGCCGTTCCCTTACCCTAGGCCTAGCCCTGAACGGAAACCCACCACCAGCCCTAAAGCTTACCCCCAAGCTGTAGCCTACTCTTGTCCCGTATGCTGGCACTGACCCGTGCGTCAGCATGTATCCTGACCCTCCCACGTTTCCGTACCCTCACCTGTGCCCTATGCCTTGCCGTTCCCTAACCCTAACCCTAGCACAGAACGGATACCCACCTCCAGCCCTATACCTTACCCTACGCTGTAGCCTACTGCTGGCCCGTATGCTGGCACTGACCCATGCGTAAGCACGTAGCCTGACCCTCCCACGTTTCCGTACCCTCACCTGTGCCCTAAGCCTTGACGTTCCCTAACCCTAACCCTAGCCCTGCAGGGAAACCCACCACCAGCCCTACACCTTACCCAACGCCGTAGCCTACTCCTGGCCCATACGCTGGCACTGACCCGTGAGTCAGCACGTAGCCTGACCCTCCCACGTTACTGTAACCTCACCTGTGCCCTAAGCCTTGCCGTTCCCTCACCCTAACCCTAGCCAGGAACGGAAACCCACCAGCCGCCCTACACATTACCCTACGCCGTAGCCTACTCCTGGCTCGTACGCTGGCACTGACCCGTGCGTCTGCACGTAGGCTGACCCTCACACGTTTCCGTACCCTCACCTGTGCCCTAAGCGTTGCCGTTCCCTAACCCTAACCCTAGTCCGGAACGGAAACCCACCACCAGCCCTACAGCTTACCACCAAGCCATAGCCTATTCCTGGCCCGTACGCTGGCACTGACCCGTGTGTCAGCATGTAGCCTGAACCTCCCACGTTTCCGTACCCTCACCTGTGCCCTAAGCCTTGCCGTTCCCTAACCCTAACCCTAGCCCGGAACGGAAACCCACCACCAGCCCTACACCTAACCCCCAAGCCGTAGCCTACTCCTGGCTGGTACGCTGCCACTGACCCGTGCATCGACACATAGCCTGACCCTCCCCCGTTTCCGTACTCTCACCTGTTCCCTAAGCCTTGACGATCCCTAACCCTAACCCTAGCCCGGAATGGAAACCCACCACCAGCCCTACACATTTCCCTACGACGTAGCCTACTCCTGGCCCGTACGCTGGCACGGACCCATGCATCAGCACGTAGCCTGAACCTCCAACTTTTCTGTACCCTCACCTGTGCCCTAAGCCTTGACGTTCCCTAACACTAACCCTAGCCCGGAACGGAAACCCACCACCAGCCCTACACCTTACCCTACGCCGTAGCCTACACCTGGCCCGTACGTTGGCACTGACCCGTGCGTCAGCACGTAGCCTGATCTGCCCACGTTTCCATACCCTCACCTGTGCCCTAAGCCTTGCCGTTCCCTTACCCTAACCGTAGCCCGGAACGGAAACCCACCACCAGCCCTACAACTTACCCCCAAGATGTAGCCTACTCCTGGCCCGTATGCTGGCACTGACCCGTGCGTCAGCACGTAGCCTGACCTGCCCACGTTTCCGTACCCTCACCTGTGCCCTAAGCCTTGCCGTTCCCTTACCCTAACCGTAGCCCGGAACGGAAACCCACCACCAGCCCTACAACTTACCCCCAAGATGTAGCCTACTCCTGGCCCGTATGCTGGCACTGACCCGTGCGTCAGCACGTAGCCTGACCCTCCCACGTTTCCGTACCCTCACCTGTGCCCTAAGCCTTGCCGTTCCCTAACCCTAACCCTAGCCCGGAATGGAAACCCACCACCAGCCCTAAACTTTACCCACAAGCCGTAGCCTACACCTGGCCCGTATGCTGGCACTGACCCGTGCGTCAGCACGTAGCCTGACCCTCCCACGTTTACGTACACTCACCTGTGCCCTAAGCCTTGCCGTTCCCTAACCCTAACCCTAGCCCGGAACGGAAACCCACCACCAGCCCTATACCTTACCCTACGCTGTAGCCTACTGCTGGCCCATACGCTGGCACTGAGTCATGCGTAAGCACGTAGCCTGACGCTCCCACGTTTCCGTTCCCTCACCTGTGCACTAAGCCTTGACGTTCCCTAGCCCTAACCCTAGCCCGGAACGGAAACCCACCACCAGCCCTAGACCTTACCCTACGGCGTAGCCTACTCCTGGCCTGTACGCTGACACTGACACGTGCGTCAGCACGTAGCCTGACCCTCCTACGTTTCCGTACCCTCACCTGTGCCCTAAGCCTTGCCGTTCCCTAACCCTAACCCTAGCCCCGAACGGAAAACCACCACCAGCCCTAAACCTTTCCCTACGCCGTAGCCTACTCCTGGCCCGTACGCTGGCACTGACCCGTGCGTCAGCATGTAGTCTGACCCCCACACGTTTCCGTACCCTCACCTGTGCCCTAAGCCTTGCCGTTCCCTAACCCTAACCCTAGCCCGTAACGGAAACCCACCACAAGCCCTACACCTTACCCTATGCCGTAGCCTACTCCTGGCCCGAACGCTGGCACTGACCCGTGGGTCAGCACGTAGCCTGACCCTCCCACATTTCCGTACCCTCACCTGTGCCCTAAGCCTTGCTGTTCCCTAACCCTAACCCTAGTACGGAACGGAAAACCATCACCAGCCCTACACCTAACCTCCAAGCCATAGCCTAATTATGGCCCGTACGCTGGCACTGACCCGTGCGTCAGCACGTAGCCTGACCCTCCCACGGTTCCGTACCATCACATTTGCCCTAAGCCTTGCCGTTCCCTAACCCTAACCCTAGCCCGGTACAGAAACCCACCACCAGCCCTACACCTAACCCCCAAGCCGTAGCCTACTCCTGGCCGGTACGATTGCACTGACCCTTGCGTCAGCACGTAGCCTGACCCTCCCACGTTTCTGTATCCTCACCTGTGCCCTAAGCCTTGCCGTTCCCTAACCCTAACCCTAGCCCTGAACGGAAAACCACCACTAGCCCTACACTTTACCCTACGCCGTAGCCTACTCCTGGCCCGTACGCTGGCACTGACCCGTGCGTCAGCAAATAGCCTGACCCTCCCACTCTTCCGTACCCTCACCTGTGCCCTAAGCCTTGCCGTTCCGTAACCCTAACCCTAGCCCGGTACAGAAACCCACCACCAGCCCTACACCTAAACCCCAAGCCGTAGCCTACTCCTGGCCCGTACGCTGGCACTGACCCGTGCGTCAGCAAGTAGCCTGACCCTCCCACGTTTCTGTATCCTCACCTGTGCCCTAAGCCTTGCCGTTCCCTAACCCTAACCCTAGCCCTGAAGGGAAATCCACCACCAGCCCTACACTTTACCCTACGCCGTAGCCTACTCCTGGCCCGTACGCTGGCTCTGACACATGCGTCAGCACGTAGCCTGACCCTCCCACGTTTCCGTACCCTCACCTGTGCCCTAAGCCTTGCCGTTCCCTAACCCTAACCCTAGCCCGGAACGGAAACCCACCACCAGCCCTACACCATACCCTACACCGTAGCCTACTCCTGGCCCGTATGCTGGCACTGACCCGTGCGTCAGCATGTAGCCTGACCCTGTCACGTTTCCGTACCCTCACCTGTGCCCTAAGCCTTGCCGTTCCCTAACCCTAACCCTAGCCCGGAACGCAAACCCACCACCAGCCCTACACTTTACCCTACGCCGTAGCCTACTCCTGGCCCGTACACTGGCACTGACCCGTGTGTCAGCACGTAGCGTGACCTTCCCACGTTTCCGTACCCTCTGCGTAGCACTAAGCCTTGCCTTTCCGTAACCCTAACCCTAGCCCGGAACGGAAACCCACCACCAGCCCTACACATTACCCCCAAGCCGTAGCCTACTCCTGGCCCGTACGTTGGCACTGACCCGTGCGTCAGCACGTAGCCTGACCGGCCCACGTTTCCGTACCCTCACCTGTGCCCTAAGCCTTGCCGTTCCCTTACCCTAGGCCTAGCCCGGAACGGAAACCCACCACCAGCCCTAAACCTTACCCCCAAGCTGTAGCCTACACCTGGCCCGTATGCTGGCACTGACCCGTGCGTCAGCATGTAGCCTGACCCTCCCACGTTTCCGTACCCTCACCTGTGCCCTATGCCTTGCCGTTCCCTAACCCTAACCCTAGCACAGAACGGATACCCACCTCCAGCCCTATACCTTACCCTACGCTGTAGCCTACTGCTGGCCCGTATGCTGGCACTGACCCATGCGTAAGCACGTAGCCTGACCCTCCCACGTTTCCGTACCCTCACCTGTGCCCTAAGCCTTGACGTTCCCTAACCCTAACCCTAGCCCTGCAGGGAAACCCACCACCAGCCCTACACCTTACCCAACACCGTAGCCTACTCCTGGCCCATACGCTGGCACTGACCCGTGCGTCAGCACGTAGCCTGACCCTACCACTTTTTTGTACCCTCACCTGTGCCCTAAGCCTTGCCGTTCCCTAACCCTAACCCTAGCCCGGAATGGAAACCCACCACCAGCCCTAAAACTTACCCCCATGCCATAGCCTACTCCGGGCCCGTACACAGGCACTGACCCGTGCGTCAGCACGTAGCCTGACCCTCCCACTTTTCCGTACCCTCAGCTAAGCCCTAAGCCTTGGCATTCAGTAACTCTAACCCAAGCCCGGAACGGAATCCCACCACCAGCCCTAAACCTTACCCTACGCCGCAGCCTACTCCTGGCCCGTACGCTGGCTCTGACACGTGCGTCAGCACGTAGCCTGACCCTCACCCATTTCAGTACCCTCACATGTGCCCTAAGCCTTACCGTTCCCTAACCCTAAACCTAGTCCAGAACAGAAACCCACCACCAGCCCTACACCTAACCCCCAAGCCGTAGCCTACTACTAGCCGGTACGCTGGCACTGACCCGTGCATCAGCACATAGCCTGACCCTTCCACGTTTCTGTACCCTCACCTGTGCCCTAAGCCTTGCCGTTCCCTAACCCTAATCCTAGCCAGGAACGGAAACCCACCACCAGCCCTACAACTTACCCCCAAGCCGTAGGCTACTCCTGGACCTTACGCTGGCACTGACCAGTGCGTCAGCACGTAGCCTGACCCTCCCACGTTTGCGGACCCTCACCTGTGCCCTAAGCCTTGCCATTCCCTAACCCTAACCCTAGCCCGGAACGGAAACCCACCACCAGCCCTAAAACTTTCCCTACGACGTAGCCTATTCCTGGCCCCTACGCAGGCACTGACACTTTCATCAGCACGTAGCCTGACCCTCCCACGTTTCCGTACCCTCACCTGTGCCCTAAGCCTTGCCGTTCCCTAACCCTAACCCTAGCCTGGAACGGAAACCCACCACCAGCCCTACATCTTACCCCCAAGCCGTAGCCTACTCCTGGCCCATACGCTGGCACTGACCTGTGCGTCAGCATGTAGCCTGAACTTCCCACATTACCGTAACCTCACCTGTGCCCTAAGCCTTGCCGTTCCCTAACCCTAAACCTAGTACGGAACGGAAACACACCACCAGCCCTACACCTAACCCCCAAGACATAGCCTACTCCTGGCACGTACGCTGGCACTGACCCGTGCGTCAGCACGTAGCCTGACCCTCCCACATTTCCGTACCCTCACCTGTGCCCTAAGCCTTGCTGTTCCCTAACACTAACCCTAGCCTGGAACGGAAACACACCACCAACCCTACACCTAACCACCAAGCCGTAGCCTACTCCTGGCCGGTACGCTGGCACTGATATGTGCCTCAGCATGTAGCCTGACCCTCCCACGTTTCCGTAACCTCACCTGTGCCCTACGCTTTGCCATTCCCTAACCCTAACTGTAGCCCGAAAGGGAAACAGCCCTACACCTTACCGTACGCCGTAGCCTACTCCTGGACGGTACGCTGGCACTGACACGTGCATAAGCATGTAGCCTGACACTCCCACGTTTCCGTACCCTCACCTGTGCCCTAAGCCTTGCCGTTCCCTAACCCTAACCCAAGCCGGAACGGAATCCCACCACCAGCCCTACACCTTACCGTATGCCGTAGCCTATACCTGGCCCGTACGCTGGCACTGACACGTGCGTCAGCATGTAGCCTGACCCTCACACGTTTCCGTACCCTCACCTGTGCCCTAAGCCTTGCCGTTCCCTAACCCTAACACTAGCCCGGAACGGAAACCCACCACAAGCCCTACACCTTACCATACGCCATAGCCTACTCCTGGCCCGTACGCTGGCCCTGACCCGTGAGTCAGCACGTAGCCTGACCCTCCCACGTTACTGTAACCTCACCTGTGCCCTAAGCCTTGCCGTTCCCTCACCCTAACCCTAGCCAGGAACGGAAACCCACCAGCCGCCCTACACTGTACCCTACGCCGTAGCCTACTCCTGGCTCGTACGCTGGCACTGACCCGTGCGTCTGCACGTAGCCTGACCCTCACACGTTTCCGTACCCTCACCTGTGCCCTAAGCGTTGCCGTTCCCTAACCCTAACCCTAGTCCGGAACGGAAACCCACCACCAGCCCTACAGCTTACCACCAAGCCATAGCCTATTCCTGGCCCGTACGCTGGCACTGACCCATGTGTCAGCATGTAGCCTGAACCTCCCACGTTTCCGTACCCTCACCTGTGCCCTAAGCCTTGCCGTTCCCTAACCCTAACCCTAGCCCGGAACGGAAACCCACCACCAGCCCTACACCTAACCCCCAAGCCGTAGCCTACTCCTGGCTGGTACGCTGCCACTGACCCGTGCATCGACACATAGCCTGACCCTCCCCCGTTTCCGTACTCTCACCTGTGCCCTAAGCCTTGACGTTCCCTAACCCTAACCCTAGCCCGGAATGGAAACCCTCCACCAGCCCTACACATTTCCCTACGACGTAGCCTAATCCTGGCCCGTACGCTGGCACTGACCCATGCATCAGCACGTAGCCTGAACCTCCAACTTTTCTGTACCCTCACCTGTGCCCTAAGCCTTGACGTTCCCTAACACTAACCCTAGCCCGGAACGGAAACCCACCACCAGCCCTACACATTACCCTACGCCGTAGCCTACACCTGGCCCGTACGTTGGCACTGACCCGTGCGTCAGCACGTAGCCTGACCTGCCCACGTTTCCATACCCTCACCTGTGCCCTAAGCCTTGCCGTTCCCTTACCCTAACCGTAGCCCGGAACGGAAACCCACCACCAGCCCTACAACTTACCCCCAAGATGTAGCCTACTCCTGGCCCGTATGCTGGCACTGACCCGTGCGTCAGCACGTAGCCTGACCTGCCCACGTTTCCGTACCCTCACCTGTGCCCTAAGCCTTGCCGTTCCCTTACCCTAACCGTAGCCCGGAACGGAAACCCACCACCAGCCCTACAACTTACCCCCAAGATGTAGCCTACTCCTGGCCCGTATGCTGGCACTGACCCGTGCGTCAGCACGTAGCCTGACCCTCCCACGTTTCCGTACCCTCACCTGTGCCCTAAGCCTTGCCGTTCCCTAACCCTAACCCTAGCCCGGAATGGAAACCCACCACCAGCCCTAAACTTTACCCACAAGCCGTAGCCTACACCTGGCCCGTATGCTGGCACTGACCCGTGCGTCAGCACGTAGCCTGACCCTCCCACGTTTACGTACACTCACCTGTGCCCTAAGCCTTGCCGTTCCCTAACCCTAACCCTAGCCCGGAACGGAAACCCACCACCAGCCCTATACCTTACCCTACGCTGTAGCCTACTGCTGGCCCATACGCTGGCACTGACTCATGCGTAAGCACGTACCCTAACGCTCCCACGTTTCCGTTCCCTCACCTGTCCACTAAGCCTTGACGTTCCCTAACCCTAACCCTAGCCCGGAATGGAAACCCACCACCAGCCCTAGACCTTACCCTACGGCGTAGCCTACTCCTGGCCCGTACGCTGGCACTGACCCGTGCGTCAGCATGTAGTCTGACCCCCACACGTTTCCGTACCCTCACCTGGGCCCTAAGCCTTGCCGTTCCCTAACCCTAACCCTAGCCCGGAACGGAAACCCACCACAAGCCCTACACCTTACCCTATGCCGTAGCCTACTCCTGGCCCGAACGCTGGCACTGACCCGTGCGTCAGCACGTAGCCTGACCTTCCCACATTTCCGTACCTTCACCTGTGCCGTAAGCCTTGCTGTTCCCTAACCCTAACCCTAGTACGGAACGGAAAACCATCACCAGCCCTACACCTAACCTCCAAGCCATAGCCTAATTATGGCCCGTACGCTGGCACTGACCCGTGCGTCAGCACGTAGCCTGACCCTCCCACGGTTCCGTACCATCACATTTGCCCTAAGCCTTGCCGTTCCCTAACCCTAACCCTAGCCCGGTACAGAAACCCACCACCAGCCCTACACCTAACCCCCAAGCCGTAGCCTACTCCTGGCCGGTACGATTGCACTGACCCTTGCGTCAGCACGTAGCCTGACCCTCCCACGTTTCTGTATCCTCACCTGTGCCCTAAGCCTTGCCGTTCCCTAACCCTAACCCTAGCCCTGAACGGAAAACCACCACTAGCCCTACACTTTACCCTACGCCGTAGCCTACTCCTGGCCCGTACGCTGGCACTGACCCGTGCGTCAGCAAATAGCCTGACCCTCCCACTCTTCCGTACCCTCACCTGTGCCCTAAGCCTTGCCGTTCCGTAACCCTAACCCTAGCCCGGTACAGAAACCCACCACCAGCCCTACACCTAAACCCCAAGCCGTAGCCTACTCCTGGCCCGTACGCTGGCACTGACCCGTGCGTCAGCAAGTAGCCTGACCCTCCCACGTTTCTGTATCCTCACCTGTGCCCTAAGCCTTGCCGTTCCCTAACCCTAACCCTAGCCTTGAAGAGAAAACCACCACCATCCCTACACTTTACCCTACGCCGTAGCCTACTCCTGGCCCGTACGCTGGCTCTGACACATGCGTCAGCACGTAGCCTGACCCTCCCACGTTTCCGTACCCTCACCTGTGCCCTAAGTCTTGCCGTTCCCTAACCCTAACCCTAGCCCGGAACGGAAACCCACCACCAGCTTTACACCATACCCTACACCGTAGCCTACTCCTGGCCCGTATGCTGGCACTGACCCGTGCGTCAGCATGTAGCCTGACCCTCTCACGTTTCCGTACCCTCACCTGTGCCCTAAGCCTTGACGTTCCCTAACCCTAACCCTAGCCCGGAACGCAAACCCACCACCAGCCCTACACTTTACCCTACGCCGTAGCCTACTCCTGGCCCGTACGCTGGCACTGACCCGTGTGTCAGCACGTAGCGTGACCTTCCCACGTTTCCGTACCCTCTCCTTAGCACTAAGCCTTGCCTTTCCGTAACCCTAACCCTAGCCCGGGACGGAAACCCACCACCAGCCCTACACCTTACCCCCAAGCCGTAGCCTACTCCTGGCCCGTACGTTGGCACTGACCCGTGCGTCAGCACGTAGCCTGACCGGCCCACGTTTCCGTACCCTCACCTGTGCCCTAAGCCTTGCCGTTCCCTTACCCTAGGCCTAGCCCGGAACGGAAACCCACCACCAGCCCTAAACCTTACCCCCAAGCTGTAGCCTACACCTGGCCCGTATGCTGGCACTGACCCATGCGTCAGCATGTAGCCTGACCCTCCCACGTTTCCGTACCCTCACCTGTGCCCTATGCCTTGCCGTTCCCTAACCCTAACCCTAGCACAGAACGGATACCCACCTCCAGCCCTATACCTTACCCTACGCTGTAGCCTACTGCTGGCCCGTATGCTGGCACTGACCCATGCGTAAGCACGTAGCCTGACCCTCCCACGTTTCCGTACCCTCACCTGTGCCCTAAGCCTTGACGTTCCCTAACCCTAACCCTAGACCTGCAGGGAAACCCACCACCAGCCCTACACCTTACCCAACGCCGTAGCCTACTCCTGGCCCATACGCTGGCACTGACCCGTGCGTCAGCACGTAGCCTGACCCTACCACTTTTTTGTACCCTCACCTGTGCCCTAAGCCTTGCCGTTCCCTAACCCTAACCCTAGCCCGGAATGGAAACCCACCACCAGCCCTAAAACTTACCCCCATGCCATAGCCTACTCCGGGCCCGTACACAGGCACTGACCCGTGCGTCAGCACGTAGCCTGACCCTCCCACTTTTCCGTACCCTCAGCTAAGCCCTAAGCCTTGGCATTCAGTAACTCTAACCCAAGCCCGGAACGGAATCCCACCACCAGCCCTACACCTTAACGTATGCCGTAGCCTATTCCTGGCCCATACGTTGGCACTGACATGTGCGTCAGCACGTAGCCTGACCCTCCCACGTTTCGGTACCCTCACCTGTGCCCTAAGCCTTGCCGTTCCCTAACCCTAACCCTAGCCAGGAACGGAAACCCACAAGAAGCCCTACACCTTACCATACGCCGTAGCCCACTCCTGGCCCGTATGATGTCACTGACCCGTGAGGCAGCCCGTAGCCTGACTCTCCCATGTTTCCGTACCCTCACCTGTGCCCTAAGCCTTGCCGTTCCCTCACCATAACCCTAGCCAGGAACGGAAATCCACCAGCAGCCCTACACCTTACCCTACGGCGCAGCCTACTCCTGGCCCGTACGCTGGCTCTGACACGTGCGTCAGCACGTAGCCTGACCCTCACCCATTTCAGTACCCTCACATGTGCCCTAAGACTTACCGTTCCCTAACCCTAAACCTAGTCCAGAACAGAAACCCACCACCAGCCCTACACCTAACCCCCAAGCCGTAGCCTACTACTAGCCGGTACGCTGGCACTGACCCGTGCATCAGCACATAGCCTGACCCTTCCACGTTTCTGTACCCTCACCTGTGCCCTAAGCCTTGCCGTTCCCTAACCCTAATCCTAGCCAGGAACGGAAACCCACCACCAGCCCTACAACTTACCCCCAAGCCGTAGGCTACTCCTGGACCTTACGCTGGCACTGACCAGTGCGTCAGCACGTAGCCTGACCCTCCCACGTTTGCGGACCCTCACCTGTGCCCTAAGCCTTGCCATTCCCTAACCCTAACCCTAGCCCGGAACGGAAACCCACCACCAGCCCTAAAACTTTCCCTACGACGTAGCCTATTCCTGGCCCCTACGCAGGCACTGACACTTTCATCAGCACGTAGCCTGACCCTCCCACGTTTCCGTACCCTCACCTGTGCCCTAAGCCTTGCCGTTCCCTAACCCTAACCCTAGCCTGGAACGGAAACCCACCACCAGCCCTACATCTTACCCCCAAGCCGTAGCCTACTCCTGGCCCATACGCTGGCACTGACCTGTGCGTCAGCATGTAGCCTGAACTTCCCACATTACCGTAACCTCACCTGTGCCCTAAGCCTTGCCGTTCCCTAACCCTAAACCTAGTACGGAACGGAAACACACCACCAGCCCTACACCTAACCCCCAAGACATAGCCTACTCCTGGCACGTACGCTGGCACTGACCCGTGCGTCAGCACGTAGCCTGACCCTCCCACATTTCCGTACCCTCACCTGTGCCCTAAGCCTTGCTGTTCCCTAACACTAACCCTAGCCTGGAACGGAAACACACCACCAACCCTACACCTAACCACCAAGCCGTAGCCTACTCCTGGCCGGTACGCTGGCACTGATATGTGCCTCAGCATGTAGCCTGACCCTCCCACGTTTCCGTAAACTCACCTGTGCCCTACGCTTTGCCATTCCCTAACCCTAACTGTAGCCCGAAAGGGAAACAGCCCTACACCTTACCGTATGCCGTAGCCTACTCCTGGACAGTACGCTGGCACTGACACGTGCATCAGCATGTAGCCTGACCCTCCCACGTTTCCGTACCCTCACCTGTGCCCTAAGCCTTGCCGTTCCCTAACCCTAACCCAAGCCAGAACGGAATCCCACCACCAGCCCTAAACCTTACCGTATGCCGTAGCCTATAACTGGCCCGTACGCTGGCACTGACACGTGCGTCAGCATGTAGCCTGACCCTCACACGTTTCCGTACCCTCACCTGTGCCCTAAGCCTTGCCGTTCCCTAATCCTAACACTAGCCCGGAACGGAAACCCACCAGCCGCCCTACACTTTACCCTACGCCGTAGCCTACTCCTGGCTCGTACGCTGGCACTGACCCGTGCGTCTGCACGTAGGCTGACCCTCACACGTTTCCGTACCCTCACCTGTGCCCTAAGCGTTGCCGTTCCCTAACCCTAACCCTAGTCCGGAACGGAAACCCACCACCAGCCCTACAGCTTACCACCAAGCCATAGCCTATTCCTGGCCCGTACGCTGGCACTGACCCATGTGTCAGCATGTAGCCTGAACCTCCCACGTTTCCGTACCCTCACCTGTGCCCTAAGCCTTGCCGTTCCCTAACCCTAACCCTAGCCCGGAACGGAAACCCACCACCAGCCCTACACCTAACCCCCAAGCCGTAGCCTACTCCTGGCTGGTACGCTGCCACTGACCCGTGCATCGACACATAGCCTGACCCTCCCCCGTTTCCGTACTCTCACCTGTGCCCTAAGCCTTGACGTTCCCTAACCCTAACCCTAGCCCGGAATGGAAACCCACCACCAGCCCTACACATTTCCCTACGACGTAGCCTACTCCTGGCCCGTACGCTGGCACTGACCCATGCATCAGCACGTAGCCTGAACCTCCAACTTTTCTGTACCCTCACCTGTGCCCTAAGCCTTGACGTTCCCTAACACTAACCCTAGCCCGGAACGGAAACCCACCACCAGCCCTACACCTTACCCTACGCCGTAGCCTACACCTGGCCCGTACGTTGGCACTGACCCGTGCGTCAGCACGTAGCCTGACCTGCCCACGTTTCCATACCCTCACCTGTGCCCTAAGCCTTGCCGTTCCCTTACCCTAACCGTAGCCCGGAACGGAAACCCACCACCAGCCCTACAACTTACCCCCAAGATGTAGCCTACTCCTGGCCCGTATGCTGGCACTGACCCGTGCGTCAGCATGTAGCCTAACCTGCCCACGTTTCCGTACCCTCACCTGTGCCCTAAGCCTTGCCGTTCCCTTACCCTAACCGTAGCCCGGAACGGAAACCCACCACCAGCCCTACAACTTACCCCCAAGATGTAGCCTACTCCTGGCCCGTATGCTGGCACTGACCCGTGCGTCAGCACGTAGCCTGACCCTCCCACGTTTCCGTACCCTCACCTGTGCCCTAAGCCTTGCCGTTCCCTAACCCTAACCCTAGCCCGGAACGGAAACCCACCACCAGCCCTAAACTTTACCCACAAGCCGTAGCCTACACCTGGCCCGTATGCTGGCACTGACCGGTGCGGCAGCACGTAGCCTGACCCTCCCACGTTTACGTACACTCACCTGTGCCCTAAGCCTTGCCGTTCCCTAACCCTAACCCTAGCCCGGAACGGAAACCCCCCACCAGCCCTATACCTTACCCTACGCTGTAGCCTACTGCTGGCCCATACGCTGGCACTGAGTCATGCGTAAGCACGTAGCCTGACGCTCCCACGTTTCCGTTCCCTCACCTGTGCACTAAGCCTTGACGTTCCCTAACCCTAACCCTAGCCCGGAACGGAAACCCACCACCAGCCCTAGACCTTACCCTACAGCGTAGCCTACTCCTGGCCTGTACGCTGACACTGACACGTGCGTCAGCACGTAGCCTGACCCTCCTACGTTTCCGTACCCTCACCTGTGCCCTAAGCCTTGCCGTTCCCTAACCCTAAACCTAGCCCGGAACGGAAAACCACCACCAGCCCTAAACCTTTCCCTACGCCGTAGCCTACTCCTGGCCCGTACGCTGGCACTGACCCGTGCGTCAGCATGTAGTCTGACCCCCACACGTTTCCGTACCCTCACCTGGGCCCTAAGCCTTGCCGTTCCCTAACCCTAACCCTAGCCCGGAACGGAAACCCACCACAAGCCCTACACCTTACCCTATGCCGTAGCCTACTCCTGGCCCGAACGCTGGCACTGACCCGTGCGTCAGCACGTAGCCTGACCTTCCACATTTCCGTACCTTCACCTGTGCCGTAAGCCTTGCTGTTCCCTAACCCTAACCCTAGTACGGAACGGAAAACCATCACCAGCCCTACACCTAACCTCCAAGCCATAGCCTAATTATGGCCCGTACGCTGGCACTGACCCGTGCGTCAGCACGTAGCCTGACCCTCCCACGGTTCCGTACCATCACATTTGCCCTAAGCCTTGCCGTTCCCTAACCCTAAACCTAGCCCGGTACAGAAACCCACCACCAGCCCTACACCTAACCCCCAAGCCGTAGCCTACTCCTGGCCGGTACGATTGCACTGACCCTTGCGTCAGCACGTAGCCTGACCCTCCCACGTTTCTGTATCCTCACCTGTGCCCTAAGCCTTGCCGTTCCCTAACCCTAACCCTAGCCCTGAACGGAAAACCACCACTAGCCCTACACTTTACCCTACGCCGTAGCATACTCCTGGCCCGTACGCTGGCACTGACCCGTGCGTCAGCAAATAGCCTGGCCCTCCCACTCTTCCGTACCCTCAACTGTGCCCTAAGCCTTGCCGTTCCGTAACCCTAACCCTAGCCCGGTACAGAAACCCACCACCAGCCCTACACCTAAACCCCAAGCCGTAGCCTACTCCTGGCCCGTACGCTGGCACTGACCCGTGCGTCAGCAAGTAGCCTGACCCTCCCACGTTTCTGTATCCTCACCTGTGCCCTAAGCCTTGCCGTTCCCTAACCCTAACCCTAGCCCTGAAGGGAAATCCACCACCAGCCCTACACTTTACCCTACGCCGTAGCCTACTCCTGGCCCGTACGCTGGCACTGACCCGTGCGTCAGCACGTAGCCTGACCCTCCCACGTTTCCGTACCCTCACCTGTGCCCTAAGCCTTGCCGTTCCCTAACCCTAACCCTAGCCCGGAACGGAAACCCACCACCAGCCGTACACCATACCCTACACCGTAGCCTACTCCTGGCCCGTATGCTGGCACTGACCCGTGCGTCAGCATGTAGCCTGAACCTGTCACGTTTCCGTACCCTCACCTGTGCCCTAAGCCTTGACGTTCCCTAACCCTAACCCTAGCCCGGAACGCAAACCCACCACCAGCCCTACACTTTACCCTACGCCGTAGCCTACTCCTGGCCCGTACACTGGCACTGACCCGTGTGTCAGCACGTAGCGTGACCTTCCCACGTTTCCGTACCCTCTGCGTAGCACTAAGCCTTGCCTTTCCGTAACCCTAACCCTAGCCCGGAACGGAAACCCACCACCAGCCCTACACCTTACCCCCAAGCCGTAGCCTACTCCTGGCCCGTACGTTGGCACTGACCCGTGCGTCAGCACGTAGCCTGACCGGCCCACGTTTCCGTACCCTCACCTGTGCCCTAAGCCTTGCCGTTCCCTTACCCTAGGCCTAGCCCGGAACGGAAACCCACCACCAGCCCTAAACCTTACCCCCAAGCTGTAGCCTACACCTGGCCCGTATGCTGGCACTTACCCGTGCGTCAGCATGTAGCCTGACCCTCCCACGTTTCCGTACCCTCACCTGTGCCCTATGCCTTGCCGTTCCCTAACCCTAACCCTAGCACAGAACGGATACCCACCTCCAGCCCTATACCTTACCCTACGCTGTAGCCTACTGCTGGCCCGTATGCTGGCACTGACCCATGCGTAAGCACGTAGCCTGACCCTCCCACGTTTCCGTACCCTCACCTGTGCCCTAAGCCTTGACGTTCCCTAACCCTAACCCTAGCCCTGCAGGGAAACCCACCACCAGCCCTACACCTTACCCAACACCGTAGCCTACTCCTGGCCCATACGCTGGCACTGACCCGTGCGTCAGCACGTAGCCTGACCCTACCACTTTTTTGTACCCTCACCTGTGCCCTAAGCCTTGCCGTTCCCTAACCCTAACCCTAGCCCGGAATGGAAACCCACCACCAGCCCTAAAACTTACCCCCATGCCATAGCCTACTCCGGGCCCGTACACAGGCACTGACCCGTGCGTCAGCACGTAGCCTGACCCTCCCACTTTTCCGTACCCTCAGCTAAGCCCTAAGCCTTGGCATTCAGTAACTCTAACCCAAGCCCGGAACGGAATCCCACCACCAGCCCTAAACCTTACCCTACGCCGCAGCCTACTCCTGGCCCGTACGCTGGCTCTGACACGTGCGTCAGCACGTAGCCTGACCCTCACCCATTTCAGTACCCTCACATGTGCCCTAAGCCTTACCGTTCCCTAACCCTAAACCTAGTCCAGAACAGAAACCCACCACCAGCCCTACACCTAACCCCCAAGCCGTAGCCTACTACTAGCCGGTACGCTGGCACTGACCCGTGCATCAGCACATAGCCTGACCCTTCCACGTTTCTGTACCCTCACCTGTGCCCTAAGCCTTGCCGTTCCCTAACCCTAATCCTAGCCAGGAACGGAAACCCACCACCAGCCCTACAACTTACCCCCAAGCCGTAGGCTACTCCTGGACCTTACGCTGGCACTGACCAGTGCGTCAGCACGTAGCCTGACCCTCCCACGTTTGCGGACCCTCACCTGTGCCCTAAGCCTTGCCATTCCCTAACCCTAACCCTAGCCCGGAACGGAAACCCACCACCAGCCCTAAAACTTTCCCTACGACGTAGCCTATTCCTGGCCCCTACGCAGGCACTGACACTTTCATCAGCACGTAGCCTGACCCTCCCACGTTTCCGTACCCTCACCTGTGCCCTAAGCCTTGCCGTTCCCTAACCCTAACCCTAGCCTGGAACGGAAACCCACCACCAGCCCTACATCTTACCCCCAAGCCGTAGCCTACTCCTGGCCCATACGCTGGCACTGACCTGTGCGTCAGCATGTAGCCTGAACTTCCCACATTACCGTAACCTCACCTGTGCCCTAAGCCTTGCCGTTCCCTAACCCTAAACCTAGTACGGAACGGAAACACACCACCAGCCCTACACCTAACCCCCAAGACATAGCCTACTCCTGGCACGTACGCTGGCACTGACCCGTGCGTCAGCACGTAGCCTGACCCTCCCACATTTCCGTACCCTCACCTGTGCCCTAAGCCTTGCTGTTCCCTAACACTAACCCTAGCCTGGAACGGAAACACACCACCAACCCTACACCTAACCACCAAGCCGTAGCCTACTCCTGGCCGGTACGCTGGCACTGATATGTGCCTCAGCATGTAGCCTGACCCTCCCACGTTTCCGTAACCTCACCTGTGCCCTACGCTTTGCCATTCCCTAACCCTAACTGTAGCCCGAAAGGGAAACAGCCCTACACCTTACCGTACGCCGTAGCCTACTCCTGGACGGTACGCTGGCACTGACACGTGCATAAGCATGTAGCCTGACACTCCCACGTTTCCGTACCCTCACCTGTGCCCTAAGCCTTGCCGTTCCCTAACCCTAACCCAAGCCGGAACGGAATCCCACCACCAGCCCTACACCTTACCGTATGCCGTAGCCTATACCTGGCCCGTACGCTGGCACTGACACGTGCGTCAGCATGTAGCCTGACCCTCACACGTTTCCGTACCCTCACCTGTGCCCTAAGCCTTGCCGTTCCCTAACCCTAACACTAGCCCGGAACGGAAACCCACCACAAGCCCTACACCTTACCATACGCCATAGCCTACTCCTGGCCCGTACGCTGGCCCTGACCCGTGAGTCAGCACGTAGCCTGACCCTCCCACGTTACTGTAACCTCACCTGTGCCCTAAGCCTTGCCGTTCCCTCACCCTAACCCTAGCCAGGAACGGAAACCCACCAGCCGCCCTACACTTTACCCTACGCCGTAGCCTACTCCTGGCTCGTACGCTGGCACTGACCCGTGCGTCTGCACGTAGCCTGACCCTCACACGTTTCCGTACCCTCACCTGTGCCCTAAGCGTTGCCGTTCCCTAACCCTAACCCTAGTCCGGAACGGAAACCCACCACCAGCCCTACAGCTTACCACCAAGCCATAGCCTATTCCTGGCCCGTACGCTGGCACTGACCCATGTGTCAGCATGTAGCCTGAACCTCCCACGTTTCCGTACCCTAACCTGTGCCCTAAGCCTTGCCGTTCCCTAACCCTAACCCTAGCCCGGAACGGAAACCCACCACCAGCCCTACACCTAACCCCCAAGCCGTAGCCTACTCCTGGCTGGTACGCTGCCACTGACCCGTGCATCGACACATAGCCTGACCCTCCCCCGTTTCCGTACTCTCACCTGTGCCCTAAGCCTTGACGTTCCCTAACCCTAACCCTAGCCCGGAATGGAAACCCTCCACCAGCCCTACACATTTCCCTACGACGTAGCCTAATCCTGGCCCGTACGCTGGCACTGACCCATGCATCAGCACGTAGCCTGAACCTCCAACTTTTCTGTACCCTCACCTGTGCCCTAAGCCTTGACGTTCCCTAACACTAACCCTAGCCCGGAACGGAAACCCACCACCAGCCCTACACCTTACCCTACGCCGTAGCCTACACCTGGCCCGTACGTTGGCACTGACCCGTGCGTCAGCACGTAGCCTGACCTGCCCACGTTTCCATACCCTCACCTGTGCCCTAAGCCTTGCCGTTCCCTTACCCTAACCGTAGCCCGGAACGGAAACCCACCACGAGCCCTACAACTTACCCCCAAGATGTAGCCTACTCCTGGCCCGTATGCTGGCACTGACCCGTGCGTCAGCACGTAGCCTGACCTGCCCACGTTTCCGTACCCTCACCTGTGCCCTAAGCCTTGCCGTTCCCTTACCCTAACCGTAGCCCGGAACGGAAACCCACCACCAGCCCTACAACTTACCCCCAAGATGTAGCCTACTCCTGGCCCGTATGCTGGCACTGACCCGTGCGTCAGCACGTAGCCTGACCCTCCCACGTTTCCGTACCCTCACCTGTGCCCTAAGCCTTGCCGTTCCCTAACCCTAACCCTAGCCCGGAACGGAAACCCACCACCAGCCCTAAACTTTACCCACAAGCCGTAGCCTACACCTGGCCCGTATGCTGGCACTGACCCGTGCGTCAGCACGTAGCCTGACCCTCCCACGTTTACGTACACTCACCTGTGCCCTAAGCCTTGCCGTTCCCTAACCCTAACCCTAGCCCGGAACGGAAACCCACCACCAGCCCTATACCTTACCCTACGCTGTAGCCTACTGCTGGCCCATACGCTGGCACTGACTCATGCGTAAGCACGTACCCTGACGCTCCCACGTTTCCGTTCCCTCACCTGTCCACTAAGCCTTGACGTTCCCTAACCCTAACCCTAGCCCGGAATGGAAACCCACCACCAGCCCTAGACCTTACCCTACGGCGTAGCCTACTCCTGGCCCATACGCTGGCACTGACCCGTGCGTCAGCATGTAGTCTGACCCCCACACGTTTCCGTACCCTCACCTGGGCCCTAAGCCTTGCCGTTCCCTAACCCTAACCCTAGCCCGGAACGGAAACCCACCACAAGCCCTACACCTTACCCTATGCCGTAGCCTACTCCTGGCCCGAACGCTGGCACTGACCCGTGCGTCAGCACGTAGCCTGACCTTCCCACATTTCCGTACCTTCACCTGTGCCGTAAGCCTTGCTGTTCCCTAACCCTAACCCTAGTATGGAACGGAAAACCATCACCAGCCCTACACCTAACCTCCAAGCCATAGCCTAATTATGGCCCGTACGCTGGCACTGACCCGTGCGTCAGCACGTAGCCTGACCCTCCCACGGTTCCGTACCATCACATTTGCCCTAAGCCTTGCCGTTCCCTAACCCTAACCCTAGCCCGGTACAGAAACCCACCACCAGCCCTACACCTAACCCCCAAGCCGTAGCCTACTCCTGGCCGGTACGATTGCACTGACCCTTGCGTCAGCACGTAGCCTGACCCTCCCACGTTTCTGTATCCTCACCTGTGCCCTAAGCCTTGCCGTTCCCTAACCCTAACCCTAGCCCTGAACGGAAAACCACCACTAGCCCTACACTTTACCCTACGCCGTAGCCTACTCCTGGCCCGTACGCTGGCACTGACCCGTGCGTCAGCAAATAGCCTGACCCTCCCACTCTTCCGTACCCTCACCTGTGCCCTAAGCCTTGCCGTTCCCTAACCCTAACCCTAGCCCGGTACAGAAACCCACCACCAGCCCTACACCTAAACCCCAAGCCGTAGCCTACTCCTGGCCCGTACGCTGGCACTGACCCGTGCGTCAGCAAGTAGCCTGACCCTCCCACGTTTCTGTATCCTCACCTGTGCCCTAAGCCTTGCCGTTCCCTAACCCTAACCCTAGCCTTGAAGGGAAAAACACCACCAGCCCTACACTTTACCCTACGCCGTAGCCTACTGCTGGCCCGTACGCTGGCTCTGACACATGCGTCAGCACGTAGCCTGACCCTCCCACGTTTCCGTACCCTCACCTGTGCCCTAAGTCTTGCCGTTCCCTAACCCTAACCCTAGCCAGGAACGGAAACCCACCACCAGCCCTACACCATACCCTACACCGTAGCCTACTCCTGGCCCGTATGCTGGCACTGACCCGTGCGTCAGCATGTAGCCTGACCCTCTCACGTTTCCGTACCCCCACCTGTGCCCTAAGCCTTGACGTTCCCTAACCCTAACCCTAGCCCGGAACGCAAACCCACCACCAGCCCTACACTTTACCCTACGCCGTAGCCTACTCCTGGCCCGTACGCTGGCACTGACCCGTGTGTCAGCACGTAGCGTGACCTTCCCACGTTTCCGTACCCTCTCCTTAGCACTAAGCCTTGCCTTTCCGTAACCCTAACCCTAGCCCGGGACGGAAACCCACCACCAGCCCTACACCTTACCCCCAAGCCGTAGCCTACTCCTGGCCCGTACGTTGGCACTGACCCGTGCGTCAGCACGTAGCCTGACCGGCCCACGTTTCCGTACCCTCACCTGTGCCCTAAGCCTTGCCGTTCCCTTACCCTAGGCCTAGCCCGGAACGGAAACCCACCACCAGCCCTAAACCTTACCCCCAAGCTGTAGCCTACACCTGGCCCGTATGCTGGCACTGACCCATGCGTCAGCATGTAGCCTGACCCTCCCACGTTTCCGTACCCTCACCTGTGCCCTATGCCTTGCCGTTCCCTAACCCTAACCCTAGCACAGAACGGATACCCACCTCCAGCCCTATACCTTACCCTACGCTGTAGCCTACTGCTGGCCCGTATGCTGGCACTGACCCATGCGTAAGCACGTAGCCTGACCCTCCCACGTTTCCGTACCCTCACCTGTGCCCTAAGCCTTGACGTTCCCTAACCCTAACCCTAGCCCTGCAGGGAAACCCACCACCAGCCCTACACCTTACCCAACGCCGTAGCCTACTCCTGGCCCATACGCTGGCACTGACCCGTGCGTCAGCACGTAGCCTGACCCTACCACTTTTTTGTACCCTCACCTGTGCCCTAAGCCTTGCCGTTCCCTAACCCTAACCCTAGCCCGGAATGGAAACCCACCACCAGCCCTAAAACTTACCCCCATGCCATAGCCTACTCCGGGCCCGTACACAGACACTGACCCGTGCGTCAGCACGTAGCCTGACCCTCCCACTTTTCCGTACCCTCAGCTAAGCCCTAAGCCTTGGCATTCAGTAACTCTAACCCAAGCCCGGAACGGAATCCCACCACCAGCCCTACACCTTAACGTATGCCGTAGCCTATTCCTGGCCCATACGTTGGCACTGACATGTGCGTCAGCACGTAGCCTGACCCTCCCACGTTTCGGTACCCTCACCTGTGCCCTAAGCCTTGCCGTTCCCTCACCATAACCCTAGCCAGGAACGGAAATCCACCAGCAGCCCTACACCTTACCCTACGCCGCAGCCTACTCCTGGCCCGTACGCTGGCTCTGACACGTGCGTCAGCACGTAGCCTGACCCTCACCCATTTCAGTACCCTCACATGTGCCCTAAGCCTTACCGTTCCCTAACCCTAAACCTAGTCCAGAACAGAAACCCACCACCAGCCCTACACCTAACCCCCAAGCCGTAGCCTACTACTAGCCGGTACGCTGGCACTGACCCGTGCATCAGCACATAGCCTGACCCTTCCACGTTTCTGTACCCTCACCTGTGCCCTAAGCCTTGCCGTTCCCTAACCCTAATCCTAGCCAGGAACGGAAACCCACCACCAGCCCTACAACTTACCCCCAAGCCGTAGGCTACTCCTGGACCTTACGCTGGCACTGACCAGTGCGTCAGCACGTAGCCTGACCCTCCCACGTTTGCGGACCCTCACCTGTGCCCTAAGCCTTGCCATTCCCTAACCCTAACCCTAGCCCGGAACGGAAACCCACCACCAGCCCTAAAACTTTCCCTACGACGTAGCCTATTCCTGGCCCCTACGCAGGCACTGACACTTTCATCAGCACGTAGCCTGACCCTCCCACGTTTCCGTACCCTCACCTGTGCCCTAAGCCTTGCCGTTCCCTAACCCTAACCCTAGCCTGGAACGGAAACCCACCACCAGCACTACATCTTACCCCCAAGCCGTAGCCTACTCCTGGCCCATACGCTGGCACTGACCTGTGCGTCAGCATGTAGCCTGAACTTCCCACATTACCGTAACCTCACCTGTGCCCTAAGCCTTGCCGTTCCCTAACCCTAAACCTAGTACGGAACGGAAACACACCACCAGCCCTACACCTAACCCCCAAGACATAGCCTACTCCTGGCACGTACGCTGGCACTGACCCGTGCGTCAGCACGTAGCCTGACCCTCCCACATTTCCGTACCCTCACCTGTGCCCTAAGCCTTGCTGTTCCCTAACACTAACCCTAGCCTGGAACGGAAACACACCACCAACCCTACACCTAACCACCAAGCCGTAGCCTACTCCTGGCCGGTACGCTGGCACTGATATGTGCCTCAGCATGTAGCCTGACCCTCCCACGTTTCCGTAATCTCACCTGTGCCCTACGCTTTGCCATTCCCTAACCCTAACTGTAGCCCGAAAGGGAAACAGCCCTACACCTTACCGTATGCCGTAGCCTACTCCTGGACGGTACGCTGGCACTGACACGTGCATCAGCATGTAGCCTGACCCTCCCACGTTTCCGTACCCTCACCTGTGCCCTAAGCCTTGCCGTTCCCTAACCCTAACCCAAGCCAGAACGGAATCCCACCACCAGAACTACACCTTACCGTATGCCGTAGCCTATAACTGGCCCGTACGCTGGCACTGACACGTGCGTCAGCATGTAGCCTGACCCTCACACGTTTCCGTACCCTCACCTGTGCCCTAAGCCTTGCCGTTCCCTAACCCTAACACTAGCCCGGAACGGAAACCCACCACAAGCCCTACACCTTACCATACGCCATAGCCTACTCCTGGCCCGTACGCTGGCCCTGACCCGTGAGTCAGCACGTAGCCTGACCCTCCCACGTTACTGTAACCTCACCTGTGCCCTAAGCCTTGCCGTTCCCTCACCCTAACCCTAGCCAGGAACGGAAACCCACCAGCCGCCCTACACATTACCCTACGCCGTAGCCTACTCCTGGCTCGTACGCTGGCACTGACCCGTGCGTCTGCACGTAGGCTGACCCTCACACGTTTCCGTACCCTCACCTGTGCCCTAAGCGTTGCCGTTCCCTTACCCTAACCCTAGTCCGGAACGGAAACCCACCACCCGCCCTACAGCTTACCACCAAGCCATAGCCTATTCCTGGCCCGTACGCTGGCACTGACCCGTGTGTCAGCATGTAGCCTGAACCTCCCACGTTTCCGTACCCTCACCTGTGCCCTAAGCCTTGCCGTTCCCTAACCCTAATCCTAGCCCGGAACGGAAACCCACCACCAGCCCTACACCTAACCCCCAAGCCGTAGCCTACTCCTGGCTGGTACGCTGCCACTGACCCGTGCATCGACACATAGCCTGACCCTCCCCCGTTTCCGTACTCTCACCTGTGCCCTAAGCCTTGACGTTCCCTAACCCTAACCCTAGCCCGGAATGGAAACCCACCACCAGCCCTACACATTTCCCTACGACGTAGCCTACTCCTGGCCCGTACGCTGGCACTGACCCATGCATCAGCACGTAGCCTGAACCTCCAACTTTTCTGTACCCTCACCTGTGCCCTAAGCCTTGACGTTCCCTAACACTAACCCTAGCCCGGAACGGAAACCCACCACCAGCCCTACACCTTACCCTACGCCGTAGCCTACACCTGGCCCGTACGTTGGCACTGACCCGTGCGTCAGCACGTAGCCTGACCTGCCCACGTTTCCATACCCTCACCTGTGCCCTAAGCCTTGCCGTTCCCTTACCCTAACCGTAGCCCGGAACGGAAACCCACCACCAGCCCTACAACTTACCCCCAAGATGTAGCCTACTCCTGGCCCGTATGCTGGCACTGACCCGTGCGTCAGCATGTAGCCTGACCTGCCCACGTTTCCGTACCCTCACCTGTGCCCTAAGCCTTGCCGTTCCCTTACCCTAACCGTAGCCCGGAACGGAAACCCACCACCAGCCCTACAACTTACCCCCAAGATGTAGCCTACTCCTGGCCCGTATGCTGGCACTGACCCGTGCGTCAGCACGTAGCCTGACCCTCCCACGTTTCCGTACCCTCACCTGTGCCCTAAGCCTTGCCGTTCCCTAACCCTAACCCTAGCCCGGAACGGAAACCCACCACCAGCCCTAAACTTTACCCACAAGCCGTAGCCTACACCTGGCGCGTATGCTGGCACTGACCGGTGCGTCAGCACGTAGCCTGACCCTCCCACGTTTACGTACACTCACCTGTGCCCTAAGCCTTGCCGTTCCCTAACCCTAACCCTAGCCCGGAACGGAAACCCCCCACCAGCCCTATACCTTACCCTACGCTGTAGCCTACTGCTGGCCCATACGCTGGCACTGAGTCATGCGTAAGCACGTAGCCTGACGCTCCCACGTTTCCGTTCCCTCACCTGTGCACTAAGCCTTGACGTTCCCTAACCCTAACCCTAGCCCGGAACGGAAACCCACCACCAGCCCTAGACCTTACCCTACAGCGTAGCCTACTCCTGGCCTGTACGCTGACACTGACACGTGCGTCAGCACGTAGCCTGACCCTCCTACGTTTCCGTACCCTCACCTGTGCCCTAAGCCTTGCCGTTCCCTAACCCTAACCCTAGCCCGGAACGGAAAACCACCACCAGCCCTAAACCTTTCCCTACGCCGTAGCCTACTCCTGGCCCGTACGCTGGCACTGACCCGTGCGTCAGCATGTAGTCTGACCCCCACACGTTTCCGTACCCTCACCTGGGCCCTAAGCCTTGCCGTTCCCTAACCCTAACCCTAGCCCGGAACGGAAACCCACCACAAGCCCTACACCTTACCCTATGCCGTAGCCTACTCCTGGCCCGAACGCTGGCACTGACCCGTGCGTCAGCACGTAGCCTGACCTTCCCACATTTCCGTACCTTCACCTGTGCCGTAAGCCTTGCTGTTCCCTAACCCTAACCCTAGTACGGAACGGTAAACCATCACCAGCCCTACACCTAACCTCCAAGCCATAGCCTAATTATGGCCCGTACGCTGGCACTGACCCGTGCGTCAGCACGTAGCCTGACCCTCCCACGGTTCCGTACCATCACATTTGCCCTAAGCCTTGCCGTTCCCTAACCCTAACCCTAGCCCGGTACAGAAACCCACCACCAGCCCTACACCTAACCCCCAAGCCGTAGCCTACTCCTGGCCGGTACGATTGCACTGACCCTTGCGTCAGCACGTAGCCTGACCCTCCCACGTTTCTGTATCCTCACCTGTGCCCTAAGCCTTGCCGTTCCCTAACCCTAACCCTAGACCTGAACGGAAAACCACCACTAGCCCTACACTTTACCCTACGCCGTAGCCTACTCCTGGCCCGTACGCTGGCACTGACCCGTGCGTCAGCAAATAGCCTGACCCTCCCACTCTTCCGTACCCTCACCTGTGCCCTAAGCCTTGCCGTTCCGTAACCCTAACCCTAGCCCGGTACAGAAACCCACCACCAGCCCTACACCTAAACCCCAAGCCGTAGCCTACTCCTGGCCCGTACGCTGGCACTGACCCGTGCGTCAGCAAGTAGCCTGACCCTCCCACGTTTCTGTATCCTCACCTGTGCCCTAAGCCTTGCCGTTCCCTAACCCTAACCCTAGCCCTGAAGGGAAATCCACCACCAGCCCTACACTTTACCCTACGCCGTAGCCTACTCCTGGCCCGTACGCTGGCTCTGACACATGCGTCAGCACGTAGCCTGACCCTCCCACGTTTCCGTACCCTCACCTGTGCCCTAAGCCTTGCCGTTCCCTAACCCTAACCCTAGCCCGGAACGGAAACCCACCACCAGCCCTACACCATACCCTACACCGTAGCCTACTCCTGGCCCGTATGCTGGCACTGACCCGTGCGTCAGCATGTAGCCTGTCCCTGTCACGTTTCCGTACCCTCACCTGTGCCCTAAGCCTTGACGTTCCCTAACCCTAACCCTAGCCCGGAACGCAAACCCACCACCAGCCCTACACTTTACCCTACGCCGTAGCCTACTCCTAGCCCGTACGCTGGCACTGACCCGTGTGTCAGCACGTAGCGTGACCTTCCCACGTTTCCGTACCCTCTGCGTAGCACTAAGCCTTGCCTTTCCGTAACCCTAACCCTAGCCCGGAACGGAAACCCACCACCAGCCCTACACCTTACCCCCAAGCCGTAGCCTACTCCTGGCCCGTACGTTGGCACTGACCCGTGCGTCAGCACGTAGCCTGACCGGCCCACGTTTCCGTACCCTCACCTGTGCCCTAAGCCTTGCCGTTCCCTTACCCTAGGCCTAGCCCGGAACGGAAACCCACCACCAGCCCTAAACCTTACCCCCAAGCTGTAGCCTACACCTGGCCCGTATGCTGGCACTGACCCGTGCGTCAGCATGTAGCCTGACCCTCCCACGTTTCCGTACCCTCACCTGTGCCCTATGCCTTGCCGTTCCCTAACCCTAACCCTAGCACAGAACGGATACCCACCTCCAGCCCTATACCTTACCCTACGCTGTAGCCTACTGCTGGCCCGTATGCTGGCACTGACCCATGCGTAAGCACGTAGCCTGACCCTCCCACGTTTCCGTACCCTCACCTGTGCCCTAAGCCTTGACGTTCCCTAACCCTAACCCTAGCCCTGCAGGGAAACCCACCACCAGCCCTACACCTTACCCAACGCCGTAGCCTACTCCTGGCCCATACGCTGGCACTGACCCGTGCGTCAGCACGTAGCCTGACCCTACCACTTTTTTGTACCCTCACCTGTGCCCTAAGCCTTGCCGTTCCCTAACCCTAACCCTAGCCCGGAATGGAAACCCACCACCAGCCCTAAAACTTACCCCCATGCCATAGCCTACTCCGGGCCCGTACACAAGCACTGACCCGTGCGTCAGCACGTAGCCTGACCCTCCCACTTTTCCGTACCCTCAGCTAAGCCCTAAGCCTTGGCATTCAGTAACTCTAACCCAAGCCCGGAACGGAATCCCACCACCAGCCCTAAACCTTACCCTACGGCGCAGCCTACTCCTGGCCCGTACGCTGGCTCTGACACGTGCGTCAGCACGTAGCCTGACCCTCACCCATTTCAGTACCCTCACATGTGCCCTAAGCCTTACCGTTCCCTAACCCTAAACCTAGTCCAGAACAGAAACCCACCACCAGCCCTACACCTAACCCCCAAGCCGTAGCCTACTACTAGCCGGTACGCTGGCACTGACCCGTGCATCAGGACATAGCCTGACCCTTCCACGTTTCTGTACCCTCACCTGTGCCCTAAGCCTTGCCGTTCCCTAACCCTAATCCTAGCCAGGAACGGAAACCCACCACCAGCCCTACAACTTACCCCCAAGCCGTAGGCTACTCCTGGACCTTACGCTGGCACTGACCAGTGCGTCAGCACGTAGCCTGACCCTCCCACGTTTGCGGACCCTCACCTGTGCCCTAAGCCTTGCCATTCCCTAACCCTAACCCTAGCCCGGAACGGAAACCCACCACCAGCCCTAAAACTTTCCCTACGACGTAGCCTATTCCTGGCCCCTACGCAGGCACTGACACTTTCATCAGCACGTAGCCTGACCCTCCCACGTTTCCGTACCCTCACCTGTGCCCTAAGCCTTGCCGTTCCCTAACCCTAACCCTAGCCTGGAACGGAAACCCACCACCAGCCCTACATCTTACCCCCAAGCCGTAGCCTACTCCTGGCCCATACGCTGGCACTGACCTGTGCGTCAGCATGTAGCCTGAACTTCCCACATTACCGTAACCTCACCTGTGCCCTAAGCCTTGCCGTTCCCTAACCCTAAACCTAGTACGGAACGGAAACACACCACCAGCCCTACACCTAACCCCCAAGACATAGCCTACTCCTGGCACGTACGCTGGCACTGACCCGTGCGTCAGCACGTAGCCTGACCCTCCCACATTTCCGTACCCTCACCTGTGCCCTAAGCCTTGCTGTTCCCTAACACTAACCCTAGCCTGGAACGGAAACACACCACCAACCCTACACCTAACCACCAAGCCGTAGCCTACTCCTGGCCGGTACGCTGGCACTGATATGTGCCTCAGCATGTAGCCTGACCCTCCCAGGTTTCCGTAACCTCACCTGTGCCCTACGCTTTGCCATTCCCTAACCCTAACTGTAGCCCGAAAGGGAAACAGCCCTACACCTTACCGTACGCCGTAGCCTACTCCTGGACGGTACGCTGGCACTGACACGTGCATAAGCATGTAGCCTGACACTCCCACGTTTCCGTACCCTCACCTGTGCCCTAAGCCTTGCCGTTCCCTAACCCTAACCCAAGCCGGAACGGAATCCCACCACCAGCCCTACACCTTACCGTATGCCGTAGCCTATACCTGGCCCGTACGCTGGCACTGACACGTGCGTCAGCATGTAGCCTGACCCTCACACGTTTCCGTACCCTCACCTGTGCCCTAAGCCTTGCCGTTCCCTAACCCTAACACTAGCCCGGAACGGAAACCCACCACAAGCCCTACACCTTACCATACGCCATAGCCTACTCCTGGCCCGTACGCTGGCCCTGACCCGTGAGTCAGCACGTAGCCTGACCCTCCCACGTTACTGTAACCTCACCTGTGCCCTAAGCCTTGCCGTTCCCTCACCCTAACCCTAGCCAGGAACGGAAACCCACCAGCCGCCCTACACATTACCCTACGCCGTAGCCTACTCCTGGCTCGTACGCTGGCACTGACCCGTGCGTCTGCACGTAGCCTGACACTCACACGTTTCCGTACCCTCACCTGTGCCCTAAGCGTTGCCGTTCCCTAACCCTAACCCTAGTCCGGAACGGAAACCCACAACCAGCCCTACAGCTTACCACCAAGCCATAGCCTATTCCTGGCCCGTACGCTGGCACTGACCCATGTGTCAGCATGTAGCCTGAACCTCCCACGTTTCCGTACCCTCACCTGTGCCCTAAGCCTTGCCGTTCCCTAACCCTAACCCTAGCCCGGAACGGAAACCCACCACCAGCCCTACACCTAACCCCCAAGCCGTAGCCTACTCCTGGCTGGTACGCTGCCACTGACCCGTGCATTGACACATAGCCTGACCCTCCCCCGTTTCCGTACTCTCACCTGTGCCCTAAGCCTTGACGTTCCCTAACCCTAACCCTAGCCCGGAATGGAAACCCACCACCAGCCCTACACATTTCCCTACGACGTAGCCTACTCCTGGCCCGTACGCTGGCACTGACCCATGCATCAGAACGTAGCCTGAACCTCCAACTTTTCTGTACCCTCACCTGTGCCCTAAGCCTTGACGTTCCCTAACACTAACCCTAGCCCGGAACGGAAACCCACCACCAGCCCTACACCTTACCCTACGCCGTAGCCTACACCTGGCCCGTACGTTGGCACTGACCCGTGCGTCAGCACGTAGCCTGACCTGCCCACGTTTCCATACCCTCACCTGTGCCCTAAGCCTTGCCGTTCCCTTACCCTAACCGTAGCCCGGAACGGAAACCCACCACCAGCCCTACAACTTACCCCCAAGATGTAGCCTACTCCTGGCCCGTATGCTGGCACTGACCCGTGCGTCAGCACGTAGCCTGACCTGCCCACGTTTCCGTACCCTCACCTGTGCCCTAAGCCTTGCCGTTCCCTTACCCTAACCGTAGCCCGGAACGGAAACCCACCACCAGCCCTACAACTTACCCCCAAGATGTAGCCTACTCCTGGCCCGTATGCTGGCACTGACCCGTGCGTCAGCACGTAGCCTGACCCTCCCACGTTTCCGTACCCTCACCTGTGCCCTAAGCCTTGCCGTTCCCTAACCCTAACCCTAGCCCGGAACGGAAACCCACCACCAGCCCTAAACTTTACCCACAAGCCGTAGCCTACACCTGGCCCGTATGCTGGCACTGACCCGTGCGTCAGCACGTAGCCTGACCCTCCCACGTTTACGTACACTCACCTGTGCCCTAAGCCTTGCCGTTCCCTAACCCTAACCCTAGCCCGGAACGCAAACCCACCACCAGCCCTATACCTTACCCTACGCTGTAGCCTACTGCTGGCCCATACGCTGGCACTGACTCATGCGTAAGCACGTACCCTGACGCTCCCACGTTTCCGTTCCCTCACCTGTCCACTAAGCCTTGACGTTCCCTAACCCTAACCCTAGCCCGGAATGGAAACCCACCACCAGCCCTAGACCTTACCCTACGGCGTAGCCTACTCCTGGCCCGTACGCTGGCACTGACCCGTGCGTCAGCATGTAGTCTGACCCCCACACGTTTCCGTACCCTCACCTGGGCCCTAAGCCTTGCCGTTCCCTAACCCTAACCCTAGCCCGGAACGGAAACCCACCACAAGCCCTACACCTTACCCTATGCCGTAGCCTACTCCTGGCCCGAACGCTGGCACTGACCCGTGCGTCAGCACGTAGCCTGACCTTCCCACATTTCCGTACCTTCACCTGTGCCGTAAGCCTTGCTGTTCCCTAACCCTAACCCTAGTACGGAACGGAAAACCATCACCAGCCCTACACCTAACCTCCAAGCCATAGCCTAATTATGGCCCGTACGCTGGCACTGACCCGTGCGTCAGCACGTAGCCTGACCCTTCCACGGTTCCGTACCATCACATTTGCCCTAAGCCTTGCCGTTCCCTAACCCTAACCCTAGCCCGGTACAGAAACCCACCACCAGCCCTACACCTAACCCCCAAGCCGTAGCCTACTCCTGGCTGGTACGCTGCCACTGACCCGTGCATCGACACATAGCCTGACCCTCCCCCGTTTCCGTACTCTCACCTGTGCCCTAAGCCTTGACGTTCCCTAACCCTAACCCTAGCCCGGAATGGAAACCCACCACCAGCCCTACACATTTCCCTACGACGTAGCCTACTCCTGGCCCGTACGCTGGCACTGACCCATGCATCAGCACGTAGCCTGAACCTCCAACTTTTCTGTACCCTCACCTGTGCCCTAAGCCTTGACGTTCCCTAACACTAACCCTAGCCCGGAACGGAAACCCACCACCAGCCCTACACCTTACCCTACGCCGTAGCCTACACCTGGCCCGTACGTTGGCACTGACCCGTGCGTCAGCACGTAGCCTGACCTGCCCACGTTTCCATACCCTCACCTGTGCCCTAAGCCTTGCCGTTCCCTTACCCTAACCGTAGCCCGGAACGGAAACCCACCACCAGCCCTACAACTTACCCCCAAGATGTAGCCTACTCCTGGCCCGTATGCTGGCACTGACCCGTGCGTCAGCATGTAGCCTGACCTGCCCACGTTTCCGTACCCTCACCTGTGCCCTAAGCCTTGCCGTTCCCTTACCCTAACCGTAGCCCGGAACGGAAACCCACCACCAGCCCTACAACTTACCCCCAAGATGTAGCCTACTCCTGGCCCGTATGCTGGCACTGACCCGTGCGTCAGCACGTAGCCTGACCCTCCCACGTTTCCGTACCCTCACCTGTGCCCTAAGCCTTGCCGTTCCCTAACCCTAACCCTAGCCCGGAACGGAAACCCACCACCAGCCCTAAACTTTACCCACAAGCCGTAGCCTACACCTGGCGCGTATGCTGGCACTGACCGGTGCGTCAGCACGTAGCCTGACCCTCCCACGTTTACGTACACTCACCTGTGCCCTAAGCCTTGCCGTTCCCTAACCCTAACCCTAGCCCGGAACGGAAACCCCCCACCAGCCCTATACCTTACCCTACGCTGTAGCCTACTGCTGGCCCATACGCTGGCACTGAGTCATGCGTAAGCACGTAGCCTGACGCTCCCACGTTTCCGTTCCCTCACCTGTGCACTAAGCCTTGACGTTCCCTAACCCTAACCCTAGCCCGGAACGGAAACCCACCACCAGCCCTAGACCTTACCCTACAGCGTAGCCTACTCCTGGCCTGTACGCTGACACTGACACGTGCGTCAGCACGTAGCCTGACCCTCCTACGTTTCCGTACCCTCACCTGTGCCCTAAGCCTTGCCGTTCCCTAACCCTAACCCTAGCCCGGAACGGAAAACCACCACCAGCCCTAAACCTTTCCCTACGCCGTAGCCTACTCCTGGCCCGTACGCTGGCACTGACCCGTGCGTCAGCATGTAGTCTGACCCCCACACGTTTCCGTACCCTCACCTGGGCCCTAAGCCTTGCCGTTCCCTAACCCTAACCCTAGCCCGGAACGGAAACCCACCACAAGCCCTACACCTTACCCTATGCCGTAGCCTACTCCTGGCCCGAACGCTGGCACTGACCCGTGCGTCAGCACGTAGCCTGACCTTCCCACATTTCCGTACCTTCACCTGTGCCGTAAGCCTTGCTGTTCCCTAACCCTAACCCTAGTACGGAACGGTAAACCATCACCAGCCCTACACCTAACCTCCAAGCCATAGCCTAATTATGGCCCGTACGCTGGCACTGACCCGTGCGTCAGCACGTAGCCTGACCCTCCCACGGTTCCGTACCATCACATTTGCCCTAAGCCTTGCCGTTCCCTAACCCTAACCCTAGCCCGGTACAGAAACCCACCACCAGCCCTACACCTAACCCCCAAGCCGTAGCCTACTCCTGGCCGGTACGATTGCACTGACCCTTGCGTCAGCACGTAGCCTGACCCTCCCACGTTTCTGTATCCTCACCTGTGCCCTAAGCCTTGCCGTTCCCTAACCCTAACCCTAGACCTGAACGGAAAACCACCACTAGCCCTACACTTTACCCTACGCCGTAGCCTACTCCTGGCCCGTACGCTGGCACTGACCCGTGCGTCAGCAAATAGCCTGACCCTCCCACTCTTCCGTACCCTCACCTGTGCCCTAAGCCTTGCCGTTCCGTAACCCTAACCCTAGCCCGGTACAGAAACCCACCACCAGCCCTACACCTAAACCCCAAGCCGTAGCCTACTCCTGGCCCGTACGCTGGCACTGACCCGTGCGTCAGCAAGTAGCCTGACCCTCCCACGTTTCTGTATCCTCACCTGTGCCCTAAGCCTTGCCGTTCCCTAACCCTAACCCTAGCCCTGAAGGGAAATCCACCACCAGCCCTACACTTTACCCTACGCCGTAGCCTACTCCTGGCCCGTACGCTGGCTCTGACACATGCGTCAGCACGTAGCCTGACCCTCCCACGTTTCCGTACCCTCACCTGTGCCCTAAGCCTTGCCGTTCCCTAACCCTAACCCTAGCCCGGAACGGAAACCCACCACCAGCCCTACACCATACCCTACACCGTAGCCTACTCCTGGCCCGTATGCTGGCACTGACCCGTGCGTCAGCATGTAGCCTGTCCCTGTCACGTTTCCGTACCCTCACCTGTGCCCTAAGCCTTGACGTTCCCTAACCCTAACCCTAGCCCGGAACGCAAACCCACCACCAGCCCTACACTTTACCCTACGCCGTAGCCTACTCCTAGCCCGTACGCTGGCACTGACCCGTGTGTCAGCACGTAGCGTGACCTTCCCACGTTTCCGTACCCTCTGCGTAGCACTAAGCCTTGCCTTTCCGTAACCCTAACCCTAGCCCGGAACGGAAACCCACCACCAGCCCTACACCTTACCCCCAAGCCGTAGCCTACTCCTGGCCCGTACGTTGGCACTGACCCGTGCGTCAGCACGTAGCCTGACCGGCCCACGTTTCCGTACCCTCACCTGTGCCCTAAGCCTTGCCGTTCCCTTACCCTAGGCCTAGCCCGGAACGGAAACCCACCACCAGCCCTAAACCTTACCCCCAAGCTGTAGCCTACACCTGGCCCGTATGCTGGCACTGACCCGTGCGTCAGCATGTAGCCTGACCCTCCCACGTTTCCGTACCCTCACCTGTGCCCTATGCCTTGCCGTTCCCTAACCCTAACCCTAGCACAGAACGGATACCCACCTCCAGCCCTATACCTTACCCTACGCTGTAGCCTACTGCTGGCCCGTATGCTGGCACTGACCCATGCGTAAGCACGTAGCCTGACCCTCCCACGTTTCCGTACCCTCACCTGTGCCCTAAGCCTTGACGTTCCCTAACCCTAACCCTAGCCCTGCAGGGAAACCCACCACCAGCCCTACACCTTACCCAACGCCGTAGCCTACTCCTGGCCCATACGCTGGCACTGACCCGTGCGTCAGCACGTAGCCTGACCCTACCACTTTTTTGTACCCTCACCTGTGCCCTAAGCCTTGCCGTTCCCTAACCCTAACCCTAGCCCGGAATGGAAACCCACCACCAGCCCTAAAACTTACCCCCATGCCATAGCCTACTCCGGGCCCGTACACAAGCACTGACCCGTGCGTCAGCACGTAGCCTGACCCTCCCACTTTTCCGTACCCTCAGCTAAGCCCTAAGCCTTGGCATTCAGTAACTCTAACCCAAGCCCGGAACGGAATCCCACCACCAGCCCTAAACCTTACCCTACGGCGCAGCCTACTCCTGGCCCGTACGCTGGCTCTGACACGTGCGTCAGCACGTAGCCTGACCCTCACCCATTTCAGTACCCTCACATGTGCCCTAAGCCTTACCGTTCCCTAACCCTAAACCTAGTCCAGAACAGAAACCCACCACCAGCCCTACACCTAACCCCCAAGCCGTAGCCTACTACTAGCCGGTACGCTGGCACTGACCCGTGCATCAGGACATAGCCTGACCCTTCCACGTTTCTGTACCCTCACCTGTGCCCTAAGCCTTGCCGTTCCCTAACCCTAATCCTAGCCAGGAACGGAAACCCACCACCAGCCCTACAACTTACCCCCAAGCCGTAGGCTACTCCTGGACCTTACGCTGGCACTGACCAGTGCGTCAGCACGTAGCCTGACCCTCCCACGTTTGCGGACCCTCACCTGTGCCCTAAGCCTTGCCATTCCCTAACCCTAACCCTAGCCCGGAACGGAAACCCACCACCAGCCCTAAAACTTTCCCTACGACGTAGCCTATTCCTGGCCCCTACGCAGGCACTGACACTTTCATCAGCACGTAGCCTGACCCTCCCACGTTTCCGTACCCTCACCTGTGCCCTAAGCCTTGCCGTTCCCTAACCCTAACCCTAGCCTGGAACGGAAACCCACCACCAGCCCTACATCTTACCCCCAAGCCGTAGCCTACTCCTGGCCCATACGCTGGCACTGACCTGTGCGTCAGCATGTAGCCTGAACTTCCCACATTACCGTAACCTCACCTGTGCCCTAAGCCTTGCCGTTCCCTAACCCTAAACCTAGTACGGAACGGAAACACACCACCAGCCCTACACCTAACCCCCAAGACATAGCCTACTCCTGGCACGTACGCTGGCACTGACCCGTGCGTCAGCACGTAGCCTGACCCTCCCACATTTCCGTACCCTCACCTGTGCCCTAAGCCTTGCTGTTCCCTAACACTAACCCTAGCCTGGAACGGAAACACACCACCAACCCTACACCTAACCACCAAGCCGTAGCCTACTCCTGGCCGGTACGCTGGCACTGATATGTGCCTCAGCATGTAGCCTGACCCTCCCAGGTTTCCGTAACCTCACCTGTGCCCTACGCTTTGCCATTCCCTAACCCTAACTGTAGCCCGAAAGGGAAACAGCCCTACACCTTACCGTACGCCGTAGCCTACTCCTGGACGGTACGCTGGCACTGACACGTGCATAAGCATGTAGCCTGACACTCCCACGTTTCCGTACCCTCACCTGTGCCCTAAGCCTTGCCGTTCCCTAACCCTAACCCAAGCCGGAACGGAATCCCACCACCAGCCCTACACCTTACCGTATGCCGTAGCCTATACCTGGCCCGTACGCTGGCACTGACACGTGCGTCAGCATGTAGCCTGACCCTCACACGTTTCCGTACCCTCACCTGTGCCCTAAGCCTTGCCGTTCCCTAACCCTAACACTAGCCCGGAACGGAAACCCACCACAAGCCCTACACCTTACCATACGCCATAGCCTACTCCTGGCCCGTACGCTGGCCCTGACCCGTGAGTCAGCACGTAGCCTGACCCTCCCACGTTACTGTAACCTCACCTGTGCCCTAAGCCTTGCCGTTCCCTCACCCTAACCCTAGCCAGGAACGGAAACCCACCAGCCGCCCTACACATTACCCTACGCCGTAGCCTACTCCTGGCTCGTACGCTGGCACTGACCCGTGCGTCTGCACGTAGCCTGACACTCACACGTTTCCGTACCCTCACCTGTGCCCTAAGCGTTGCCGTTCCCTAACCCTAACCCTAGTCCGGAACGGAAACCCACAACCAGCCCTACAGCTTACCACCAAGCCATAGCCTATTCCTGGCCCGTACGCTGGCACTGACCCATGTGTCAGCATGTAGCCTGAACCTCCCACGTTTCCGTACCCTCACCTGTGCCCTAAGCCTTGCCGTTCCCTAACCCTAACCCTAGCCCGGAACGGAAACCCACCACCAGCCCTACACCTAACCCCCAAGCCGTAGCCTACTCCTGGCTGGTACGCTGCCACTGACCCGTGCATTGACACATAGCCTGACCCTCCCCCGTTTCCGTACTCTCACCTGTGCCCTAAGCCTTGACGTTCCCTAACCCTAACCCTAGCCCGGAATGGAAACCCACCACCAGCCCTACACATTTCCCTACGACGTAGCCTACTCCTGGCCCGTACGCTGGCACTGACCCATGCATCAGAACGTAGCCTGAACCTCCAACTTTTCTGTACTCTCACCTGTGCCCTAAGCCTTGACGTTCCCTAACACTAACCCTAGCCCGGAACGGAAACCCACCACCAGCCCTACACCTTACCCTACGCCGTAGCCTACACCTGGCCCGTACGTTGGCACTGACCCGTGCGTCAGCACGTAGCCTGACCTGCCCACGTTTCCATACCCTCACCTGTGCCCTAAGCCTTGCCGTTCCCTTACCCTAACCGTAGCCCGGAACGGAAACCCACCACCAGCCCTACAACTTACCCCCAAGATGTAGCCTACTCCTGGCCCGTATGCTGGCACTGACCCGTGCGTCAGCACGTAGCCTGACCTGCCCACGTTTCCGTACCCTCACCTGTGCCCTAAGCCTTGCCGTTCCCTTACCCTAACCGTAGCCCGGAACGGAAACCCACCACCAGCCCTACAACTTACCCCCAAGATGTAGCCTACTCCTGGCCCGTATGCTGGCACTGACCCGTGCGTCAGCACGTAGCCTGACCCTCCCACGTTTCCGTACCCTCACCTGTGCCCTAAGCCTTGCCGTTCCCTAACCCTAACCCTAGCCCGGAACGGAAACCCACCACCAGCCCTAAACTTTACCCACAAGCCGTAGCCTACACCTGGCCCGTATGCTGGCACTGACCCGTGCGTCAGCACGTAGCCTGACCCTCCCACGTTTACGTACACTCACCTGTGCCCTAAGCCTTGCCGTTCCCTAACCCTAACCCTAGCCCGGAACGCAAACCCACCACCAGCCCTATACCTTACCCTACGCTGTAGCCTACTGCTGGCCCATACGCTGGCACTGACTCATGCGTAAGCACGTACCCTGACGCTCCCACGTTTCCGTTCCCTCACCTGTCCACTAAGCCTTGACGTTCCCTAACCCTAACCCTAGCCCGGAATGGAAACCCACCACCAGCCCTAGACCTTACCCTACGGCGTAGCCTACTCCTGGCCCGTACGCTGGCACTGACCCGTGCGTCAGCATGTAGTCTGACCCCCACACGTTTCCGTACCCTCACCTGGGCCCTAAGCCTTGCCGTTCCCTAACCCTAACCCTAGCCCGGAACGGAAACCCACCACAAGCCCTACACCTTACCCTATGCCGTAGCCTACTCCTGGCCCGAACGCTGGCACTGACCCGTGCGTCAGCACGTAGCCTGACCTTCCCACATTTCCGTACCTTCACCTGTGCCGTAAGCCTTGCTGTTCCCTAACCCTAACCCTAGTACGGAACGGAAAACCATCACCAGCCCTACACCTAACCTCCAAGCCATAGCCTAATTATGGCCCGTACGCTGGCACTGACCCGTGCGTCAGCACGTAGCCTGACCCTTCCACGGTTCCGTACCATCACATTTGCCCTAAGCCTTGCCGTTCCCTAACCCTAACCCTAGCCCGGTACAGAAACCCACCACCAGCCCTACACCTAACCCCCAAGCCGTAGCCTACTCCTGGCCGGTACGATTGCACTGACCCTTGCGTCAGCACGTAGCCTGACCCTCCCACGTTTCTGTATCCTCACCTGTGCCCTAAGCCTTGCCGTTCCCTAACCCTAACCCTAGCCCTGAACGGAAAACCACCACTAGCCCTACACTTTACCCTACGCCGTAGCCTACTCCTGGCCCGTACGCTGGCACTGACCCGTGCGTCAGCAAATAGCCTGACCCTCCCACTCTTCCGTACCCTCACCTGTGCCCTAAGCCTTGCCGTTCCCTAACCCTAACCCTAGCCCGGTACAGAAACCCACCACCAGCCCTACACCTAAACCCCAAGCCGTAGCCTACTCCTGGCCCGTACGCTGGCACTGACCCGTGCGTCAGCAAGTAGCCTGACCCTCCCACGTTTCTGTATCCTCACCTGTGCCCTAAGCCTTGCCGTTCCCTAACCCTAACCCTAGCCCTGAAGGGAAAACCACCACCAGCCCTACACTTTACCCTACGCCGTAGCCTACTCCTGGCCCGTACGCTGGCTCTGACACATGCGTCAGCACGTAGCCTGACCCTCCCACGTTTCCGTACCCTCACCTGTGCCCTAAGCCTTGCCGTTCCCTAACCCTAACCCTAGCCCGGAACGGAAACCCACCACCAGCCCTACACCATACCCTACACCGTAGCCTACTCCTGGCCCGTATGCTGGCACTGACCCGTGCGTCAGCATGTAGCCTGTCCCTGTCACGTTTCCGTACCCTCACCTGTGCCCTAAGCCTTGACGTTCCCTAACCCTAACCCTAGCCCGGAACGCAAACCCACCACCAGCCCTACACTTTACCCTACGCCGTAGCCTACTCCTGGCCCGTACGCTGGCACTGACCCGTGTGTCAGCACGTAGCGTGACCTTCCCACGTTTCCGTACCCTCTGCGTAGCACTAAGCCTTGCCTTTCCGTAACCCTAACCCTAGCCCGGAACGGAAACCCACCACCAGCCCTACACCTTACCCCCAAGCCGTAGCCTACTCCTGGCCCGTACGTTGGCACTGACCCGTGCGTCAGCACGTAGCCTGACCGGCCCACGTTTCCGTACCCTCACCTGTGCCCTAAGCCTTGCCGTTCCCTTACCCTAGGCCTAGCCCGGAACGGAAACCCACCACCAGCCCTAAACCTTACCCCCAAGCTGTAGCCTACACCTGGCCCGTATGCTGGCACTGACCCGTGCGTCAGCATGTAGCCTGACCCTCCCACGTTTCCGTACCCTCACCTGTGCCCTATGCCTTGCCGTTCCCTAACCCTAACCCTAGCACAGAACGGATACCCACCTCCAGCCCTATACCTTACCCTACGCTGTAGCCTACTGCTGGCCCGTATGCTGGCACTGACCCATGCGTAAGCACGTAGCCTGACCCTCCCACGTTTCCGTACCCTCACCTGTGCCCTAAGCCTTGACGTTCCCTAACCCTAACCCTAGCCCTGCAGGGAAACCCACCACCAGCCCTACACCTTACCCAACGCCGTAGCCTACTCCTGGCCCATACGCTGGCACTGACCCGTGTGTCAGCATGTAGCCTGAACCTCCCACGTTTCCGTACCCTCACCTGTGCCCTAAGCCTTGCCGTTCCCTAACCCTAACCGTAGCCCGGAACGGAAACCCACCACCAGCCCTACACCTAACCCACAAGCCGTAGCCTACTCCTGGCTGGTACGCTGGCACTGACCCGTGCATCGACACATAGCCTGACCCTCCCCCGTTTCCGTACTCTCACCTGTGCCCTAAGCCTTGCCGTTCCCTAACCCTAACCCTAGCCCGGAATGGAAACCCACCACCAGCCCTAAAACTTACCCCCATGCCATAGCCTACTCCGGGCCCGTACACAGGCACTGACCCGTGCGTCAGCACGTAGCCTGACCCTCCCACTTTTCCGTACCCTCAGCTAAGCCCTAAGCCTTGGCATTCAGTAACTCTAACCCAAGCCCGGAACGGAATCCCACCACCAGCCCTACACCTTAACGTATGCCGTAGCCTATTCCTGGCCCATACGTTGGCACTGACATGTGCGTCAGCACGTAGCCTGACCCTCGCACGTTTCGGTACCCTCACCTGTGCCCTAAGCCTTGCCGTTCCCTAACCCTAACCCTAGCCAGGAACGGAAACCCACAAGAAGCCCTACACCTTACCATACGCCGTAGCCCACTCCTGGCCCGTATGATGTCACTGACCCGTGAGGCAGCCCGTAGCCTGACTCTCCCATGTTTCCGTACCCTCACCTGTGCCCTAAGCCTTGCCGTTCCCTCACCATAACCCTAGCCAGGAACGGAAATCCACCAGCAGCCCTACACCTTACCCTACGCCGCAGCCTACTCCTGGCCCGTACGCTGGCTCTGACACGTGCGTCAGCACGTAGCCTGACCCTCACCCATTTCAGTACCCTCACATGTGCCCTAAGCCTTACCGTTCCCTAACCCTAAACCTAGTCCAGAACAGAAACCCACCACCAGCCCTACACCTAACCCCCAAGCCGTAGCCTACTACTAGCCGGTACGCTGGTACTGACCCGTGCATCAGCACATAGCCTGACCCTTCCACGTTTCTGTACCCTCACCTGTGCCCTAAGCCTTGCCGTTCCTTAACCCTAATCCTAGCCAGGAACGGAAACCCACCACCAGCCCTACAACTTACCCCCAAGCCGTAGGCTACTCCTGGACCTTACGCTGGCACTGACCAGTGCGTCAGCACATAGCCTGACCCTCCCACGTTTGCGGACCCTCACCTGTGCCCTAAGCCTTGCCATTCCCTAACCCTAACCCTAGACCGGAACGGAAACCCACCACCAGCCCTAAAACTTTCCCTACGACGTAGCCTATTCCTGGCCCCTACGCAGGCACTGACACTTTCATCAGCACGTAGCCTGACCCTCCCACGTTTCCGTACCCTCACCTGTGCCCTAAGCCTTGCCGTTCCCTAACCCTAACCCTAGCCTGGAACGGAAACCCACCACCAGCCCTACATCTTACCCCCAAGCCGTAGCCTACTCCTGGCCCATACGCTGGCACTGACCTGTGCGTCAGCATGTAGCCTGAACTTCCCACATTACCGTAACCTCACCTGTGCCCTAAGCCTTGCCGTTCCCTAACCCTAAACCTAGTACGGAACGGAAACACACCACCAGCCCTACACCTAACCCCCAAGACATAGCCTACTCCTGGCACGTACGCTGGCACTGACCCGTGCGTCAGCACGTAGCCTGACCCTCCCACATTTCCGTACCCTCACCTGTGCCCTAAGCCTTGCTGTTCCCTAACACTAACCCTAGCCTGGAACGGAAACACACCACCAACCCTACACCTAACCACCAAGCCGTAGCCTACTCCTGGCCGGTACGCTGGCACTGATATGTGCCTCAGCATGTAGCCTGACCCTCCCACGTTTCCGTAACCTCACCTGTGCCCTACGCTTTGCCATTCCCTAACCCTAACTGTAGCCCGAAAGGGAAACAGCCCTACACCTTACCCTACGCAGTAGCCTACTCCTGGACGGTACGCTGGCACTGACACGTGCATCAGCATGTAGCCTGACCCTCCCACGTTTCCGTACCCTCACCTGTGCCCTAAGCCTTGCCGTTCCCTAACCCTAACCCAAGCCAGAACGGAATCCCACCACCAGCCCTACACCTTACCGTATGCCGTAGCCTATACCTGGCCCGTACGCTGGCACTGACACGTGCGTCAGCATGTAGCCTGACCCTCACACGTTTCCGTACCCTCACCTGTGCCCTAAGCCTTGCCGTTCCCTAACCCTAACACTAGCCCGGAACGGAAACCCACCACAAGCCCTACACCTTACCATACGCCATAGCCTACTCCTGGCCCGTACGCTGGCCCTGACGCGTGAGTCAGCACGTAGCCTGACCCTCCCACGTTACTGTAACCTCACCTGTGCCCTAAGCCTTGCCGTTCCCTCACCCTAACCCTAGCCAGGAACGGAAACCCACCAGCCGCCCTACACATTACCCTACGCCGTAGCCTACTCCTGGCTCGTACGCTGGCACTGACCCGTGCGTCTGCACGTAGCCTGACCCTCACACGTTTCCGTACCCTCACCTGTGCCCTAAGCGTTGCCGTTCCCTAACCCTAACCCTAGTCCGGAACGGAAACCCACCACCAGCCCTACAGCTTACCACCAAGCCATAGCCTATTCCTGGCCCGTACGCTGGCACTGACCCGTGTGTCAGCATGTAGCCTGAACCTCCCACGTTTCCGTACCCTCACCTGTGCCCTAAGCCTTGCCGTTCCCTAACCCTAACCCTAGCCCGGAACGGAAACCCACCACCAGCCCTACACCTAACCCCCAAGCCGTAGCCTACTCCTGGCTGGTACGCTGCCACTGACCCGTGCATCGACACATAGCCTGACCCTCCCCCGTTTCCGTACTCTCACCTGTGCCCTAAGCCTTGACGTTCCCTAACCCTAACCCTAGCCCGGAATGGAAACCCACCACCAGCCCTACACATTTCCCTACGACGTAGCCTACTCCTGGCCCGTACGCTGGCACTGACCCATGCATCAGCACGTAGCCTGAACCTCCAACTTTTCTGTACCCTCACCTGTGCCCTAAGCCTTGACGTTCCCTAACACTAACCCTAGCCCGGAACGGAAACCCACCACCAGCCCTACACCTTACCCTACGCCGTAGCCTACACCTGGCCCGTACGTTGGCACTGACCCGTGCGTCAGCACGTAGCCTGACCTGCCCACGTTTCCATACCCTCACCTGTGCCCTAAGCCTTGCCGTTCCCTTACCCTATCCGTAGCCCGGAACGGAAACCCACCACCAGCCCTACAACTTACCCCCAAGATGTAGCCTACTCCTGGCCCGTATGCTGGCACTGACCCCTGCGTCAGCACGTAGCCTGACCTGCCCACGTTTCCGTACCCTCACCTGTGCCCTAAGCCTTGCCGTTCCCTTACACTAACCGTAGCCCGGAACGGAAACCCACCACCAGCCCTACAACTTACCCCCAAGATGTAGCCTACTCCTGGCCCGTATGCTGGCACTGACCCGTGCGTCAGCACGTAGCCTGACCCTCCCACGTTTCCGTACCCTCACCTGTGCCCTAAGCCTTGCCGTTCCCTAACCCTAACCCTAGCCCGGAACGGAAACCCACCACCAGCCCTAAACTTTACCCACAAGCAGTAGCCTACACCTGGCCCGTATGCTGGCACTGACCCGTGCGTCAGCACGTAGCCTGACCCTCCCACGTTTACGTACACTCACCTGTGCCCTAAGCCTTCCCGTTCCCTAACCCTAACCCTAGCCCGGAACGGAAACCCCCCACCAGCCCTATACCTTACCCTACGCTGTAGCCTACTGCTGGCCCATACGCTGGCACTGACTCATGCGTAAGGACGTAGCCTGACGCTCCCACGTTTCCGTTCCCTCACCTGTGCACTAAGCCTTGACGTTCCCTAACCCTAACCCTAGCCCGGAACGGAAACCCACCACCAGCCCTAGACCTTACCCTACAGCGTAGCCTACTCCTGGCCTGTACGCTGACACTGACACGTGCGTCAGCACGTAGCCTGACCCTCCTACGTTTCCGTACCCTCACCTGTGCCCTAAGCCTTGCCGTTCCCTAACCCTAACCCTAGCCCGGAACGGAAAACCACCACCAGCCCTAAACCTTTCCCTACGCCGTAGCCTACTCCTGGCCCGTACGCTGGCACTGACCCGTGCGTCAGCATGTAGTCTGACCCCCACACGTTTCCGTACCCTCACCTGGGCCCTAAGCCTTGCCGTTCCCTAACCCTAACCCTAGCCCGGAACGGAAACCCACCACAAGCCCTACACCTTACCCTATGCCGTAGCCTACTCCTGGCCCGAACGCTGGCACTGACCCGTGCGTCAGCACGTAGCCTGAACTTCACACATTTCCGTAACTTCACCTGTGCCGTAAGCCTTGCTGTTCCCTAACCCTAACCCTAGTACGGAACGGAAAACCATCACCAGCCCTACACCTAACCTCCAAGCCATAGCCTAATTATGGCCCGTACGCTGGCACTGACCCGTGCGTCAGCACGTAGCCTGACCCTCCCACGGTTCCGTACCATCACATTTGCCCTAAGCCTTGCCGTTCCCTAACCCTAACCCTAGCCCGGTACAGAAACCCACCACCAGCCCTACACCTAACCCCCAAGCCGTAGCCTACTCCTGGCCGGTACGATTGCACTGACCCTTGCGTCAGCACGTAGCCTGACCCTCCCACGTTTCTGTATCCTCACCTGTGCCCTAAGCCTTGCCGTTCCCTAACCCTAACCCTAGCCCTGAACGGAAAACCACCACTAGCCCTACACTTTACCCTACGCCGTAGCCTACTCCTGGCCCGTACGCTGGCACTGACCCGTGCGTCAGCAAATAGCCTGACCCTCCCACTCTTCCGTACCCTCACCTGTGCCCTAAGCCTTGCCGTTCCCTAACCCTAACCCTAGCCCGGTACAGAAACCCACCACCAGCCCTACACCTAAACCCCAAGCCGTAGCCTACTCCTGGCCCGTACGCTGGCTCTGACACATGCGTCAGCACGTAGCCTGACCCTCCCACGTTTCCGTACCCTCACCTGTGCCCTAAGCCTTGCCGTTCCCTAACCCTAACCCTAGCCCGGAACGGAAACCCACCACCAGCCCTACACCATACCCTACACCGTAGCCTACTCCTGGCCCGTATGCTGGCACTGACCCGTGCGTCAGCACGTAGCCTGACCCTCCCACTTTTCCGTACCCTCACCTGTGCCCTAAGCCTTGCCGTTCCCTAAGCCTAACCCTAGCCCGGAACGGAAACCCACCACCAGCCCTACACCATACGCTACACCGTAGCCTACTCCTGGCTCGTACGCTGGCACTGACCCGTGCGTCAGCATGTAGTTTGACCCTCCCACGTTTCCGTACCCTCACGTGGGCCCTCAGCCTTGCCATTCCCTAACACTAACCTTAGCACGGAAGGGAAACCCACCACCAGCCCTACACCTTACCCTATGCCGTAGCCTACACCTGGCCCATACGCGGGCACTGACCTGTGCTTCAGCACGTAGCCTGGCCATCCCACTTTTGCGGACCCTCACCTGTGCCCTAAGACTTGCCGTTCCCTAACCCTAACCCTAGCCCGGAACGGAAACCCACCACCAGCCCTACACATTTCCCTACGCCGTAGCCTATTCCTGGCTCGTACGCAGACACTGACACTTTCATCAGTACTTAGCCTGACCCTCCCACGTTTCTGTACCCTCACCTGTGCCCTAAGCCTTGCCGTTCACTAACCCTAACCCTAGACCGGAACGGAAAACCACCACCAGCCCTACAACTTACCCCCAAGCCGTAGCCTACTCCTGGCCGGTACGCTGGCACTGACACGTGCGTCAGCACGTAGCCTGACCCTCACACGTTTCCGTACCCTCACCTGTGCCCTAAGCCTTACCGTTCCCTAACCCTAACCCTAACCCTAACCCTAACCCTAACCCTAACCCTAACCCTAACCCTACACCGGAACGTACACCCACCATCAGCCCTACACTTTACCCTACGCCGTAGCCTAATCCTGGACCGTACGCTGGCACTGACCCGTGTGTGAGCACGTAGCTTGACCCTCCCACGTTTCCATACCCTCTCCTTAGCACTAAGCCTTGCCTTTCTGTAACCCTAACCGTAGCCCGGAACGGAAACCCACCACCAGCCCTACACCTTACCCCCAAGCCGTAGCCTACTCCTGGCCCGTACGCTGGCACTGACCCATGCGTCAGCACGTAGCCTGACCCTCCCACGTTTCCGTACAATCACCTGTGCCCTAAGCCTTGCCGTTCCCTCACCCTCACCCTAGCCAGGAACAGAAACCCATCAGCAGCCCTACACATTACCCTATGCTGTAGCCTACTCCTGGCACGTACGTTGGCACTGACTCGTGCGTCAGCACGTAGCCTGATCCTCACACGTTTCCGTACCCTCACCTGTGCCCTAAGCCTTACCGTTCCCTAACCCTAACCCTAGCCCGGAACTGAAACCCACCACCAGCCATACAGCTTACCCCCAAGCCATAGCCTATTCCTGGCCCGTACGATGGCACTGACACATGCGTCAGCATATAGCCTGACCCTCCCACGTTTCCGTACCCTCACCTGTGCCCTAAGCCTTGCCGTTCCCTAACCCTAACCCTAGCCCGGAACGTAAACCCACCACCAGCCCTACACCTTACCCTATGCTGTAGCCTACACCTGGCCCGTATGCGGGCACTGACATGTGCGTCAGCACGTAGCCTGACCCTCCCACGTTTCCGTACCCTCACCTGTGCCCTAAGCCTTGCCATTCCCTAACCCTAACCCTAGCCCGGAACGCAAAACCACCACCAGCCCTACACTTTTCCCTATGCCGTAGCCTACTCCTGGCCCGTACGCTGGCACAGACCCGTGCGTCAGCACGAAGCCTGACCCTCCCACGTTTGCGGACCCTCACCTGTGCCCTAAGCCTTGCCATTCCCTAACACTAACGCTAGACTGGAACGGAAACCCACCACCAGCCCTACACCTTTCCCTACGCCGTAGCCTATTCCTGGCTCATACGCAGGCACTGACCCTTTCATCAGCAAGTAGCCTGTCCCTCCCACGTTTCCGTAGCCTCACCTGTGCCCTAAGCCTTGCCGTTCACTAACCCTAACCCTAGCCCGGAACGGAAACCCACCAGCAGACCTACACCTTACTCTATACCGTAGCCTACACCTGGCCCGTACGCAGGCACTGACCTGTGCTTCAGCACGTAGCCTGACCCTCCAATATTACCGTACGCTCACCTGTGCCCTAAGCCTTGCATTTCCCTAACCCTAACCCTAGCCCGGCACGGAATCCCACCACCAGCCCTACACCTTATCGTATGCCGTAGCCTAGTCCTGGCCCGTACGCTGGCACTGACCCGTGCGTCAGCATGTAGCCTGACCCTCCCACGTTTCCGTAACCTCACCTGTGCCCTAAGCCTTGCCGTTCCCTAACCCTAACCCTAGCCCGGAACAGAAACCCACCACCAGCCCTATACCTTTCCCTACGCCGTAGCCTATTCCAGGCCCGTACGCAGGCACTGACCCTTTCATCAGCACATAGCCTGACCCTCCCACGTTTCCGTACCCTCACCTGTGCCCTAAGCCTTGCCGTTCCCTAACCCTAACCCTAGCCCGGAACGGAAACCCACCACCAGCCCTACAACTTACTCGCAAGCCGTAGCCTACTCCTGGTCCATACGCTGGCACTGACCCGTGCCTCAGAACGTATCCTGACCCTGCCACGTTGCCGTACCCTCACATGTGCCCTAAACCTTGCCGTTCCCTAACCCTAACCCTAGTGCGGAACGGAAACCCACCACAAGCCCTACAACATACCCCCAAGCCGTAGCCTACACGTGGTCCATACGCTGGCACTGACCTGTGCGTCTGCACGTAGCCTGACCTTCCCACGTTACCGTAACGTCACCTGTGCCCTAAGCCTTGCCCTTCCCTAACCCTAACCCTAGTACGGGACGGAAACACACCACAAGCCCTACACCTAACCCACAAACCATAGCATACTCCTGGCCCGTACGCTGGCACTGAACCGTGCGTCAGCACGTAGCCTGACCCTCCCAGGTTTCCGTACCCTCACCTATGCCCTAAGCCTTCCTGTTCCATAACACTAACCCTAGCCCGGAACGGAAACCCACCACCAGCCCTACACCTAACCCCCAAGCCGTAGCCTACTCCTGGCCGGTTCGCTGGCACTGACCTGTGCGTCAGCACGTAGCCTGACCCTCCCACGTTTCCGTACCCTCACCTGGGCCCTAAGCCTTGCCTTTCCCTAACCCTAACCCAAGCCCGGAACGGAAACGCACTACCAGCCCTACACCATGCCCTACACCATAGCCTACTCCTGGCACGTACGTTGGCACTGACACGTGCGTCAGCACATAGCCTGACCCTCACACGTTTCCGTACCCTCACCTGTGCCCTAAGCCTTGCCGTTCCCTATCCCTAACCCTAGTCCGGAATGGAAACACACCACCAGCCCTACAGCTTACCCCCAAGCCATAGCCTATTCCTGGCCCGTACGCTGGCACTGACCCGTGCGTCAGCATGTAGCCTGACCCTCCCACGTTTCCGTACCCTCACCTGTGCCCTAAGCCTTGCCGTTCCCTAACCCTAACCCTAGCCCTGAACGGAAACCCACCACCAGCCCAACAACTAACCCCCAAGCCGTAGCTTACTCCTGGCCAGTACGCTGGCACTGACCCGTGCATCATCTCGTAGCCTGACCCTCCCACGTTTCTGTACCCTCACCTGTGCCCTAAGCCTTGCCGTTCCCTAACCCTAACCCTAGCCCGGAACGGAAACCCACCACCAGCCCTACACCTTACCCCCAAGCCGTAGCCTACTCCTGGCCCGTACGCTGGCACAGACCCGTGCGTCAGCACGAAGCCTGACCCTCCCACGTTTGCGGACCCTCACCTGTGCCCTAAGCCTTGCCGTTCCCTAACACTAACCCTAGACCGGAACGGAAACCCACCACCAACCCTACACCTTTCTCTACGCCGTAGCCTATTCGTGGCTCATACGCAGGCACTGACATTTTCATCAGCAAGTAGCCTGACCCGCCCACGTTTCCGTACCCTCACCTGTGCCCTAAGCCTTGCCGTTCACTAACCCTATCCCTAGCCCGGAACGGAAACCCACCACCAGCCATACACCTTGCTCTATTCCATAGCCTACACCTGGCCCATACGCGGGCACTGACCTGTGCTTCAGCACGTAGCCTGACCCTCCCATTTTACCGTACGCTCACCTGTGCCCTAAGCCTTGTCATTCCCTAACCCTAACCCTAGCCCGGCACGGAATCTCACCACCAGCTCTACACCATATCGTATGCCGTAGCCTAGTCCTAGCCCGTACGCTGGCACTGACCCGTGTGTCAGCATGTAGCCTGACACTCCCACGTTTCCATACCCTCTCCTTAGCACTAAGCCTTGCCGTTCCCTAACCCTAACCCTAGCCCGGAACGGAAACCCACCACCAGCCCTACACCTTACCGCCAAGCCGTAGCCTACTCCTGGCACGTTCGGTGGCAGTAACCCTAGCATCAGCAAGTAGCCTGACCCTCCCACGTTTCTGTACCATCACCCGTGCCCTAAGCCTTGCCGTTCCGTAACCCTAACCCTAGCCCGGAACGGAAACCCACCACCAACCCTACACCTTACCCCCAAGCCGTAGCGTACTCCTGGCCCATATGCTGGCACTGACCCGTGCGTCAGCACGTAGCGTGACTCTCCCATGTTTCCGTACCCTCACCTGTGCCCTAAGCCTTGCCGTTCCCTAAACCTAACCCTAGCCCGGAACGGAAACCCACCTCTAGCCCTACACCTTACCCAATGCTGTAGCCTACACGTGGCCCGTACGCGGGCACTGACCCGTGCGTCAGCACGTAGCCTGACCCTCCCACGTTTCCGTACCCTCACCTGTGCCCTAAGCCTTGCCGTTCCCTAACCCTAACCCTAGCCCGGAACGGAAACCCACCACCAGCCCTACACCATACGCTACACCGTAGCCTACTCCTGGCTCGTACGCAGGCAGTGACCTGTGCGTCAGCATGTAGCCTGACCCTCTCATGTTTCCATACCCTCACATGTGCCCTAAACCTTGACGTTCCCTATCCCTAACCCTAGCCCGGAACGCAAACCCACCACCAGCCCTACACCTTTCCCTACGCCGTAGCATACTCCTGGCCCGTATGCTGGCACTGACCTGTGCGTCATCACGTAGCCTGACCCTCCCACTTTTCCGTACCCTCACCTGTGCCCTAAGCCTTGCCGTTCCCTTACCCTAACCCTAGCCCGGAACGGAAACCCACCACCCGCCCTACACCTTACCCTATGCCGTAGCCTACTCCTTGCCCGTACCCTGGCACTGACCCGTGCTTCAGCACGTAGCCATACACTCCCACGTTTCGGTACCCTCACATGTGCCCTAAGCCTTGCCATTCCCTAACCGTAACCGTAGCCCGGAACGAAAACCCACCACCAGCCCAAAACCTTACACTACGCCGTAGCCTACTCCTGGCCCGTACGCTGGCACTGACCCGTGCGTCAGCACGTAGCCTGACCCTCCCACGTTTCCGTACCCTCACCTGTGCCCTAAGCCTTGCCGTTCCCTAACCCTAACCCTAAATCGGAACGGAAACCCAGCACCATCCCTAAACCTTTCCCTAGTGGGTAGCCTACTCCTCGCCCGTACGCTCGCACTGACCCGTGCGTCAACATGTAGTTTGACCCTCCCACGTTTCCGTACCCTCACGTGGGCCCTCAGCCTTGCCATTCCCTAACACTAACCTTAGCACGGAAGGGAAACCCACCACCAGCCCTACACCTTACCCTATGCCGTAGCCTACACCTGGCCCATACGCGGGCACTGACCTGTGCTTCAGCACGTAGCCTGGCCATCCCACGTTTGCGGACCCTCACCTGTGCCCTAAGACTTGCCGTTCCCTAACCCTAACCCTAGCCCGGAACGGAAACCCACCACCAGCCCTACACATTTCCCTACGCCGTAGCCTATTCCTGGCTCGTACGCAGGCACTGACACTTTCATCAGCACTTAGCCTGACCCTCCCACGTTTCTGTACCCTCACCTGTGCCCTAAGCCTTGCCGTTCACTAACCCTAACCCTAGACCGGAACGGAAAACCACCACCAGCCCTACAACTTACCCCCAAGCCGTAGCCTACTCCTGGCCGGTACGCTGGCACTGACACGTGCGTCAGCACGTAGCCTGACCCTCACACGTTTCCGTACCCTCACCTGTGCCCTAAGCCTTGCCGTTCCCTAACCCTAACCCTAGCCCGGAACGTAAACCCACCACCAGCCCTACACCTTACCCTATGCTGTAGCCTACACCTGGCCCGTATGCGGGCACTGACACGTGCGTCAGCACGTAGCCTGACCCTCCCACGTTTCTGTACCCTCACCTGTGCCCTAAGCCTTGCCATTCCCTAACCCTAACCCTAGCCCGGAACGCAAACCCACCACCAGCCCTACACTTTTCCCTATGCCGTAGCCTACTCCTGGCCCGTACGCTGTCACAGACCCGTGCGTCAGCACGAAGCCTGACCCTCCCACGTTTGCGGACCCTCACCTGTGCCCTAAGCCTTGCCGTTCCCTAACACTAACGCTAGACTGGAACGGAAACCCACCACCAGCCCTACACCTTTCCCTACGCCGTAGCCTATTCCTGGCTCATACGCAGGCACTGACCCTTTCATCAGCAAGTAGCCTGACCCTCCCACGTTTCTGTACCCTCACCTGTGTCGTAAGCCTTGCCGTTCACTAACCCTAACCCTTGCCCGGAACGGAAACCCACCACCAGACCTACACCTTACTCTATGCCGTAGCCTACACCTGGCCCGTACACAGGCACTGACCTGTGCTTCAGCACGTAGCCTGACCATCCAATGTTACCGTACGCTCACCTGTGCTCTAAGCCTTGCATTTCCCTAACCCTAACCCTAGCCCGGCACGGAATCCCACCACCAGTCCTACACCTTATCGTATGCCGTAGCCTAGTCCTGGCCCGTACGCTGGCACTGACCCGTGCGTCAGCATGTAGCCTGACCCTCCCACGTTTCCGTAACCTCACCTGTGCCCTAAGCCTTGCCGTTCCCTAACCCTAACCCTAGCCCGGAACAGAAACCCACCACCAGCCCTATACCTTTCCCTACGCCGTAGCCTATTCCTGGCCCGTACGCAGGCACTGACCCTTTCATCAGCACATAGCCTGACCCTCCCACGTTTCCGTACCCTCACCTGTGCCCTAAGCCTTGCCGTTCCCTAACCCTAACCCTAGCCCGGAACGGAAACCCACCACCAGCCCTACAACTTACCCGCAAGCCGTAGCCTACTCCTGGTCCATACGCTGGCACTGACCCGTGCCTCAGAACGTATCCTGACCCTGCCACGTTGCCGTACCCTCACATCTGCCCTAAACCTTGCCGTTCCCTAACCCTAACCCTAGTGCGGAACGGAAACCCACCACAAGCCCTACAACTTACCCCCAAGCCGTAGCCTACACGTGGTCCATACGCTGGCACTGACCTGTGCGTCAGCACGTAGCCTGAACTTCCCACGTTACCGTAACATCACCTGTGCCCTAAGCCTTGCCCTTCCCTAACCCTAACCCTAGTACGGGACGGAAACACACCACAAGCCCTACACCTAACCCACAAACCATAGCATACTCCTGGCCCGTACGCTGGCACTGAACCGTGCGTCAGCATGTAGCCTGACCCTCCCAGGTTTCCGTAACCTCACCTATGCCCTAAGCCTTCCTGTTCCATAACACTAACCCTAGCCCGGAACGGAAACCCACCACCAGCCCTACACCTAACCCCCAAGCCGTAGCCTACTCCTGGCCGGTTCGCTGGCACTGACCTGTGCGTCAGCACGTAGCCTGACCCTCCCTCGTTTCCGTACCCTCACCTGGGCCCTAAGCCTTGCCTTTCCCTAACCCTAACCCAAGCCCGGAACGGAAACACACTACCAGCCCTACACCATTCCCTACGCCATAGCCTACTCCTGGCACGTACGTTGGCACTGACACGTGCGTCAGCACATAGCCTGACCCTCACACGTTTCCGTACCCTCACCTGTGCCCTAAGCCTTGCCGTTCCCTATCCCTAACCCTAGTCCGGAATGGAAACACACCACCAGCCCTACAGCTTACCCCCAAGCCATAGCCTATTCCTGGCCCGTACGCTGGCACTGACCCGTGCGTCAGCATGTAGCCTGACCCTCCCACGTTTCCGTACCCTCACCTGTGCCCTAAGCCTTGCCGTTCCCTAACCCTAACCCTAGCCCTGAACGGAAACCCACCACCAGCCCAACAACTAACCCCCAAGCCGTAGCTTACTCCTGGCCAGTACGCTGGCACTGACCCGTGCATCATCTCGTAGCCTGACCCTCCCACGTTTCTGTACCCTCACCTGTGCCCTAAGCCTTGCCGTTCCCTAACCCTAACCCTAGCCCGGAACGGAAACCCACCAGCAGCCCTACACCTTACCCCCAAGCCGTAGCCTACTCCTGGCCCGTACGCTGGCACAGACCCGTGCGTCAGCACGAAGCCTGACCCTCCCACGTTTGCGGACCCTCACCTGTGCCCTAAGCCTTGCCGTTCCCTAACACTAACCCTAGACCGGAACGGAAACCCACCACCAACCCTACACCTTTCTCTACGCCGTAGCCTACACCTGGCCCATACGCGGGCACTGACCTGTGCTTCAGCACGTAGCCTGACCCTCCCATTTTACCGTACGCTCACCTGTGCCCTAAGCCTTGTCATTCCCTAACCCTAACCCTAGCCCGGCACGGAATCTCACCACCAGCTCTACACCATATCGTATGCCGTAGCCTAGTCCTGGCCCGTACGCTGGCACTGACCCGTGTGTCAGCATGTAGCCTGACACTCCCACGTTTCCGTACCCTCTCCTTAGCACTAAGCCTTGCCGTTCCCTAAACCTAACCCTAGCCCGGAACAGAAACCCACCACCAGCCCTACACCTTACCCCAAGCCGTAGCCTATTCCTGGCCCGTACGCAGGCACTGACCCTTTCATAAGCACGTAGCTTGACCCTCCCACGTTTCCGTACCCTCATCTGTGCCCTAAGCCTTGCCGTTCCCTAACCCTATCCCTAGCCCGGAACGGAAACCCACCACCAGCCCTACACCTTAACCTACGCCGTAGCCTACTCCTGGACTGTACGGTGGCACTGCCCCTTGCGTCATCATGTAGCCTGACCCTCCCACGTTTCCGTACCCTCACCTCTGCCCTAAGCCTTGCCGTTCTGTAACCCTAACCCTAGCCCGGAACGCAAACCCACCACCAGCCCTACACCTTACCCACAAGCCGTAGCCTACTCCTGGCCCGTACGTCGGCACTGACCCGTGCTTCAGCACGTAGCCTGACTGGCCCAAGTTTCCGTACCCTCACCTGTGCCCTAAGCCTTGCCGTTCCCTTACCCTAGGCCTAGCCCGGAATGGATACCCACCACCAGCCCTAAACCTTACACCCAAGCTGTAGCCTACTCCTGGCCCGTATGCTGGCACTGACCCGTGCGTCAGCATGTAGCCTGACCCTCCCACGTTTCCGTACCCTCACCTGTGCCCTATGCCTTGCCGTTCCCTAACCCTAACCCTAGCACAGAACGGATACCCACCTCCAGCCCTATACCTTACCCTACGCTGTAGCCTACTGCTGGCCCGTATGCTGGCACTGACCCATGCGTAAGCACGTAGCCTGACCCTCCCACGTTTCCGTACCCTCACCTGTGCCCTAAGACTTGACGTTCCATAACCCTAACCCAGCCCAGAATGGAAACCCACCACCAGCCCTAGACCTTACCCTATGGCGTAGCCTACTCCTGGCCTGTACGCTGACACTGACACGTGCGTCAGCACGTAGCCGGAACCTCCCACGTTTCCGTACCCTCACCTGTGCCCTAAGCTTTGCCGTTCCCTAACCCTAACCCTAGCCCGGAACGGAAACCCACCACCAGCCCTAAACCTTTCCCTACGCCATAGCCTAATCGTGGCCGGTACACTGGCACTGACCCGTGCGTCAGCATGTACACTGACCCACCCACGTTTCCATACCCTCACCTGAGCCCTAAACTTTGCCGTTCCCTAACCCTAACCCTAGCCCAGCACGGAAACCCACCACCAGCCCTACACCTTACCCAACGCCGTAGCCTACTCCTGGCCCATACGCTGGCACTGACCCGTGCGTCAGCACGTAGCCTGACCCTACCACTTTTTTGTACCCTCACCTGTGCCCTAAGCCTTGCCGTTCCCTAACCCTAACCCTAGCCCGGAATGGAAACCCACCACCAGCCCTAAAACTTACCCCCATGCCATAGCCTACTCCGGGCCCATACACAGGCACTGACCCGTGCGTCAGCACGTAGCCTGACCCTCCCACTTTTCCGTACCCTCAGCTAAGCCCTAAGCCTTGGCATTCACTAACTCTAACCCAAGCGCGGAACGGAATCCCACCACCAGCCCTACACCTTAACGTATGCCGTAGCCTATTCCTGGCCCATACGCTGGCACTGACATGTGCGTCAGCACGTAGCCTGACCCTCCCACGTTTCCGTACCCTCACCTGTGCGCTAAGCCTTGCCGATCCCTAACCCTAACCCTAGCCAGGAACGGAAACCCACAAGAAGCCCTACACCTTACCATACACCGTAGCCCACTCCTGGCCCGTACGCTGGCACTGACCCGTGAGGCAGCCCGTAGCCTGACCCTCCCACGTTTCCGTACCCTCACCTGTGCCCTAAGCCTTGCCGTTCCCTCACCATAACCCTAGCCAGGAACGGAAATCCACCAGCAGCCCTACACCATACCCTAAGCCGCAGCCTACTCCTGGCCCGTACGCTGGCTCTGACACGTGCGTCAACACGTAGCCTGACCCTCACACATTTCAGTACCCTCACATGTGCCCTAAGCCTTACCGTTCCCTAACCCTAAACCTAGTCCGGAACAGAAACCCACCACCAGCCCTACACCTAACCCCCAAGCCGTAGCCTACTACTAGCCGGTACGCTGGCACTGACCCGTGCATCAGCACATAGCCTGACCCTCCCACGTTTCTGTACCCTCACCTGTGCCCTAAGCCTTGCCGTTCCCTAACCCTAATCCTAGCCAGGAACGGAAACCCACCACCAGCCCTACAACTTACCCCCAAGCCGTAGGCTACTCCTGGACCTTACGCTGGCACTGACCAGTGCGTCAGCACGTAGCCTGACCCTCTCACGTGTGCGGACCCTCACCTGTGCCCTAAGCCTTGCCATTCCCTAACCCTAACCCTAGCCCGGAACGGAAACCCACCACCAGCCCTACAACTTTCCCTACGACGTAGCCTATTCCTGGCCCCTACGCAGGCACTGACACTTTCATCAGCACGTAGCCTGACCCTCCCACGTTTCCGTACCCTCACCTGTGCCCTAAGCCTTGCCGTTCCCTAACCCTAACCCTAGCCTGGAACGGAAACCCACCACCAGCCCTACATCTTACCCCCAAGCCGTAGCCTACTCCTGGCCCATACGCTGGCACTGTCCTGTGCGTCAGCATGTAGCCTGAACTTCCCACATTACCGTAACCTCACCTGTGCCCTAAGCCTTGCCGTTCCCTAACCCTAAACCTAGTACGGAACGGAAACACACCACCAGCCCTACACCTAACCCCCAAGCCATAGCCTACTCCTGGCCCGTACGCTGGCACTGACCCGTGCGTCAGCACGTAGCCTGACCCTCCCACATTTCCGTACCCTCACCTGTGCCCTAAGCCTTGCTGTTCCCTAACACTAACCCTAGCCTGGAACGGAAACACACCACCAACCCTACACCTAACCACCAAGCCGTAGCCAACTCCTGGCCGGTACACTGGCACTGATATGTGCCTCAGCATGTAGCCTGACCCTCCCACGTTTCCGTAACCTCACCTGTGCCCTACGCTTTGCCATTCCCTAACCCTAACTCTAGCCCGAAAGGGAAACAGCCCTACACCTTACCCTACGCAGTAGCCTACTCCTGGCCGGTACGCTGGCACTGACACGTGCATCAGCATGTAGCCTGACCCTCCCACGTTTCCGTACCCTCACCTGTGCCCTAAGCCTTGCCGTTCCCTAACCCTAACCCAAGCCGGAACGGAATCCCACCACCAGCCCTACACCTTACCGTATGCCGTAGCCTATACCTGGCCCGTACGCTGGCACTGACACGTGCGTCAGCATGTAGCCTGACCCTCACACGTTTCCGTACCCTCACCTGTGCCCTAAGCCTTGCCGTTCCCTAACCCTAACACTAGCCCGGAACGGAAACCCACCACAAGCCCTACACCTTACCATAAGCCATAGCCTACTCCTGGCCCGTACGCTGGCCCTGACCCGTGAGTCAGCACGTAGCCTGACCCTCCCACGTTACTGTAACCTCACCTGTGCCCTAAGCCTTGCCGTTCCCTCACCCTAACCCTAGCCAGGAACGGAAAAGCACCAGCAGCCCTACACCTTACCCTACGGCGTAGCCCACTCCTGGCTCGTACGCTGGCACTGACCCGTGTGTCAGCATGTAGCCTGAACCTCCCACGTTTCCGTACCCTCACCTGTGCCCTAAGCCTTGCCGTTCCCTAACCCTAACCGTAGCCCGGAACGGAAACCCACCACCAGCCCTACACCTAACCCACAAGCCGTAGCCTACTCCTGGCTGGTACGCTGGCACTGACCCGTGCATCGACACATAGCCTGACCCTCCCCCGTTTCCGTACTCTCACCTGTGCCCTAAGCCTTGACGTTCCCTAACCCTAACCCTAGCCCGGAATGGAAACCCACCACCAGCCCTACACATTTCCCTACGACGTAGCCTACTCCTGGCCCGTACGCTGGCACTGACCCATGCATCAGCACGTAGCCTGAACCTCCAACTTTTCTGTACCCTCACCTGTGCCCTAAGCCTTGACGTTCCCTAACACTAACCCTAGCCCGGAACGGAAACCCACCACCAGCCCTACACCTTACCCTACGCCGTAGCCTACACCTGGCCCGTACGTTGGCACTGACCCGTGCGTCAGCACGTAGCCTGACCTGCCCACGTTTCCGTACCCTCACCTGTACCCTAAGCCTTGCCGTTCCCTTACCCTAACCGTAGCCCGGAATGGAAACCCACCACCAGCCCTACAACTTACCCCCAAGATGTAGCCTACTCCTGGCCCGTATGCTGGCACTGACCCGTGCCTCAGCACGTAGCCTGACCCTCCCACGTTTCCGTACCCTCACCTGTGCCCTATGCCTTGCCGTTCCCAAACCCTAACCCTAGTACAGAACGGAAAACCACCACCAGCCCTACACTTTACCCTATGCCGTAGCCTACACCTGGCCCGTACGTGGGCACTGAACCATGGGTCAGCATGTAGCCTAACCCTCCCACGTTTCCGTACCCTCACCTCTGCCCTAAGCCTTGCCGTTCCCTAACCCTAACCCTAGCCCGGAACGGAAACCCACCACCAGCCCTAAACATTACCCACAAGCCGTAGCCTACACCTGGCCCGTATGCTGGCACTGACCCGTATGTCAGCACGTAGCCTGACCCTCCCACGTTTATGTACACTCACCTGTGCCCTAAGCCTTGCCGTTCCCTAACCCTAACCCTAGCCCGGAACGGAAACCCACCACCAGCCCTATACCTTACCCTACGCTGTAGCCTACTGCTGGCCCATACGCTGGCACTGACTCATGCGTAAGCACGTAGCCTGATGCTCCCACGTTTCCGTTCCCTCACCTGTGCACTAAGCCTTGACGTTCCCTAACCCTAACCCTAGCCCGGAACGGAAACCCACCACCAGCCCTAGACCTTACCCTATGGCGTAGCCTACTCCTGGCCTGTACGCTGACACTGACACGTGCGTCAGCACGTAGCCGGACCCTCCTACGTTTCCGTACCCTCACCTGTGCCCTAAGCTTTGCCGTTCACTAACCCTAACCCTAGCCCGGAACGGAAACCCACCACCAGCCCTAAACCTTTCCCTACGCCGTAGCCTACTCCGGGCCCGTACGCAGGCACTGACCCGTGTGTCAGCATGTAGCCTGAACCTCCCACGTTTCCATACCCTCACCTGTGCCCTAAGCCTTGCCGTTCCCTAACCCTAACCCTAGCCCGGAACGGAAACCCACCACCAGCCCTACACCTTACCCTATGCCGTAGGCTAATCCTGGCCCGAACGCTGGCACTGACCCGTCCGTCAGCACGTAGCCTGACCTTCCCACATTTCCGTACCCTCACCTTTGCCCTAAGCCTTGCCGTTCCCTAACCGTAACCCTAGCCCCGTACGGAAACCCACCAGCAGCCCTACAACTAACCCCCAAGCCGTAGCCTACACCTGGCCGGTACGCTTGCACTGACCCGTGCGTCAGCACGTAGCCTGACCCTCCCACGTTTCTGTATCGTCACCTGTGCCCTAAGCCTTGCCGTTCCCTAACCCTAACCCTAGCCCTGAACGGAAAACCACCACCAGCCCTACACATTACCCTACGCCGTAGCCTACTCCTGGCCCGTACGCTGGCAGTGACCCATGCGTCAGCAAATAGCCTGACCCTCCCACGTTTCCGTACCCACACCTGTGCCCTAAGACTTGCCGTTCCCTAACCCTAACCCTAGCCCGGAACGGAAACCCACCACCAGCCCTACAACTTACCCCCAATCCGTAGCCTACTCCTGGCCCGTATGCTGGCTCTGACACATGCGTCAGCACATAGCCTGACACTCCCACGTTTCCGTACCCTCACCTGTGCCCTAAGCCTTGCCGTTCCATAACCCTAACCCTAGCCCGGAACGGAAACCCACCACCAGCCCTACACCTTACCCTACGCCGTAGCCTACTCCTGGCCCGTACGCTGGCACTGACCCGTGCGTCAGCACGTAGCCTGACCTTCCCACATTTCCGTACCCTCACCTGTTCCGTAAGCTTTGCTGTTCCCTAACACTAACCCTAGTACGGAATGGAAACCCACCACCAACCCTACAACTAACGCCCAAGCCATAGCCTACTCCTGGCCCGTACGCTGGCACTGACCCGTGCGGCAGCACGTACCCTGACCCTCCCACGTTTCCGTACCATCACCTGTGCCCTAAGCCTTGACGTTCCCTAACCCTAACCCTAGCCCGGAACAGAAACCCACCACCAAACCTACACCTTACCACCACGCCGTAGCCTACTCCTGGCCCATATGCTGGCACTAACCCATGCGTCACCACGTAGACTGACCCTCCCACGTTTCCGTAACCTCACTTGTGCCCTAAGCGTTGCCGTTCCCTAACCTTAACCCTAGCCCGGAACGGAAACCCACCACCAGCCCTACACCTTACCCTATGCCGTAGCCTACACCTGGCCCGTTCGCGGGCACTGACCTGTGCTTCAGCACGTAGCCTGACCCTCCCTTGTTACCGTACCCTCACCTGTGCCCTAAGCTTTGCCGTTCCCTAACCCTAACCCTAGCCCTGAATGTAAACCCACCACCAGCCCTAAACCTTACCCACAAGCCTTAGCCTACTCCTGGCCCGTACGCTGGCACCTACCCGTGCGTCAGCACATAGCCTGACCCTCCCACGTTTCCGTACCATCACCTGTGCCCTAAGCCTTGTCGTTCCCAAACCCTCACCCTAGCCAGGAACAGAAACCCACCAGCAGCCCTAAACCTTACCCTACGCCGTAGCCTACTCCTGGCACGTACGCTGGCACTGACTCGTGTGTCAGCACGTAGCCTGACCCTCACACGTTTCCGTACCCTCACCTGTGCCCTAAGCCTTGCCGTTCCCTATCCCTAACCCTATTCCGGAACGGAAACACACCACCAGCACTACAGCTTACCCCCAAGCCATAGCCTATTCCTGGCCCGTACGCTGGCACTGACACGTGCGTCAGCATGTAGCCTGACCCTCACACGTTTCCGTACCCTCACCTGTGCCCTAAGCCTTGCCATTCCCTAACCCTAACCCTAGCCCGTAACGGAAACCCACCACAATCCCTACACCTTACCATACGCCGTAGCCTACTCCTGGCCCGTACGCTGGCAATGACCCGTGAGTCAGCACGTAGACTGACCCTCCCACGTTTCCGTACCCTCACCTGTGCCCTAAGCCTTGCCGTTCCCTCACCCTAACCCTAGCCAAGAACGGAAACCCACCAGCAGCCCTAAACCTTACCCTACACCGTAGCCTACTCCTTGCCCGTACGCTGGCACTGACCCGTGCGTCAGCACGTAGCCTGACCCTCCCACGTTTCCGTACCCTCACCTGTGCCGTAAGACTTTCTGTTCCCTAACACTAACCCTACCCTGGAACGGAAACACACCATCAGCCCTACACCTCACCACCAAGACGTAGCCTAATCCTGGCCGGTATGCTGGCACTGACCCATGCCTCAGCACGTAGCCTGACACTCCCAAGTTTCCGTACCCTCACCTGGGCCCTAAGCCTTGCCGTTTCCTAACCCTAACCCTAGCCCATGAACGGAAACCGACCACCAGCCCTCCACCTTACCCTACGCCGTAGCCTACTCCTGGCCCGTATGCTAGCACTGACCCGTGTGTCAGCATGTAGCCAGACCCTCCCACGATTCCGTACCCTCACCTGTGCCCTAAGCCTTGCCGTTCCCTAACCCTAAGCCTAGCCCGGATGGGAAACCCACCACCAGCCCTACACCTTACCCCAAGCCGTAGCCTACTCCTGGCCCGTACGCTGGCACTGACCCGTGCGTCAGCAAGTAGCCTGACCCTCCCACGTTTCCGTACCCTCACCTGTGCCCTAAGACTTGCTGTTCCCTAACACTAACCCTAGCCTGGAACGGAAAACCACCACCAGCCCTACACCTAACCGCCAAGCCGTAGCCTACTCCTGGCCGGTATGCTGGCACTGACCCGTGCATCATCACGTAGCCTGACCCTCCCACGTTTCCGTACCCTCACCTGTGCCCTAAGCTTTGCCGTTCCCTAACCCTAACTGTAGACCTGAACGGAAACCCACCACCAGCCCTACAACTTACCCCCAAGCCGTAGCCTACTCCTGGTCCATACGCTGGCACTGACCCGTGCTTCAGAATGTATCCTGACCCTGCCACGTTGCCGTACCCTCACATGTGCCCTAAACATTGCCGTTCCCTAACCGTAACACTAGCCCGGAACGGAAACCCACCACAAGCCCTACACCTTACCCCCAAGCCGTAGCCTACTCGTGGTCCGTACGCTGGCACTGCCCTCTGCGTCAGCACGTAACCTGACCTTCCCACGTTACCGTAACGTCACCTGTGCCCTAAGCCTTGCCGTTCCCTAACCGTAACCCTAGTACGGGACAGAAACACACCACAAGCCCTAAACATTACCCCCAAGCAGAAGCCTACTGCTGGCCCGTATGCTGGCACTGACACGTGCGTCAGCATGTAGCCTGAACCTCCCACGTTTCCGTACCATCACCTGAGCCCTAAGCCTTGCAGTTCCCTAACCCTAACCCTAGCCCGGAACGGAAAACCACGACCAGCCCTAAACCATACCCTACGCCATACCCTATTCCTGGCCCGTACGCTGGCACTGACCCATGCGTCAGCACGTAGCCTGAACCTCACACGTTTCCGTACCATCACCTGTGCCCTAAGCCTTGCCGTTCCCTAACCCTAACCCTAGCCCTAAATGGAAACACACCACCAGCCCTATACCTAACCCCCAAGCCGTAGCCTACTCCTGGCCCGTACGCGGGCACTGACCTGTGCTTCAGCACATAGCCTGACACTCCCATGTTACTCTAGCCTCACTTGTGCCCTAAGCCTTGCCGTTCCCTTATCCTAACCCTAGCCCCGAACGGAAACCCACCACAAGCCCTACACTCTACCCTACGCTGTAGCCAACTCCTGGCCCGTACGCTGGCACTGAGCCGTGCGTCAGCACTTAGCCTGACCCTCCCACGTTTCCGTACCATCACCTGTGCCCTAAGCCTTGCCGTTCCTTAACCCTAACCCTAGCCCATCACAGAAACCCACCACCAGCCCTACACCTTACACTACGCCGTAGCCTAATCCTGGCCCCTACGCTGGCACTGACCCGTGCGTCAGCACGTAGCCGGACCCTCACTCGTTTCCGTACCCTCACCTGTGCCCTAAGCCTTGCCGTTCCCTAACCCTAACCCTAGTCCGGAACGGAAACCCACCACCAGCCCTACAGCTTACCCCCAAGCCATAGCCTACTCGTGACCCATACGCTGGCACTGACCGGTGTGTCAGCATATAGCCTGACGAGGCACACCAGGGGAGGGAGGGCCGGCAGGGTAAGGCTACCCATGTCAGCTAATCCACAACCCTCAGGAAATCACATTGGTGAAAATGGACCTCGCTAAGGCAGAAGAGAAGCCAAGGGAAAAAAGGACACGGTGCCGTTTGAAGCACCGTAGATGAGTCTAGAAATAATCACGTGACTTGTAGTAAGTCAGAAAGTGAAAGACACATATCATATCATATCACTTATAGGTGTTACCTAAAAATGGATACCAGGGCAGATATTTCCACGGAGAAGGGCAAACACAGATTCATTAAACAAACTTATGGTTCACCAATGGAAAGGTGTGAGGATTGGTTTCATTACGATATCGGCGTTAACACACATATACAAACACAGGTGACATAAATAATCACCAAAGACTTACAGAATACCAAGAGAGGACTACTCAACATTCTGTCATAACGTACATGGGAAAAGGATCCCAGGAAGAACAGACATCTGTATATGTGTAAAAGAACCACATCTTCCACACCTACAACAAGCCAAACATTGTAATCAAACTTCCTGTAATAAAAAATAAAAAATTAAATTAAAAACACAAACAAGAAGTAGTGAGACAAACTTGAGGGGCTTTGTCCTGGCACATTCCATTCTAAATTCCAATCTAGAACACCACTTCCACTGAGGCTCTCTTGCCCTAGTAACCAGATTTGGTAAGGGAGAACTGCTGCCACCTTGTGGCCGTTTCACACAACAGCAGCTTTAATCCCAGTGCTAATGGTCAGTTGATATTCAGAATCATTGCAGGCCTGTAAATGACACCTGCCCTGAAAACAAATCCTGGGGTCACATATCGACCAAAAAATTCAAAGGACGTCCATATTTCAAAACGACCGTTTCAAAAGGCATATTTTACGCACATTAGTGTTCTGCTTCTTTTCCTTTCTTTCCTTTTTTTGTTAAAAAACACGGGAATGGAAAAAGGCATCCCTCAGAATGGGCGAAAATCGTTGCAAACGAATCAATGGACAGAGGTTTAATCTCCAATATATATAAACAGCTCATGCAGCTTAATATTAAAAAAACAAACACCCCAATACAAAAATGGGCAGAAGATCTAAAGAGACGTTTCTTCAAAGGAGACACAGAGATGGCCAAGACGCACATGAAAAGCTGCTCAACAGCACTAATTATTAGAGAAATGCAAATCAAAACTACAATGAGGTATCACCTCACACCTGTTAGAATCGGCATCATCAGAAAATCTACAAACAACCAATTCTGGGGAGGGTGTGGACAAAAGGAGCCCTCTTCCACTATTGGTGGGAATGTAACTTGATACAGTCACTATGGAGAACAGTATGGAGTTTCCTTAAAAAAACTAGAAATAGAATTACCATCTGATCCAGCAATCCCACTTCTGGGCATATACCCAGAGAAAACCTTATTTCAAAAAGGCACATTCACCACAATGTTCATTGCAGCACTATTTACAATAGCCAGGTAATGGAAGCAACCTAAATGCCCACAGACAGATGAATGGATAAAGATGTGGTACATATATAAAATGGAATATTACTCAGCCATAAAAAGTAATGAAACTGGGTCATTTGTAGAGACATCGATGGATCGAGAGACTGTCATACAGAATGAAGTAAGTCAGAAAGAGGAAAACAAATATTGTATATAAATGCATATAAGTGGAGCCTAAAAAATGGTACAGATGAACTGGTTTGCAGGGAAGAAATAGAGACACAGAGGTAGAGAACAAACGTATGGACACCAAGTGTGGGAAGCCATGGGGTGGTGGTGGTAGGATGAGTTGGGAGATTGGGATTGACCTGAATACATATATATGCATAAAATACATAACTAATAATAACGTGCTGTATAAAAAAAATAAATAAAATTATATTTCAAAATTTAAAAAAAATAGAATTTAACAATAAAACAGAAAAAAGTTCTTCCCGTCACACAGATGTATTTATAGGAATGAATTATTTCCATGCTTATATCTATAAATACATAAAAGAGGAATATAATCTAACTTGAACCATAAAAGAAAAAAAAACCTGAACCCACGAGTTATACAGAGGAAAACCCTATCAGGGCACTTGCTCCAGCGGTAAACAATTCTGAAATTGGTCAGAGGTGGGGAACCCTCTCCCATACAGCCAGCAACCCACCCCCCACGCAAGGAGCGTCCTCATTGCAAAGCTGGGGGACCGTGCCGAGGCATCTGTGAGTAAACGTGAGCTGAGCCCCAGACCAGCTGCTGCTGAACTGTTCCCAACCTTTCCAGGTAAAACACCTGAATATGTACAAGGGCTTGAAAGCCTAGAGGAAGGACCGTGGAGCCACACCAGCGACAGCACGCAGGCCAACTTGGTGCCTCCAGGCCAGCCAGGGTGGTCCTGGACCCGGGCGCTCCTCCAGAAGCTTTCCATTGCCCTGCCTGAGATACCCCTCCTGTCCTGGCCCCCACTGCTTTTTTCCTTCCTCATCTCTGACCGGAGAGAAATTCCAGCGGAAGGTATGGGTGACACATCCTCTTCTTTATAGGCGGCAGCCTGGCAACTCCTGCAGAAAGGCCAGCAGAACCCCACTCACACCGGGCCACCCACAAAGCTGTGGCACCTCTCTCCCTCCCACCAGCACAGCCCCGAGACTGCTGATGGGGCAGAGAATATGGAGTCAGGCACAGCTTCAGGGGCTATTGCTGCCTGGAGCTCTGTTTATATTGACCTCAACGAGGCACACCTGGGGAGGGCGGGCCGGCAGGGTAAGGCTGCCCAGGTCAGCTAATCCACAACCCTCAGGGAATCACATTGTTGAAAGTGGACCTCGCTAAGGCAGAAGAGGAGCCAAGGAAAAAAAGGACAGAATGCCATTTGCAGCCCCGTAGATGAGTCTAGAAGTAATCACGTGACTTGTAGTAAGTCAGAAAGTGAAAGACACATATCATATCATATCACTTATAGGTGTTACCTAAAAATGGATAGCAGGGCAGATTTTTCCACGGAGAAGGGCAATCACAGATTCATTAAACAAACTTATGGTTCACCAATTGAAAGGTGTGAGGATTGGTTTCATTACGATATCGGGGTTAACAGACATATACAAACACAGGAGACATATATAATCACCAAAGACCTACAGAATACCAAGAGAGGAGTACTCAACATTCTGTTATAACGTAAATGGGAAAAGGATCCCAGGAAGAACAGACATCTGTATATGTGTAAAAGAACCACATCTTCCACACCTACAACAAGCCAAACATTGTAATCAAACTTGCTGTAATAAAAAATAAAAAATTAAATTAAAAACACGAACAAGAAGTAGTGAGACAAACGTGAGGGGCTTTCTCCTGGCACATTCCATTCTAAACTCCAATCTAGAACACCACTTCCACTGAGGCTCTCTTGCCCTAGTAACCAGATTTGGTAAGGGTGAACTGCTGCCACCTTGTGGCCGTTTCACACAACAGCAGCTTTAATCCCAGCGCTAATGGTCAGTTGATATTCAAAATCATTGCAGGCCTGTAAATGACACCTGCCCTGAAAACAAATCCTGGGGTCACATATCGACCAAAAAATTCAAAGGACGTCCATATTTAAAAACGACCATTTCAAAAGGCATATTTTACGCACATTAGTGTTCTGCTTCTTTTCCTTTGTTTCCTTTTTTGTTAAAAAACACGGGAATTGAAAAAGGCATCCCTCAGAATGGGCGAAAATCGTTGCAGACGAATCAATGGACAGAGGTTTAATCTCCAATATATATAAACAGCTCATGCAGCTTAATATTAAAAAAACAAACAACCCAAAAAAATGGGCAGAAGATCTAAAGAGACGTTTCTTCAAAGGAGACATAGAGATGGCCAAGACGCACATGAAAAGCTGCTCAACAGCACTAATTATTAGAGAAATGCAAATCAAAACTACAATGAGGTATCACCTCACACCGGTTAGAATCGGCATCATCAGAAAATCTACAAACAACCAATTCTGGGGAGGGTGTGGACAAAAGGAGCCCTCTTCCACTATTGGTGGGAATGTAAATTGATACAGTCACTATGGAGAACAATATGGAGTTTCCTTAAAAAAATTAGAAATAGAATTACCATCTGATCCAGCAATCGCACTTCTGGGCATATACACAGAGAAAACCGAATTTCAAAAAGGCACATTCACCACAATGTTCGTTGCAGCACTATTTACAATAGCCAGGTAATGGAAGCAACCTAAATGCCCACAGACGGATGAATGGATAAAGATGTGGTACATATATAAAATGGAATATGACTCGGCCATAAAAAGGAATGAAACTGGGTCATTTGTAGAGACATCGATGGATCGAGAGACTGTCATACAGAATGAAGTAAGTCAGAAAGAGGAAAACAAATATTGTATATTAATGCATATAAGTGGAGCCTAAAAAATGGTACAGATGAACTGGTTTGCAGGGAAGAAATAGAGACACAGAGGTAGAGAACAAACGTATGGACACCAAGTGTGGGAAGCCATGGGGTGGTGGTGGTGGGATGAGTTGGGAGATTGGGATTGACCTATATACATGTATATGCATAAAATACATAACTAATAATAACGTGCTCTTTAAAAATATAAATAAAATTAAATTTCAAAATTTTAAAAAATAAAATTTAAAAATAAAACAGAAAAAAGTTCTTCCCTTCACACAGATGTATTTATAGGAATGAATTATTTCCATGCTTATATCTATAAATACATAAAAGAGGAATAAAATCTAACTTGAACGATAAAAGAAAAAAAAAGTGAACCCACGAGTTATACAGAGGAAAACCCTATCATGGCACTTGCTCCAGCGGTAAACAAGTCTGAAATTGGTCAGAGGTGGGGAACCATCTCCCATACAGCCATCAACCCCCCCTCCATGCAAGGAGCGTCCTCATTGCAAAGCTGGGGGACCGTGCCGAGGCATCTGTGAGTAAACGTGAGCTGAGCCCCAGGCCAGCTGCTGCTGAACTGTCCCCACCCTTTCCAGGTAAAACACCTGAATATGTACAAGGGCTTGAAAGCCTAGAGGAAGGACGGTGGAGCCACACCAGCGACAGCACGAAGGCCAAATTGGTGCCTGCAGGCCAGCCAGGGTGGTCCTGGAACCTGGCGCTCTTCCACAAGCTTTCCATTGCCCTGCCTGAGATAACCCCTCCTGTCCCGGCCCCCACTGCCTTTTTCCTTCCTCACCTCTGTCCGGAGAGAAATTCCATCTGAAGGTATGGGTGACACATCCTCTTCTTTACAGGCGGCAGCCTGGCAACTCCTGCAGAAAGGCCAGCAGAACCCCACTCACACCGGGCCACCCACAAAGCTTTGGCCCCTCAATCCCTCCCACCAGCACAGCCCCGAGACTGCTGACGGGGCAGAGAATATGGAGTCAGGCACAGCTTCAGGGGCTATTGCTGCCTGGAGCTCTGTTTATATTGACCTCAATGAGGCACACCTGGGGAGGGCGGGCCGGCAGGGTAAGGCTGCCCAGGTCAGCTAATCCACAACCCTCAGGGAATCACATTGTTGAAAATGGACACCGCTAAGGCAGAAGAGAAGCCAAGGGAATAAAGGACACAATGCCATTTGCAGCACCGTAGATGAGTCTAGAAGTAATCATGTGACTTGTAGTAAGTCAGAAAGTGAAAGACACATATCATATCATATCACTTATAGGTGTTACCTAAAAATGGATACCAGGGCAGATATTTCCACGGAGAAGGGCAATCACAGATTCATTAAACAAACTTATGGTTCACCAATGGAAAGGTGTGAGGATTGGTTTCATTACGATATCGGGGTTAACAGACATATACAAACACAGGTGACATATATAATCACCAAAGACCTACAGAATACCAAGAGAGGACTACTCAACATTCTGTCATAACGTACATGGGAAAAGGATCCCAGGAAGAACAGTCATCTGTATATGTGTAAAAGAACCACATCTTCCACACCTACAACAAGCCAAACATTGTAATCAAACTTGCTGTAATAAAAAATAAAAACTTAAATTAAAAACACGAACAAGAAGTAGTGAGACAAACGTGAGGGGCTTTCTCCTGGCACATTCCATTCTAAACTCCAATCTAGAACACCACTTCCACTGAGGCTCTCTTGCCCTAGTAACCAGATTTGGTAAGGGTGAACTGCTGCCACCTTGTGGCCGTTTCACACAACAGCAGCTTTAATCCCAGCGCCAATGGTCAGTTGATAGTCAAAATCATTGCAGGCCTGTAAATGACACCTGCCCTGAAAACGAATCCTGGGGTCACATATCGACCAAAAAATTCAAAGGACGTCCATATGTCAAAACGACCGTTTCAAACGGCATATTTTACGCACATTAGTGTTCTGCTTCTTTTCCTTTCTTTCCTTTTTTGTTAAAAAACACGGGAATGGAAAAAGGCATCCCTCAGAATGGGCGAAAATCGTTGCAGACGAATCAATGGACAGAGGTTTAATCTCCAATATATATAAACAGCTCATGCAGCTTAATATTAAAAAAACAAACAACCCCAAAAAAATGGGCAGAAGATCTAAAGAGACGTTTCTTCAAAGGAGACACAGAGATGGCCAAGACGCACATGAAAAGCTGCTCAACAGCACCAATTATTAGAGAAATGCAAATCAAAACTACAATGAGGTTTCACCTCACACCTGTTAGAATCGGCATCATCAGAAAATCTACAAACAACCAATTCTTGGGAGGGTGTGGACAAAAGGAGCCCTCTTCCACTATTGGTGGGAATGTAAATTGATACAGTCACTATGGAGAACAGTATGGAGTTTCCTTAAAAAAATTAGAAATAGAATTACCATCTGATCCAGCAATCGCACTTCTGGGCATATACCCAGAGAAAACCGTATTTCAAAAAGGCACATTCACCACAATGTTCGTTGCAGCACTATTTACAATAGCCAGGTAATGGAAGCAACCTAAATGCCCACAGACAGATGAATGGATAAAGATGTGGTACATATATAAAATGGAATATGACTCGGCCATAAAAAGGAATGAAACTGGGTCATTTGTAGAGACATCGATGGATCGAGAGACTGTCATACAGAATGAAGTAAGTCAGAAAGAGGAAAACAAATATTGTATATTAATGCATATATGTGGAGCCTAAAAATAGTACAGATGAACTGGTTTGCTGGGAAGAAATAATGACACAGAGGTAGAGAACAAACGTATGGACACCAAGTGTGGGAAGCCATGGGGTGGTGGTGGTGGGATGAGTTGGGAGTTTGGGATTGACCTGTATACATGTATATGCATAAAATACATAACTAATAATAACTTGGTGTATGAAAAAATAAATAGAATTAAATTTCAAAATTTTAAAAAATAATATTTAAAAATAAAACAGAAAAAATTTCTTCCCGTCACACAGATGTATTTATAGGAATGAATTATTTCCATGCTTATATCTATAAATACATAAAAGAGGAATAAAATCTAACTTGAACCATAAAAGAAAAAAAAACCTGAACCCACGAGTTATACAGAGGAAAACCCTATCAGGGCACTTGCTCCAGTGGTAAACAATTCTGAAATTGGTCAGAGGTGGGGAAGCATCTCCCATACAGCCATCAACCCACCCCCCACGCAAGGAGCGTCCTCATTGCAAAGCTGGGGGACCGTGCCGAGGCATCTGTGAGTAAACGTGAGCTGAGCCCCAGGCCAGCTGCTGCTGAACTGTCCCCACCCTTTCCAGGTAAAACACCTGAATATGTACAAGGGCTTGAAAGCCTAGAGGAAGGACCGTGGAGCCACACCAGCAACAGCACGCAGGCCAACTTGGTGCCTGCAGGCCAGCCAGCGTGGTCTTGGCCCCGGGCGCTCTTCGAGAAGCTTTCCATTGCCCTGCCTGAGATACCCCTCCTGTCCCGGCCCCCACTGCTTTTTTCCTTCCTCACCTCTGTCCGGAGAGAAATTCCAGCGGAAGGTATGGGTGACACCACCTCTTCTTTACAGGCGGCAGCCTGGCAACTCCTGCAGAAAGGCCAGCAGAACCCCACTCACACCGGGCCACCCAAAAAGCTGTGGCCCCTCAATCCCTCCCACCAGCACAGCCCCGAGACTGCTGACGGGGCAGAGAATAAGGAGTCAGGCACAGCTTCAGGGGCTATTGCTGCCTGCAGCGCTGTTTATATTGACCTCAACGAGGCACACGTGTGGAGGGCCGGCCAGCAGGGTAAGGCTGCCCAGGTCAGCTAATCCACAACCCTCAGGGAATCACATTGTTGAAAATGGACACCGCTAAGGCAGAAGAGAAGCCAATGGAAAAAAGGACACAATGCCATTTGCAGCACCGTAGATGAGTCTAGAAGTAATCACGTGACTTGTAGTAAGTCAGAAAGTGAAAGACACATATCATATCATATCACTTATAGGTGTTACCTAAAAATGGATACCAGGGCAGATATTTCCACGGAGAAGGGCAATCACAGATTCAGTAAACAAACTTATGGTTCACCAATGGAAAGGTGTGAGGATTGGTTTCATTACGATATCGGGGTTAACAGACATATACAAACACAGGTGACATATATAATCACCAAAGACCTACAGAATACCAAGAGAGGACTACTCAACATTCTGTCATAACGTACATGGGAAAAGGATCCCAGGAAGAACAGACATCTGTATATGTGTAAAAGAACAACATCTTCCACACCTACAACAAGCCAAACATTGTAATCAAACTTGCTGTAATAAAAAATAAAAACTTAAAGTAAAAACACGAAAAAGAAGTAGTGAGACAAACGTGAGGGGCTTTCTCCTGGCACATTCCATTCTAAACTCCAATCTAGAACACCACTTCCACTGAGGCTCTCTTGCCCTAGTAACCAGATTTGGTAAGGGTGAACTGCTGCCACCTTGTGTCCGTTTCACACAACAGCAGCTTTAATCCCAGCGCTAATGGTCAGTTGATATTCAAAATCATTGCAGGCCTGTAAATGACACCTGCCCTGAAAATAAATCCTGGGGTCACATATCGACCAAAAAATTCAAAGGACGTCCATATATCAAAACGACCGTTTCAAACGGCATATTTTAGGCACATTAGTGTTCTGCTTCTTTTCCTTTCTTTCCTTTTTTGTTAAAAAAAACGGGAATGGAAAAAAGCATCCCTCAGAATGGGCGAAAATCGTTGCAGACGAATCAATGGACAGAGGTTTAATCTCCAATATATATAAACAGCTCATGCAGCTTAATATTAAAAAAAAACAAACAACCCAATACAAAAATGGGCAGAAGATCTAAAGAGACGTTTCTTCAAAGGAGACTCAGAGATGGCCAAGACGCACATGAAAAGCTGCTCAACAGCACTAATTATTAGAGAAATGCAAATCAAAACTACAATGAGGTTTCACCTCACACCTGTTAGAATCGGCATCATCAGAAAATCTACAAACAACCAATTCTGGGGAGGGTGTGGACAAAAGGAGCCCTCTTCCACTATTGGTGGGAATGTAAATTGATACAGGCACTATGGAGAACAGTATGGAGTATCCTTAAAAAAAACTAGAAATACAATTACCATCTGATCCAGCAATCCCACTTCTGGGCATATACCCAGAGAAAACCGTAAATCAAAAAGGCACATTCACCACAATGTTCATTGCAGCACTATTTACAATAGCCAGGTAATGGAAGCATCCTAAATGCCCACAGACAGATGAATGGATAAAGATGTGGTACATATATGAAATGGAATATTACTCGGCCATAAAAAGGAATGAAACTGGGTCATTTGTAGAGACATCGATGGATCGAGAGACTGTCATACAGAATGAAGTAAGTCAGAAAAAGGAAAACAAATATTGTATATTAATGCATATATGTGGAGCCTAATAATGGTACAGATGAACTGGTTTGCAGGGAAGAAATAGAGACACAGAGGTAGAGAACACACGTAAGGACACCAAGTGTGGGAAGCCGTGGGGTGGTGGTGGTGGGATGTGTTGGGAGTTTGGGATTGACCTGTGTACATGTATATGCATAAAATACATAATTAATAATAACGTGCTGTATAAAAAAAATAAATAAAATTAAATTTCACAATTTTGAAAAATAAAATTTAAAAATAAAACAGAAAAATGTTCTTCCCGTCACACAGATGTATTTATAGGAATGAATTATTTCCATGCTTATATCTATAAATACATAAAAGAGGAATAAAATCTAACTTGAACCATAAAAGAAAAAAAAAACCTGAACCCACGAGTTATACAGAGGAAAACCCTATCACGGCACTTGCTCCAGTGGTAAACAATTCTGAAATTGGTGAGAGGTGGGGAAGCATCTCCCATACAGCCATCAACCCACCCCCCACGCAAGAGCGACCTCATTGCAAAGCTTGGGGACCGTGCCGAGGCATCTGTGAGTAAACGTGAGCTGAGCCCCAGGCCAGCTGCTGCTGAACTGTTCCCACCCTTTCCAGGTAAAACACCTGAATATGTACAAGGGCTTGAAAGCCTAGAGGAAGGACGGTGGAGCCACACCAGTGACAGCACGCAGGCCAACTTCGTGCCTGCAGGCCAGCCAGGGTGGTCCTGACCCCGGGCGCTCTTCCAGAAGCTTTCCATTGCCCTGCCTGAGAAACCCCTCCTGTCCCGGCCCCCACTGCTTTTTTCCTTCCTCACCTCTGTCCGGAGAGAAATTCCAGCGGAAGGTATGGGTGACACAACCTCTTCTTTACAGGCGGCAGCCTGGCAACTCCTGCAGAAAGGCCAGCAGAACCCCACTCACACCGGGCCACCCACAAAGCTGTGGCCCCTCACTCCCTCCCACCAGCACAGCCCCGAGACTGCTGACTGGGCAGAGAATATGGAGTCAGGCACAGCTTCAGGGGCTATTGCTGCCTGGAGCGCTCTTTATATTGACCTCAACGAGGCACACCTGAGGAGGGCGGGCCGGCAGGGTAAGGCTGCCCAGGTCAGCTAATCCACAGTCCTCAAGGAATCAAATTGTTGAAAATGGACCTCGCTAAGGCAGAAGAGAAGCCAAGGGAAAAAAGGACACAATGCCATTTGCAGCACCGTAGATGAATCTAGAAGTAATCACGTGACTTGTAGTAAGTCAGAAAGTGAAAGACACATATCATATCATATCAGTTATAGGTGTTACCTAAAAATGGATACCAGGGCAGATATTTCCACGGAGAAGGGCAATCACAGATTCATTAAACAAACTTATGGTTCACCAATGGAAAGGTGTGAGGATTGGTTTCATTACGATATCGGGGTTAACAGACATATACAAACACAGGTGACATATATAATCACCAAAGACCTACAGAATACCAAGAGAGGACTACTCAACATTCTGTCATAACGTACATGGGAAAAGGATCCCAGGAAGAACAGACATCTGTATATGTGTAAAAGAACCACATCTTCCACACCTACAACAAGCCAAACATTGTAATCAAACTTGCTGTAATAAAAAATAAAAAAATTAAATTAAAAACACGAACAAGAAGTAGTGAGACAAACGTGAGGGGCTTTCTCCTGGCACATTCCATTCTAAATTCCAATCTAGAACACCACTTCCACTGAGGCTCTCTTGCCCTACTAACCAGATTTGGTAAGGGTGAACTGCTGCAACCTTGTGGCCGTTTCACACAACAGCAGCTTTAATCCCAACGCTAATGGTCAGTTGATATTCAAAATCATTGCAGGCCTGTAAATGACACCTGCCCTGAAAACAAATCCTGGGGTCACATATCGACCAAAATATTCAAAGGACGTCTATATTTCAAAACGACCTTTTCAAAAGGCATATTTTACGCACATTAGTTTTCTGCTTTTTTTCCTTTCTTTCCTTTTTTTGTTAAAAAAAGCGGGAATGGAAAAATCATCCCTCAGAATGGGCGAAAATCATTGCAGACGAATCAATGGACAGAGGTTTAATCTCCAATATATATAAACAGCTCATGCAGCTTAATATTAAAAAAACAAACAACCCAAAAAATGGGCAGAAGATCTAAAGAGACGTTTCTTCAAAGGAGACACAGAGATAGCTAAGACGCACATGAAGAGCTGCTCAACAGCACTAATTATTAGAGAAATACAAATCAAAACTACAATGAGGTTTCACCTCACACCTGTAAGAATCGGCATCATCAGAAAATCTACAAACAACCAATTCTGGGGAGGGTGTGGACAAAAGGAGCCCTCATCCACTATTGGTGGGAATGTAAGTTGATACAGTCACTATGGAGAACAGTATGGAGTTTCCTTAAAAAAAACTAGAAATAGAATTACCATCTGATCCAGCAATCCCACTTCTGGACATATACCCAGAGAAAACCGTATTTCAAAAAGACACATTCACCACAATGTTCGTTGCAGCACTATTTAAAATAGCCAGGTAATGGAAGCAACCTAAATGCCCACAGACAGATGAATGGATAAAGATGTGGTACATATATGAAATGGAATATTACTCGGCCATAAAAAGGAATGAAACTGGGTCATTTGTAGAGACATCGATGGATCGAGAGACTGTCATACAGAATGAAGTAAGTCAGAAAGAGGAAAACAAATATTGTATATTAATGCATATATGTGGAGCCTAAAGATGGTACAGATGAACTGGTTTGCAGGGAAGAAATAGAGACACAGATGTAGAGAAAAAACGTATGGACACCAAGTGGGGGAAGCCATGGGGTGGTGGTGGTGGGATGAGTTGGGAGTTTGGGATTGACCTGTATACATGTATACGCATAAAATACATAAATAATAATAATGTGCTGTATAAAAAAATAAATAAAATTAAATTTCAAAATTTTAAAAAATAAAATTTAAAAATAAAACAGAAAAAATCCTTCCCGTCACATAGATGTATTTATAGGAATGAATTATTTCCATGCTTATATCTATAAATACATAAAAGAGGAATAAAATCTAACTTGAACCATAAAAGAAAAAAAAACTGAACCCACGAGTTATACAGAGGAAAACCCTATCAGGGCACTTGCTACAGTGGTAAACAATTCTGAAATTGGTCAGAGGTGGAGAACCATCTCCCATACAGCCAGCAACCCACCCCCCATGCAAGGAGCGTCCTCATTGCAAAGCTGGGGGACCGTGCCGAGGCATCTGTGAGTAAACGTGAGCTGAGCCCCAGGCCAGCTGCTGCTGAACTGTTCCCACCCTTTCCAGGTAAAACACCTGAATATGTACAAGGGCTTGAAAGCCTAGAGGAAGGAACGTGGAGCCACACCAGCGACAGCACGCAGGCCAACTTGGTGCCTGCAGGCCAGCCAGGGTGGTCGTCGCATGTAAAGCACAGTAAGAGGGGCACAACTTCGACAATGATGCACTTGGCCAAAAAGGGCGTATGCGTTTTCTCCTAAATATATTCAGGAGAAAACGCATACGCCCTTTTTGGCCAAGCAAGCAAGCGGGCAATGCAAATCTGCACTACAAAGAAGTATCACTTCCCACGGGTCAAAAGGGATATCCAGAAAATGTGTAAAAACCAGAAAGACAAGACAGGCCCTGGAGAACAGGGAGCCTTGTTATGCTGATGGGCGGGATGTAAGTTGCCAACTGCCTCACTGGAGGAGTGCGTTGTGTTCCCTAAAACAAGTAAACAACAGAGCTACAGAGCCAAGGGCATTTCCAGTCTAGGGAATATACCTTGGGAAAACTGAAAATCAATAAGACAGAGCCACACCCAAATTGAGGGCTGCACTGCTTACAAGAACCTCAACCTGGGTACACCTGAAATATCCCAGGAAATATAAAAATGGTTCAAAAAATTGTGGAACTTATGAACGATGGAATATCCCTCAGCCATGAAATCAATGTCATAAGACCAGTAGGAGCAAAATGAGTGGATTCAGGTACGATGATTCTAAGTGAAAGAAGTCACACAGAAAAAGAAACTCATCATAAGATATCACTTAGGAAGATCCTGTAAACATGGCTACACATGAACTGAGTTAGGAAAGAGAACAGAGTCTCACATTTAGAAAACACTCTTATGCCTGCTTAAGGGGGAAGGAGAGGTGGGGTGATGCATCAAACCAGAGTTTGATATAAGCACAGGTACTGTTCCAAAAACCAACTATGGAATAGACAAGACCTACACCTTCCTCAGTGAAAGGGACTCAAAACCCCATATTTCCCACAGAGGAATAGATCTGACTAGTAAGAATCTTAAAACCTATGTATTGATATGTCTCCGTAAGGGGATCAATTGTGTCTAGACTGGCATAAACAGGGCAGCGAGAATCAGCTCAAACCCACGATAAAAAGGAATTTCAAAAACAAAACAAAGAAATAGGGAAATTCTTTACAATTCCTTCAGGGTCTCTGATGCAACCTGGAATGACCCTATCTACGATGACAGCTGGATGCGGCATGAGGCTGGACACTTGGGACTGAGAGGATTGGTGAGATTGGGTGAGCAAATGCAGACCCTTTAAAGCAATAATGCATGGCACCCATTCCATGGGTCCCAACTCTCCAGGTTGTAGGGAATATTTCTAAAGCTATAACATGTACGGGAAACCTAGAGAATGGACACACTGTGAATACAAAAGGTTTCTAAAACTCAACGAAGAGTGCCTCTCCTGGTGCTCCGGTTTGATTTTCCAACTGCTTTCCTATCAATCTCCCAACTTGGAGAGACAGCCCCTTTAAGCTCCTGGTTCACACAGGTTGCCAATATGGCCGAGGATGAAAGGGAAGAGGGAGAACCAATGAGAGAGTAGCTGTTAGGCATTTGGATGGGCACATGTCACTCTAATTTCCCGGCAGGAAGAAGAATTAACCAAAGTCTCAGCCACCCACCGGGAACCAGTATAGATCCTGAACCAAAAGTTTGGACTTGCGTTCAGCTCACAAAAAACGAGTTGAAAAATGGAGCTCAGGGGCACAGCAATTCACAAACTGGCAGAGTAATCAAGGCCAACTATCGTCCAAAAATCTGTTGATGGAAGGCAACGAGGCGGACTTGAATGCGAGGCAGAATAGCAGGAAACAGATTTCAAGAGGTACGTTAGAATCGCCTGTAAAGCACAGGAAGAGGGGCACAACTTCGACAATGATGCACTTGGCCAAAAAGTGCGTATGCGTTTTCTCCTGAATATATTCAGGAGAACACGCATACGCCCTTTTGGCCAAGCAAGCAAGCGGGCAATGCAAATCTGCACTACAAAGAAGTATCACTTCCCACGGGTCAAAAGGGACATCCACAAAATGTGTAAAAACCAGAAAGGCAAGACAGGCCGTGGCGAAATGGGAGCCTTGTTATGCTGATGGGCAGGATGTAAGTTGCCAACTGCCTCACTGGAGGAGTGCATTGTGCTCCCTAAAACAAGTAAACAACAGAGCTACAGAGCCAAGGGCACTTCCAGTCTAGGGAATATACCTTGGGAAAACTGAAAATCCATAAGACAGAGCCACCCCCAAATTGAGGGTTGCACTGCTTACAAGAACCTCAACCTGGGTACACCGGAAATATCCCAGGAAATATAAAAATGGTTCAAAAATTGTGGAAATTACATACGATGGAATATCCCTCAGCCATGAAATCAATGTCATAAGACCAGTAGCAGCAAAATGAGTGGATTCAGGTTCGATGATTCTAAGTGAAAGAAGTCACACAGAAAAAGAAACTTATCATAAGATATCACTTAGGAAGATCCTGTAAACATGGCTACACATGAACTGAGTTAGGAAAGAGAACAGAGTCTCACATTTAGAAAACACTCTTATGCCTGCTTAAGGGGGAAGGAGAGGTGGGGTGATGCATCAAACCAGAGTTTGATATAAGCACAGGTACTGTTCCAAAAACCAACTATGGAATAGACAAGACCTACACCTTCCTCAGTGAAAGGGACTCAAAACACCATATTTCCCACAGAGGAATAGATCTGACTAGTAAGAATCTTAAAACCTATGTATTGATATGTCTCCGTAAGGGAATCAAGTGTGTCTAGACTGGCATAAACATGGCAGCGAGAATCAGCTCAAACCCACTCTAAAAAGGAATTTCAAAAACAGAACAAAGAAACAGGGAAATTCTTAACAATTCCTTCAGGGTCTCTGATGCAACCTGGAATGACCCTATCTACAATGACAGCTGGATGCGGCATGAGGCTGGACACTTGGGACTGAGAGGATTGGAGAGATTGGGTGAGCAAAGGCAGACCCTTTATAGCAATAATGCATGGCACCCATTCCATGATTCCCAACTCTCCACGTTGAAGGGAATATTACTACAGCTTTAACATGTACGGGAAACCTAGAGAATGGACACACTGTGAATACGAAAGGTTTCTAAAACTCAATGAAGAGTCCCTCTCCTGGTGCTCTGGTTTGACTTTCCAACTGCTTTACTATCAATCTCCCAACTTGGAGAGACAGCCCCTTTAAGCTCCTGGTTCCCACAGGTTGCCAATTTGGCAGAGGATGAAAGGGAAGAGGGAGAACCAATGAGAGAGTCGCTGTTAGGCATTTGGATGGGCACATGTCACTCTAATTTCCCGGCAGGAAGAAGAATTAACCAAAGTCTCAGCCACCCACCGGGAACCAGTATAGGTCCTGAACCAAAAGTTTGGACTTGCGTTCAGCTCACAAAAAACGAGTTTGAAAATGGAGCTCAGGGGCACAGCAATTCACAAACTGGCAGAGTAATCAAGGCCAACTATCGTCCAAAAATCTGTTGAGGGAAGGCAACAAGGCGGACTTGAATGCGAGGCAGAATAGCAGGAAACAGATTTCAAGAGGTACGTTAGAATCGCCTGTAAAGCACAGGAAGAGGGGCACAACTTCGACAATGATGCACTTGGCCAAAAAGGGCGTATGCGTGTTCTCCTGAATATATTCAGGAGAACACGCATACGCCCTTTTGGCCAAGCAAGCAAGCGGGCAATGCAAATCTGCACTACAAAGAAGTATCACTTCCCACGGGTCAAAAGGGACATCCACACAATGTGTAAAAACCAGAAAGGCAAGACAGGCCGTGGCGAAATGGGAGGCTTGTTATGCTGATGGGCAGGATGTAAGTTGCCAACTGCCTCACTGGATGAGTGCATTGTGCTCCCTAAAACAAGTAAACAACAGAGCTACAGAGCCAAGGGCACTTCCAGTCTAGGGAATATACCTTGGGAAAACTGAAAATCAATAAGACAGAGCCACCCCCAAATTGAGGGCTGCACTGCTTACAAGAACCTCAACCTGGGTACACCGGAAATATCCCAGGAAATATAAAAATGGTTCAAAAATTTGTGGAAATTACATACGATGGAATATCCCTCAGCCATGAAATCAATGTCATAAGACCAGTAGCAGAAAAATGAGTGGATTCAGGTACGATGATTCTAAGTGAAAGAAGTCACACAGAAAAAGAAACTTATCATAAGATATCACTTAGGAAGATCCTGTAAACATGGCTACACATGAACTGAGGTAGGAAAGAGAACAGAGTCTCACATTTAGAAAACACTCTTATGCCTGCTTAAGGGGGAAGGAGAGGTGGGGTGATGCATCAAACCAGAGTTTGATATAAGCACAGGTACTGTTCCAAAAACCAACTATGGAATAGACAAGACCTACACCTTCCTCAGTGAAAGGGACTCAAAACCCCATATTTCCCGCAGAGGAATAGATCTGACTAGTAAGAATCTTAAACCCTATGTATTGATATGTCTCCGTAAGGGAATCAAGTGTGTCTAGACTGGCATAAACATGGCAGCGAGAATCAGCTCAAACCCACTCTAAAAAGGAATTTCAAAAACAGAACAAAGAAACAGGGAAATTCTTTACAATTCCTTCAGGGTCTCTGATGCAACCTGGAATGACCCTATCTACGATGACAGCTGGATGTGGCATGAGGCTGGACACTTGGGACTGAGAGGATTGGTGAGATTGGGTGAGCAAATGCAGACCCTTTAAAGCAATAATGCATGGCAACCATTCCATGGGTCCCACCTCTCCAGGTTGAAGGGAATATTACTACAGCTATAACATGTACGGGAAACCTAGAGAATGGACACACTGTGAATACGAAAGGTTTCTAAAACTCAACGAAGAGTCCCTCTCCTGGTGCTCCGGTTTGACTTTCCAACAGCTTTACTATCAATCTCCCAACTTGGAGAGACAGCCCCTTTAAGCTCCTGGTTCACACAGGTTGCCCATTTGGCAGAGGAGGAAAGGGAAGAGGGAGAACCAATGAGAGAGTAGCTGTTAGGCATTTGGATGGGCACATGTCACTCTAATTTCCCGGCAGGAAGAAGAATTCACCAAAGTCTCAGCCACCCACCGGGAACCAGTATAGGTCCTGAACCAAATGTTTGGACTTGCGTTCAGCTCACAAAAAACGAGTTGAAAAATGGAGCTCAGGGGCACAGCAATTCACAAACTGGCAGAGTAATCAAGGCCAACTATCGTCCAAAACTCTGTTGAGGGAAGGCAACGAGGCGGACTTGAATGCGAGGCAGAATAGCAGGAAACAGATTTCAAGAGGTACGTTAGAATCGCCTGTAAAGCACAGGAAGAGGGGCACAACTTCGACAATGATGCACTTGGCCAAAAAGGGCGTATGCGTTTTCTCCTGAATATATTCAGGAGAAAACGCATACGCCCTTTTTGGCCAAGCAAGCAAGCGGGCAATGCAAATCTGCACTACAAAGAAGTGTCACTTCCCACCGGTCAAAAGGGACATCCACAAAATGTGTAAAAACCAGAGAGGCAAGACAGGCCCTGGAGAACAGGGAGCCTTGTTATGCTGATGGGCGGGATGTAAGTTGCCAACTGCCTCACTGGAGGAGTGCATTGTGTTCCCTAAAACAAGTAAACAACAGAGCTACAGAGCCAAGGGCACTTCCAGTCTAGGGAATATACCTTGGGAAAACTGAAAATCCATAAGACAGAGCCACCCCCAAATTGAGGGCTGCACTGCTTACAAGAACCTCAACCTGGGTACACCTGAAATATCCCAGGAAATATAAAAATGGTTCCAAACATTGTGGAATTACGTACGATGGAATATCCCTCAGCCATGAAATCAATGTCATAAGACCTGTAGCAGCAAAATGATTGGATTCAGGTACGATGATTCTAAGTGAAAGAAGTCACACAGAAAAAGAAACTTATCATATGATATCACTTAGGAAGATCCTGTAAACATGGCTACACATGAACTGAGTTACGAAAGAGAACAGAGTCTCACATTTAGAAAACACTCTTATGCCTGCTTAAGGGGGAAGGAGAGGTGGGGTGATGCATCAAACCAGAGTTTGATATAAGCACAGGTACTGTTCCAAAAACCAACTATGGAATAGACAAGACCTACACCTTCCTCAGTGAAAGGGACTCAAAACCCCATATTTCCCACAGAGGAATAGATCTGACTACTAAGAATCTTAAAACCTATGTATTGATATGTCTCCGTAAGGGAATCAAGTGTGTCTAGACTGGCATAAATATGGCAGCGAGAATCAGCTCAAACCCACTCTAAAAAGGAATTTCAAAAACAGAACAAAGAAACAGGGAAATTCTTAACAATTCCTTCAGGGTCTCTGATGCAACCTGGAATGACCCTATCTACAATGACAGCTGGATGCGGCATGAGGCTGGACACTTGGGACTGAGAGGATTGGAGAGATTGGGTGAGCAAAGGCAGACCCTTTATAGCAATAATGCATGGCACCCATTCCATGATTCCCAACTCTCCAGGTTGAAGGGAATATTACTACAGCTTTAACATGTACGGGAAACCTAGAGAATGGACACACTGTGAATACGAAAGGTTTCTAAAACTCAATGAAGAGTCCCTCTCCTGGTGCTCTGGTTTGACTTTCCAACTGCTTTACTATCAATCTCCCAACTTGGAGAGACAGCCCCTTTAAGCTCCTGGTTCACACAGGTTGCCAATTTGGCAGAGGATGAAAGGGAAGAGGGAGAACCAATGAGAGAGTCGCTGTTAGGCATTTGGATGGGCACATGTCACTCTAATTTCCCGGCAGGAAGAAGAATTAACCAAAGTCTCAGCCACCCACCGGGAACCAGTATAGATCCTGAACCAAAAGTTTGGACTTGCGTTCAGCTCACAAAAAACGAGTTGAAAAATGGAGCTCAGGGGCACAGCAATTCACAAACTGGCAGAGTAATCAAGGCCAACTATCGTCCAAAAATCTGTTGATGGAAGGCAACGAGGCGGACTTGAATGCGAGGCAGAATAGCAGGAAACAGATTTCAAGAGGTACGTTAGAATCGCCTGTAAAGCACAGGAAGAGGGGCACAACTTCGACAATGATGCACTTGGCCAAAAAGTGCGTATGCGTTTTCTCCTGAATATATTCAGGAGAACACGCATACGCCCTTTTGGCCAAGCAAGCAAGCGGGCAATGCAAATCTGCACTACAAAGAAGTATCACTTCCCACGGGTCAAAAGGGACATCCACAAAATGTGTAAAAACCAGAAAGGCAAGACAGGCCGTGGCGAAATGGGAGCCTTGTTATGCTGATGGGCAGGATGTAAGTTGCCAACTGCCTCACTGGAGGAGTGCATTGTGCTCCCTAAAACAAGTAAACAACAGAGCTACAGAGCCAAGGGCACTTCCAGTCTAGGGAATATACCTTGGGAAAACTGAAAATCCATAAGACAGAGCCACCCCCAAATTGAGGGTTGCACTGCTTACAAGAACCTCAACCTGGGTACACCGGAAATATCCCAGGAAATATAAAAATGGTTCAAAAATTGTGGAAATTACATACGATGGAATATCCCTCAGCCATGAAATCAATGTCATAAGACCAGTAGCAGCAAAATGAGTGGATTCAGGTTCGATGATTCTAAGTGAAAGAAGTCACACAGAAAAAGAAACTTATCATAAGATATCACTTAGGAAGATCCTGTAAACATGGCTACACATGAACTGAGTTAGGAAAGAGAACAGAGTCTCACATTTAGAAAACACTCTTATGCCTGCTTAAGGGGGAAGGAGAGGTGGGGTGATGCATCAAACCAGAGTTTGATATAAGCACAGGTACTGTTCCAAAAAACAACTATGGAATAGACAAGACCTACACCTTCCTCAGTGAAAGGGACTCAAAACACCATATTTCCCACAGAGGAATAGATCTGACTAGTAAGAATCTTAAAACTTATGTATTGATATGTCTCCGTAAGGGAATCAAGTGTGTCTAGACTGGCATAAACATGGCAGCGAGAATCAGCTCAAACCCACTCTAAAAAGGAATTTCAAAAACAGAACAAAGAAACAGGGAAATTCTTAACAATTCCTTCAGGGTCTCTGATGCAACCTGGAATGACCCTATCTACAATGACGGCTGGATGCGGCATGAGGCTGGACACTTGGGACTGAGAGGATTGGAGAGATTGGGTGAGCAAAGGCAGACCCTTTATAGCAATAATGCATGGCACCCATTCCATGATTCCCAACTCTCCACGTTGAAGGGAATATTACTACAGCTTTAACATGTACGGGAAACCTAGAGAATGGACACACTGTGAATACGAAAGGTTTCTAAAACTCAATGAAGAGTCCCTCTCCTGGTGCTCTGGTTTGACTTTCCAACTGCTTTACTATCAATCTCCCAACTTGGAGAGACAGCCCCTTTAAGCTCCTGGTTCACACAGGTTGCCAATTTGGCAGAGGATGAAAGGGAAGAGGGAGAACCAATGAGAGAGTCGCTGTTAGGCATTTGGATGGGCACATGTCACTCTAATTTCCCGGCAGGAAGAAGAATTAACCAAAGTCTCAGCCACCCACCGGGAACCAGTATAGGTCCTGAACCAAAAGTTTGGACTTGCGTTCAGCTCACAAAAAACGAGTTTGAAAATGGAGCTCAGGGGCACAGCAATTCACAAACTGGCAGAGTAATCAAGGCCAACTATCGTCCAAAAATCTGTTGAGGGAAGGCAACAAGGCGGACTTGAATGCGAGGCAGAATAGCAGGAAACAGATTTCAAGAGGTACGTTAGAATCGCCTGTAAAGCACAGGAAGAGGGGCACAACTTCGACAATGATGCACTTGGCCAAAAAGGGCGTATGCGTGTTCTCCTGAATATATTCAGGAGAACACGCATACGCCCTTTTGGCCAAGCAAGCAAGCGGGCAATGCAAATCTGCACTACAAAGAAGTATCACTTCCCACGGGTCAAAAGGGACATCCACACAATGTGTAAAAACCAGAAAGGCAAGACAGGCCGTGGCGAAATGGGAGGCTTGTTATGCTGATGGGCAGGATGTAAGTTGCCAACTGCCTCACTGGATGAGTGCATTGTGCTCCCTAAAACAAGTAAACAACAGAGCTACAGAGCCAAGGGCACTTCCAGTCTAGGGAATATACCTTGGGAAAACTGAAAATCAATAAGACAGAGCCACCCCCAAATTGAGGGCTGCACTGCTTACAAGAACCTCAACCTGGGTACACCGGAAATATCCCAGGAAATATAAAAATGGTTCAAAAAATTGTGGAAATTACATACGATGGAATATCCCTCAGCCATGAAATCAATGTCATAAGACCAGTAGCAGCAAAATGAGTGGATTCAGGTACGATGATTCTAAGGGAAAGAAGTCACACAGAAAAAGAAACTTATCATAAGATATCACTTAGGAAGATCCTGTAAACATGGCTACACATGAACTGAGGTAGGAAAGAGAACAGAGTCTCACATTTAGAAAACACTCTTATGCCTGCTTAAGGGGGAAGGAGAGGTGGGGTGATGCATCAAACCAGAGTTTGATATAAGCACAGGTACTGTTCCAAAAACCAACTATGGAATAGACAAGACCTACACCTTCCTCAGTGAAAGGGACTCAAAACCCCATATTTCCCGCAGAGGAATAGATCTGACTAGTAAGAATCTTAAACCCTATGTATTGATATGTCTCCGTAAGGGAATCAAGTGTGTCTAGACTGGCATAAACATGGCAGCGAGAATCAGCTCAAACCCACTCTAAAAAGGAATTTCAAAAACAGAACAAAGAAACAGGGAAATTCTTTACAATTCCTTCAGGGTCTCTGATGCAACCTGGAATGACCCTATCTACGATGACAGCTGGATGTGGCATGAGGCTGGACACTTGGGACTGAGAGGATTGGTGAGATTGGGTGAGCAAATGCAGACCCTTTAAAGCAATAATGCATGGCAACCATTCCATGGGTCCCACCTCTCCAGGTTGAAGGGAATATTACTACAGCTATAACATGTACGGGAAACCTAGAGAATGGACACACTGTGAATACGAAAGGTTTCTAAAACTCAACGAAGAGTCCCTCTCCTGGTGCTCCGGTTTGACTTTCCAACAGCTTTACTATCAATCTCCCAACTTGGAGAGACAGCCCCTTTAAGCTCCTGGTTCACACAGGTTGCCCATTTGGCAGAGGAGGAAAGGGAAGAGGGAGAACCAATGAGAGAGTAGCTGTTAGGCATTTGGATGGGCACATGTCACTCTAATTTCCCGGCAGGAAGAAGAATTCACCAAAGTCTCAGCCACCCACCGGGAACCAGTATAGGTCCTGAACCAAATGTTTGGACTTGCGTTCAGCTCACAAAAAACGAGTTGAAAAATGGAGCTCAGGGGCACAGCAATTCACAAACTGGCAGAGTAATCAAGGCCAACTATCGTCCAAAAATCTGTTGAGGGAAGGCAACGAGGCGGACTTGAATGCGAGGCAGAATAGCAGGAAACAGATTTCAAGAGGTACGTTAGAATCGCCTGTAAAGCACAGGAAGAGGGGCACAACTTCGACAATGATGCACTTGGCCAAAAAGGGCGTATGCGTTTTCTCCTGAATATATTCAGGAGAAAACGCATACGCCCTTTTTGGCCAAGCAAGCAAGCGGGCAATGCAAATCTGCACTACAAAGAAGTATCACTTCCCACCGGTCAAAAGGGACATCCACAAAATGTGTAAAAACCAGAGAGGCAAGACAGGCCCTGGAGAACAGGGAGCCTTGTTATGCTGATGGGCGGGATGTAAGTTGCCAACTGCCTCACTGGAGGAGTGCATTGTGTTCCCTAAAACAAGTAAACAACAGAGCTACAGAGCCAAGGGCACTTCCAGTCTAGGGAATATACCTTGGGAAAACTGAAAATCCATAAGACAGAGCCACCCCCGAATTGAGGGCTGCACTGCTTACAAGAACCTCAACCTGGGTACACCTGAAATATCCCAGGAAATATAAAAATGGTTCCAAACATTGTGGAATTACGTACGATGGAATATCCCTCAGCCATGAAATCAATGTCATAAGACCTGTAGCAGCAAAATGATTGGATTCAGGTACGATGATTCTAAGTGAAAGAAGTCACACAGAAAAAGAAACTTATCATATGATATCACTTAGGAAGATCCTGTAAACATGGCTACACATGAACTGAGTTACGAAAGAGAACAGAGTCTCACATTTAGAAAACACTCTTATGCCTGCTTAAGGGGGAAGGAGAGGTGGGGTGATGCATCAAACCAGAGTTTGATATAAGCACAGGTACTGTTCCAAAAACCAACTATGGAATAGACAAGACCTACACCTTCCTCAGTGAAAGGGACTCAAAACCCCATATTTCCCACAGAGGAATAGATCTGACTACTAAGAATCTTAAAACCTATGTATTGATATGTCTCCGTAAGGGAATCAAGTGTGTCTAGACTGGCATAAATATGGCAGCGAGAATCAGCTCAAACCCACTCTAAAAAGGAATTTCAAAAACAGAACAAAGAAACAGGGAAATTCTTAACAATTCCTTCAGGGTCTCTGATGCAACCTGGAATGACCCTATCTACAATGACAGCTGGATGCGGCATGAGGCTGGACACTTGGGACTGAGAGGATTGGAGAGATTGGGTGAGCAAAGGCAGACCCTTTATAGCAATAATGCATGGCACCCATTCCATGATTCCCAACTCTCCAGGTTGAAGGGAATATTACTACAGCTTTAACATGTACGGGAAACCTAGAGAATGGACACACTGTGAATACGAAAGGTTTCTAAAACTCAATGAAGAGTCCCTCTCCTGGTGCTCTGGTTTGACTTTCCAACTGCTTTACTATCAATCTCCCAACTTGGAGAGACAGCCCCTTTAAGCTCCTGGTTCACACAGGTTGCCAATTTGGCAGAGGATGAAAGGGAAGAGGGAGAACCAATGAGAGAGTCGCTGTTAGGCATTTGGATGGGCACATGTCACTCTAATTTCCCGGCAGGAAGAAGAATTAACCAAAGTCTCAGCCACCCACCGGGAACCAGTATAGGTCCTGAACCAAAAGTTTGGACTTGCGTTCAGCTCACAAAAAACGAGTTTGAAAATGGAGCTCAGGGGCACAGCAATTCACAAACTGGCAGAGTAATCAAGGCCAACAATCGTCCAAAAATCTGTTGAGGGAAGGCAACGAGGCGGACTTGAAATCGATGCAGAATAGCAGGAAACAGATTTCAAGAGGTACGTTAGAATCACCTGTAAAGCACAGGAAGAGGGGCACAACTTCGACAATGATGCACTTGGCCAAAAAGTGCGTATGCGTTTTCTCCTGAATATATTCAGGAGAACACGCATACGCCCTTTTGGCCAAGCAAGCAAGCGGGCAATGCAAATCTGCACTACAAAGAAGTATCATTTCCCATGGGTCAAAAGGGACATCCACAAAATGTGTAAAAACCAGAAAGGCAAGACAGGCCGTGGCGAAATGGGAGCCTTGTTATGCTGATGGGCGGGATGTAAGTTGCCAACTGCCTCACTGGAGGAGTGCATTGTGCTCCCTAAAACAAGTAAACAACAGAGCTACAGAGCCAAGGGCACTTCCAGTCTAGGGAATATACCTTGGGAAAACTGAAAATCCATAAGACAGAGCCACCCCCAAATTGAGGGCTGCACTGCTTACAAGAACCTCAACCTGGGTACACCGGAAATATCCCAGGAAATATAAAAATGGTTCAAAAAATTGTGGAAATTACATACGATGGAATATCCCTCAGCCATGAAATCAATGTCATAAGACCAGTAGCAGCAAAATGAGTGGATTCAGGTTCGATGATTCTAAGTGAAAGAAGTCACACAGAAAAAGAAACTTATCATAAGATATCACTTAGGAAGATCCTGTAAACGTGGCTACACATGAACTGAGTTAGGAAAGAGAACAGAGTCTCACATTTAGAAAACACTCTTATGCCTGCTTAAGGGGGAAGGAGAGGTGGGGTGATGCATCAAACCAGAGTTTGATATAAGCACAGGTACTGTTCCAAAAACCAACTATGGAATAGACAAGACCTACACCTTCCTCAGTGAAAGGGACTCAAAACCCCATATTTCCCACAGAGGAATAGATCTGACTAGTAAGAATCTTAAAACCTATGTATTGATATGTCTCCGTAAGGGAATCAAGTGTGTCTAGACTGGCATAAATATGGCAGCGAGAATCAGCTCAAACCCACTCTAAAAAGGAATTTCAAAAACAGAACAAAGAAACAGGGAAATTCTTAACAATTCCTTCAGGGTCTCTGATGCAACCTGGAATGACCCTATCTACAATGACAGCTGGATGCGGCATGAGGCTGGACACTTGGGACTGAGAGGATTGGAGAGATTGGGTGAGCAAAGGCAGACCCTTTATAGCAATAATGCAGGCACCCATTCCATGATTCCCAACTCTCCACGTTGAAGGGAATATTACTACAGCTTTAACATGTACGGGAAACCTAGAGAATGGACACACTGTGAATACGAAAGGTTTCTAAAACTCAATGAAGAGTCCCTCTCCTGGTGCTCTGGTTTGACTTTCCAACTGCTTTACTATCAATCTCCCAACTTGGAGAGACAGCCCCTTTAAGCTCCTGGTTCACACAGGTTGCCAATTTGGCAGAGGATGAAAGGGAAGAGGGAGAACCAATGAGAGAGTCGCTGTTAGGCATTTGGATGGGCACATGTCACTCTAATTTCCCGGCAGGAAGAAGAATTAACCAAAGTCTCAGCCACCCACCGGGAACCAGTATAGGTCCTGAACCAAAAGTTTGGACTTGCGTTCAGCTCACAAAAAACGAGTTTGAAAATGGAGCTCAGGGGCACAGCAATTCACAAACTGGCAGAGTAATCAAGGCCAACAATCGTCCAAAAATCTGTTGAGGGAAGGCAACGAGGCGGACTTGAAATCGATGCAGAATAGCAGGAAACAGATTTCAAGAGGTACGTTAGAATCACCTGTAAAGCACAGGAAGAGGGGCACAACTTCGACAATGATGCACTTGGCCAAAAAGTGCGTATGCGTTTTCTCCTGAATATATTCAGGAGAACACGCATACGCCCTTTTGGCCAAGCAAGCAAGCGGGCAATGCAAATCTGCACTACAAAGAAGTATCATTTCCCACGGGTCAAAAGGGACATCCACAAAATGTGTAAAAACCAGAAAGGCAAGACAGGCCGTGGCGAAATGGGAGCCTTGTTATGCTGATGGGCGGGATGTAAGTTGCCAACTGCCTCACTGGAGGAGTGCATTGTGCTCCCTAAAACAAGTAAACAACAGAGCTACAGAGCCAAGGGCACTTCCAGTCTAGGGAATATACCTTGGGAAAACTGAAAATCCATAAGACAGAGCCACCCCCAAATTGAGGGCTGCACTGCTTACAAGAACCTCAACCTGGGTACACCGGAAATATCCCAGGAAATATAAAAATGGTTCAAAAAATTGTGGAAATTACATACGATGGAATATCCCTCAGCCATGAAATCAATGTCATAAGACCAGTAGCAGCAAAATGAGTGGATTCAGGTTCGATGATTCTAAGTGAAAGAAGTCACACAGAAAAAGAAACTTATCATAAGATATCACTTAGGAAGATCCTGTAAACGTGGCTACACATGAACTGAGTTAGGAAAGAGAACAGAGTCTCACATTTAGAAAACACTCTTATGCCTGCTTAAGGGGGAAGGAGAGGTGGGGTGATGCATCAAACCAGAGTTTGATATAAGCACAGGTACTGTTCCAAAAACCAACTATGGAATAGACAAGACCTACACCTTCCTCAGTGAAAGGGACTCAAAACCCCATATTTCCCACAGAGGAATAGATCTGACTAGTAAGAATCTTAAAACCTATGTATTGATATGTCTCCGTAAGGGAATCAAGTGTGTCTAGACTGGCATAAATATGGCAGCGAGAATCAGCTCAAACCCACTCTAAAAAGGAATTTCAAAAACAGAACAAAGAAACAGGGAAATTCTTAACAATTCCTTCAGGGTCTCTGATGCAACCTGGAATGACCCTATCTACAATGACAGCTGGATGCGGCATGAGGCTGGACACTTGGGACTGAGAGGATTGGAGAGATTGGGTGAGCAAAGGCAGACCCTTTATAGCAATAATGCATGGCACCCATTCCATGATTCCCAACTCTCCACGTTGAAGGGAATATTACTACAGCTTTAACATGTACGGGAAACCTAGAGAATGGACACACTGTGAATACGAAAGGTTTCTAAAACTCAATGAAGAGTCCCTCTCCTGGTGCTCTGGTTTGACTTTCCAACTGCTTTACTATCAATCTCCCAACTTGGAGAGACAGCCCCTTTAAGCTCCTGGTTCACACAGGTTGCCAATTTGGCAGAGGATGAAAGGGAAGAGGGAGAACCAATGAGAGAGTCGCTGTTAGGCATTTGGATGGGCACATGTCACTCTAAGTTCCCGGCAGGAAGAAGAATTAACCAAAGTCTCAGCCACCCACCGGGAACCAGTATAGGTCCTGAACCAAATGTTTGGACTTGCGTTCAGCTCACAAAAAACGAGTTGAAAAATGGAGCTCAGGGGCACAGCAATTCACAAACTGGCAGAGTAATCAAGGCCAACTATCGTCCAAAAATCTGTTGAGGGAAGGCAACGAGGCGGACTTGAATGCGAGGCAGAATAGCAGGAAACAGATTTCAAGAGGTACGTTAGAATCGCCTGTAAAGCACAGGAAGAGGGGCACAACTTCGACAATGATGCACTGGGCCAAAAAGGGCGTATGCGTTTTCTCCTGAATATATTCAGGAGAAAACGCATACGCCCTTTTTGGCCAAGCAAGCAAGCGGGCAATGCAAATCTGCACTACAAAGAAGTATCACTTCCCACCGGTCAAAAGGGACATCCACAAAATGTGTAAAAACCAGAAAGGCAAGACAGGCCCTGGAGAACAGGGAGCCTTGTTATGCTGATGGGCGGGATGTAAGTTGCCAACTGCCTCACTGGAGGAGTGCATTGTGCTCCCTAAAACAAGTAAACAACAGAGCTACAGAGCCAAGGGCACTTCCAGTCTAGGGAATATACCTTGGGAAAACTGAAAATCCATAAGACAGAGCCACCCCCAAATTGAGGGTTGCACTGCTTACAAGAACCTCAACCTGGGTACACCGGAAATATCCCAGGAAATATAAAAATGGTTCAAAAAATTGTGGAAATTACATACGATGGAATATCCCTCAGCCATGAAATCAATGTCATAAGACCAGTAGCAGCAAAATGAGTGGATTCAGGTTCGATGATTCTAAGTGAAAGAAGTCACACAGAAAAAGAAACTTATCATAAGATATCACTTAGGAAGATCCTGTAAACATGGCTACACATGAACTGAGTTAGGAAAGAGAACAGAGTCTCACATTTAGAAAACACTCTTATGCCTGCTTAAGGGGGAAGGAGAGGTGGGGTGATGCATCAAACCAGAGTTTGATATAAGCACAGGTACTGTTCCAAAAACCAACTATGGAATAGACAAGACCTACACCTTCCTCAGTGAAAGGGACTCAAAACACCATATTTCCCACAGAGGAATAGATCTGACTAGTAAGAATCTTAAAACCTATGTATTGATATGTCTCCGTAAGGGAATCAAGTGTGTCTAGACTGGCATAAACATGGCAGCGAGAATCAGCTCAAACCCACTCTAAAAAGGAATTTCAAAAACAGAACAAAGAAACAGGGAAATTCTTAACAATTCCTTCAGGGTCTCTGATGCAACCTGGAATGACCCTATCTACAATGACAGCTGGATGCGGCATGAGGCTGGACACTTGGGACTGAGAGGATTGGAGAGATTGGGTGAGCAAAGGCAGACCCTTTATAGCAATAATGCATGGCACCCATTCCATGATTCCCAACTCTCCACGTTGAAGGGAATATTACTACAGCTTTAACATGTACGGGAAACCTAGAGAATGGACACACTGTGAATACGAAAGGTTTCTAAAACTCAATGAAGAGTCCCTCTCCTGGTGCTCTGGTTTGACTTTCCAACTGCTTTACTATCAATCTCCCAACTTGGAGAGACAGCCCCTTTAAGCTCCTGGTTCACACAGGTTGCCAATTTGGCAGAGGATGAAAGGGAAGAGGGAGAACCAATGAGAGAGTCGCTGTTAGGCATTTGGATGGGCACATGTCACTCTAATTTCCCGGCAGGAAGAAGAATTCACCAAAGTCTCAGCCACCCACCGGGAACCAGTATAGGTCCTGAACCAAAAGTTTGGACTTGCGTTCAGCTCACAAAAAACGAGTTTGAAAATGGAGCTCAGGGGCACAGCAATTCACAAACTGGCAGAGTAATCAAGGCCAACTATCGTCCAAAAATCTGTTGAGGGAAGGCAACAAGGCGGACTTGAATGCGAGGCAGAATAGCAGGAAACAGATTTCAAGAGGTACGTTAGAATCGCCTGTAAAGCACAGGAAGAGGGGCACAACTTCGACAATGATGCACTTGGCCAAAAAGGGCGTATGCGTGTTCTCCTGAATATATTCAGGAGAACACGCATACGCCCTTTTGGCCAAGCAAGCAAGCGGGCAATGCAAATCTGCACTACAAAGAAGTATCACTTCCCACGGGTCAAAAGGGACATCCACACAATGTGTAAAAACCAGAAAGGCAAGACAGGCCGTGGCGAAATGGGAGGCTTGTTATGCTGATGGGCAGGATGTAAGTTGCCAACTGCCTCACTGGATGAGTGCATTGTGCTCCCTAAAACAAGTAAACAACAGAGCTACAGAGCCAAGGGCACTTCCAGTCTAGGGAATATACCTTGGGAAAACTGAAAATCAATAAGACAGAGCCACCACCAAATTGAGGGCTGCACTGCTTACAAGAACCTCAACCTGGGTACACCGGAAATATCCCAGGAAATATAAAAATGGTTCAAAAAATTGTGGAAATTACATACGATGGAATATCCCTCAGCCATGAAATCAATGTCATAAGACCAGTAGCAGAAAAATGAGTGGATTCAGGTACGATGATTCTAAGTGAAAGAAGTCACACAGAAAAAGAAACTTATCATAAGATATCACTTAGGAAGATCCTGTAAACATGGCTACACATGAACTGAGGTAGGAAAGAGAACAGAGTCTCACATTTAGAAAACACTCTTATGCCTGCTTAAGGGGGAAGGAGAGGTGGGGTGATGCATCAAACCAGAGTTTGATATAAGCACAGGTACTGTTCCAAAAACCAACTATGGAATAGACAAGACCTACACCTTCCTCAGTGAAAGGGACTCAAAACCCCATATTTCCCGCAGAGGAATAGATCTGACTAGTAAGAATCTTAAACCCTATGTATTGATATGTCTCCGTAAGGGAATCAAGTGTGTCTAGACTGGCATAAACATGGCAGCGAGAATCAGCTCAAACCCACTCTAAAAAGGAATTTCAAAAACAGAACAAAGAAACAGGGAAATTCTTTACAATTCCTTCAGGGTCTCTGATGCAACCTGGAATGACCCTATCTACGATGACAGCTGGATGTGGCATGAGGCTGGACACTTGGGACTGAGAGGATTGGTGAGATTGGGTGAGCAAATGCAGACCCTTTAAAGCAATAATGCATGGCAACCATTCCATGGGTCCCACCTCTCCAGGTTGAAGGGAATATTACTACAGCTATAACATGTACGGGAAACCTAGAGAATGGACACACTGTGAATACGAAAGGTTTCTAAAACTCAACGAAGAGTCCCTCTCCTGGTGCTCCGGTTTGACTTTCCAACAGCTTTACTATCAATCTCCCAACTTGGAGAGACAGCCCCTTTAAGCTCCTGGTTCACACAGGTTGCCCATTTGGCAGAGGAGGAAAGGGAAGAGGGAGAACCAATGAGAGAGTAGCTGTTAGGCATTTGGATGGGCACATGTCACTCTAATTTCCCGGCAGGAAGAAGAATTCACCAAAGTCTCAGCCACCCACCGGGAACCAGTATAGGTCCTGAACCAAATGTTTGGACTTGCGTTCAGCTCACAAAAAACGAGTTGAAAAATGGAGCTCAGGGGCACAGCAATTCACAAACTGGCAGAGTAATCAAGGCCAACTATCGTCCAAAAATCTGTTGAGGGAAGGCAACGAGGCGGACTTGAATGCGAGGCAGAATAGCAGGAAACAGATTTCAAGAGGTACGTTAGAATCGCCTGTAAAGCACAGGAAGAGGGGCACAACTTCGACAATGATGCACTTGGCCAAAAAGGGCGTATGCGTTTTCTCCTGAATATATTCAGGAGAAAACGCATACGCCCTTTTTGGCCAAGCAAGCAAGCGGGCAATGCAAATCTGCACTACAAAGAAGTATCACTTCCCACCGGTCAAAAGGGACATCCACAAAATGTGTAAAAACCAGAGAGGCAAGACAGGCCCTGGAGAACAGGGAGCCTTGTTATGCTGATGGGCGGGATGTAAGTTGCCAACTGCCTCACTGGAGGAGTGCATTGTGTTCCCTAAAACAAGTAAACAACAGAGCTACAGAGCCAAGGGCACTTCCAGTCTAGGGAATATACCTTGGGAAAACTGAAAATCCATAAGACAGAGCCACCCCCGAATTGAGGGCTGCACTGCTTACAAGAACCTCAACCTGGGTACACCTGAAATATCCCAGGAAATATAAAAATGGTTCCAAACATTGTGGAACTTACGTACGATGGAATATCCCTCAGCCATGAAATCAATGTCATAAGACCTGTAGCAGCAAAATGATTGGATTCAGGTACGATGATTCTAAGTGAAAGAAGTCACACAGAAAAAGAAACTTATCATATGATATCACTTAGGAAGATCCTGTAAACATGGCTACACATGAACTGAGTTACGAAAGAGAACAGAGTCTCACATTTAGAAAACACTCTTATGCCTGCTTAAGGGGGAAGGAGAGGTGGGGTGATGCATCAAACCAGAGTTTGATATAAGCACAGGTACTGTTCCAAAAACCAACTATGGAATAGACAAGACCTACACCTTCCTCAGTGAAAGGGACTCAAAACCCCATATTTCCCACAGAGGAATAGATCTGACTACTAAGAATCTTAAAACCTATGTATTGATATGTCTCCGTAAGGGAATCAAGTGTGTCTAGACTGGCATAAATATGGCAGCGAGAATCAGCTCAAACCCACTCTAAAAAGGAATTTCAAAAACAGAACAAAGAAACAGGGAAATTCTTAACAATTCCTTCAGGGTCTCTGATGCAACCTGGAATGACCCTATCTACAATGACAGCTGGATGCGGCATGAGGCTGGACACTTGGGACTGAGAGGATTGGAGAGATTGGGTGAGCAAAGGCAGACCCTTTATAGCAATAATGCATGGCACCCATTCCATGATTCCCAACTCTCCAGGTTGAAGGGAATATTACTACAGCTTTAACATGTACGGGAAACCTAGAGAATGGACACACTGTGAATACGAAAGGTTTCTAAAACTCAATGAAGAGTCCCTCTCCTGGTGCTCTGGTTTGACTTTCCAACTGCTTTACTATCAATCTCCCAACTTGGAGAGACAGCCCCTTTAAGCTCCTGGTTCACACAGGTTGCCAATTTGGCAGAGGATGAAAGGGAAGAGGGAGAACCAATGAGAGAGTCGCTGTTAGGCATTTGGATGGGCACATGTCACTCTAATTTCCCGGCAGGAAGAAGAATTCACCAAAGTCTCAGCCACCCACCGGGAACCAGTATAGTTCCTGAACCAAAAGTTTGGACTTGCGTTCAGCTCACAAAAAACGAGTTTGAAAATGGAGCTCAGGGGCACAGCAATTCACAAACTGGCAGAGTAATCAAGGCCAACTATCGTCCAAAAATCTGTTGAGGGAAGGCAACGAGGCGGACTTGAAATCGATGCAGAATAGCAGGAAACAGATTTCAAGAGGTACGTTAGAATCACCTGTAAAGCACAGGAAGAGGGGCACAACTTCGACAATGATGCACTTGGCCAAAAAGTGCGTATGCGTTTTCTCCTGAATATATTCAGGAGAACACGCATACGCCCTTTTGGCCAAGCAAGCAAGCGGGCAATGCAAATCTGCACTACAAAGAAGTATCATTTCCCATGGGTCAAAAGGGACATCCACAAAATGTGTAAAAACCAGAAAGGCAAGACAGGCCGTGGCGAAATGGGAGCCTTGTTATGCTGATGGGCGGGATGTAAGTTGCCAACTGCCTCACTGGAGGAGTGCATTGTGCTCCCTAAAACAAGTAAACAACAGAGCTACAGAGCCAAGGGCACTTCCAGTCTAGGGAATATACCTTGGGAAAACTGAAAATCCATAAGACAGAGCCACCCCCAAATTGAGGGCTGCACTGCTTACAAGAACCTCAACCTGGGTACACCGGAAATATCCCAGGAAATATAAAAATGGTTCAAAAAATTGTGGAAATTACATACGATGGAATATCCCTCAGCCATGAAATCAATGTCATAAGACCAGTAGCAGCAAAATGAGTGGATTCAGGTTCGATGATTCTAAGTGAAAAAAGTCACACAGAAAAAGAAACTTATCATAAGATATCACTTAGGAAGATCCTGTAAATGTGGCTACACATGAACTGAGTTAGGAAAGAGAACAGAGTCTCACATTTAGAAAACACTCTTATGCCTGCTTAAGGGGGAAGGAGAGGTGGGGTGATGCATCAAACCAGAGTTTGATATAAGCACAGGTACTGTTCCAAAAACCAACTATGGAATAGACAAGACCTACACCTTCCTCAGTGAAAGGGACTCAAAACCCCATATTTCCCACAGAGGAATAGATCTGACTAGTAAGAATCTTAAAACCTATGTATTGATATGTCTCCGTAAGGGAATCAAGTGTGTCTAGACTGGCATAAATATGGCAGCGAGAATCAGCTCAAACCCACTCTAAAAAGGAATTTCAAAAACAGAACAAAGAAACAGGGAAATTCTTAACAATTCCTTCAGGGTCTCTGATGCAACCTGGAATGACCCTATCTACAATGACAGCTGGATGCGGCATGAGGCTGGACACTTGGGACTGAGAGGATTGGAGAGATTGGGTGAGCAAAGGCAGACCCTTTATAGCAATAATGCATGGCACCCATTCCATGATTCCCAACTCTCCACGTTGAAGGGAATATTACTACAGCTTTAACATGTACGGGAAACCTAGAGAATGGACACACTGTGAATACGAAAGGTTTCTAAAACTCAATGAAGAGTCCCTCTCCTGGTGCTCTGGTTTGACTTTCCAACTGCTTTACTATCAATCTCCCAACTTGGAGAGACAGCCCCTTTAAGCTCCTGGTTCACACAGGTTGCCAATTTGGCAGAGGATGAAAGGGAAGAGGGAGAACCAATGAGAGAGTCGCTGTTAGGCATTTGGATGGGCACATGTCACTCTAATTTCCCGGCAGGAAGAAGAATTAACCAAAGTCTCAGCCACCCACCGGGAACCAGTATAGGTCCTGAACCAAAAGTTTGGACTTGCGTTCAGCTCACAAAAAACGAGTTTGAAAATGGAGCTCAGGGGCACAGCAATTCACAAACTGGCAGAGTAATCAAGGCCAACTATCGTCCAAAAATCTGTTGAGGGAAGGCAACGAGGCGGACTTGAATGCGAGGCAGAATAGCAGGAAACAGATTTCAAGAGGTACGTTAGAATCGCCTGTAAAGCACAGGAAGAGGGGCACAACTTCGACAATGATGCACTTGGCCAAAAAGGGCGTATGCGTTTTCTCCTGAATATATTCAGGAGAACACGCATACGCCCTTTTGGCCAAGCAAGCAAGCGGGCAATGCAAATCTGCACTACAAAGAAGTATCACTTCCCACGGGTCAAAAGGGACATCCACAAAATGTGTAAAAACCAGAAAGGCAAGACAGGCCGTGGCGAAATGGGAGGCTTGTTATGCTGATGGGCAGGATGTAAGTTGCCAACTGCCTCACTGGATGAGTGCATTGTGCTCCCTAAAACAAGTAAACAACAGAGCTACAGAGCCAAGGGCACTTCCAGTCTAGGGAATATACCTTGGGAAAACTGAAAATCAATAAGACAGAGCCACCCCCAAATTGAGGGCTGCACTGCTTACAAGAACCTCAACCTGGGTACACCGGAAATATCCCAGGAAATATAAAAATGGTTCAAAAATTTGTGGAAATTACATACGATGGAATATCCCTCAGCCATGAAATCAATGTCATAAGACCAGTAGCAGAAAAATGAGTGGATTCAGGTACGATGATTCTAAGTGAAAGAAGTCACACAGAAAAAGAAACTTATCATAAGATATCACTTAGGAAGATCCTGTAAACATGGCTACACATGAACTGAGTTAGGAAAGAGAACAGAGTCTCACATTTAGAAAACACTCTTATGCCTGCTTAAGGGGGAAGGAGAGGTGGGGTGATGCATCAAACCAGAGTTTGATATAAGCACAGGTACTGTTCCAAAAACCAACTATGGAATAGACAAGACCTACACCTTCCTCAGTGAAAGGGACTCAAAACACCATATTTCCCACAGAGGAATAGATCTGACTAGTAAGAATCTTAAAACCTATGTATTGATATGTCTCCGTAAGGGAATCAAGTGTGTCTAGACTGGCATAAACATGGCAGCGAGAATCAGCTCAAACCCACTCTAAAAAGGAATTTCAAAAACAGAACAAAGAAACAGGGAAATTCTTTACAATTCCTTCAGGGTCTCTGATGCAACCTGGAATGACCCTATCTACGATGACAGCTGGATGTGGCATGAGGCTGGACACTTGGGACTGAGAGGATTGGTGAGATTGGGTGAGCAAATGCAGACCCTTTAAAGCAATAATGCATGGCAACCATTCCATGGGTCCCACCTCTCCAGGTTGAAGGGAATATTACTACAGCAATAACATGTACGGGAAACCTAGAGAATGGACACACTGTGAATACGAAAGGTTTCTAAAACTCAACGAAGAGTCCCTCTCCTGGTGCTCCGGTTTGACTTTCCAACAGCTTTACTATCAATCTCCCAACTTGGAGAGACAGCCCCTTTAAGCTCCTGGTTCACACAGGTTGCCCATTTGGCAGAGGAGGAAAGGGAAGAGGGAGAACCAATGAGAGAGTAGCTGCTAGGCATTTGGATGGGCACATTTCACTCTAAGTTCCCGGCAGGAAGAAGAATTAACCAAAGTCTCAGCCACCCACCGGGAACCAGTATAGGTCCTGAACCAAATGTTTGGACTTGCGTTCAGCTCACAAAAAACGAGTTGAAAAATGGAGCTCAGGGGCACAGCAATTCACAAACTGGCAGAGTAATCAAGGCCAACTATCGTCCAAAAATCTGTTGAGGGAAGGCAACGAGGCGGACTTGAATGCGAGGCAGAATAGCAGGAAACAGATTTCAAGAGGTACGTTAGAATCGCCTGTAAAGCACAGGAAGAGGGGCACAACTTCGACAATGATGCACTTGGCCAAAAAGGGCGTATGCGTTTTCTCCTGAATATATTCAGGAGAAAACGCATACGCCCTTTTTGGCCAAGCAAGCAAGCGGGCAATGCAAATCTGCACTACAAAGAAGTATCACTTCCCACCGGTCAAAAGGGACATCCACAAAATGTGTAAAAACCAGAAAGGCAAGACAGGCCCTGGAGAACAGGGAGCCTTGTTATGCTGATGGGCGGGATGTAAGTTGCCAACTGCCTCACTGGAGGAGTGCATTGTGTTCCCTAAAACAAGTAAACAACAGAGCTACAGAGCCAAGGGCACTTCCAGTCTAGGGAATATACCTTGGGAAAACTGAAAATCCATAAGACAGAGCCACCCCCAAATTGAAGGCTGCACTGCTTACAAGAACCTCAACCTGGGTACACCTGAAATATCCCAGGAAATATAAAAATGGTTCAAAACATTGTGGAACTTACGTACGATGGAATATCCCTCAGCCATGAAATCAATGTCATAAGACCAGTAGCAGCAAAATGATTGGATTCAGGTACGATGATTCTAAGTGAAAGAAGTCACACAGAAAAAGAAACTTATCATAAGATATCACTTAGGAAGATCCTGTAAACATGGCTACACATGAACTGAGTTAGGAAAGAGAACAGAGTCTCACATTTAGAAAACACTCTTATGCCTGCTTAAGGGGGAAGGAGAGGTGGGGTGATGCATCAAACCAGAGTTTGATATAAGCACAGGTACTGTTCCAAAAACCAACTATGGAATAGACAAGACCTACACCTTCCTCAGTGAAAGGGACTCAAAACCCCATATTTCCCGCAGAGGAATAGATCTGACTAGTAAGAATCTTAAAACCTATGTATTGATATGTCTCCGTAAGGGAATCAAGTGTGTCTAGACTGGCATAAACATGGCAGCGAGAATCAGCTCAAACCCACTCTAAAAAGGAATTTCAAAAACAGAACAAAGAAACAGGGAAATTCTTTACAATTCCTTCAGGGTCTCTGATGCAACCTGGAATGACCCTATCTACGATGACAGCTGGATGTGGCATGAGGCTGGACACTTGGGACTGAGAGGATTGGTGAGATTGGGTGAGCAAATGCAGACCCTTTAAAGCAATAATGCATGGCAACCATTCCATGGGTCCCACCTCTCCAGGTTGAAGGGAATATTACTACAGCTATAACATGTACGGGAAACCTAGAGAATGGACACACTGTGAATACGAAAGGTTTCTAAAACTCAACGAAGAGTCCCTCTCCTGGTGCTCCGGTTTGACTTTCCAACAGCTTTACTATCAATCTCCCAACTTGGAGAGACAGCCCCTTTAAGCTCCTGGTTCACACAGGTTGCCCATTTGGCAGAGGAGGAAAGGGAAGAGGGAGAACCAATGAGAGAGTAGCTGTTAGGCATTTGGATGGGCACATGTCACTCTAATTTCCCGGCAGGAAGAAGAATTCACCAAAGTCTCAGCCACCCACCGGGAACCAGTATAGGTCCTGAACCAAATGTTTGGACTTGCGTTCAGCTCACAAAAAACGAGTTGAAAAATGGAGCTCAGGGGCACAGCAATTCACAAACTGGCAGAGTAATCAAGGCCAACTATCGTCCAAAAATCTGTTGAGGGAAGGCAACGAGGCGGACTTGAATGCGAGGCAGAATAGCAGGAAACAGATTTCAAGAGGTACGTTAGAATCGCCTGTAAAGCACAGGAAGAGGGGCACAACTTCGACAATGATGCACTTGGCCAAAAAGGGCGTATGCGTTTTCTCCTGAATATATTCAGGAGAAAACGCATACGCCCTTTTTGGCCAAGCAAGCAAGCGGGCAATGCAAATCTGCACTACAAAGAAGTATCACTTCCCACCGGTCAAAAGGGACATCCACAAAATGTGTAAAAACCAGAAAGGCAAGACAGGCCCTGGAGAACAGGGAGCCTTGTTATGCTGATGGGCGGGATGTAAGTTGCCAACTGCCTCACTGGAGGAGTGCATTGTGTTCCCTAAAACAAGTAAACAACAGAGCTACAGAGCCAAGGGCACTTCCAGTCTAGGGAATATACCTTGGGAAAACTGAAAATCCATAAGACAGAGCCACCCCCAAATTGAGGGCTGCACTGCTTACAAGAACCTCAACCTGGGTACACCTGAAATATCCCAGGAAATATAAAAATGGTTCCAAACATTGTGGAACTTACGTACGATGGAATATCCCTCAGCCACGAAATCAATGTCATAAGACCAGTAGCAGCAAAATGAGTGGATTCAGGTACGATGATTCTAAGGGAAAGAAGTCACACAGGAAAAGAAACTTATCATAAGATATCACTTAGGAAGATCCTGTAAACATGGCTACACATGAACTGAGTTAGGAAAGAGAACAGAGTCTCACATTTAGAAAACACTCTTATGCCTGCTTAAGGGGGAAGGAGAGGTGGGGTGATGCATCAAACCAGAGTTTGATATAAGCACAGGTACTGTTCCAAAAAGCAACTATGGAATAGACAAGACCTACACCTTCCTCAGTGAAAGGGACTCAAAACCCCATATTTCCCGCAGAGGAATAGATCTGACTAGTAAGAATCTTAAACCCTATGTATTGATATGTCTCCGTAAGGGAATCAAGTGTGTCTAGACTGGCATAAACATGGCAGCGAGAATCAGCTCAAACCCACTCTAAAAAGGAATTTCAAAAACAGAACAAAGAAACAGGGAAATTCTTTACAATTCCTTCAGGGTCTCTGATGCAACCTGGAATGACCCTATCTACGATGACAGCTGGATGTGGCATGAGGCTGGACACTTGGGACTGAGAGGATTGGTGAGATTGGGTGAGCAAAGGCAGACCCTTTAAAGCAATAATGCATGGCAACCATTCCATGGGTCCCACCTCTCCAGGTTGAAGGGAATATTACTACAGCTATAACATGTACGGGAAACCTAGAGAATGGACACACTGTGAATACGAAAGGTTTCTAAAACTCAACGAAGAGTCCCTCTCCTGGTGCTCCGGTTTGACTTTCCAACAGCTTTACTATCAATCTCCCAACTTGGAGAGACAGCCCCTTTAAGCTCCTGGTTCACACAGGTTGCCCATTTGGCAGAGGAGGAAAGGGAAGAGGGAGAACCAATGAGAGAGTAGCTGTTAGGCATTTGGATGGGCACATGTCACTCTAATTTCCCGGCAGGAAGAAGAATTCACCAAAGTCTCAGCCACCCACCGGGAACCAGTATAGGTCCTGAACCAAATGTTTGGACTTGCGTTCAGCTCACAAAAAACGAGTTGAAAAATGGAGCTCAGGGGCACAGCAATTCACAAACTGGCAGAGTAATCAAGGCCAACTATCGTCCAAAAATCTGTTGAGGGAAGGCAACGAGGCGGACTTGAATGCGAGGCAGAATAGCAGGAAACAGATTTCAAGAGGTACGTTAGAATCACCTGTAAAGCACAGGAAGAGGGGCACAACTTCGACAATGATGCACTTGGCCAAAAAGGGCGTATGCGTTTTCTCCTGAATATATTCAGGAGAAAACGCATACGCCCTTTTTGGCCAAGCAAGCAAGCGGGCAATGCAAATCTGCACTACAAAGAAGTATCACTTCCCACCGGTCAAAAGGGACATCCACAAAATGTGTAAAAACCAGAAAGGCAAGACAGGCCCTGGAGAACAGGGAGCCTTGTTATGCTGATGGGCGGGATGTAAGTTGCCAACTGCCTCACTGGAGGAGTGCATTGTGTTCCCTAAAACAAGTAAACAACAGAGCTACAGAGCCAAGGGCACTTCCAGTCTAGGGAATATACCTTGGGAAAACTGAAAATCCATAAGGCAGAGCCACCCCCAAATTGAGGGCTGCACTGCTTACAAGAACCTCAACCTGGGTACACCTGAAATATCCCAGGAAATATAAAAATGGTTCCAAACATTGTGGAACTTACGTACGATGGAATATCCCTCAGCCACGAAATCAATGTCATAAGACCAGTAGCAGCAAAATGAGTGGATTCAGGTACGATGATTCTAAGGGAAAGAAGTCACACAGGAAAAGAAACTTATCATAAGATATCACTTAGGAAGATCCTGTAAACATGGCTACACATGAACTGAGTTAGGAAAGAGAACAGAGTCTCACATTTAGAAAACACTCTTATGCCTGCTTAAGGGGGAAGGAGAGGTGGGGTGATGCATCAAACCAGAGTTTGATATAAGCACAGGTACTGTTCCAAAAACCAACTATGGAATAGACAAGACCTACACCTTCCTCAGTGAAAGGGACTCAAAACCCCATATTTCCCGCAGAGGAATAGATCTGACTAGTAAGAATCTTAAAACCTATGTATTGATATGTCTCCGTAAGGGAATCAAGTGGGTCTAGACTGGCATAAATATGGCAGCGAGAATCAGCTCAAACCCACTCTAAAAAGGAATTTCAAAAACAGAACAAAGAAACAGGGAAATTCTTAACAATTCCTTCAGGGTCTCTGATGCAACCTGGAATGACCCTATCTACAATGACAGCTGGATGCGGCATGAGGCTGGACACTTGGGACTGAGAGGATTGGAGAGATTGGGTGAGCAAAGGCAGACCCTTTATAGCAATAATGCATGGCACCCATTCCATGATTCCCAACTCTCCAGGTTGAAGGGAATATTACTACAGCTTTAACATGTACGGGAAACATAGAGAATGGACACACTGTGAATACGAAAGGTTTCTAAAACTCAATGAAGAGTCCCTCTCCTGGTGCTCTGGTTTGACTTTCCAACTGCTTTACTATCAATCTCCCAACTTGGAGAGACAGCCCCTTTAAGCTCCTGGTTCACACAGGTTGCCAATTTGGCAGAGGATGAAAGGGAAGAGGGAGAACCAATGAGAGAGTCGCTGTTAGGCATTTGGATGGGCACATGTCACTCTAATTTCCCGGCAGGAAGAAGAATTAACCAAAGTCTCAGCCACCCACCGGGAACCAGTATAGGTCCTGAACCAAAAGTTTGGACTTGCGTTCAGCTCACAAAAAACAAGTTTGAAAATGGAGCTCAGGGGCACAGCAATTCACAAACTGGCAGAGTAATCAAGGCCAACTATCGTCCAAAAATCTGTTGAGGGAAGGCAACGAGGCGGACTTGAATGCGAGGCAGAATAGCAGGAAACAGATTTCAAGAGGTACGTTAGAATCGCCTGTAAAGCACAGGAAGAGGGGCACAACTTCGACAATGATGCACTTGGCCAAAAAGGGCGTATGCGTTTTCTCCTGAATATATTCAGGAGAACACGCATACGCCCTTTTGGCCAAGCAAGCAAGCGGGCAATGCAAATCTGCACTACAAAGAAGTATCACTTCCCACGGGTCAAAAGGGACATCCAAAAATGTGTAAAAACCAGAAAGGCAAGACAGGCCGTGGCGAAATGGGAGGCTTGTTATGCTGATGGGCAGGATGTAAGTTGCCAACTGCCTCACTGGATGAGTGCATTGTGCTCCCTAAAACAAGTAAACAACAGAGCTACAGAGCCAAGGGCACTTCCAGTCTAGGGAATATACCTTGGGAAAACTGAAAATCCATAAGACAGAGCCACCCCCAAATTGAGGGCTGCACTGCTTACAAGAACCTCAACCTGGGTACACCGGAAATATCCCAGGAAATATAAAAATGGTTCAAAAAATTGTGGAAATTACATACGATGGAATATCCCTCAGCCATGAAATCAATGTCATAAGACCAGTAGCAGAAAAATGAGTGGATTCAGGTACGATGATTCTAAGTGAAAGAAGTCACACAGAAAAAGAAACTTATCATAAGATATCACATAGGAAGATCCTGTAAACATGGCTACACATGAACTGAGTTAGCAAAGAGAACAGAGTCTCACATTTAGAAAACACTCTTATGCCTGCTTAAGGGGGAAGGAGAGGTGGGGTGATGCATCAAACCAGAGTTTGATATAAGCACAGGTACTGTTCCAAAAACCAACTATGGAATAGACAAGACCTACACCTTCCTCAGTGAAAGGGACTCAAAACCCCATATTTCCCGCAGAGGAATAGATCTGACTAGTAAGAATCTTAAACCCTATGTATTGATATGTCTCCGTAAGGGAATCAAGTGTGTCTAGACTGGCATAAACATGGCAGCGAGAATCAGCTCAAACCCACTCTAAAAAGGAATTTCAAAAACAGAACAAAGAAACAGGGAAATTCTTTACAATTCCTTCAGGGTCTCTGATGCAACCTGGAATGACCCTATCTACGATGACAGCTGGATGTGGCATGAGGCTGGACACTTGGGACTGAGAGGATTGGTGAGATTGGGTGAGCAAATGCAGACCCTTTAAAGCAATAATGCACGGCAACCATTCCATGGGTCCCACCTCTCCAGGTTGAAGGGAATATTACTACAGCTATAACATGTACGGGAAACCTAGAGAATGGACACACTGTGAATACGAAAGGTTTCTAAAACTCAACGAAGAGTCCCTCTCCTGGTGCTCCGGTTTGACTTTCCAACAGCTTTACTATCAATCTCCCAACTTGGAGAGACAGCCCCTTTAAGCTCCTGGTTCACACAGGTTGCCCATTTGGCAGAGGAGGAAAGGGAAGAGGGAGAACCAATGAGAGAGTAGCTGTTAGGCATTTGGATGGGCACATGTCACTCTAATTTCCCGGCAGGAAGAAGAATTCACCAAAGTCTCAGCCACCCACCGGGAACCAGTAGAGGTCCTGAACCAAATGTTTGGACTTGCGTTCAGCTCACAAAAAACGAGTTGAAAAATGGAGCTCAGGGGCACAGCAATTCACAAACTGGCAGAGTAATCAAGGCCAACTATCGTCCAAAAATCTGTTGAGGGAAGGCAACGAGGCGGACTTGAATGCGAGGCAGAATAGCAGGAAACAGATTTCAAGAGGTACGTTAGAATCGCCTGTAAAGCACAGGAAGAGGGGCACAACTTCGACAATGATGCACTTGGCCAAAAAGGGCGTATGCGTTTTCTCCTGAATATATTCAGGAGAAAACGCATACGCCCTTTTTGGCCAAGCAAGCAAGCGGGCAATGCAAATCTGCACTACAAAGAAGTATCACTTCCCACCGGTCAAAAGGGACATCCACAAAATGTGTAAAAACCAGAAAGGCAAGACAGGCCCTGGAGAACAGGGAGCCTTGTTATGCTGATGGGCGGGATGTAAGTTGCCAACTGCCTCACTGGAGGAGTGCATTGTGTTCCCTAAAACAAGTAAACAACAGAGCTACAGAGCCAAGGGCACTTCCAGTCTAGGGAATATACCTTGGGAAAACTGAAAATCCATAAGACAGAGCCACCCCCATATTGAGGGCTGCACTGCTTACAAGAACCTCAACCTGGGTACACCTGAAATATCCCAGGAAATATAAAAATGGTTCCAAACATTGTGGAACTTACGTACGATGGAATATCCCTCAGCCACGAAATCAATGTCATAAGACCAGTAGCAGCAAAATGAGTGGATTCAGGTACGATGATTCTAAGGGAAAGAAGTCACACAGGAAAAGAAACTTATCATAAGATATCACTTAGGAAGATCCTGTAAACATGGCTACACATGAACTGAGTTAGCAAAGAGAACAGAGTCTCACATTTAGAAAACACTCTTATGCCTGCTTAAGGGGGAAGGAGAGGTGGGGTGATGCATCAAACCAGAGTTTGATATAAGCACAGGTACTGTTCCAAAAACCAACTATGGAATAGACAAGACCTACACCTTCCTCAGTGAAAGGGACTCAAAACCCCATACTTCCCGCAGAGGAATAGATCTGACTAGTAAGAATCTTAAACCCTATGTATTGATATGTCTCCGTAAGGGAATCAAGTGTGTCTAGACTGGCATAAACATGGCAGCGAGAATCAGCTCAAACCCACTCTAAAAAGGAATTTCAAAAACAGAACAAAGAAACAGGGAAATTCTTTACAATTCCTTCAGGGTCTCTGATGCAACCTGGAATGACCCTATCTACGATGACAGCTGGATGTGGCATGAGGCTGGACACTTGGGACGGAGAGGATTGGTGAGATTGGGTGAGCAAATGCAGACCCTTTAAAGCAATAATGCACGGCAACCATTCCATGGGTCCCACCTCTCCAGGTTGAAGGGAATATTACTACAGCTATAACATGTACGGGAAACCTAGAGAATGGACACACTGTGAATACGAAAGGTTTCTAAAACTCAACGAAGAGTCCCTCTCCTGGTGCTCCGGTTTGACTTTCCAACAGCTTTACTATCAATCTCCCAACTTGGAGAGACAGCCCCTTTAAGCTCCTGGTTCACACAGGTTGCCCATTTGGCAGAGGAGGAAAGGGAAGAGGGAGAACCAATGAGAGAGTAGCTGTTAGGCATTTGGATGGGCACATGTCACTCTAATTTCCCGGCAGGAAGAAGAATTCACCAAAGTCTCAGCCACCCACCGGGAACCAGTATAGGTCCTGAACCAAATGTTTGGACTTGCGTTCAGCTCACAAAAAACGAGTTGAAAAATGGAGCTCAGGGGCACAGCAATTCACAAACTGGCAGAGTAATCAAGGCCAACTATCGTCCAAAAATCTGTTGAGGGAAGGCAACGAGGCGGACTTGAATGCGAGGCAGAATAGCAGGAAACAGATTTCAAGAGGTACGTTAGAATCGCCTGTAAAGCACAGGAAGAGGGGCACAACTTCGACAATGATGCACTTGGCCAAAAAGGGCGTATGCGTTTTCTCCTGAATATATTCAGGAGAAAACGCATACGCCCTTTTTGGCCAAGCAAGCAAGCGGGCAATGCAAATCTGCACTACAAAGAAGTATCACTTCCCACCGGTCAAAAGGGACATCCACAAAATGTGTAAAAACCAGAAAGGCAAGACAGGCCCTGGAGAACAGGGAGCCTTGTTATGCTGATGGGCGGGATGTAAGTTGCCAACTGCCTCACTGGAGGAGTGCATTGTGTTCCCTAAAACAAGTAAACAACAGAGCTACAGAGCCAAGGGCACTTCCAGTCTAGGGAATATACCTTGGGAAAACTGAAAATCCATAAGACAGAGCCACACCCAAATTGAGGGCTGCACTGCTTACAAGAACCTCAACCTGGGTACACCTGAAATATCCCAGGAAATATAAAAATGGTTCCAAACATTGTGGAACTTACGTACGATGGAATATCCCTCAGCCACGAAATCAATGTCATAAGACCAGTAGCAGCAAAATGAGTGGATTCAGGTACGATGATTCTAAGGGAAAGAAGTCACACAGGAAAAGAAACTTATCATAAGATATCACTTAGGAAGATCCTGTAAACATGGCTACACATGAACTGAGTTAGCAAAGAGAACAGAGTCTCACATTTAGAAAACACTCTTATGCCTGCTTAAGGGGGAAGGAGAGGTGGGGTGATGCATCAAACCAGAGTTTGATATAAGCACAGGTACTGTTCCAAAAACCAACTATGGAATAGACAAGACCTACACCTTCCTCAGTGAAAGGGACTCAAAACCCCATACTTCCCGCAGAGGAATAGATCTGACTAGTAAGAATCTTAAACCCTATGTATTGATATGTCTCCGTAAGGGAATCAAGTGTGTCTAGACTGGCATAAACATGGCAGCGAGAATCAGCTCAAACCCACTCTAAAAAGGAATTTCAAAAACAGAACAAAGAAACAGGGAAATTCTTTACAATTCCTTCAGGGTCTCTGATGCAACCTGGAATGACCCTATCTACGATGACAGCTGGATGTGGCATGAGGCTGGACACTTGGGACTGAGAGGATTGGTGAGATTGGGTGAGCAAATGCAGACCCTTTAAAGCAATAATGCACGGCAACCGTTCCATGGGTCCCACCTCTACAGGTTGAAGGGAATATTACTACAGCTATAACATGTACGGGAAACCTAGAGAATGGACACACTGTGAATACGAAAGGTTTCTAAAACTCAACGAAGAGTCCCTCTCCTGGTGCTCCGGTTTGACTTTCCAACAGCTTTACTATCAATCTCCCAACTTGGAGAGACAGCCCCTTTAAGCTCCTGGTTCACACAGGTTGCCCATTTGGCAGAGGAGGAAAGGGAAGAGGGAGAACCAATGAGAGAGTAGCTGTTAGGCATTTGGATGGGCACATGTCACTCTAATTTCCCGGCAGGAAGAAGAATTCACCAAAGTCTCAGCCACCCACCGGGAACCAGTATAGGTCCTGAACCAAATGTTTGGACTTGCGTTCAGCTCACAAAAAACGAGTTGAAAAATGGAGCTCAGGGGCACAGCAATTCACAAACTGGCAGAGTAATCAAGGCCAACTATCGTCCAAAAATCTGTTGAGGGAAGGCAACGAGGCGGACTTGAATGCGAGGCAGAATAGCAGGAAACAGATTTCAAGAGGTACGTTAGAATCGCCTGTAAAGCACAGGAAGAGGGGCACAACTTCGACAATGATGCACTTGGCCAAAAAGGGCGTATGCGTTTTCTCCTGAATATATTCAGGAGAAAACGCATACGCCCTTTTTGGCCAAGCAAGCAAGCGGGCAATGCAAATCTGCACTACAAAGAAGTATCACTTCCCACCGGTCAAAAGGGACATCCACAAAATGTGTAAAAACCAGAAAGGCAAGACAGGCCCTGGAGAACAGGGAGCCTTGTTATGCTGATGGGCGGGATGTAAGTTGCCAACTGCCTCACTGGAGGAGTGCATTGTGTTCCCTAAAACAAGTAAACAACAGAGCTACAGAGCCAAGGGCACTTCCAGTCTAGGGAATATACCTTGGGAAAACTGAAAATCCATAAGACAGAGCCACCCCCAAATTGAGGGCTGCACTGCTTACAAGAACCTCAACCTGGGTACACCTGAAATATCCCAGGAAATATAAAAATGGTTCCAAACATTGTGGAACTTACGTACGATGGAATATCCCTCAGCCACGAAATCAATGTCATAAGACCAGTAGCAGCAAAATGAGTGGATTCAGGTACGATGATTCTAAGGGAAAGAAGTCACACAGGAAAAGAAACTTATCATAAGATATCACTTAGGAAGATCCTGTAAACATGGCTACACATGAACTGAGTTAGGAAAGAGAACAGAGTCTCACATTTAGAAAACACTCTTATGCCTGCTTAAGGGGGAAGGAGAGGTGGGGTGATGCATCAAACCAGAGTTTGATATAAGCACAGGTACCGTTCCAAAAACCAACTATGGAATAGACAAGACCTACACCTTCCTCAGTGAAAGGGACTCAAAACCCCATATTTCCCGCAGAGGAATAGATCTGACTAGTAAGAATCTTAAACCCTATGTATTGATATGTCTCCGTAAGGGAATCAAGTGTGTCTAGACTGGCATAAACATGGCAGCGAGAATCAGCTCAAACCCACTCTAAAAAGGAATTTCAAAAACAGAACAAAGAAACAGGGAAATTCTTTACAATTCCTTCAGGGTCTCTGATGCAACCTGGAATGACCCTATCTACGATGACAGCTGGATGTGGCATGAGGCTGGACACTTGGGACTGAGAGGATTGGTGAGATTGGGTGAGCAAATGCAGACCCTTTAAAGCAATAATGCACGGCAACCATTCCATGGGTCCCACCTCTCCAGGTTGAAGGGAATATTACTACAGCTATAACATGTACGGGAAACCTAGAGAATGGACACACTGTGAATACGAAAGGTTTCTAAAACTCAACGAAGAGTCCCTCTCCTGGTGCTCCGGTTTGACTTTCCAACAGCTTTACTATCAATCTCCCAACTTGGAGAGACAGCCCCTTTAAGCTCCTGGTTCACACAGGTTGCCCATTTGGCAGAGGAGGAAAGGGAAGAGGGAGAACCAATGAGAGAGTAGCTGTTAGGCATTTGGATGGGCACATGTCACTCTAATTTCCCGGCAGGAAGAAGAATTCACCAAAGTCTCAGCCACCCACCGGGAACCAGTATAGGTCCTGAACCAAATGTTTGGACTTGCGTTCAGCTCACAAAAAACGAGTTGAAAAATGGAGCTCAGGGGCACAGCAATTCACAAACTGGCAGAGTAATCAAGGCCAACTATCGTCCAAAAATCTGTTGAGGGAAGGCAACGAGGCGGACTTGAATGCGAGGCAGAATAGCAGGAAACAGATTTCAAGAGGTACGTTAGAATCGCCTGTAAAGCACAGGAAGAGGGGCACAACTTCGACAATGATGCACTTGGCCAAAAAGGGCGTATGCGTTTTCTCCTGAATATATTCAGGAGAAAACGCATACGCCCTTTTTGGCCAAGCAAGCAAGCGGGCAATGCAAATCTGCACTACAAAGAAGTATCACTTCCCACCGGTCAAAAGGGACATCCACAAAATGTGTAAAAACCAGAAAGGCAAGACAGGCCCTGGAGAACAGGGAGCCTTGTTATGCTGATGGGCGGGATGTAAGTTGCCAACTGCCTCACTGGAGGAGTGCATTGTGTTCCCTAAAACAAGTAAACAACAGAGCTACAGAGCCAAGGGCACTTCCAGTCTAGGGAATATACCTTGGGAAAACTGAAAATCCATAAGACAGAGCCACCCCCAAATTGAGGGCTGCACTGCTTACAAGAACCTCAACCTGGGTACACCTGAAATATCCCAGGAAATATAAAAATGGTTCCAAACATTGTGGAACTTACGTACGATGGAATATCCCTCAGCCACGAAATCAATGTCATAAGACCAGTAGCAGCAAAATGAGTGGATTCAGGTACGATGATTCTAAGGGAAAGAAGTCACACAGGAAAAGAAACTTATCATAAGATATCACTTAGGAAGATCCTGTAAACATGGCTACACATGAACTGAGTTAGCAAAGAGAACAGAGTCTCACATTTAGAAAACACTCTTATGCCTGCTTAAGGGGGAAGGAGAGGTGGGGTGATGCATCAAACCAGAGTTTGATATAAGCACAGGTACTGTTCCAAAAACCAACTATGGAATAGACAAGACCTACACCTTCCTCAGTGAAAGGGACTCAAAACCCCATATTTCCCGCAGAGGAATAGATCTGACTAGTAAGAATCTTAAAACCTATGTATTGATATGTCTCCGTAAGGGAATCAAGTGTGTCTAGACTGGCATAAATATGGCAGAGAGAATCAGCTCAAACCCACTCTAAAAAGGAATTTCAAAAACAGAACAAAGAAACAGGGAAATTCTTTACAATTCCTTCAGGGTCTCTGATGCAACCTGGAATGACCCTATCTACGATGACAGCTGGATGCGGCATGAGGCTGGACACTTGGGACTGAGAGGATTGGAGAGATTGGGTGAGCAAATGCAGACCCTTTAAAGCAATAATGCATGGCAACCATTCCATGGGTCCCACCTCTCCAGGTTGAAGGGAATATTACTACAGCTATAACATGTACGGGAAACCTAGAGAATGGACACACTGTGAATACGAAAGGTTTCTAAAACTCAACGAAGAGTCCCTCTCCTGGTGCTCCGGTTTGACTTTCCAACAGCTTTACTATCAATCTCCCAACTTGGAGAGACAGCCCCTTTAAGCTCCTGGTTCACACAGGTTGCCCATTTGGCAGAGGAGGAAAGGGAAGAGGGAGAACCAATGAGAGAGTAGCTGTTAGGCATTTGGATGGGCACATGTCACTCTAATTTCCCGGCAGGAAGAAGAATTCACCAAAGTCTCAGCCACCCACCGGGAACCAGTATAGGTCCTGAACCAAATGTTTGGACTTGCGTTCAGCTCACAAAAAACGAGTTGAAAAATGGAGCTCAGGGGCACAGCAATTCACAAACTGGCAGAGTAATCAAGGCCAACTATCGTCCAAAAATCTGTTGAGGGAAGGCAACGAGGCGGACTTGAATGCGAGGCAGAATAGCAGGAAACAGATTTCAAGAGGTACGTTAGAATCGCCTGTAAAGCACAGGAAGAGGGGCACAACTTCGACAATGATGCACTTGGCCAAAAAGGGCGTATGCGTTTTCTCCTGAATATATTCAGGAGAAAACGCATACGCCCTTTTTGGCCAAGCAAGCAAGCGGGCAATGCAAATCTGCACTACAAAGAAGTATCACTTCCCACCGGTCAAAAGGGACATCCACAAAATGTGTAAAAACCAGAAAGGCAAGACAGGCCCTGGAGAACAGGGAGCCTTGTTATGCTGATGGGCGGGATGTAAGTTGCCAACTGCCTCACTGGAGGAGTGCATTGTGTTCCCTAAAACAAGTAAACAACAGAGCTACAGAGCCAAGGGCACTTCCAGTCTAGGGAATATACCTTGGGAAAACTGAAAATCCATAAGACAGAGCCACACCCAAATTGAGGGCTGCACTGCTTACAAGAACCTCAACCTGGGTACACCTGAAATATCCCAGGAAATATAAAAATGGTTCCAAACATTGTGGAACTTACGTACGATGGAATATCCCTCAGCCACGAAATCAATGTCATAAGACCAGTAGCAGCAAAATGAGTGGATTCAGGTACGATGATTCTAAGGGAAAGAAGTCACACAGGAAAAGAAACTTATCATAAGATATCACTTAGGAAGATCCTGTAAACATGGCTACACATGAACTGAGTTAGGAAAGAGAACAGAGTCTCACATTTAGAAAACACTCTTATGCCTGCTTAAGGGGGAAGGAGAGGTGGGGTGATGCATCAAACCAGAGTTTGATATAAGCACAGGTACTGTTCCAAAAACCAACTATGGAATAGACAAGACCTACACCTTCCTCAGTGAAAGGGACTCAAAACCCCATATTTCCCGCAGAGGAATAGATCTGACTAGTAAGAATCTTAAAACCTATGTATTGATATGTCTCCGTAAGGGAATCAAGTGTGTCTAGACTGGCATAAACATGGCAGCGAGAATCAGCTCAAACCCACTCTAAAAAGGAATTTCAAAAACAGAACAAAGAAACAGGGAAATTCTTTACAATTCCTTCAGGGTCTCTGATGCAACCTGGAATGACCCTCTCTACGATGACAGCTGGATGTGGCATGAGGCTGGACACTTGGGACTGAGAGGATTGGTGAGATTGGGTGAGCAAATGCAGACCCTTTAAAGCAATAATGCACGGCAACCATTCCATGGGTCCCACCTCTCCAGGTTGAAGGAAATATTACTACAGCTATAACATGTACGGGAAACCTAGAGAATGGACACACTGTGAATACGAAAGGTTTCTAAAACTCAACGAAGAGTCCCTCTCCTGGTGCTCCGGTTTGACTTTCCAACAGCTTTACTATCAATCTCCCAACTTGGAGAGACAGCCCCTTTAAGCTCCTGGTTCACACAGGTTGCCCATTTGGCAGAGGAGGAAAGGGAAGAGGGAGAACCAATGAGAGAGTAGCTGTTAGGCATTTGGATGGGCACATGTCACTCTAATTTCCCGGCAGGAAGAAGAATTCACCAAAGTCTCAGCCACCCACCGGGAACCAGTATAGGTCCTGAACCAAATGTTTGGACTTGCGTTCAGCTCACAAAAAACGAGTTGAAAAATGGAGCTCAGGGGCACAGCAATTCACAAACTGGCAGAGTAATCAAGGCCAACTATCGTCCAAAAATCTGTTGAGGGAAGGCAACGAGGCGGACTTGAATGCGAGGCAGAATAGCAGGAAACAGATTTCAAGAGGTACGTTAGAATCGCCTGTAAAGCACAGGAAGAGGGGCACAACTTCGACAATGATGCACTTGGCCAAAAAGGGCGTATGCGTTTTCTCCTGAATATATTCAGGAGAAAACGCATACGCCCTTTTTGGCCAAGCAAGCAAGCGGGCAATGCAAATCTGCACTACAAAGAAGTATCACTTCCCACCGGTCAAAAGGGACATCCACAAAATGTGTAAAAACCAGAAAGGCAAGACAGGCCCTGGAGAACAGGGAGCCTTGTTATGCTGATGGGCGGGATGTAAGTTGCCAACTGCCTCACTGGAGGAGTGCATTGTGTTCCCTAAAACAAGTAAACAACAGAGCTACAGAGCCAAGGGCACTTCCAGTCTAGGGAATATACCTTGGGAAAACTGAAAATCCATAAGACAGAGCCACCCCCAAATTGAGGGCTGCACTGCGTACAAGAACCTCAACCTGGGTACACCTGAAATATCCCAGGAAATATAAAAATGGTTCCAAACATTGTGGAACTTACGTACGATGGAATATCCCTCAGCCACGAAATCAATGTCATAAGACCAGTAGCAGCAAAATGAGTGGATTCAGGTACGATGATTCTAAGGGAAAGAAGTCACACAGGAAAAGAAACTTATCATAAGATATCACTTAGGAAGATCCTGTAAACATGGCTACACATGAACTGAGTTAGCAAAGAGAACAGAGTCTCACATTTAGAAAACACTCTTATGCCTGCTTAAGGGGGAAGGAGAGGTGGGGTGATGCATCAAACCAGAGTTTGATATAAGCACAGGTACTGTTCCAAAAACCAACTATGGAATAGACAAGACCTACACCTTCCTCAGTGAAAGGGACTCAAAACCCCATATTTCCCGCAGAGGAATAGATCTGACTAGTAAGAATCTTAAACCCTATGTATTGATATGTCTCCGTAAGGGAATCAAGTGTGTCTAGACTGGCATAAACATGGCAGCGAGAATCAGCTCAAACCCACTCTAAAAAGGAATTTCAAAAACAGAACAAAGAAACAGGGAAATTCTTTACAATTCCTTCAGGGTCTCTGATGCAACCTGGAATGACCCTCTCTACGATGACAGCTGGATGTGGCATGAGGCTGGACACTTGGGACTGAGAGGATTGGTGAGATTGGGTGAGCAAATGCAGACCCTTTAAAGCAATAATGCACGGCAACCATTCCATGGGTCCCACCTCTACAGGTTGAAGGGAATATTACTACAGCTATAACATGTACGGGAAACCTAGAGAATGGACACACTGTGAATACGAAAGGTTTCTAAAACTCAACGAAGAGTCCCTCTCCTGGTGCTCCGGTTTGACTTTCCAACAGCTTTACTATCAATCTCCCAACTTGGAGAGACAGCCCCTTTAAGCTCCTGGTTCACACAGGTTGCCCATTTGGCAGAGGAGGAAAGGGAAGAGGGAGAACCAATGAGAGAGTAGCTGTTAGGCATTTGGATGGGCACATGTCACTCTAATTTCCCGGCAGGAAGAAGAATTAACCAAAGTCTCAGCCACCCACCGGGAACCAGTATAGGTCCTGAACCAAATGTTTGGACTTGCGTTCAGCTCACAAAAAACGAGTTGAAAAATGGAGCTCAGGGGCACAGCAATTCACAAACTGGCAGAGTAATCAAGGCCAACTATCGTCCAAAAATCTGTTGAGGGAAGGCAACGAGGCGGACTTGAATGCGAGGCAGAATAGCAGGAAACAGATTTCAAGAGGTACGTTAGAATCGCCTGTAAAGCACAGGAAGAGGGGCACAACTTCGACAATGATGCACTTGGCCAAAAAGGGCGTATGCGTTTTCTCCTGAATATATTCAGGAGAAAACGCATACGCCCTTTTTGGCCAAGCAAGCAAGCGGGCAATGCAAATCTGCACTACAAAGAAGTATCACTTCCCACCGGTCAAAAGGGACATCCACAAAATGTGTAAAAACCAGAAAGGCAAGACAGGCCCTGGAGAACAGGGAGCCTTGTTATGCTGATGGGCGGGATGTAAGTTGCCAACTGCCTCACTGGAGGAGTGCATTGTGTTCCCTAAAACAAGTAAACAACAGAGCTACAGAGCCAAGGGCACTTCCAGTCTAGGGAATATACCTTGGGAAAACTGAAAATCCATAAGACAGAGCCACCCCCAAATTGAGGGCTGCACTGCTTACAAGAACCTCAACCTGGGTACACCTGAAATATCCCAGGAAATATAAAAATGGTTCCAAACATTGTGGAACTTACGTACGATGGAATATCCCTCAGCCACGAAATCAATGTCATAAGACCAGTAGCAGCAAAATGAGTGGATTCAGGTACGATGATTCTAAGGGAAAGAAGTCACACAGGAAAAGAAACTTATCATAAGATATCACTTAGGAAGATCCTGTAAACATGGCTACACATGAACTGAGTTAGGAAAGAGAACAGAGTCTCACATTTAGAAAACACTCTTATGCCTGCTTAAGGGGGAAGGAGAGGTGGGGTGATGCATCAAACCAGAGTTTGATATAAGCACAGGTACTGTTCCAAAAACCAACTATGGAATAGACAAGACCTACACCTTCCTCAGTGAAAGGGACTCAAAACCCCATATTTCCCGCAGAGGAATAGATCTGACTAGTAAGAATCTTAAACCCTATGTATTGATATGTCTCCGTAAGGGAATCAAGTGTGTCTAGACTGGCATAAACATGGCAGCGAGAATCAGCTCAAACCCACTCTAAAAAGGAATTTCAAAAACAGAACAAAGAAACAGGGAAATTCTTTACAATTCCTTCAGGGTCTCTGATGCAACCTGGAATGACCCTCTCTACGATGACAGCTGGATGTGGCATGAGGCTGGACACTTGGGACTGAGAGGATTGGTGAGATTGGGTGAGCAAATGCAGACCCTTTAAAGCAATAATGCACGGCAACCGTTCCATGGGTCCCACCTCTACAGGTTGAAGGGAATATTACTACAGCTATAACATGTACGGGAAACCTAGAGAATGGACACACTGTGAATACGAAAGGTTTCTAAAACTCAACGAAGAGTCCCTCTCCTGGTGCTCCGGTTTGACTTTCCAACAGCTTTACTATCAATCTCCCAACTTGGAGAGACAGCCCCTTTAAGCTCCTGGTTCACACAGGTTGCCCATTTGGCAGAGGAGGAAAGGGAAGAGGGAGAACCAATGAGAGAGTAGCTGTTAGGCATTTGGATGGGCACATGTCACTCTAATTTCCCGGCAGGAAGAAGAATTCACCAAAGTCTCAGCCACCCACCGGGAACCAGTATAGGTCCTGAACCAAATGTTTGGACTTGCGTTCAGCTCACAAAAAACGAGTTGAAAAATGGAGCTCAGGGGCACAGCAATTCACAAACTGGCAGAGTAATCAAGGCCAACTATCGTCCAAAAATCTGTTGAGGGAAGGCAACGAGGCGGACTTGAATGCGAGGCAGAATAGCAGGAAACAGATTTCAAGAGGTACGTTAGAATCGCCTGTAAAGCACAGGAAGAGGGGCACAACTTCGACAATGATGCACTTGGCCAAAAAGGGCGTATGCGTTTTCTCCTGAATATATTCAGGAGAAAACGCATACGCCCTTTTTGGCCAAGCAAGCAAGCGGGCAATGCAAATCTGCACTACAAAGAAGTATCACTTCCCACCGGTCAAAAGGGACATCCACAAAATGTGTAAAAACCAGAAAGGCAAGACAGGCCCTGGAGAACAGGGAGCCTTGTTATGCTGATGGGCGGGATGTAAGTTGCCAACTGCCTCACTGGAGGAGTGCATTGTGTTCCCTAAAACAAGTAAACAACAGAGCTACAGAGCCAAGGGCACTTCCAGTCTAGGGAATATACCTTGGGAAAACTGAAAATCCATAAGACAGAGCCACCCCCAAATTGAGGGCTGCACTGCTTACAAGAACCTCAACCTGGGTACACCTGAAATATCCCAGGAAATATAAAAATGGTTCCAAACATTGTGGAACTTACGTACGATGGAATATCCCTCAGCCACGAAATCAACGTCATAAGACCAGTAGCAGCAAAATGAGTGGATTCAGGTACGATGATTCTAAGGGAAAGAAGTCACACAGGAAAAGAAACTTATCATAAGATATCACTTAGGAAGATCCTGTAAACATGGCTACACATGAACTGAGTTAGGAAAGAGAACAGAGTCTCACATTTAGAAAACACTCTTATGCCTGCTTAAGGGGGAAGGAGAGGTGGGGTGATGCATCAAACCAGAGTTTGATATAAGCACAGGTACTGTTCCAAAAACCAACTATGGAATAGACAAGACCTACACCTTCCTCAGTGAAAGGGACTCAAAACCCCATATTTCCCGCAGAGGAATAGATCTGACTAGTAAGAATCTTAAACCCTATGTATTGATATGTCTCCGTAAGGGAATCAAGTGTGTCTAGACTGGCATAAACATGGCAGCGAGAATCAGCTCAAACCCACTCTAAAAAGGAATTTCAAAAACAGAACAAAGAAACAGGGAAATTCTTTACAATTCCTTCAGGGTCTCTGATGCAACCTGGAATGACCCTATCTACGATGACAGCTGGATGTGGCATGAGGCTGGACACTTGGGACTGAGAGGATTGGTGAGATTGGGTGAGCAAATGCAGACCCTTTAAAGCAATAATGCATGGCAACCATTCCATGGGTCCCACCTCTCCAGGTTGAAGGGAATATTACTACAGCTATAACATGTACGGGAAACCTAGAGAATGGACACACTGTGAATACGAAAGGTTTCTAAAACTCAACGAAGAGTCCCTCTCCTGGTGCTCCGGTTTGACGTTCCAACAGCTTTACTATCAATCTCCCAACTTGGAGAGACAGCCCCTTTAAGCTCCTGGTTCACACAGGTTGCCCATTTGGCAGAGGAGGAAAGGGAAGAGGGAGAACCAATGAGAGAGTAGCTGTTAGGCATTTGGATGGGCACATGTCACTCTAATTTCCCGGCAGGAAGAAGAATTCACCAAAGTCTCAGCCACCCACCGGGAACCAGTATAGGTCCTGAACCAAATGTTTGGACTTGCGTTCAGCTCACAAAAAACGAGTTGAAAAATGGAGCTCAGGGGCACAGCAATTCACAAACTGGCAGAGTAATCAAGGCCAACTATCGTCCAAAAATCTGTTGAGGGAAGGCAACGAGGCGGACTTGAATGCGAGGCAGAATAGCAGGAAACAGATTTCAAGAGGTACGTTAGAATCGCCTGTAAAGCACAGGAAGAGGGGCACAACTTCGACAATGATGCACTTGGCCAAAAAGGGCGTATGCGTTTTCTCCTGAATATATTCAGGAGAAAACGCATACGCCCTTTTTGGCCAAGCAAGCAAGCGGGCAATGCAAATCTGCACTACAAAGAAGTATCACTTCCCACCGGTCAAAAGGGACATCCACAAAATGTGTAAAAACCAGAAAGGCAAGACAGGCCCTGGAGAACAGGGAGCCTTGTTATGCTGATGGGCGGGATGTAAGTTGCCAACTGCCTCACTGGAGGAGTGCATTGTGTTCCCTAAAACAAGTAAACAACAGAGCTACAGAGCCAAGGGCACTTCCAGTCTAGGGAATATACCTTGGGAAAACTGAAAATCCATAAGACAGAGCCACCCCCAAATTGAGGGCTGCACTGCTTACAAGAACCTCAACCTGGGTACACCTGAAATATCCCAGGAAATATAAAAATGGTTCCAAACATTGTGGAACTTACGTACGATGGAATATCCCTCAGCCACGAAATCAACGTCATAAGACCAGTAGCAGCAAAATGAGTGGATTCAGGTACGATGATTCTAAGGGAAAGAAGTCACACAGGAAAAGAAACTTATCATAAGATATCACTTAGGAAGATCCTGTAAACATGGCTACACATGAACTGAGTTAGGAAAGAGAACAGAGTCTCACATTTAGAAAACACTCTTATGCCTGCTTAAGGGGGAAGGAGAGGTGGGGTGATGCATCAAACCAGAGTTTGATATAAGCACAGGTACTGTTCCAAAAACCAACTATGGAATAGACAAGACCTACACCTTCCTCAGTGAAAGGGACTCAAAACCCCATATTTCCCGCAGAGGAATAGATCTGACTAGTAAGAATCTTAAACCCTATGTATTGATATGTCTCCGTAAGGGAATCAAGTGTGTCTAGACTGGCATAAACATGGCAGCGAGAATCAGCTCAAACCCACTCTAAAAAGGAATTTCAAAAACAGAACAAAGAAACAGGGAAATTCTTTACAATTCCTTCAGGGTCTCTGATGCAACCTGGAATGACCCTATCTACGATGACAGCTGGATGTGGCATGAGGCTGGACACTTGGGACTGAGAGGATTGGTGAGATTGGGTGAGCAAATGCAGACCCTTTAAAGCAATAATGCATGGCAACCATTCCATGGGTCCCACCTCTCCAGGTTGAAGGGAATATTACTACAGCTATAACATGTACGGGAAACCTAGAGAATGGACACACTGTGAATACGAAAGGTTTCTAAAACTCAACGAAGAGTCCCTCTCCTGGTGCTCCGGTTTGACGTTCCAACAGCTTTACTATCAATCTCCCAACTTGGAGAGACAGCCCCTTTAAGCTCCTGGTTCACACAGGTTGCCCATTTGGCAGAGGAGGAAAGGGAAGAGGGAGAACCAATGAGAGAGTAGCTGTTAGGCATTTGGATGGGCACATGTCACTCTAATTTCCCGGCAGGAAGAAGAATTCACCAAAGTCTCAGCCACCCACCGGGAACCAGTATAGGTCCTGAACCAAATGTTTGGACTTGCGTTCAGCTCACAAAAAACGAGTTGAAAAATGGAGCTCAGGGGCACAGCAATTCACAAACTGGCAGAGTAATCAAGGCCAACTATCGTCCAAAAATCTGTTGAGGGAAGGCAACGAGGCGGACTTGAATGCGAGGCAGAATAGCAGGAAACAGATTTCAAGAGGTACGTTAGAATCGCCTGTAAAGCACAGGAAGAGGGGCACAACTTCGACAATGATGCACTTGGCCAAAAAGGGCGTATGCGTTTTCTCCTGAATATATTCAGGAGAAAACGCATACGCCCTTTTTGGCCAAGCAAGCAAGCGGGCAATGCAAATCTGCACTACAAAGAAGTATCACTTCCCACCGGTCAAAAGGGACATCCACAAAATGTGTAAAAACCAGAAAGGCAAGACAGGCCCTGGAGAACAGGGAGCCTTGTTATGCTGATGGGCGGGATGTAAGTTGCCAACTGCCTCACTGGAGGAGTGCATTGTGTTCCCTAAAACAAGTAAACAACAGAGCTACAGAGCCAAGGGCACTTCCAGTCTAGGGAATATACCTTGGGAAAACTGAAAATCCATAAGACAGAGCCACCCCCAAATTGAGGGCTGCACTGCTTACAAGAACCTCAACCTGGGTACACCTGAAATATCCCAGGAAATATAAAAATGGTTCCAAACATTGTGGAACTTACGTACGATGGAATATCCCTCAGCCACGAAATCAACGTCATAAGACCAGTAGCAGCAAAATGAGTGGATTCAGGTACGATGATTCTAAGGGAAAGAAGTCACACAGGAAAAGAAACTTATCATAAGATATCACTTAGGAAGATCCTGTAAACATGGCTACACATGAACTGAGTTAGGAAAGAGAACAGAGTCTCACATTTAGAAAACACTCTTATGCCTGCTTAAGGGGGAAGGAGAGGTGGGGTGATGCATCAAACCAGAGTTTGATATAAGCACAGGTACTGTTCCAAAAACCAACTATGGAATAGACAAGACCTACACCTTCCTCAGTGAAAGGGACTCAAAACCCCATATTTCCCGCAGAGGAATAGATCTGACTAGTAAGAATCTTAAACCCTATGTATTGATATGTCTCCGTAAGGGAATCAAGTGTGTCTAGACTGGCATAAACATGGCAGCGAGAATCAGCTCAAACCCACTCTAAAAAGGAATTTCAAAAACAGAACAAAGAAACAGGGAAATTCTTTACAATTCCTTCAGGGTCTCTGATGCAACCTGGAATGACCCTATCTACGATGACAGCTGGATGTGGCATGAGGCTGGACACTTGGGACTGAGAGGATTGGTGAGATTGGGTGAGCAAATGCAGACCCTTTAAAGCAATAATGCATGGCAACCATTCCATGGGTCCCACCTCTCCAGGTTGAAGGGAATATTACTACAGCTATAACATGTACGGGAAACCTAGAGAATGGACACACTGTGAATACGAAAGGTTTCTAAAACTCAACGAAGAGTCCCTCTCCTGGTGCTCCGGTTTGACGTTCCAACAGCTTTACTATCAATCTCCCAACTTGGAGAGACAGCCCCTTTAAGCTCCTGGTTCACACAGGTTGCCCATTTGGCAGAGGAGGAAAGGGAAGAGGGAGAACCAATGAGAGAGTAGCTGTTAGGCATTTGGATGGGCACATGTCACTCTAATTTCCCGGCAGGAAGAAGAATTCACCAAAGTCTCAGCCACCCACCGGGAACCAGTATAGGTCCTGAACCAAAAGTTTGGACTTGCGTTCAGCTCACAAAAAACGAGTTGAAAAATGGAGCTCAGGGGCACAGCAATTCACAAACTGGCAGAGTAATCAAGGCCAACTATCGTCCAAAAATCTGTTGAGGGAAGGCAACGAGGCGGACTTGAATGCGAGGCAGAATAGCAGGAAACAGATTTCAAGAGGTACGTTAGAATCGCCTGTAAAGCACAGGAAGAGGGGCACAACTTCGACAATGATGCACTGGGCCAAAAAGGGCGTATGCGTTTTCTCCTGAATATATTCAGGAGAAAACGCATACGCCCTTTTTGGCCAAGCAAGCAAGCGGGCAATGCAAATCTGCACTACAAAGAAGTATCACTTCCCACCGGTCAAAAGGGACATCCACAAAATGTGTAAAAACCAGAAAGGCGAGACAGGCCCTGGAGAACAGGGAGCCTTGTTATGCTGATGGGCGGGATGTAAGTTGCCAACTGCCTCACTGGAGGAGTGCATTGTGTTCCCTAAAACAAGTAAACAACAGAGCTACAGAGCCAAGGGCACTTCCAGTCTAGGGAATATACCTTGGGAAAACTGAAAATCCATAAGACAGAGCCACCCCCAAATTGAGGGCTGCACTGCTTACAAGAACCTCAACCTGGGTACACCTGAAATATCCCAGGAAATATAAAAATGGTTCCAAACATTGTGGAACTTACGTACGATGGAATATCCCTCAGCCACGAAATCAATGTCATAAGACCAGTAGCAGCAAAATGAGTGGATTCAGGTACGATGATTCTAAGGGAAAGAAGTCACACAGGAAAAGAAACTTATCATAAGATATCACTTAGGAAGATCCTGTAAACATGGCTACACATGAACTGAGTTAGGAAAGAGAACAGAGTCTCACATTTAGAAAACACTCTTATGCCTGCTTAAGGGGGAAGGAGAGGTGGGGTGATGCATCAAACCAGAGTTTGATATAAGCACAGGTACTGTTCCAAAAACCAACTATGGAATAGACAAGACCTACACCTTCCTCAGTGAAAGGGACTCAAAACCCCATATTTCCCGCAGAGGAATAGATCTGACTAGTAAGAATCTTAAACCCTATGTATTGATATGTCTCCGTAAGGGAATCAAGTGTGTCTAGACTGGCATAAACATGGCAGCGAGAATCAGCTCAAACCCACTCTAAAAAGGAATTTCAAAAACAGAACAAAGAAACAGGGAAATTCTTTACAATTCCTTCAGGGTCTCTGATGCAACCTGGAATGACCCTATCTACGATGACAGCTGGATGTGGCATGAGGCTGGACACTTGGGACTGAGAGGATTGGTGAGATTGGGTGAGCAAATGCAGACCCTTTAAAGCAATAATGCATGGCAACCATTCCATGGGTCCCACCTCTCCAGGTTGAAGGGAATATTACTACAGCTATAACATGTACGGGAAACCTAGAGAATGGACACACTGTGAATACGAAAGGTTTCTAAAACTCAACGAAGAGTCCCTCTCCTGGTGCTCCGGTTTGACGTTCCAACAGCTTTACTATCAATCTCCCAACTTGGAGAGACAGCCCCTTTAAGCTCCTGGTTCACACAGGTTGCCCATTTGGCAGAGGAGGAAAGGGAAGAGGGAGAACCAATGAGAGAGTAGCTGTTAGGCATTTGGATGGGCACATGTCACTCTAATTTCCCGGCAGGAAGAAGAATTCACCAAAGTCTCAGCCACCCACCGGGAACCAGTATAGGTCCTGAACCAAATGTTTGGACTTGCGTTCAGCTCACAAAAAACGAGTTGAAAAATGGAGCTCAGGGGCACAGCAATTCACAAACTGGCAGAGTAATCAAGGCCAACTATCGTCCAAAAATCTGTTGAGGGAAGGCAACGAGGCGGACTTGAATGCGAGGCAGAATAGCAGGAAACAGATTTCAAGAGGTACGTTAGAATCGCCTGTAAAGCACAGGAAGAGGGGCACAACTTCGACAATGATGCACTTGGCCAAAAAGGGCGTATGCGTTTTCTCCTGAATATATTCAGGAGAAAACGCATACGCCCTTTTTGGCCAAGCAAGCAAGCGGGCAATGCAAATCTGCACTACAAAGAAGTATCACTTCCCACCGGTCAAAAGGGACATCCACAAAATGTGTAAAAACCAGAAAGGCAAGACAGGCCCTGGAGAACAGGGAGCCTTGTTATGCTGATGGGCGGGATGTAAGTTGCCAACTGCCTCACTGGAGGAGTGCATTGTGTTCCCTAAAACAAGTAAACAACAGAGCTACAGAGCCAAGGGCACTTCCAGTCTAGGGAATATACCTTGGGAAAACTGAAAATCCATAAGACAGAGCCACCCCCAAATTGAGGGCTGCACTGCTTACAAGAACCTCAACCTGGGTACACCTGAAATATCCCAGGAAATATAAAAATGGTTCCAAACATTGTGGAACTTACGTACGATGGAATATCCCTCAGCCACGAAATCAACGTCATAAGACCAGTAGCAGCAAAATGAGTGGATTCAGGTACGATGATTCTAAGGGAAAGAAGTCACACAGGAAAAGAAACTTATCATAAGATATCACTTAGGAAGATCCTGTAAACATGGCTACACATGAACTGAGTTAGGAAAGAGAACAGAGTCTCACATTTAGAAAACACTCTTATGCCTGCTTAAGGGGGAAGGAGAGGTGGGGTGATGCATCAAACCAGAGTTTGATATAAGCACAGGTACTGTTCCAAAAACCAACTATGGAATAGACAAGACCTACACCTTCCTCAGTGAAAGGGACTCAAAACCCCATATTTCCCGCAGAGGAATAGATCTGACTAGTAAGAATCTTAAACCCTATGTATTGATATGTCTCCGTAAGGGAATCAAGTGTGTCTAGACTGGCATAAACATGGCAGCGAGAATCAGCTCAAACCCACTCTAAAAAGGAATTTCAAAAACAGAACAAAGAAACAGGGAAATTCTTTACAATTCCTTCAGGGTCTCTGATGCAACCTGGAATGACCCTATCTACGATGACAGCTGGATGTGGCATGAGGCTGGACACTTGGGACTGAGAGGATTGGTGAGATTGGGTGAGCAAATGCAGACCCTTTAAAGCAATAATGCATGGCAACCATTCCATGGGTCCCACCTCTCCAGGTTGAAGGGAATATTACTACAGCTATAACATGTACGGGAAACCTAGAGAATGGACACACTGTGAATACGAAAGGTTTCTAAAACTCAACGAAGAGTCCCTCTCCTGGTGCTCCGGTTTGACGTTCCAACAGCTTTACTATCAATCTCCCAACTTGGAGAGACAGCCCCTTTAAGCTCCTGGTTCACACAGGTTGCCCATTTGGCAGAGGAGGAAAGGGAAGAGGGAGAACCAATGAGAGAGTAGCTGTTAGGCATTTGGATGGGCACATGTCACTCTAATTTCCCGGCAGGAAGAAGAATTCACCAAAGTCTCAGCCACCCACCGGGAACCAGTATAGGTCCTGAACCAAAAGTTTGGACTTGCGTTCAGCTCACAAAAAACGAGTTGAAAAATGGAGCTCAGGGGCACAGCAATTCACAAACTGGCAGAGTAATCAAGGCCAACTATCGTCCAAAAATCTGTTGAGGGAAGGCAACGAGGCGGACTTGAATGCGAGGCAGAATAGCAGGAAACAGATTTCAAGAGGTACGTTAGAATCGCCTGTAAAGCACAGGAAGAGGGGCACAACTTCGACAATGATGCACTGGGCCAAAAAGGGCGTATGCGTTTTCTCCTGAATATATTCAGGAGAAAACGCATACGCCCTTTTTGGCCAAGCAAGCAAGCGGGCAATGCAAATCTGCACTACAAAGAAGTATCACTTCCCACCGGTCAAAAGGGACATCCACAAAATGTGTAAAAACCAGAAAGGCGAGACAGGCCCTGGAGAACAGGGAGCCTTGTTATGCTGATGGGCGGGATGTAAGTTGCCAACTGCCTCACTGGAGGAGTGCATTGTGTTCCCTAAAACAAGTAAACAACAGAGCTACAGAGCCAAGGGCACTTCCAGTCTAGGGAATATACCTTGGGAAAACTGAAAATCCATAAGACAGAGCCACCCCCAAATTGAGGGCTGCACTGCTTACAAGAACCTCAACCTGGGTACACCTGAAATATCCCAGGAAATATAAAAATGGTTCCAAACATTGTGGAACTTACGTACGATGGAATATCCCTCAGCCACGAAATCAATGTCATAAGACCAGTAGCAGCAAAATGAGTGGATTCAGGTACGATGATTCTAAGGGAAAGAAGTCACACAGGAAAAGAAACTTATCATAAGATATCACTTAGGAAGATCCTGTAAACATGGCTACACATGAACTGAGTTAGGAAAGAGAACAGAGTCTCACATTTAGAAAACACTCTTATGCCTGCTTAAGGGGGAAGGAGAGGTGGGGTGATGCATCAAACCAGAGTTTGATATAAGCACAGGTACTGTTCCAAAAACCAACTATGGAATAGACAAGACCTACACCTTCCTCAGTGAAAGGGACTCAAAACCCCATATTTCCCGCAGAGGAATAGATCTGACTAGTAAGAATCTTAAACCCTATGTATTGATATGTCTCCGTAAGGGAATCAAGTGTGTCTAGACTGGCATAAACATGGCAGCGAGAATCAGCTCAAACCCACTCTAAAAAGGAATTTCAAAAACAGAACAAAGAAACAGGGAAATTCTTTACAATTCCTTCAGGGTCTCTGATGCAACCTGGAATGACCCTATCTACGATGACAGCTGGATGTGGCATGAGGCTGGACACTTGGGACTGAGAGGATTGGTGAGATTGGGTGAGCAAATGCAGACCCTTTAAAGCAATAATGCATGGCAACCATTCCATGGGTCCCACCTCTCCAGGTTGAAGGGAATATTACTACAGCTATAACATGTACGGGAAACCTAGAGAATGGACACACTGTGAATACGAAAGGTTTCTAAAACTCAACGAAGAGTCCCTCTCCTGGTGCTCCGGTTTGACTTTCCAACAGCTTTACTATCAATCTCCCAACTTGGAGAGACAGCCCCTTTAAGCTCCTGGTTCACACAGGTTGCCCATTTGGCAGAGGAGGAAAGGGAAGAGGGAGAACCAATGAGAGAGTAGCTGTTAGGCATTTGGATGGGCACATGTCACTCTAATTTCCCGGCAGGAAGAAGAATTCACCAAAGTCTCAGCCACCCACCGGGAACCAGTATAGGTCCTGAACCAAATGTTTGGACTTGCGTTCAGCTCACAAAAAACGAGTTGAAAAATGGAGCTCAGGGGCACAGCAATTCACAAACTGGCAGAGTAATCAAGGCCAACTATCGTCCAAAAATCTGTTGAGGGAAGGCAACGAGGCGGACTTGAATGCGAGGCAGAATAGCAGGAAACAGATTTCAAGAGGTACGTTAGAATCGCCTGTAAAGCACAGGAAGAGGGGCACAACTTCGACAATGATGCACTGGGCCAAAAAGGGCGTATGCGTTTTCTCCTGAATATATTCAGGAGAAAACGCATACGCCCTTTTTGGCCAAGCAAGCAAGCGGGCAATGCAAATCTGCACTACAAAGAAGTATCACTTCCCACCGGTCAAAAGGGACATCCACAAAATGTGTAAAAACCAGAAAGGCGAGACAGGCCCTGGAGAACAGGGAGCCTTGTTATGCTGATGGGCGGGATGTAAGTTGCCAACTGCCTCACTGGAGGAGTGCATTGTGTTCCCTAAAACAAGTAAACAACAGAGCTACAGAGCCAAGGGCACTTCCAGTCTAGGGAATATACCTTGGGAAAACTGAAAATCCATAAGACAGAGCCACCCCCAAATTGAGGGCTGCACTGCTTACAAGAACCTCAACCTGGGTACACCTGAAATATCCCAGGAAATATAAAAATGGTTCCAAACATTGTGGAACTTACGTACGATGGAATATCCCTCAGCCACGAAATCAATGTCATAAGACCAGTAGCAGCAAAATGAGTGGATTCAGGTACGATGATTCTAAGGGAAAGAAGTCACACAGGAAAAGAAACTTATCATAAGATATCACTTAGGAAGATCCTGTAAACATGGCTACACATGAACTGAGTTAGCAAAGAGAACAGAGTCTCACATTTAGAAAACACTCTTATGCCTGCTTAAGGGGGAAGGAGAGGTGGGGTGATGCATCAAACCAGAGTTTGATATAAGCACAGGTACTGTTCCAAAAACCAACTATGGAATAGACAAGACCTACACCTTCCTCAGTGAAAGGGACTCAAAACCCCATATTTCCCGCAGAGGAATAGATCTGACTAGTAAGAATCTTAAACCCTATGTATTGATATGTCTCCGTAAGGGAATCAAGTGTGTCTAGACTGGCATAAACATGGCAGCGAGAATCAGCTCAAACCCACTCTAAAAAGGAATTTCAAAAACAGAACAAAGAAACAGGGAAATTCTTTACAATTCCTTCAGGGTCTCTGATGCAACCTGGAATGACCCTATCTACGATGACAGCTGGATGTGGCATGAGGCTGGACACTTGGGACGGAGAGGATTGGTGAGATTGGGTGAGCAAATGCAGACCCTTTAAAGCAATAATGCATGGCAACCATTCCATGGGTCCCACCTCTCCAGGTTGAAGGGAATATTACTACAGCTATAACATGTACGGGAAACCTAGAGAATGGACACACTGTGAATACGAAAGGTTTCTAAAACTCAACGAAGAGTCCCTCTCCTGGTGCTCCGGTTTGACTTTCCAACAGCTTTACTATCAATCTCCCAACTTGGAGAGACAGCCCCTTTAAGCTCCTGGTTCACACAGGTTGCCCATTTGGCAGAGGAGGAAAGGGAAGAGGGAGAACCAATGAGAGAGTAGCTGTTAGGCATTTGGATGGGCACATGTCACTCTAATTTCCCGGCAGGAAGAAGAATTCACCAAAGTCTCAGCCACCCACCGGGAACCAGTATAGGTCCTGAACCAAATGTTTGGACTTGCGTTCAGCTCACAAAAAACGAGTTGAAAAATGGAGCTCAGGGGCACAGCAATTCACAAACTGGCAGAGTAATCAAGGCCAACTATCGTCCAAAAATCTGTTGAGGGAAGGCAACGAGGCGGACTTGAATGCGAGGCAGAATAGCAGGAAACAGATTTCAAGAGGTACGTTAGAATCGCCTGTAAAGCACAGGAAGAGGGGCACAACTTCGACAATGATGCACTTGGCCAAAAAGGGCGTATGCGTTTTCTCCTGAATATATTCAGGAGAAAACGCATACGCCCTTTTTGGCCAAGCAAGCAAGCGGGCAATGCAAATCTGCACTACAAAGAAGTATCACTTCCCACCGGTCAAAAGGGACATCCACAAAATGTGTAAAAACCAGAAAGGCAAGACAGGCCCTGGAGAACAGGGAGCCTTGTTATGCTGATGGGCGGGATGTAAGTTGCCAACTGCCTCACTGGAGGAGTGCATTGTGTTCCCTAAAACAAGTAAACAACAGAGCTACAGAGCCAAGGGCACTTCCAGTCTAGGGAATATACCTTGGGAAAACTGAAAATCCATAAGACAGAGCCACCCCCAAATTGAGGGCTGCACTGCTTACAAGAACCTCAACCTGGGTACACCTGAAATATCCCAGGAAATATAAAAATGGTTCCAAACATTGTGGAACTTACGTACGATGGAATATCCCTCAGCCACGAAATCAATGTCATAAGACCAGTAGCAGCAAAATGAGTGGATTCAGGTACGATGATTCTAAGGGAAAGAAGTCACACAGGAAAAGAAACTTATCATAAGATATCACTTAGGAAGATCCTGTAAACATGGCTACACATGAACTGAGTTAGCAAAGAGAACAGAGTCTCACATTTAGAAAACACTCTTATGCCTGCTTAAGGGGGAAGGAGAGGTGGGGTGATGCATCAAACCAGAGTTTGATATAAGCACAGGTACTGTTCCAAAAACCAACTATGGAATAGACAAGACCTACACCTTCCTCAGTGAAAGGGACTCAAAACCCCATATTTCCCGCAGAGGAATAGATCTGACTAGTAAGAATCTTAAACCCTATGTATTGATATGTCTCCGTAAGGGAATCAAGTGTGTCTAGACTGGCATAAACATGGCAGCGAGAATCAGCTCAAACCCACTCTAAAAAGGAATTTCAAAAACAGAACAAAGAAACAGGGAAATTCTTTACAATTCCTTCAGGGTCTCTGATGCAACCTGGAATGACCCTATCTACGATGACAGCTGGATGTGGCATGAGGCTGGACACTTGGGACGGAGAGGATTGGTGAGATTGGGTGAGCAAATGCAGACCCTTTAAAGCAATAATGCATGGCAACCATTCCATGGGTCCCACCTCTCCAGGTTGAAGGGAATATTACTACAGCTATAACATGTACGGGAAACCTAGAGAATGGACACACTGTGAATACGAAAGGTTTCTAAAACTCAACGAAGTGTCCCTCTCCTGGTGCTCCGGTTTGACTTTCCAACAGCTTTACTATCAATCTCCCAACTTGGAGAGACAGCCCCTTTAAGCTCCTGGTTCACACAGGTTGCCCATTTGGCAGAGGAGGAAAGGGAAGAGGGAGAACCAATGAGAGAGTAGCTGTTAGGCATTTGGATGGGCACATATCACTCTAATTTCCCGGCAGGAAGAAGAATTCACCAAAGTCTCAGCCACCCACCGGGAACCAGTATAGGTCCTGAACCAAATGTTTGGACTTGCGTTCAGCTCACAAAAAACGAGTTGAAAAATGGAGCTCAGGGGCACAGCAATTCACAAACTGGCAGAGTAATCAAGGCCAACTATCGTCCAAAAATCTGTTGAGGGAAGGCAACGAGGCGGACTTGAATGCGAGGCAGAATAGCAGGAAACAGATTTCAAGAGGTACGTTAGAATCGCCTGTAAAGCACAGGAAGAGGGGCACAACTTCGACAATGATGCACTTGGCCAAAAAGGGCGTATGCGTTTTCTCCTGAATATATTCAGGAGAAAACGCATACGCCCTTTTTGGCCAAGCAAGCAAGCGGGCAATGCAAATCTGCACTACAAAGAAGTATCACTTCCCACCGGTCAAAAGGGACATCCACAAAATGTGTAAAAACCAGAAAGGCAAGACAGGCCCTGGAGAACAGGGAGCCTTGTTATGCTGATGGGCGGGATGTAAGTTGCCAACTGCCTCACTGGAGGAGTGCATTGTGTTCCCTAAAACAAGTAAACAACAGAGCTACAGAGCCAAGGGCACTTCCAGTCTAGGGGATATACCTTGGGAAAACTGAAAATCCATAAGACAGAGCCACCCCCAAATTGAGGGCTGCACTGCTTACAAGAACCTCAACCTGGGTACACCTGAAATATCCCAGGAAATATAAAAATGGTTCCAAACATTGTGGAACTTACGTACGATGGAATATCCCTCAGCCACGAAATCAATGTCATAAGACCAGTAGCAGCAAAATGAGTGGATTCAGGTACGATGATTCTAAGGGAAAGAAGTCACACAGGAAAAGAAACTTATCATAAGATATCACTTAGGAAGATCCTGTAAACATGGCTACACATGAACTGAGTTAGGAAAGAGAACAGAGTCTCACATTTAGAAAACACTCTTATGCCTGCTTTAAGGGGGAAGGAGAGGTGGGGTGATGCATCAAACCAGAGTTTGATATAAGCACAGGTACTGTTCCAAAAACCAACTATGGAATAGACAAGACCTACACCTTCCTCAGTGAAAGGGACTCAAAACCCCATATTTCCCGCAGAGGAATAGATCTGACTAGTAAGAATCTTAAACCCTATGTATTGATATGTCTCCGTAAGGGAATCAAGTGTGTCTAGACTGGCATAAACATGGCAGCGAGAATCAGCTCAAACCCACTCTAAAAAGGAATTTCAAAAACAGAACAAAGAAACAGGGAAATTCTTTACAATTCCTTCAGGGTCTCTGATGCAACCTGGAATGACCCTATCTACGATGACAGCTGGATGTGGCATGAGGCTGGACACTTGGGACGGAGAGGATTGGTGAGATTGGGTGAGCAAATGCAGACCCTTTAAAGCAATAATGCATGGCAACCATTCCATGGGTCCCACCTCTCCAGGTTGAAGGGAATATTACTACAGCTATAACATGTACGGGAAACCTAGAGAATGGACACACTGTGAATACGAAAGGTTTCTAAAACTCAACGAAGAGTCCCTCTCCTGGTGCTCCGGTTTGACTTTCCAACAGCTTTACTATCAATCTCCCAACTTGGAGAGACAGCCCCTTTAAGCTCCTGGTTCACACAGGTTGCCCATTTGGCAGAGGAGGAAAGGGAAGAGGGAGAACCAATGAGAGAGTAGCTGTTAGGCATTTGGATGGGCACATGTCACTCTAATTTCCCGGCAGGAAGAAGAATTCACCAAAGTCTCAGCCACCCACCGGGAACCAGTATAGGTCCTGAACCAAATGTTTGGACTTGCGTTCAGCTCACAAAAAACGAGTTGAAAAATGGAGCTCAGGGGCACAGCAATTCACAAACTGGCAGAGTAATCAAGGCCAACTATCGTCCAAAAATCTGTTGAGGGAAGGCAACGAGGCGGACTTGAATGCGAGGCAGAATAGCAGGAAACAGATTTCAAGAGGTACGTTAGAATCGCCTGTAAAGCACAGGAAGAGGGGCACAACTTCGACAATGATGCACTTGGCCAAAAAGGGCGTATGCGTTTTCTCCTGAATATATTCAGGAGAAAACGCATACGCCCTTTTTGGCCAAGCAAGCAAGCGGGCAATGCAAATCTGCACTACAAAGAAGTATCACTTCCCACCGGTCAAAAGGGACATCCACAAAATGTGTAAAAACCAGAAAGGCAAGACAGGCCCTGGAGAACAGGGAGCCTTGTTATGCTGATGGGCGGGATGTAAGTTGCCAACTGCCTCACTGGAGGAGTGCATTGTGTTCCCTAAAACAAGTAAACAACAGAGCTACAGAGCCAAGGGCACTTCCAGTCTAGGGGATATACCTTGGGAAAACTGAAAATCCATAAGACAGAGCCACCCCCAAATTGAGGGCTGCACTGCTTACAAGAACCTCAACCTGGGTACACCTGAAATATCCCAGGAAATATAAAAATGGTTCCAAATATTGTGGAACTTACGTACGATGGAATATCCCTCAGCCACGAAATCAATGTCATAAGACCAGTAGCAGCAAAATGAGTGGATTCAGGTACGATGATTCTAAGGGAAAGAAGTCACACAGGAAAAGAAACTTATCATAAGATATCACTTAGGAAGATCCTGTAAACATGGCTACACATGAACTGAGTTAGCAAAGAGAACAGAGTCTCACATTTAGAAAACACTCTTATGCCTGCTTAAGGGGGAAGGAGAGGTGGGGTGATGCATCAAACCAGAGTTTGATATAAGCACAGGTACTGTTCCAAAAACCAACTATGGAATAGACAAGACCTACACCTTCCTCAGTGAAAGGGACTCAAAACCCCATATTTCCCGCAGAGGAATAGATCTGACTAGTAAGAATCTTAAACCCTATGTATTGATATGTCTCCGTAAGGGAATCAAGTGTGTCTAGACTGGCATAAACATGGCAGCGAGAATCAGCTCAAACCCACTCTAAAAAGGAATTTCAAAAACAGAACAAAGAAACAGGGAAATTCTTTACAATTCCTTCAGGGTCTCTGATGCAACCTGGAATGACCCTATCTACGATGACAGCTGGATGTGGCATGAGGCTGGACACTTGGGACGGAGAGGATTGGTGAGATTGGGTGAGCAAATGCAGACCCTTTAAAGCAATAATGCATGGCAACCATTCCATGGGTCCCACCTCTCCAGGTTGAAGGGAATATTACTACAGCTATAACATGTACGGGAAACCTAGAGAATGGACACACTGTGAATACGAAAGGTTTCTAAAACTCAACGAAGAGTCCCTCTCCTGGTGCTCCGGTTTGACTTTCCAACAGCTTTACTATCAATCTCCCAACTTGGAGAGACAGCCCCTTTAAGCTCCTGGTTCACACAGGTTGCCCATTTGGCAGAGGAGGAAAGGGAAGAGGGAGAACCAATGAGAGAGTAGCTGTTAGGCATTTGGATGGGCACATATAACTCTAATTTCCCGGCAGGAAGAAGAATTCACCAAAGTCTCAGCCACCCACCGGGAACCAGTATAGGTCCTGAACCAAATGTTTGGACTTGCGTTCAGCTCACAAAAAACGAGTTGAAAAATGGAGCTCAGGGGCACAGCAATTCACAAACTGGCAGAGTAATCAAGGCCAACTATCGTCCAAAAATCTGTTGAGGGAAGGCAACGAGGCGGACTTGAATGCGAGGCAGAATAGCAGGAAACAGATTTCAAGAGGTACGTTAGAATCGCCTGTAAAGCACAGGAAGAGGGGCACAACTTCGACAATGATGCACTTGGCCAAAAAGGGCGTATGCGTTTTCTCCTGAATATATTCAGGAGAAAACGCATACGCCCTTTTTGGCCAAGCAAGCAAGCGGGCAATGCAAATCTGCACTACAAAGAAGTATCACTTCCCACCGGTCAAAAGGGACATCCACAAAATGTGTAAAAACCAGAAAGGCAAGACAGGCCCTGGAGAACAGGGAGCCTTGTTATGCTGATGGGCGGGATGTAAGTTGCCAACTGCCTCACTGGAGGAGTGCATTGTGTTCCCTAAAACAAGTAAACAACAGAGCTACAGAGCCAAGGGCACTTCCAGTCTAGGGGATATACCTTGGGAAAACTGAAAATCCATAAGACAGAGCCACCCCCAAATTGAGGGCTGCACTGCTTACAAGAACCTCAACCTGGGTACACCTGAAATATCCCAGGAAATATAAAAATGGTTCCAAACATTGTGGAACTTACGTACGATGGAATATCCCTCAGCCACGAAATCAATGTCATAAGACCAGTAGCAGCAAAATGAGTGGATTCAGGTACGATGATTCTAAGGGAAAGAAGTCACACAGGAAAAGAAACTTATCATAAGATATCACTTAGGAAGATCCTGTAAACATGGCTACACATGAACTGAGTTAGGAAAGAGAACAGAGTCTCACATTTAGAAAACACTCTTATGCCTGCTTTAAGGGGGAAGGAGAGGTGGGGTGATGCATCAAACCAGAGTTTGATATAAGCACAGGTACTGTTCCAAAAACCAACTATGGAATAGACAAGACCTACACCTTCCTCAGTGAAAGGGACTCAAAACCCCATATTTCCCGCAGAGGAATAGATCTGACTAGTAAGAATCTTAAACCCTATGTATTGATATGTCTCCGTAAGGGAATCAAGTGTGTCTAGACTGGCATAAACATGGCAGCGAGAATCAGCTCAAACCCACTCTAAAAAGGAATTTCAAAAACAGAACAAAGAAACAGGGAAATTCTTTACAATTCCTTCAGGGTCTCTGATGCAACCTGGAATGACCCTATCTACGATGACAGCTGGATGTGGCATGAGGCTGGACACTTGGGACGGAGAGGATTGGTGAGATTGGGTGAGCAAATGCAGACCCTTTAAAGCAATAATGCATGGCAACCATTCCATGGGTCCCACCTCTCCAGGTTGAAGGGAATATTACTACAGCTATAACATGTACGGGAAACCTAGAGAATGGACACACTGTGAATACGAAAGGTTTCTAAAACTCAACGAAGAGTCCCTCTCCTGGTGCTCCGGTTTGACTTTCCAACAGCTTTACTATCAATCTCCCAACTTGGAGAGACAGCCCCTTTAAGCTCCTGGTTCACACAGGTTGCCCATTTGGCAGAGGAGGAAAGGGAAGAGGGAGAACCAATGAGAGAGTAGCTGTTAGGCATTTGGATGGGCACATGTCACTCTAATTTCCCGGCAGGAAGAAGAATTCACCAAAGTCTCAGCCACCCACCGGGAACCAGTATAGGTCCTGAACCAAATGTTTGGACTTGCGTTCAGCTCACAAAAAACGAGTTGAAAAATGGAGCTCAGGGGCACAGCAATTCACAAACTGGCAGAGTAATCAAGGCCAACTATCGTCCAAAAATCTGTTGAGGGAAGGCAACGAGGCGGACTTGAATGCGAGGCAGAATAGCAGGAAACAGATTTCAAGAGGTACGTTAGAATCGCCTGTAAAGCACAGGAAGAGGGGCACAACTTCGACAATGATGCACTTGGCCAAAAAGGGCGTATGCGTTTTCTCCTGAATATATTCAGGAGAAAACGCATACGCCCTTTTTGGCCAAGCAAGCAAGCGGGCAATGCAAATCTGCACTACAAAGAAGTATCACTTCCCACCGGTCAAAAGGGACATCCACAAAATGTGTAAAAACCAGAAAGGCAAGACAGGCCCTGGAGAACAGGGAGCCTTGTTATGCTGATGGGCGGGATGTAAGTTGCCAACTGCCTCACTGGAGGAGTGCATTGTGTTCCCTAAAACAAGTAAACAACAGAGCTACAGAGCCAAGGGCACTTCCAGTCTAGGGAATATACCTTGGGAAAACTGAAAATCCATAAGACAGAGCCACCCCCAAATTGAGGGCTGCACTGCTTACAAGAACCTCAACCTGGGTACACCTGAAATATCCCAGGAAATATAAAAATGGTTCCAAACATTGTGGAACTTACGTACGATGGAATATCCCTCAGCCACGAAATCAATGTCATAAGACCAGTAGCAGCAAAATGAGTGGATTCAGGTACGATGATTCTAAGGGAAAGAAGTCACACAGGAAAAGAAACTTATCATAAGATATCACTTAGGAAGATCCTGTAAACATGGCTACACATGAACTGAGTTAGGAAAGAGAACAGAGTCTCACATTTAGAAAACACTCTTATGCCTGCTTAAGGGGGAAGGAGAGGTGGGGTGATGCATCAAACCAGAGTTTGATATAAGCACAGGTACTGTTCCAAAAACCAACTATGGAATAGACAAGACCTACACCTTCCTCAGTGAAAGGGACTCAAAACCCCATATTTCCCGCAGAGGAATAGATCTGACTAGTAAGAATCTTAAAACCTATGTATTGATATGTCTCCGTAAGGGAATCAAGTGTGTCTAGACTGGCATAAACATGGCAGCGAGAATCAGCTCAAACCCACTCTAAAAAGGAATTTCAAAAACAGAACAAAGAAACAGGGAAATTCTTTACAATTCCTTCAGGGTCTCTGATGCAACCTGGAATGACCCTATCTACGATGACAGCTGGATGTGGCATGAGGCTGGACACTTGGGACGGAGAGGATTGGTGAGATTGGGTGAGCAAATGCAGACCCTTTAAAGCAATAATGCATGGCAACCATTCCATGGGTCCCACCTCTCCAGGTTGAAGGGAATATTACTACAGCTATAACATGTACGGGAAACCTAGAGAATGGACACACTGTGAATACGAAAGGTTTCTAAAACTCAACGAAGAGTCCCTCTCCTGGTGCTCCGGTTTGACTTTCCAACAGCTTTACTATCAATCTCCCAACTTGGAGAGACAGCCCCTTTAAGCTCCTGGTTCACACAGGTTGCCCATTTGGCAGAGGAGGAAAGGGAAGAGGGAGAACCAATGAGAGAGTAGCTGTTAGGCATTTGGATGGGCACATGTCACTCTAATTTCCCGGCAGGAAGAAGAATTCACCAAAGTCTCAGCCACCCACCGGGAACCAGTATAGGTCCTGAACCAAATGTTTGGACTTGCGTTCAGCTCACAAAAAACGAGTTGAAAAATGGAGCTCAGGGGCACAGCAATTCACAAACTGGCAGAGTAATCAAGGCCAACTATCGTCCAAAAATCTGTTGAGGGAAGGCAACGAGGCGGACTTGAATGCGAGGCAGAATAGCAGGAAACAGATTTCAAGAGGTACGTTAGAATCGCCCGTAAAGCACAGGAAGAGGGGCACAACTTCGACAATGATGCACTTGGCCAAAAAGGGCGTATGCGTTTTCTCCTCAGGAGAAAACGCATACGCCCTTTTTGGCCAAGCAAGCAAGCGGGCAATGCAAATCTGCACTACAAAGAAGTATCACTTCCCACCGGTCAAAAGGGACATCCACAAAATGTGTAAAAACCAGAAAGGCAAGACAGGCCCTGGAGAACAGGGAGCCTTGTTATGCTGATGGGCGGGATGTAAGTTGCCAACTGCCTCACTGGAGGAGTGCATTGTGTTCCCTAAAACAAGTAAACAACAGAGCTACAGAGCCAAGGGCACTTCCAGTCTAGGGAATATACCTTGGGAAAACTGAAAATCCATAAGACAGAGCCACCCCCAAATTGAGGGCTGCACTGCTTACAAGAACCTCAACCTGGGTACACCTGAAATATCCCAGGAAATATAAAAATGGTTCCAAACATTGTGGAACTTACGTACGATGGAATATCCCTCAGCCACGAAATCAATGTCATAAGACCAGTAGCAGCAAAATGAGTGGATTCAGGTACGATGATTCTAAGGGAAAGAAGTCACACAGGAAAAGAAACTTATCATAAGATATCACTTAGGAAGATCCTGTAAACATGGCTACACATGAACTGAGTTAGCAAAGAGAACAGAGTCTCACATTTAGAAAACACTCTTATGCCTGCTTAAGGGGGAAGGAGAGGTGGGGTGATGCATCAAACCAGAGTTTGATATAAGCACAGGTACTGTTCCAAAAACCAACTATGGAATAGACAAGACCTACACCTTCCTCAGTGAAAGGGACTCAAAACCCCATATTTCCCGCAGAGGAATAGATCTGACTAGTAAGAATCTTAAACCCTATGTATTGAATTGTCTCCGTAAGGGAATCAAGTGTGTCTAGACTGGCATAAACATGGCAGCGAGAATCAGCTCAAACCCACTCTAAAAAGGAATTTCAAAAACAGAACAAAGAAACAGGGAAATTCTTTACAATTCCTTCAGGGTCTCTGATGCAACCTGGAATGACCCTATCTACGATGACAGCTGGATGTGGCATGAGGCTGGACACTTGGGACGGAGAGAATTGGTGAGATTGGGTGAGCAAATGCAGACCCTTTAAAGCAATAATGCATGGCAACCATTCCATGGGTCCCACCTCTCCAGGTTGAAGGGAATATTACTACAGCTATAACATGTACGGGAAACCTAGAGAATGGACACACTGTGAATACGAAAGGTTTCTAAAACTCAACGAAGAGTCCCTCTCCTGGTGCTCCGGTTTGACTTTCCAACAGCTTTACTATCAATCTCCCAACTTGGAGAGACAGCCCCTTTAAGCTCCTGGTTCACACAGGTTGCCCATTTGGCAGAGGAGGAAAGGGAAGAGGGAGAACCAATGAGAGAGTAGCTGTTAGGCATTTGGATGGGCACATGTCACTCTAATTTCCCGGCAGGAAGAAGAATTCACCAAAGTCTCAGCCACCCACCGGGAACCAGTATAGGTCCTGAACCAAATGTTTGGACTTGCGTTCAGCTCACAAAAAACGAGTTGAAAAATGGAGCTCAGGGGCACAGCAATTCACAAACTGGCAGAGTAATCAAGGCCAACTATCGTCCAAAAATCTGTTGAGGGAAGGCAACGAGGCGGACTTGAATGCGAGGCAGAATAGCAGGAAACAGATTTCAAGAGGTACGTTAGAATCGCCTGTAAAGCACAGGAAGAGGGGCACAACTTCGACAATGATGCACTTGGCCAAAAAGGGCGTATGCGTTTTCTCCTGAATATATTCAGGAGAAAACGCATACGCCCTTTTTGGCCAAGCAAGCAAGCGGGCAATGCAAATCTGCACTACAAAGAAGTATCACTTCCCACCGGTCAAAAGGGACATCCACAAAATGTGTAAAAACCAGAAAGGCAAGACAGGCCCTGGAGAACAGGGAGCCTTGTTATGCTGATGGGCGGGATGTAAGTTGCCAACTGCCTCACTGGAGGAGTGCATTGTGTTCCCTAAAACAAGTAAACAACAGAGCTACAGAGCCAAGGGCACTTCCAGTCTAGGGAATATACCTTGGGAAAACTGAAAATCCATAAGACAGAGCCACCCCCAAATTGAGGGCTGCACTGCTTACAAGAACCTCAACCTGGGTACACCTGAAATATCCCAGGAAATATAAAAATGGTTCCAAACATTGTGGAACTTACGTACGATGGAATATCCCTCAGCCACGAAATCAATGTCATAAGACCAGTAGCAGCAAAATGAGTGGATTCAGGTACGATGATTCTAAGGGAAAGAAGTCACACAGGAAAAGAAACTTATCATAAGATATCACTTAGGAAGATCCTGTAAACATGGCTACACATGAACTGAGTTAGGAAAGAGAACAGAGTCTCACATTTAGAAAACACTCTTATGCCTGCTTAAGGGGGAAGGAGAGGTGGGGTGATGCATCAAACCAGAGTTTGATATAAGCACAGGTACTGTTCCAAAAACCAACTATGGAATAGACAAGACCTACACCTTCCTCAGTGAAAGGGACTCAAAACCCCATATTTCCCGCAGAGGAATAGATCTGACTAGTAAGAATCTTAAAACCTATGTATTGATATGTCTCCGTAAGGGAATCAAGTGTGTCTAGACTGGCATAAACATGGCAGCGAGAATCAGCTCAAACCCACTCTAAAAAGGAATTTCAAAAACAGAACAAAGAAACAGGGAAATTCTTTACAATTCCTTCAGGGTCTCTGATGCAACCTGGAATGACCCTATCTACGATGACAGCTGGATGTGGCATGAGGCTGGACACTTGGGACTGAGAGGATTGGTGAGATTGGGTGAGCAAATGCAGACCCTTTAAAGCAATAATGCATGGCAACCATTCCATGGGTCCCACCTCTCCAGGTTGAAGGGAATATTACTACAGCTATAACATGTACGGGAAACCTAGAGAATGGACACACTGTGAATACGAAAGGTTTCTAAAACTCAACGAAGAGTCCCTCTCCTGGTGCTCCGGTTTGACTTTCCAACAGCTTTACTATCAATCTCCCAACTTGGAGAGACAGCCCCTTTAAGCTCCTGGTTCACACAGGTTGCCCATTTGGCAGAGGAGGAAAGGGAAGAGGGAGAACCAATGAGAGAGTAGCTGTTAGGCATTTGGATGGGCACATGTCACTCTAATTTCCCGGCAGGAAGAAGAATTCACCAAAGTCTCAGCCACCCACCGGGAACCAGTATAGGTCCTGAACCAAATGTTTGGACTTGCGTTCAGCTCACAAAAAACGAGTTGAAAAATGGAGCTCAGGGGCACAGCAATTCACAAACTGGCAGAGTAATCAAGGCCAACTATCGTCCAAAAATCTGTTGAGGGAAGGCAACGAGGCGGACTTGAATGCGAGGCAGAATAGCAGGAAACAGATTTCAAGAGGTACGTTAGAATCGCCTGTAAAGCACAGGAAGAGGGGCACAACTTCGACAATGATGCACTTGGCCAAAAAGGGCGTATGCGTTTTCTCCTGAATATATTCAGGAGAAAACGCATACGCCCTTTTTGGCCAAGCAAGCAAGCGGGCAATGCAAATCTGCACTACAAAGAAGTATCACTTCCCACCGGTCAAAAGGGACATCCACAAAATGTGTAAAAACCAGAAAGGCAAGACAGGCCCTGGAGAACAGGGAGCCTTGTTATGCTGATGGGCGGGATGTAAGTTGCCAACTGCCTCACTGGAGGAGTGCATTGTGTTCCCTAAAACAAGTAAACAACAGAGCTACAGAGCCAAGGGCACTTCCAGTCTAGGGAATATACCTTGGGAAAACTGAAAATCCATAAGACAGAGCCACCCCCAAATTGAGGGCTGCACTGCTTACAAGAACCTCAACCTGGGTACACCTGAAATATCCCAGGAAATATAAAAATGGTTCCAAACATTGTGGAACTTACGTACGATGGAATATCCCTCAGCCACGAAATCAATGTCATAAGACCAGTAGCAGCAAAATGAGTGGATTCAGGTACGATGATTCTAAGGGAAAGAAGTCACACAGGAAAAGAAACTTATCATAAGATATCACTTAGGAAGATCCTGTAAACATGGCTACACATGAACTGAGTTAGGAAAGAGAACAGAGTCTCACATTTAGAAAACACTCTTATGCCTGCTTAAGGGGGAAGGAGAGGTGGGGTGATGCATCAATCCAGAGTTTGATATAAGCACAGGTACTGTTCCAAAAACCAACTATGGAATAGACAAGACCTACACCTTCCTCAGTGAAAGGGACTCAAAACCCCATATTTCCCGCAGAGGAATAGATCTGACTAGTAAGAATCTTAAACCCTATGTATTGATATGTCTCCGTAAGGGAATCAAGTGTGTCTAGACTGGCATAAACATGGCAGCGAGAATCAGCTCAAACCCACTCTAAAAAGGAATTTCAAAAACAGAACAAAGAAACAGGGAAATTCTTTACAATTCCTTCAGGGTCTCTGATGCAACCTGGAATGACCCTATCTACGATGACAGCTGGATGTGGCATGAGGCTGGACACTTGGGACGGAGAGGATTGGTGAGATTGGGTGAGCAAATGCAGACCCTTTAAAGCAATAATGCATGGCAACCATTCCATGGGTCCCACCTCTCCAGGTTGAAGGGAATATTACTACAGCTATAACATGTACGGGAAACCTAGAGAATGGACACACTGTGAATACGAAAGGTTTCTAAAACTCAACGAAGAGTCCCTCTCCTGGTGCTCCGGTTTGACTTTCCAACAGCTTTACTATCAATCTCCCAACTTGGAGAGACAGCCCCTTTAAGCTCCTGGTTCACACAGGTTGCCCATTTGGCAGAGGAGGAAAGGGAAGAGGGAGAACCAATGAGAGAGTAGCTGTTAGGCATTTGGATGGGCACATGTCACTCTAATTTCCCGGCAGGAAGAAGAATTCACCAAAGTCTCAGCCACCCACCGGGAACCAGTATAGGTCCTGAACCAAATGTTTGGACTTGCGTTCAGCTCACAAAAAACGAGTTGAAAAATGGAGCTCAGGGGCACAGCAATTCACAAACTGGCAGAGTAATCAAGGCCAACTATCGTCCAAAAATCTGTTGAGGGAAGGCAACGAGGCGGACTTGAATGCGAGGCAGAATAGCAGGAAACAGATTTCAAGAGGTACGTTAGAATCGCCCGTAAAGCACAGGAAGAGGGGCACAACTTCGACAATGATGCACTTGGCCAAAAAGGGCGTATGCGTTTTCTCCTCAGGAGAAAACGCATACGCCCTTTTTGGCCAAGCAAGCAAGCGGGCAATGCAAATCTGCACTACAAAGAAGTATCACTTCCCACCGGTCAAAAGGGACATCCACAAAATGTGTAAAAACCAGAAAGGCAAGACAGGCCCTGGAGAACAGGGAGCCTTGTTATGCTGATGGGCGGGATGTAAGTTGCCAACTGCCTCACTGGAGGAGTGCATTGTGTTCCCTAAAACAAGTAAACAACAGAGCTACAGAGCCAAGGGCACTTCCAGTCTAGGGAATATACCTTGGGAAAACTGAAAATCCATAAGACAGAGCCACCCCCAAATTGAGGGCTGCACTGCTTACAAGAACCTCAACCTGGGTACACCTGAAATATCCCAGGAAATATAAAAATGGTTCCAAACATTGTGGAACTTACGTACGATGGAATATCCCTCAGCCACGAAATCAATGTCATAAGACCAGTAGCAGCAAAATGAGTGGATTCAGGTACGATGATTCTAAGGGAAAGAAGTCACACAGGAAAAGAAACTTATCATAAGATATCACTTAGGAAGATCCTGTAAACATGGCTACACATGAACTGAGTTAGGAAAGAGAACAGAGTCTCACATTTAGAAAACACTCTTATGCCTGCTTAAGGGGGAAGGAGAGGTGGGGTGATGCATCAAACCAGAGTTTGATATAAGCACAGGTACTGTTCCAAAAACCAACTATGGAATAGACAAGACCTACACCTTCCTCAGTGAAAGGGACTCAAAACCCCATATTTCCCGCAGAGGAATAGATCTGACTAGTAAGAATCTTAAAACCTATGTATTGATATGTCTCCGTAAGGGAATCAAGTGTGTCTAGACTGGCATAAACATGGCAGCGAGAATCAGCTCAAACCCACTCTAAAAAGGAATTTCAAAAACAGAACAAAGAAACAGGGAAATTCTTTACAATTCCTTCAGGGTCTCTGATGCAACCTGGAATGACCCTATCTACGATGACAGCTGGATGTGGCATGAGGCTGGACACTTGGGACTGAGAGGATTGGTGAGATTGGGTGAGCAAATGCAGACCCTTTAAAGCAATAATGCATGGCAACCATTCCATGGGTCCCCCCTCTCCAGGTTGAAGGGAATATTACTACAGCTATAACATGTACGGGAAACCTAGAGAATGGACACACTGTGAATACGAAAGGTTTCTAAAACTCAACGAAGAGTCCCTCTCCTGGTGCTCCGGTTTGACTTTCCAACAGCTTTACTATCAATCTCCCAACTTGGAGAGACAGCCCCTTTAAGCTCCTGGTTCACACAGGTTGCCCATTTGGCAGAGGAGGAAATGGAAGAGGGAGAACCAATGAGAGAGTAGCTGTTAGGCATTTGGATGGGCACATGTCACTCTAATTTCCCGGCAGGAAGAAGAATTCACCAAAGTCTCAGCCACCCACCGGGAACCAGTATAGGTCCTGAACCAAATGTTTGGACTTGCGTTCAGCTCACAAAAAACGAGTTGAAAAATGGAGCTCAGGGGCACAGCAATTCACAAACTGGCAGAGTAATCAAGGCCAACTATCGTCCAAAAATCTGTTGAGGGAAGGCAACGAGGCGGACTTGAATGCGAGGCAGAATAGCAGGAAACAGATTTCAAGAGGTACGTTAGAATCGCCTGTAAAGCACAGGAAGAGGGGCACAACTTCGACAATGATGCACTTGGCCAAAAAGGGCGTATGCGTTTTCTCCTGAATATATTCAGGAGAAAACGCATATGCCCTTTTTGGCCAAGCAAGCAAGCGGGCAATGCAAATCTGCACCACAAAGAAGTATCACTTCCCACCGGTCAAAAGGGACATCCACAAAATGTGTAAAAACCAGAAAGGCAAGACAGGCCCTGGAGAACAGGGAGCCTTGTTATGCTGATGGGCGGGATGTAAGTTGCCAACTGCCTCACTGGAGGAGTGCATTGTGTTCCCTAAAACAAGTAAACAACAGAGCTACAGAGCCAAGGGCACTTCCAGTCTAGGGAATATACCTTGGGAAAACTGAAAATCCATAAGACAGAGCCACCCCCAAATTGAGGGCTGCACTGCTTACAAGAACCTCAACCTGGGTACACCTGAAATATCCCAGGAAATATAAAAATGGTTCCAAACATTGTGGAACTTACGTACGATGGAATATCCCTCAGCCACGAAATCAACGTCATAAGACCAGTAGCAGCAAAATGAGTGGATTCAGGTACGATGATTCTAAGGGAAAGAAGTCACACAGGAAAAGAAACTTATCATAAGATATCACTTAGGAAGATCCTGTAAACATGGCTACACATGAACTGAGTTAGGAAAGAGAACAGAGTCTCACATTTAGAAAACACTCTTATGCCTGCTTAAGGGGGAAGGAGAGGTGGGGTGATGCATCAAACCAGAGTTTGATATAAGCACAGGTACTGTTCCAAAAACCAACTATGGAATAGACAAGACCTACACCTTCCTCAGTGAAAGGGACTCAAAACCCCATATTTCCCGCAGAGGAATAGATCTGACTAGTAAGAATCTTAAAACCTATGTATTGATATGTCTCCGTAAGGGAATCAAGTGTGTCTAGACTGGCATAAACATGGCAGCGAGAATCAGCTCAAACCCACTCTAAAAAGGAATTTCAAAAACAGAACAAAGAAACAGGGAAATTCTTTACAATTCCTTCAGGGTCTCTGATGCAACCTGGAATGACCCTATCTACGATGACAGCTGGATGTGGCATGAGGCTGGACACTTGGGACTGAGAGGATTGGTGAGATTGGGTGAGCAAATGCAGACCCTTTAAAGCAATAATGCATGGCAACCATTCCATGGGTCCCCCCTCTCCAGGTTGAAGGGAATATTACTACAGCTATAACATGTACGGGAAACCTAGAGAATGGACACACTGTGAATACGAAAGGTTTCTAAAACTCAACGAAGAGTCCCTCTCCTGGTGCTCCGGTTTGACTTTCCAACAGCTTTACTATCAATCTCCCAACTTGGAGAGACAGCCCCTTTAAGCTCCTGGTTCACACAGGTTGCCCATTTGGCAGAGGAGGAAAGGGAAGAGGGAGAACCAATGAGAGAGTAGCTGTTAGGCATTTGGATGGGCACATGTCACTCTAATTTCCCGGCAGGAAGAAGAATTCACCAAAGTCTCAGCCACCCACCGGGAACCAGTATAGGTCCTGAACCAAATGTTTGGACTTGCGTTCAGCTCACAAAAAACGAGTTGAAAAATGGAGCTCAGGGGCACAGCAATTCACAAACTGGCAGAGTAATCAAGGCCAACTATCGTCCAAAAATCTGTTGAGGGAAGGCAACGAGGCGGACTTGAATGCGAGGCAGAATAGCAGGAAACAGATTTCAAGAGGTACGTTAGAATCGCCTGTAAAGCACAGGAAGAGGGGCACAACTTCGACAATGATGCACTTGGCCAAAAAGGGCGTATGCGTTTTCTCCTCAGGAGAAAACGCATACGCCCTTTTTGGCCAAGCAAGCAAGCGGGCAATGCAAATCTGCACTACAAAGAAGTATCACTTCCCACCGGTCCAAAGGGACATCCACAAAATGTGTAAAAACCAGAAAGGCAAGACAGGCCCTGGAGAACAGGGAGCCTTGTTATGCTGATGGGCGGGATGTAAGTTGCCAACTGCCTCACTGGAGGAGTGCATTGTGTTCCCTAAAACAAGTAAACAACAGAGCTACAGAGCCAAGGGCACTTCCAGTCTCGGGAATATACCTTGGGAAAACTGAAAATCCATAAGACAGAGCCACCCCCAAATTGAGGGCTGCACTGCTGACAAGAACCTCAACCTGGGTACACCTGAAATATCCCAGGAAATATAAAAATGGTTCCAAACATTGTGGAACTTACGTACGATGGAATATCCCTCAGCCACGAAATCAATGTCATAAGACCAGTAGCAGCAAAATGAGTGGATTCAGGTACGATGATTCTAAGGGAAAGAAGTCACACAGGAAAAGAAACTTATCATAAGATATCACTTAGGAAGATCCTGTAAACATGGCTACACATGAACTGAGTTAGGAAAGAGAACAGAGTCTCACATTTAGAAAACACTCTTATGCCTGCTTAAGGGGGAAGGAGAGGTGGGGTGATGCATCAAACCAGAGTTTGATATAAGCACAGGTACTGTTCCAAAAACCAACTATGGAATAGACAAGACCTACACCTTCCTCAGTGAAAGGGACTCAAAACCCCATATTTCCCGCAGAGGAATAGATCTGACTAGTAAGAATCTTGAACCCTATGTATTGATATGTCTCCGTAAGGGAATCAAGTGTGTCTAGACTGGCATAAACATGGCAGCGAGAATCAGCTCAAACCCACTCTAAAAAGGAATTTCAAAAACAGAACAAAGAAACAGGGAAATTCTTTACAATTCCTTCAGGGTCTCTGATGCAACCTGGAATGACCCTATCTACGATGACAGCTGGATGTGGCATGAGGCTGGACACTTGGGACGGAGAGGATTGGTGAGATTGGGTGAGCAAATGCAGACCCTTTAAAGCAATAATGCATGGCAACCATTCCATGGGTCCCACCTCTCCAGGTTGAAGGGAATATTACTACAGCTATAACATGTACGGGAAACCTAGAGAATGGACACACTGTGAATACGAAAGGTTTCTAAAACTCAACGAAGAGTCCCTCTCCTGGTGCTCCGGTTTGACTTTCCAACAGCTTTACTATCAATCTCCCAACTTGGAGAGACAGCCCCTTTAAGCTCCTGGTTCACACAGGTTGCCCATTTGGCAGAGGAGGAAAGGGAAGAGGGAGAACCAATGAGAGAGTAGCTGTTAGGCATTTGGATGGGCACATGTCACTCTAATTTCCCGGCAGGAAGAAGAATTCACCAAAGTCTCAGCCACCCACCGGGAACCAGTATAGGTCCTGAACCAAATGTTTGGACTTGCGTTCAGCTCACAAAAAACGAGTTGAAAAATGGAGCTCAGGGGCACAGCAATTCACAAACTGGCAGAGTAATCAAGGCCAACTATCGTCCAAAAATCTGTTGAGGGAAGGCAACGAGGCGGACTTGAATGCGAGGCAGAATAGCAGGAAACAGATTTCAAGAGGTACGTTAGAATCGCCTGTAAAGCACAGGAAGAGGGGCACAACTTCGACAATGATGCACTTGGCCAAAAAGGGCGTATGCGTTTTCTCCTCAGGAGAAAACGCATACGCCCTTTTTGGCCAAGCAAGCAAGCGGGCAATGCAAATCTGCACTACAAAGAAGTATCACTTCCCACCGGTCCAAAGGGACATCCACAAAATGTGTAAAAACCAGAAAGGCAAGACAGGCCCTGGAGAACAGGGAGCCTTGTTATGCTGATGGGCGGGATGTAAGTTGCCAACTGCCTCACTGGAGGAGTGCATTGTGTTCCCTAAAACAAGTAAACAACAGAGCTACAGAGCCAAGGGCACTTCCAGTCTAGGGAATATACCTTGGGAAAACTGAAAATCCATAAGACAGAGCCACCCCCAAATTGAGGGCTGCACTGCTGACAAGAACCTCAACCTGGGTACACCTGAAATATCCCAGGAAATATAAAAATGGTTCCAAACATTGTGGAACTTACGTACGATGGAATATCCCTCAGCCACGAAATCAATGTCATAAGACCAGTAGCAGCAAAATGAGTGGATTCAGGTACGATGATTCTAAGGGAAAGAAGTCACACAGGAAAAGAAACTTATCATAAGATATCACTTAGGAAGATCCTGTAAACATGGCTACACATGAACTGAGTTAGGAAAGAGAACAGAGTCTCACATTTAGAAAACACTCTTATGCCTGCTTAAGGGGGAAGGAGAGGTGGGGTGATGCATCAAACCAGAGTTTGATATAAGCACAGGTACTGTTCCAAAAACCAACTATGGAATAGACAAGACCTACACCTTCCTCAGTGAAAGGGACTCAAAACCCCATATTTCCCGCAGAGGAATAGATCTGACTAGTAAGAATCTTAAACCCTATGTATTGATATGTCTCCGTAAGGGAATCAAGTGTGTCTAGACTGGCATAAACATGGCAGCGAGAATCAGCTCAAACCCACTCTAAAAAGGAATTTCAAAAACAGAACAAAGAAACAGGGAAATTCTTTACAATTCCTTCAGGGTCTCTGATGCAACCTGGAATGACCCTATCTACGATGACAGCTGGATGTGGCATGAGGCTGGACACTTGGGACTGAGAGGATTGGTGAGATTGGGTGAGCAAATGCAGACCCTTTAAAGCAATAATGCATGGCAACCATTCCATGGGTCCCCCCTCTCCAGGTTGAAGGGAATATTACTACAGCTATAACATGTACGGGAAACCTAGAGAATGGACACACTGTGAATACGAAAGGTTTCTAAAACTCAACGAAGAGTCCCTCTCCTGGTGCTCCGGTTTGACGTTCCAACAGCTTTACTATCAATCTCCCAACTTGGAGAGACAGCCCCTTTAAGCTCCTGGTTCACACAGGTTGCCCATTTGGCAGAGGAGGAAAGGGAAGAGGGAGAACCAATGAGAGAGTAGCTGTTAGGCATTTGGATGGGCACATGTCACTCTAATTTCCCGGCAGGAAGAAGAATTCACCAAAGTCTCAGCCACCCACCGGGAACCAGTATAGGTCCTGAACCAAATGTTTGGACTTGCGTTCAGCTCACAAAAAACGAGTTGAAAAATGGAGCTCAGGGGCACAGCAATTCACAAACTGGCAGAGTAATCAAGGCCAACTATCGTCCAAAAATCTGTTGAGGGAAGGCAACGAGGCGGACTTGAATGCGAGGCAGAATAGCAGGAAACAGATTTCAAGAGGTACGTTAGAATCGCCTGTAAAGCACAGGAAGAGGGGCACAACTTCGACAATGATGCACTTGGCCAAAAAGGGCGTATGCGTTTTCTCCTGAATATATTCAGGAGAAAACGCATATGCCCTTTTTGGCCAAGCAAGCAAGCGGGCAATGCAAATCTGCACCACAAAGAAGTATCACTTCCCACCGGTCAAAAGGGACATCCACAAAATGTGTAAAAACCAGAAAGGCAAGACAGGCCCTGGAGAACAGGGAGCCTTGTTATGCTGATGGGCGGGATGTAAGTTGCCAACTGCCTCACTGGAGGAGTGCATTGTGTTCCCTAAAACAAGTAAACAACAGAGCTACAGAGCCAAGGGCACTTCCAGTCTAGGGAATATACCTTGGGAAAACTGAAAATCCATAAGACAGAGCCACCCCCAAATTGAGGGCTGCACTGCTTACAAGAACCTCAACCTGGGTACACCTGAAATATCCCAGGAAATATAAAAATGGTTCCAAACATTGTGGAACTTACGTACGATGGAATATCCCTCAGCCACGAAATCAATGTCATAAGACCAGTAGCAGCAAAATGAGTGGATTCAGGTACGATGATTCTAAGGGAAAGAAGTCACACAGGAAAAGAAACTTATCATAAGATATCACTTAGGAAGATCCTGTAAACATGGCTACACATGAACTGAGTTAGGAAAGAGAACAGAGTCTCACATTTAGAAAACACTCTTATGCCTGCTTAAGGGGGAAGGAGAGGTGGGGTGATGCATCAAACCAGAGTTTGATATAAGCACAGGTACTGTTCCAAAAACCAACTATGGAATAGACAAGACCTACACCTTCCTCAGTGAAAGGGACTCAAAACCCCATATTTCCCGCAGAGGAATAGATCTGACTAGTAAGAATCTTAAAACCTATGTATTGATATGTCTCCGTAAGGGAATCAAGTGTGTCTAGACTGGCATAAACATGGCAGCGAGAATCAGCTCAAACCCACTCTAAAAAGGAATTTCAAAAACAGAACAAAGAAACAGGGAAATTCTTTACAATTCCTTCAGGGTCTCTGATGCAACCTGGAATGACCCTATCTACGATGACAGCTGGATGTGGCATGAGGCTGGACACTTGGGACTGAGAGGATTGGTGAGATTGGGTGAGCAAATGCAGACCCTTTAAAGCAATAATGCATGGCAACCATTCCATGGGTCCCACCTCTCCAGGTTGAAGGGAATATTACTACAGCTATAACATGTACGGGAAACCTAGAGAATGGACACACTGTGAATACGAAAGGTTTCTAAAACTCAACGAAGAGTCCCTCTCCTGGTGCTCCGGTTTGACGTTCCAACAGCTTTACTATCAATCTCCCAACTTGGAGAGACAGCCCCTTTAAGCTCCTGGTTCACACAGGTTGCCCATTTGGCAGAGGAGGAAAGGGAAGAGGGAGAACCAATGAGAGAGTAGCTGTTAGGCATTTGGATGGGCACATGTCACTCTAATTTCCCGGCAGGAAGAAGAATTCACCAAAGTCTCAGCCACCCACCGGGAACCAGTATAGGTCCTGAACCAAATGTTTGGACTTGCGTTCAGCTCACAAAAAACGAGTTGAAAAATGGAGCTCAGGGGCACAGCAATTCACAAACTGGCAGAGTAATCAAGGCCAACTATCGTCCAAAAATCTGTTGAGGGAAGGCAACGAGGCGGACTTGAATGCGAGGCAGAATAGCAGGAAACAGATTTCAAGAGGTACGTTAGAATCGCCTGTAAAGCACAGGAAGAGGGGCACAACTTCGACAATGATGCACTTGGCCAAAAAGGGCGTATGCGTTTTCTCCTGAATATATTCAGGAGAAAACGCATACGCCCTTTTTGGCCAAGCAAGCAAGCGGGCAATGCAAATCTGCACTACAAAGAAGTATCACTTCCCACCGGTCAAAAGGGACATCCACAAAATGTGTAAAAACCAGAAAGGCAAGACAGGCCCTGGAGAACAGGGAGCCTTGTTATGCTGATGGGCGGGATGTAAGTTGCCAACTGCCTCACTGGAGGAGTGCATTGTGTTCCCTAAAACAAGTAAACAACAGAGCTACAGAGCCAAGGGCACTTCCAGTCTAGGGAATATACCTTGGGAAAACTGAAAATCCATAAGACAGAGCCACCCCCAAATTGAGGGCTGCACTGCTTACAAGAACCTCAACCTGGGTACACCTGAAATATCCCAGGAAATATAAAAATGGTTCAAAACATTGTGGAACTTACGTACGATGGAATATCCCTCAGCCATGAAATCAATGTCATAAGACCAGTAGCAGCAAAATGAGTGGATTCAGGTACGATGATTCTAAGGGAAAGAAGTCACACAGAAAAAGAAACTTATCATAAGATATCACTTAGGAAGATCCTGTAAACATGGCTACACATGAACTGAGTTAGGAAAGAGAACAGAGTCTCACATTTAGAAAACACTCTTATGCCTGCTTAAGGGGGAAGGAGAGGTGGGGTGATGCATCAAACCAGAGTTTGATATAAGCACAGGTACTGTTCCAAAAACCAACTATGGAATAGACAAGACCTACACCTTCCTCAGTGAAAGGGACTCAAAACCCCATATTTCCCGCAGAGGAATAGATCTGACTAGTAAGAATCTTAAAACCTATGTATTGATATGTCTCCGTAAGGGAATCAAGTGTGTCTAGACTGGCATAAACATGGCAGCGAGAATCAGCTCAAACCCACTCTAAAAAGGAATTTCAAAAACAGAACAAAGAAACAGGGAAATTCTTTACAATTCCTTCAGGGTCTCTGATGCAACCTGGAATGACCCTATCTACGATGACAGCTGGATGTGGCATGAGGCTGGACACTTGGGACTGAGAGGATTGGTGAGAATGGGTGAGCCAATGCAGACCCTTTAAAGCAATAATGCATGGCAACCATTCCATGGGTCCCACCTCTCCAGGTTGAAGGGAATATTACTACAGCTATAACATGTACGGGAAACCTAGAGAATGGACACACTGTGAATACGAAAGGTTTCTAAAACTCAACGAAGAGTCCCTCTCCTGGTGCTCCGGTTTGACTTTCCAACAACTTTACTATCAATCTCCCAACTTGGAGAGACAGCCCCTTTAAGCTCCTGGTTCACACAGGTTGCCCATTTGGCAGAGGAGGAAAGGGAAGAGGGAGAACCAATGAGAGAGTAGCTGTTAGGCATTTGGATGGGCACATGTCACTCTAATTTCCCGGCAGGAAGAAGAATTCACCAAAGTCTCAGCCACCCACCGGGAACCAGTATAGGTCCTGAACCAAATGTTTGGACTTGCGTTCAGCTCACAAAAAACGAGTTGAAAAATGGAGCTCAGGGGCACAGCAATTCACAAACTGGCAGAGTAATCAAGGCCAACTATCGTCCAAAAATCTGTTGAGGGAAGGCAACGAGGCGGACTTGAATGCGAGGCAGAATAGCAGGAAACAGATTTCAAGAGGTACGTTAGAATCACCTGTAAAGCACAGGAAGAGGGGCACAACTTCGACAATGATGCACTTGGCCAAAAAGGGCGTATGCGTTTTCTCCTGAATATATTCAGGAGAAAACGCATACGCCCTTTTTGGCCAAGCAAGCAAGCGGGCAATGCAAATCTGCACTACAAAGAAGTATCACTTCCCACCGGTCAAAAGGGACATCCACAAAATGTGTAAAAACCAGAAAGGCAAGACAGGCCCTGGAGAACAGGGAGCCTTGTTATGCTGATGGGCGGGATGTAAGTTGCCAACTGCCTCACTGGAGGAGTGCATTGTGTTCCCTAAAACAAGTAAACAACAGAGCTACAGAGCCAAGGGCACTTCCAGTCTAGGGAATATACCTTGGGAAAACTGAAAATCCATAAGACAGAGCCACCCCCAAATTGAGGGCTGCACTGCTTACAAGAACCTCAACCTGGGTACACCTGAAATATCCCAGGAAATATAAAAATGGTTCCAAACATTGTGGAACTTACGTACGATGGAATATCCCTCAGCCACGAAATCAATGTCATAAAACCAGTAGCAGCAAAATGAGTGGATTCAGGTACGATGATTCTAAGGGAAAGAAGTCACACAGGAAAAGAAACTTATCATAAGATATCACTTAGGAAGATCCTGTAAACATGGCTACACATGAACTGAGTTAGCAAAGAGAACAGAGTCTCACATTTAGAAAACACTCTTATGCCTGCTTAAGGGGGAAGGAGAGGTGGGGTGATGCATCAAACCAGAGTTTGATATAAGCACAGGTACTGTTCCAAAAACCAACTATGGAATAGACAAGACCTACACCTTCCTCAGTGAAAGGGACTCAAAACCCCATATTTCCCGCAGAGGAATAGATCTGACTAGTAAGAATCTTAAACCCTATGTATTGATATGTCTCCGTAAGGGAATCAAGTGTGTCTAGACTGGCATAAACATGGCAGCGAGAATCAGCTCAAACCCACTCTAAAAAGGAATTTCAAAAACAGAACAAAGAAACAGGGAAATTCTTTACAATTCCTTCAGGGTCTCTGATGCAACCTGGAATGACCCTATCTACGATGACAGCTGGATGTGGCATGAGGCTGGACACTTGGGACGGAGAGAATTGGTGAGATTGGGTGAGCAAATGCAGACCCTTTAAAGCAATAATGCATGGCAACCATTCCATGGGTCCCACCTCTCCAGGTTGAAGGGAATATTACTACAGCTATAACATGTACGGGAAACCTAGAGAATGGACACACTGTGAATACGAAAGGTTTCTAAAACTCAACGAAGAGTCCCTCTCCTGGTGCTCCAGTTTGACTTTCCAACAGATTTACTATCAATCTCCCAACTTGGAGAGACAGCCCCTTTAAGCTCCTGGTTCACACAGGTTGCCCATTTGGCAGAGGAGGAAAGGGAAGAGGGAGAACCAATGAGAGAGTAGCTGTTAGGCATTTGGATGGGCACATGTCACTCTAATTTCCCGGCAGGAAGAAGAATTCACCAAAGTCTCAGCCACCCACCGGGAACCAGTATAGGTCCTGAACCAAATGTTTGGACTTGCGTTCAGCTCACAAAAAACGAGTTGAAAAATGGAGCTCAGGGGCACAGCAATTCACAAACTGGCAGAGTAATCAAGGCCAACTATCGTCCAAAAATCTGTTGAGGGAAGGCAACGAGGCGGACTTGAATGCGAGGCAGAATAGCAGGAAACAGATTTCAAGAGGTACGTTAGAATCGCCTATAAAGCACAGGAAGAGGGGCACAACTTCGACAATGATGCACTTGGCCAAAAAGGGCGTATGCGTTTTCTCCTCAGGAGAAAACGCATACGCCCTTTTTGGCCAAGCAAGCAAGCGGGCAATGCAAATCTGCACTACAAAGAAGTATCACTTCCCACCGGTCAAAAGGGACATCCACAAAATGTGTAAAAACCAGAAAGGCAAGACAGGCCCTGGAGAACAGGGAGCCTTGTTATGCTGATGGGCGGGATGTAAGTTGCCAACTGCCTCACTGGAGGAGTGCATTGTGTTCCCTAAAACAAGTAAACAACAGAGCTACAGAGCCAAGGGCACTTCCAGTCTAGGGAATATACCTTGGGAAAACTGAAAATCCATAAGACAGAGCCACCCCCAAATTGAGGGCTGCACTGCTTACAAGAACCTCAACCTGGGTACACCTGAAATATCCCAGGAAATATAAAAATGGTTCAAAACATTGTGGAACTTACGTACGATGGAATATCCCTCAGCCACGAAATCAATGTCATAAGACCAGTAGCAGCAAAATGAGTGGATTCAGGTACGATGATTCTAAGGGAAAGAAGTCACACAGGAAAAGAAACTTATCATAAGATATCACTTAGGAAGATCCTGTAAACATGGCTACACATGAACTGAGTTAGGAAAGAGAACAGAGTCTCACATTTAGAAAACACTCTTATGCCTGCTTAAGGGGGAAGGAGAGGTGGGGTGATGCATCAAACCAGAGTTTGATATAAGCACAGGTACTGTTCCAAAAACCAACTATGGAATAGACAAGACCTACACCTTCCTCAGTGAAAGGGACTCAAAACCCCATATTTCCCGCAGAGGAATAGATCTGACTAGTAAGAATCTTAAACCCTATGTATTGATATGTCTCCGTAAGGGAATCAAGTGTGTCTAGACTGGCATAAACATGGCAGCGAGAATCAGCTCAAACCCACTCTAAAAAGGAATTTCAAAAACAGAACAAAGAAATAGGGAAATTCTTTACAATTCCTTCAGGGTCTCTGATGCAACCTGGAATGACCCTATCTACGATGACAGCTGGATGTGGCATGAGGCTGGACACTTGGGACTGAGAGGATTGGTGAGATTGGGTGAGCAAATGCAGACCCTTTAAAGCAATAATGCATGGCAACCATTCCATGGGTCCCACCTCTCCAGGTTGAAGGGAATATTACTACAGCTATAACATGTACGGGAAACCTAGAGAATGGACACACTGTGAATACGAAAGGTTTCTAAAACTCAACGAAGAGTCCCTCTCCTGGTGCTCCGGTTTGACGTTCCAACAGCTTTACTATCAATCTCCCAACTTGGAGAGACAGCCCCTTTAAGCTCCTGGTTCACACAGGTTGCCCATTTGGCAGAGGAGGAAAGGGAAGAGGGAGAACCAATGAGAGAGTAGCTGTTAGGCATTTGGATGGGCACATGTCACTCTAATTTCCCGGCAGGAAGAAGAATTCACCAAAGTCTCAGCCACCCACCGGGAACCAGTATAGGTCCTGAACCAAATGTTTGGACTTGCGTTCAGCTCACAAAAAACGAGTTGAAAAATGGAGCTCAGGGGCACAGCAATTCACAAACTGGCAGAGTAATCAAGGCCAACTATCGTCCAAAAATCTGTTGAGGGAAGGCAACGAGGCGGACTTGAATGCGAGGCAGAATAGCAGGAAACAGATTTCAAGAGGTACGTTAGAATCGCCTGTAAAGCACAGGAAGAGGGGCACAACTTCGACAATGATGCACTTGGCCAAAAAGGGCGTATGCGTTTTCTCCTGAATATATTCAGGAGAAAACGCATACGCCCTTTTTGGCCAAGCAAGCAAGCGGGCAATGCAAATCTGCACTACAAAGAAGTATCACTTCCCACCGGTCAAAAGGGACATCCACAAAATGTGTAAAAACCAGAAAGGCAAGACAGGCCCTGGAGAACAGGGAGCCTTGTTATGCTGATGGGCGGGATGTAAGTTGCCAACTGCCTCACTGGAGGAGTGCATTGTGTTCCCTAAAACAAGTAAACAACAGAGCTACAGAGCCAAGGGCACTTCCAGTCTAGGGAATATACCTTGGGAAAACTGAAAATCCATAAGACAGAGCCACCCCCAAATTGAGGGCTGCACTGCTTACAAGAACCTCAACCTGGGTACACCTGAAATATCCCAGGAAATATAAAAATGGTTCCAAACATTGTGGAACTTACGTACGATGGAATATCCCTCAGCCACGAAATCAATGTCATAAGACCAGTAGCAGCAAAATGAGTGGATTCAGGTACGATGATTCTAAGGGAAAGAAGTCACACAGGAAAAGAAACTTATCATAAGATATCACTTAGGAAGATCCTGTAAACATGGCTACACATGAACTGAGTTAGGAAAGAGAACAGAGTCTCACATTTAGAAAACACTCTTATGCCTGCTTAAGGGGGAAGGAGAGGTGGGGTGATGCATCAAACCAGAGTTTGATATAAGCACAGGTACTGTTCCAAAAACCAACTATGGAATAGACAAGACCTACACCTTCCTCAGTGAAAGGGACTCAAAACCCCATATTTCCCGCAGAGGAATAGATCTGACTAGTAAGAATCTTAAAACCTATGTATTGATATGTCTCCGTAAGGGAATCAAGTGTGTCTAGACTGGCATAAACATGGCAGCGAGAATCAGCTCAAACCCACTCTAAAAAGGAATTTCAAAAACAGAACAAAGAAACAGGGAAATTCTTTACAATTCCTTCAGGGTCTCTGATGCAACCTGGAATGACCCTATCTACGATGACAGCTGGATGTGGCATGAGGCTGGACACTTGGGACTGAGAGGATTGGTGAGATTGGGTGAGCAAATGCAGACCCTTTAAAGCAATAATGCATGGCAACCATTCCATGGGTCCCACCTCTCCAGGTTGAAGGGAATATTACTACAGCTATAACATGTACGGGAAACCTAGAGAATGGACACACTGTGAATACGAAAGGTTTCTAAAACTCAACGAAGAGTCCCTCTCCTGGTGCTCCGGTTTGACTTTCCAACAGCTTTACTATCAATCTCCCAACTTGGAGAGACAGCCCCTTTAAGCTCCTGGTTCACACAGGTTGCCCATTTGGCAGAGGAGGAAAGGGAAGAGGGAGAACCAATGAGAGAGTAGCTGTTAGGCATTTGGATGGGCACATGTCACTCTAATTTCCCGGCAGGAAGAAGAATTCACCAAAGTCTCAGCCACCCACCGGGAACCAGTATAGGTCCTGAACCAAATGTTTGGACTTGCGTTCAGCTCACAAAAAACGAGTTGAAAAATGGAGCTCAGGGGCACAGCAATTCACAAACTGGCAGAGTAATCAAGGCCAACTATCGTCCAAAAATCTGTTGAGGGAAGGCAACGAGGCGGACTTGAATGCGAGGCAGAATAGCAGGAAACAGATTTCAAGAGGTACGTTAGAATCGCCTGTAAAGCACAGGAAGAGGGGCACAACTTCGACAATGATGCACTTGGCCAAAAAGGGCGTATGCGTTTTCTCCTGAATATATTCAGGAGAAAACGCATACGCCCTTTTTGGCCAAGCAAGCAAGCGGGCAATGCAAATCTGCACTACAAAGAAGTATCACTTCCCAACGGTCAAAAGGGACATCCACAAAATGTGTAAAAACCAGAAAGGCAAGACAGGCCCTGGAGAACAGGGAGCCTTGTTATGCTGATGGGCGGGATGTAAGTTGCCAACTGCCTCACTGGAGGAGTGCATTGTGTTCCCTAAAACAAGTAAACAACAGAGCTACAGAGCCAAGGGCACTTCCAGTCTAGGGAATATACCTTGGGAAAACTGAAAATCCATAAGACAGAGCCACCCCCAAATTGAGGGCTGCACTGCTTACAAGAACCTCAACCTGGGTACACCTGAAATATCCCAGGAAATATAAAAATGGTTCCAAACATTGTGGAACTTACGTACGATGGAATATCCCTCAGCCACGAAATCAATGTCATAAGACCAGTAGCAGCAAAATGAGTGGATTCAGGTACGATGATTCTAAGGGAAAGAAGTCACACAGGAAAAGAAACTCATCATAAGATATCACTTAGGAAGATCCTGTAAACATGGCTACACATGAACTGAGTTAGCAAAGAGAACAGAGTCTCACATTTAGAAAACACTCTTATGCCTGCTTAAGGGGGAAGGAGAGGTGGGGTGATGCATCAAACCAGAGTTTGATATAAGCACAGGTACTGTTCCAAAAACCAACTATGGAATAGACAAGACCTACACCTTCCTCAGTGAAAGGGACTCAAAACCCCATATTTCCCGCAGAGGAATAGATCTGACTAGTAAGAATCTTAAAACCTATGTATTGATATGTCTCCGTAAGGGAATCAAGTGTGTCTAGACTGGCATAAACATGGCAGCGAGAATCAGCTCAAACCCACTCTAAAAAGGAATTTCAAAAACAGAACAAAGAAACAGGGAAATTCTTTACAATTCCTTCAGGGTCTCTGATGCAACCTGGAATGACCCTATCTACGATGACAGCTGGATGTGGCATGAGGCTGGACACTTGGGACTGAGAGGATTGGTGAGATTGGGTGAGCAAATGCAGACCCTTTAAAGCAATAATGCATGGCAACCATTCCATGGGTCCCACCTCTCCAGGTAGAAGGGAATATTACTACAGCTATAACATGTACGGGAAACCTAGAGAATGGACACACTGTGAATACGAAAGGTTTCTAAAACTCAACGAAGAGTCCCTCTCCTGGTGCTCCGGTTTGACTTTCCAACAGCTTTACTATCAATCTCCCAACTTGGAGAGACAGCCCCTTTAAGCTCCTGGTTCACACAGGTTGCCCATTTGGCAGAGGAGGAAAGGGAAGAGGGAGAACCAATGAGAGAGTAGCTGTTAGGCATTTGGATGGGCACATGTCACTCTAATTTCCCGGCAGGAAGAAGAATTCACCAAAGTCTCAGCCACCCACCGGGAACCAGTATAGGTCCTGAACCAAATGTTTGGACTTGCGTTCAGCTCACAAAAAACGAGTTGAAAAATGGAGCTCAGGGGCACAGCAATTCACAAACTGGCAGAGTAATCAAGGCCAACTATCGTCCAAAAATCTGTTGAGGGAAGGCAACGAGGCGGACTTGAATGCGAGGCAGAATAGCAGGAAACAGATTTCAAGAGGTACGTTAGAATCGCCTGTAAAGCACAGGAAGAGGGGCACAACTTCGACAATGATGCACTGGGCCAAAAAGGGCGTATGCGTTTTCTCCTGAATATATTCAGGAGAAAACGCATACGCCCTTTTTGGCCAAGCAAGCAAGCGGGCAATGCAAATCTGCACTACAAAGAAGTATCACTTCCCACCGGTCAAAAGGGACATCCACAAAATGTGTAAAAACCAGAAAGGCAAGACAGGCCCTGGAGAACAGGGAGCCTTGTTATGCTGATGGGCGGGATGTAAGTTGCCAACTGCCTCACTGGAGGAGTGCATTGTGTTCCCTAAAACAAGTAAACAACAGAGCTACAGAGCCAAGGGCACTTCCAGTCTAGGGAATATACCTTGGGAAAACTGAAAATCCATAAGGCAGAGCCACCCCCAAATTGAGGGCTGCACTGCGTACAAGAACCTCAACCTGGGTACACCTGAAATATCCCAGGAAATATAAAAATGGTTCCAAACATTGTGGAACTTACGTACGATGGAATATCCCTCAGCCACGAAATCAATGTCATAAGACCAGTAGCAGCAAAATGAGTGGATTCAGGTACGATGATTCTAAGGGAAAGAAGTCACACAGGAAAAGAAACTTATCATAAGATATCACTTAGGAAGATCCTGTAAACATGGCTACACATGAACTGAGTTAGGAAAGAGAACAGAGTCTCACATTTAGAAAACACTCTTATGCCTGCTTAGGGGGGAAGGAGAGGTGGGGTGATGCATCAAACCAGAGTTTGATATAAGCACAGGTACTGTTCCAAAAACCAACTATGGAATAGACAAGACCTACACCTTCCTCAGTGAAAGGGACTCAAAACCCCATATTTCCCGCAGAGGAATAGATCTGACTAGTAAGAATCTTAAAACCTATGTATTGATATGTCTCCGTAAGGGAATCAAGTGTGTCTAGACTGGCATAAACATGGCAGCGAGAATCAGCTCAAACCCACTCTAAAAAGGAATTTCAAAAACAGAACAAAGAAACAGGGAAATTCTTTACAATTCCTTCAGGGTCTCTGATGCAACCTGGAAAGACCCTATCTACGATGACAGCTGGATGTGGCATGAGGCTGGACACTTGGGACTGAGAGGATTGGTGAGATTGGGTGAGCAAATGCAGACCCTTTAAAGCAATAATGCATGGCAACCATTCCATGGGTCCCACCTCTCCAGGTTGAAGGGAATATTACTACAGCTATAACATGTACGGGAAACCTAGAGAATGGACACACTGTGAATACGAAAGGTTTCTAAAACTCAACGAAGAGTCCCTCTCCTGGTGCTCTGGTTTGACTTTCCAACAGCTTTACTATCAATCTCCCAACTTGGAGAGACAGCCCCTTTAAGCTCCTGGTTCACACAGGTTGCCCATTTGGCAGAGGAGGAAAGGGAAGAGGGAGAACCAATGAGAGAGTAGCTGTTAGGCATTTGGATGGGCACATGTCACTCTAATTTCCCGGCAGGAAGAAGAATTCACCAAAGTCTCAGCCACCCACCGGGAACCAGTATAGGTCCTGAACCAAATGTTTGGACTTGCGTTCAGCTCACAAAAAACGAGTTGAAAAATGGAGCTCAGGGGCACAGCAATTCACAAACTGGCAGAGTAATCAAGGCCAACTATCGTCCAAAAATCTGTTGAGGGAAGGCAACGAGGCGGACTTGAATGCGAGGCAGAATAGCAGGAAACAGATTTCAAGAGGTACGTTAGAATCGCCTGTAAAGCACAGGAAGAGGGGCACAACTTCGACAATGATGCACTTGGCCAAAAAGGGCGTATGCGTTTTCTCCTGAATATATTCAGGAGAAAACGCATACGCCCTTTTTGGCCAAGCAAGCAAGCGGGCAATGCAAATCTGCACTACAAAGAAGTATCACTTCCCACCGGTCAAAAGGGACATCCACAAAATGTGTAAAAACCAGAAAGGCAAGACAGGCCCTGGAGAACAGGGAGCCTTGTTATGCTGATGGGCGGGATGTAAGTTGCCAACTGCCTCACTGGAGGAGTGCATTGTGTTCCCTAAAACAAGTAAACAACAGAGCTACAGAGCCAAGGGCACTTCCAGTCTAGGGAATATACCTTGGGAAAACTGAAAATCCATAAGGCAGAGCCACCCCCAAATTGAGGGCTGCACTGCTTACAAGAACCTCAACCTGGGTACACCTGAAATATCCCAGGAAATATAAAAATGGTTCCAAACATTGTGGAACTTACGTACGATGGAATATCCCTCAGCCACGAAATCAATGTCATAAGACCAGTAGCAGCAAAATGAGTGGATTCAGGTACGATGATTCTAAGGGAAAGAAGTCACACAGGAAAAGAAACTTATCATAAGATATCACTTAGGAAGATCCTGTAAACATGGCTACACATGAACTGAGTTAGGAAAGAGAACAGAGTCTCACATTTAGAAAACACTCTTATGCCTGCTTAGGGGGGAAAGAGAGGTGGGGTGATGCATCAAACCAGAGTTTGATATAAGCACAGGTACTGTTCCAAAAACCAACTATGGAATAGACAAGACCTACACCTTCCTCAGTGAAAGGGACTCAATACCCCATATTTCCCACAGAGGAATAGATCTGACTAGTAAGAATCTTAAAACCTATGTATTGATATGTCTCCGTAAGGGAATCAAGTGTGTCTAGACTGGCATAAACATGGCAGCGAGAATCAGCTCAAACCCACTCTAAAAAGGAATTTCAAAAACAGAACAAAGAAACAGGGAAATTCTTTACAATTCCTTCAGGGTCTCTGATGCAACCTGGAATGACCCTATCTACGATGACAGCTGGATGTGGCATGAGGCTGGACACTTGGGACTGAGAGGATTGGTGAGATTGGGTGAGCAAATGCAGACCCTTTAAAGCAATAATGCATGGCAACCATTCCATGGGTCCCACCTCTCCAGGTTGAAGGGAATATTACTACAGCTATAACATGTACGGGAAACCTAGAGAATGGACACACTGTGAATACGAAAGGTTTCTAAAACTCAACGAAGTGTCCCTCTCCTGGTGCTCCGGTTTGACGTTCCAACAGCTTTACTATCAATCTCCCAACTTGGAGAGACAGCCCCTTTAAGCTCCTGGTTCACACAGGTTGCCCATTTGGCAGAGGAGGAAAGGGAAGAGGGAGAACCAATGAGAGAGTAGCTGTTAGGCATTTGGATGGGCACATGTCACTCTAATTTCCCGGCAGGAAGAAGAATTCACCAAAGTCTCAGCCACCCACCGGGAACCAGTATAGGTCCTGAACCAAATGTTTGGACTTGCGTTCAGCTCACAAAAAACGAGTTGAAAAATGGAGCTCAGGGGCACAGCAATTCACAAACTGGCAGAGTAATCAAGGCCAACTATCGTCCAAAAATCTGTTGAGGGAAGGCAACGAGGCGGACTTGAATGCGAGGCAGAATAGCAGGAAACAGATTTCAAGAGGTACGTTAGAATCGCCTGTAAAGCACAGGAAGAGGGGCACAACTTCGACAATGATGCACTTGGCCAAAAAGGGCGTATGCGTTTTCTCCTGAATATATTCAGGAGAAAACGCATACGCCCTTTTTGGCCAAGCAAGCAAGCGGGCAATGCAAATCTGCACTACAAAGAAGTATCACTTCCCACCGGTCAAAAGGGACATCCACAAAATGTGTAAAAACCAGAAAGGCAAGACAGGCCCTGGAGAACAGGGAGCCTTGTTATGCTGATGGGCGGGATGTAAGTTGCCAACTGCCTCACTGGAGGAGTGCATTGTGTTCCCTAAAACAAGTAAACAACAGAGCTACAGAGCCAAGGGCACTTCCAGTCTAGGGAATATACCTTGGGAAAACTGAAAATCCATAAGACAGAGCCACCCCCAAATTGAGGGCTGCACTGCTTACAAGAACCTCAACCTGGGTACACCTGAAATATCCCAGGAAATATAAAAATGGTTCCAAACATTGTGGAACTTACGTACGATGGAATATCCCTCAGCCACGAAATCAATGTCATAAGACCAGTAGCAGCAAAATGAGTGGATTCAGGTACGATGATTCTAAGGGAAAGAAGTCACACAGGAAAAGAAACTCATCATAAGATATCACTTAGGAAGATCCTGTAAACATGGCTACACATGAACTGAGTTAGCAAAGAGAACAGAGTCTCACATTTAGAAAACACTCTTATGCCTGCTTAAGGGGGAAGGAGAGGTGGGGTGATGCATCAAACCAGAGTTTGATATAAGCACAGGTACTGTTCCAAAAACCAACTATGGAATAGACAAGACCTACACCTTCCTCAGTGAAAGGGACTCAAAACCCCATATTTCCCGCAGAGGAATAGATCTGACTAGTAAGAATCTTAAAACCTATGTATTGATATGTCTCCGTAAGGGAATCAAGTGTGTCTAGACTGGCATAAACATGGCAGCGAGAATCAGCTCAAACCCACTCTAAAAAGGAATTTCAAAAACAGAACAAAGAAACAGGGAAATTCTTTACAATTCCTTCAGGGTCTCTGATGCAACCTGGAATGACCCTATCTATGATGACAGCTGGATGTGGCATGAGGCTGGACACTTGGGACTGAGAGGATTGGTGAGATTGGGTGAGCAAATGCAGACCCTTTAAAGCAATAATGCATGGCAACCATTCCATGGGTCCCACCTCTCCACGTTGAAGGGAATATTACTACAGCTATAACATGTACGGGAAACCTAGAGAATGGACACACTGTGAATACGAAAGGTTTCTAAAACTCAACGAAGAGTCCCTCTCCTGGTGCTCCGGTTTGATGTTCCAACAGCTTTACTATCAATCTCCCAACTTGGAGAGACAGCCCCTTTAAGCTCCTGGTTCACACAGGTTGCCCATTTGGCAGAGGAGGAAAGGGAAGAGGGAGAACCAATGAGAGAGTAGCTGTTATGCATTTGGATGGGCACATGTCACTCTAATTTCCCGGCAGGAAGAAGAATTCACCAAAGTCTCAGCCACCCACCGGGAACCAGTATAGGTCCTGAACCAAATGTTTGGACTTGCGTTCAGCTCACAAAAAACGAGTTGAAAAATGGAGCTCAGGGGCACAGCAATTCACAAACTGGCAGAGTAATCAAGGCCAACTATCGTCCAAAAATCTGTTGAGGGAAGGCAACGAGGCGGACTTGAATGCGAGGCAGAATAGCAGGAAACAGATTTCAAGAGGTACGTTAGAATCGCCTGTAAAGCACAGGAAGAGGGGCACAACTTCGACAATGATGCACTTGGCCAAAAAGGGCGTATGCGTTTTCTCCTGAATATATTCAGGAGAAAACGCATACGCCCTTTTTGGCCAAGCAAGCAAGCGGGCAATGCAAATCTGCACTACAAAGAAGTATCACTTCCCACCGGTCAAAAGGGACATCCACAAAATGTGTAAAAACCAGAAAGGCAAGACAGGCCCTGGAGAACAGGGAGCCTTGTTATGCTGATGGGCGGGATGTAAGTTGCCAACTGCCTCACTGGAGGAGTGCATTGTGTTCCCTAAAACAAGTAAACAACAGAGCTACAGAGCCAAGGGCACTTCCAGTCTAGGGAATATACCTTGGGAAAACTGAAAATCCATAAGACAGAGCCACCCCCAAATTGAGGGCTGCACTGCTTACAAGAACCTCAACCTGGGTACACCTGAAATATCCCAGGAAATATAAAAATGGTTCAAAACATAGTGGAACTTACGTACGATGGAATATCCCTCAGCCACGAAATCAATGTCATAAGACCAGTAGCAGCAAAATGAGTGGATTCAGGTACGATGATTCTAAGGGAAAGAAGTCACACAGGAAAAGAAACTTATCATAAGATATCACTTAGGAAGATCCTGTAAACATGGCTACACATGAACTGAGTTAGCAAAGAGAACAGAGTCTCACATTTAGAAAACACTCTTATGCCTGCTTAAGGGGGAAGGAGAGGTGGGGTGATGCATCAAACCAGAGTTTGATATAAGCACAGGTACTGTTCCAAAAACCAACTATGGAATAGACAAGACCTACACCTTCCTCAGTGAAAGGGACTCAAAACCCCATATTTCCCGCAGAGGAATAGATCTGACTAGTAAGAATCTTAAAACCTATGTATTGATATGTCTCCGTAAGGGAATCAAGTGTGTCTAGACTGGCATAAACATGGCAGCGAGAATCAGCTCAAACCCACTCTAAAAAGGAATTTCAAAAACAGAACAAAGAAACAGGGAAATTCTTTACAATTCCTTCAGGGTCTCTGATGCAACCTGGAATGACCCTATCTACGATGACAGCTGGATGTGGCATGAGGCTGGACACTTGGGACTGAGAGGATTGGTGAGATTGGGTGAGCAAATGCAGACCCTTTAAAGCAATAATGCATGGCAACCATTCCATGGGTCCCACCTCTCCAGGTTGAAGGGAATATTACTACAGCTATAACATGTACGGGAAACCTAGAGAATGGACACACTGTGAATACGAAAGGTTTCTAAAACTCAACGAAGAGTCCCTCTCCTGGTGCTCCGGTTTGACGTTCCAACAGCTTTACTATCAATCTCCCAACTTGGAGAGACAGCCCCTTTAAGCTCCTGGTTCACACAGGTTGCCCATTTGGCAGAGGAGGAAAGGGAAGAGGGAGAACCAATGAGAGAGTAGCTGTTAGGCATTTGGATGGGCACATGTCACTCTAATTTCCCGGCAGGAAGAAGAATTCACCAAAGTCTCAGCCACCCACCGGGAACCAGTATAGGTCCTGAACCAAATGTTTGGACTTGCGTTCAGCTCACAAAAAACGAGTTGAAAAATGGAGCTCAGGGGCACAGCAATTCACAAACTGGCAGAGTAATCAAGGCCAACTATCGTCCAAAAATCTGTTGAGGGAAGGCAACGAGGCGGACTTGAATGCGAGGCAGAATAGCAGGAAAAAGATTTCAAGAGGTACGTTAGAATCGCCTGTAAAGCACAGGAAGAGGGGCACAACTTCGACAATGATGCACTTGGCCAAAAAGGGCGTATGCGTTTTCTCCTGAATATATTCAGGAGAAAACGCATACGCCCTTTTTGGCCAAGCAAGCAAGCGGGCAATGCAAATCTGCACTACAAAGAAGTATCACTTCCCACCGGTCAAAAGGGACATCCACAAAATGTGTAAAAACCAGAAAGGCAAGACAGGCCCTGGAGAACAGGGAGCCTTGTTATGCTGATGGGCGGGATGTAAGTTGCCAACTGCCTCACTGGAGGAGTGCATTGTGTTCCCTAAAACAAGTAAACAACAGAGCTACAGAGCCAAGGGCACTTCCAGTCTAGGGAATATACCTTGGGAAAACTGAAAATCCATAAGACAGAGCCACCCCCAAATTGAGGGCTGCACTGCTTACAAGAACCTCAACCTGGGTACACCTGAAATATCCCAGGAAATATAAAAATGGTTCCAAACATTGTGGCACTTACGTACGATGGAATATCCCTCAGCCACGAAATCAATGTCATAAGACCAGTAGCAGCAAAATGAGTGGATTCAGGTACGATGATTCTAAGGGAAAGAAGTCACACAGGAAAAGAAACTTATCATAAGATATCACTTAGGAAGATCCTGTAAACATGGCTACACATGAACTGAGTTAGCAAAGAGAACAGAGTCTCACATTTAGAAAACACTCTTATGCCTGCTTAAGGGGGAAGGAGAGGTGGGGTGATGCATCAAACCAGAGTTTGATATAAGCACAGGTACTGTTCCAAAAACCAACTATGGAATAGACAAGACCTACACCTTCCTCAGTGAAAGGGACTCAAAACCCCATATTTCCCGCAGAGGAATAGATCTGACTAGTAAGAATCTTAAAACCTATGTATTGATATGTCTCCGTAAGGGAATCAAGTGTGTCTAGACTGGCATAAACATGGCAGCGAGAATCAGCTCAAACCCACTCTAAAAAGGAATTTCAAAAACAGAACAAAGAAACAGGGAAATTCTTTACAATTCCTTCAGGGCCTCTGATGCAACCTGGAATGACCCTATCTACGATGACAGCTGGATGTGGCATGAGGCTGGACACTTGGGACGGAGAGGATTGGTGAGATTGGGTGAGCAAATGCAGACCCTTTAAAGCAATAATGCATGGCAACCATTCCATGGGTCCCACCTCTCCAGGTTGAAGGGAATATTACTACAGCTATAACATGTACGGGAAACCTAGAGAATGGACACACGGTGAATACGAAAGGTTTCTAAAACTCAACGAAGAGTCCCTCTCCTGGTGCTCCGGTTTGACGTTCCAACAGCTTTACTATCAATCTCCCAACTTGGAGAGACAGCCCCTTTAAGCTCCTGGTTCACACAGGTTGCCCATTTGGCAGAGGAGGAAAGGGAAGAGGGAGAACCAATGAGAGAGTAGCTGTTAGGCATTTGGATGGGCACATGTCACTCTAATTTCCCGGCAGGAAGAAGAATTCACCAAAGTCTCAGCCACCCACCGGGAACCAGTATAGGTCCTGAACCAAATGTTTGGACTTGCGTTCAGCTCACAAAAAACGAGTTGAAAAATGGAGCTCAGGGGCACAGCAATTCACAAACTGGCAGAGTAATCAAGGCCAACTATCGTCCAAAAATCTGTTGAGGGAAGGCAACGAGGCGGACTTGAATGCGAGGCAGAATAGCAGGAAACAGATTTCAAGAGGTACGTTAGAATCGCCTGTAAAGCACAGGAAGAGGGGCACAACTTCGACAATGATGCACTTGGCCAAAAAGGGCGTATGCGTTTTCTCCTGAATATATTCAGGAGAAAACGCATACGCCCTTTTTGGCCAAGCAAGCAAGCGGGCAATGCAAATCTGCACTACAAAGAAGTATCACTTCCCACCGGTCAAAAGGGACATCCACAAAATGTGTAAAAACCAGAAAGGCAAGACAGGCCATGGAGAACAGGGAGCCTTGTTATGCTGATGGGCGGGATGTAAGTTGCCAACTGCCTCACTGGAGGAGTGCATTGTGTTCCCTAAAACAAGTAAACAACAGAGCTACAGAGCCAAGGGCACTTCCAGTCTAGGGAATATACCTTGGGAAAACTGAAAATCCATAAGACAGAGCCACCCCCAAATTGAGGGCTGCACTGCGTACAAGAACCTCAACCTGGGTACACCTGAAATATCCCAGGAAATATAAAAATGGTTCCAAACATTGTGGAACTTACGTACGATGGAATATCCCTCAGCCACGAAATCAATGTCATAAGACCAGTAGCAACAAAATGAGTGGATTCAGGTACGATGATTCTAAGGGAAAGAAGTCACACAGGAAAAGAAACTTATCATAAGATATCACTTAGGAAGATCCTGTAAACATGGCTACACATGAACTGAGTTAGCAAAGAGAACAGAGTCTCACATTTAGAAAACACTCTTATGCCTGCTTAAGGGGGAAGGAGAGGTAGGGTGATGCATCAAACCAGAGTTTGATATAAGCACAGGTACTGTTCCAAAAACCAACTATGGAATAGACAAGACCTACACCTTCCTCAGTGAAAGGGACTCAAAACCCCATATTTCCCGCAGAGGAATAGATCTGACTAGTAAGAATCTTAAAACCTATGTATTGATATGTCTCCGTAAGGGAATCAAGTGTGTCTAGACTGGCATAAACATGGCAGCGAGAATCAGCTCAAACCCACTCTAAAAAGGAATTTCAAAAACAGAACAAAGAAACAGGGAAATTCTTTACAATTCCTTCAGGGTCTCTGATGCAACCTGGAATGACCCTATCTACGATGACAGCTGGATGTGGCATGAGGCTGGACACTTGGGACTGAGAGGATTGGTGAGATTGGGTGAGCAAATGCAGACCCTTTAAAGCAATAATGCACGGCAACCATTCCATGGGTCCCACCTCTCCAGGTTGAAGGGAATATTACTACAGCTATAACATGTACGGGAAACCTAGAGAATGGACACACTGTGAATACGAAAGGTTTCTAAAACTCAACGAAGAGTCCCTCTCCTGGTGCTCCGGTTTGACGTTCCAACAGCTTTACTATCAATCTCCCAACTTGGAGAGACAGCCCCTTTAAGCTCCTGGTTCACACAGGTTGCCCATTTGGCAGAGGAGGAAAGGGAAGAGGGAGAACCAATGAGAGAGTAGCTGTTAGGCATTTGGATGGGCACATGTCACTCTAATTTCCCGGCAGGAAGAAGAATTCACCAAAGTCTCAGCCACCCACCGGGAACCAGTATAGGTCCTGAACCAAATGTTTGGACTTGCGTTCAGCTCACAAAAAACGAGTTGAAAAATGGAGCTCAGGGGCACAGCAATTCACAAACTGGCAGAGTAATCAAGGCCAACTATCGTCCAAAAATCTGTTGAGGGAAGGCAACGAGGCGGACTTGAATGCGAGGCAGAATAGCAGGAAACAGATTTCAAGAGGTACGTTAGAATCGCCTGTAAAGCACAGGAAGAGGGGCACAACTTCGACAATGATGCACTTGGCCAAAAAGGGCGTATGCGTTTTCTCCTGAATATATTCAGGAGAAAACGCATACGCCCTTTTTGGGCAAGCAAGCAAGCGGGCAATGCAAATCTGCACTACAAAGAAGTATCACTTCCCACCGGTCAAAAGGGACATCCACAAAATGTGTAAAAACCAGAAAGGCAAGACAGGCCCTGGAGAACAGGGAGCCTTGTTATGCTGATGGGCGGGATGTAAGTTGCCAACTGCCTCACTGGAGGAGTGCATTGTGTTCCCTAAAACAAGTAAACAACAGAGTTACAGAGCCAAGGGCACTTCCAGTCTAGGGAATATACATTGGGAAAACTGAAAATCCATAAGACAGAGCCACCCCCAAATTGAGGGCTGCACTGCTTACAAGAACCTCAACCTGGGTACACCTGAAATATCCCAGGAAATATAAAAATGGTTCCAAACATTGTGGAACTTACGAACGATGGAATATCCCTCAGCCACGAAATCAATGTCATAAGACCAGTAGCAGCAAAATGAGTGGATTCAGGTACGATGATTCTAAGGGAAAGAAGTCACACAGGAAAAGAAACTTATCATAAGATATCACTTAGGAAGATCCTGTAAACATGGCTACACATGAACTGAGTTAGCAAAGAGAACAGAGTCTCACATTTAGAAAACACTCTTATGCCTGCTTAAGGGGGAAGGAGAGGTGGGGTGATGCATCAAACCAGAGTTTGATATAAGCACAGGTACTGTTCCAAAAACCAACTATGGAATAGACAAGACCTACACCTTCCTCAGTGAAAGGGACTCAAAACCCCATATTTCCCGCAGAGGAATAGATCTGACTAGTAAGAATCTTAAAACCTATGTATTGATATGTCTCCGTAAGGGAATCAAGTGTGTCTAGACTGGCATAAACATGGCAGCGAGAATCAGCTCAAACCCACTCTAAAAAGGAATTTCAAAAACAGAACAAAGAAACAGGGAAATTCTTTACAATTCCTTCAGGGTCTCTGATGCAACCTGGAATGACCCTATCTATGATGACAGCTGGATGTGGCATGAGGCTGGACACTTGGGACTGAGAGGATTGGTGAGATTGGGTGAGCAAATGCAGACCCTTTAAAGCAATAATGCATGGCAACCATTCCATGGGTCCCACCTCTCCAGGTTGAAGGGAATATTACTACAGCTAAAACATGTACGGGAAACCTAGAGAATGGACACACTGTGAATACGAAAGGTTTCTAAAACTCAACGAAGAGTCCCTCTCCTGGTGCTCCGGTTTGACGTTCCAACAGCTTTACTATCAATCTCCCAACTTGGAGAGACAGCCCCTTTAAGCTCCTGGTTCACACAGGTTGCCCATTTGGCAGAGGAGGAAAGGGAAGAGGGAGAACCAATGAGAGAGTAGCTGTTAGGCATTTGGATGGGCACATGTCACTCTAATTTCCCGGCAGGAAGAAGAATTCACCAAAGTCTCAGCCACCCACCGGGAACCAGTATAGGTCCTGAACCAAATGTTTGGACTTGCGTTCAGCTCACAAAAAACGAGTTGAAAAATGGAGCTCAGGGGCACAGCAATTCACAAACTGGCAGAGTAATCAAGGCCAACTATCGTCCAAAAATCTGTTGAGGGAAGGCAACGAGGCGGACTTGAATGCGAGGCAGAATAGCAGGAAACAGATTTCAAGAGGTACGTTAGAATCGCCTGTAAAGCACAGGAAGAGGGGCACAACTTCGACAATGATGCACTTGGCCAAAAAGGGCGTATGCGTTTTCTCCTGAATATATTCAGGAGAAAACGCATACGCCCTTTTTGGCCAAGCAAGCAAGCGGGCAATGCAAATCTGCACTACAAAGAAGTATCACTTCCCACCGGTCAAAAGGGACATCCACAAAATGTGTAAAAACCAGAAAGGCAAGACAGGCCCTGGAGAACAGGGAGCCTTGTTATGCTGATGGGCGGGATGTAAGTTGCCAACTGCCTCACTGGAGGAGTGCATTGTGTTCCCTAAAACAAGTAAACAACAGAGCTACAGAGCCAAGGGCACTTCCAGTCTAGGGAATATACCTTGGGAAAACTGAAAATCCATAAGACAGAGCCACCCCCAAATTGAGGGCTGCACTGCTTACAAGAACCTCAACCTGGGTACACCTGAAATATCCCAGGAAATATAAAAATGGTTCCAAACATTGTGGAACTTACGTACGATGGAATATCCCTCAGCCACGAAATCAATGTCATAAGACCAGTAGCAGCAAAATGAGTGGATTCAGGTACGATGATTCTAAGGGAAAGAAGTCACACAGGAAAAGAAACTTATCATAAGATATCACTTAGGAAGATCCTGTAAACATGGCTACACATGAACTGAGTTAGCAAAGAGAACAGAGTCTCACATTTAGAAAACACTCTTATGCCTGCTTAAGGGGGAAGGAGAGGTGGGGTGATGCATCAAACCAGAGTTTGATATAAGCACAGGTACTGTTCCAAAAACCAACTATGGAATAGACAAGACCTACACCTTCCTCAGTGAAAGGGACTCAAAACCCCATATTTCCCGCAGAGGAATAGATCTGACTAGTAAGAATCTTAAAACCTATGTATTGATATGTCTCCGTAAGGGAATCAAGTGTGTCTAGACTGGCATAAACATGGCAGCGAGAATCAGCTCAAACCCACTCTAAAAAGGAATTTCAAAAACAGAACAAAGAAACAGGGAAATTCTTTACAATTCCTTCAGGGTCTCTGATGCAACCTGGAATGACCCTATCTACGATGACAGCTGGATGTGGCATGAGGCTGGACACTTGGGACTGAGAGGATTGGTGAGATTGGGTGAGCAAATGCAGACCCTTTAAAGCAATAATGCATGGCAACCATTCCATGGGTCCCACCTCTCCAGGTTGAAGGGAATATTACTACAGCTATAACATGTACGGGAAACCTAGAGAATGGACACACTGTGAATACGAAAGGTTTCTAAAACTCAACGAAGAGTCCCTCTCCTGGTGCTCCGGTTTGACGTTCCAACAGCTTTACTATCAATCTCCCAACTTGGAGAGACAGCCCCTTTAAGCTCCTGGTTCACACAGGTTGCCCATTTGGCAGAGGAGGAAAGGGAAGAGGGAGAACCAATGAGAGAGTAGCTGTTAGGCATTTGGATGGGCACATGTCACTCTAATTTCCCGGCAGGAAGAAGAATTCACCAAAGTCTCAGCCACCCACCGGGAACCAGTATAGGTCCTGAACCAAATGTTTGGACTTGCGTTCAGCTCACAAAAAACGAGTTGAAAAATGGAGCTCAGGGGCACAGCAATTCACAAACTGGCAGAGTAATCAAGGCCAACTATCGTCCAAAAATCTGTTGAGGGAAGGCAACGAGGCGGACTTGAATGCGAGGCAGAATAGCAGGAAACAGATTTCAAGAGGTACGTTAGAATCGCCTGTAAAGCACAGGAAGAGGGGCACAACTTCGACAATGATGCACTTGGCCAAAAAGGGCGTATGCATTTTCTCCTGAATATATTCAGGAGAAAACGCATACGCCCTTTTTGGCCAAGCAAGCAAGCGGGCAATGCAAATCTGCACTACAAAGAAGTATCACTTCCCAACGGTCAAAAGGGACATCCACAAAATGTGTAAAAACCAGAAAGGCAAGACAGGCCCTGGAGAACAGGGAGCCTTGTTATGCTGATGGGCGGGATGTAAGTTGCCAACTGCCTCACTGGAGGAGTGCATTGTGTTCCCTAAAACAAGTAAACAACAGAGCTACAGAGCCAAGGGCACTTCCAGTCTAGGGAATATACCTTGGGAAAACTGAAAATCCATAAGACAGAGCCACCCCCAAATTGAGGGCTGCACTGCTTACAAGAACCTCAACCTGGGTACACCTGAAATATCCCAGGAAATATAAAAATGGTTCCAAACATTGTGGAACTTACGTACGATGGAATATCCCTCAGCCACGAAATCAATGCCATAAGACCAGTAGCAGCAAAATGAGTGGATTCAGGTACGATGATTCTAAGGGAAAGAAGTCACACAGGAAAAGAAACTTATCATAAGATATCACTTAGGAAGATCCTGTAAACATGGCTACACATGAACTGAGTTAGCAAAGAGAACAGAGTCTCACATTTAGAAAACACTCTTATGCCTGCTTAAGGGGGAAGGAGAGGTGGGGTGATGCATCAAACCAGAGTTTGATATAAGCACAGGTACTGTTCCAAAAACCAACTATGGAATAGACAAGACCTACACCTTCCTCAGTGAAAGGGACTCAAAACCCCATATTTCCCGCAGAGGAATAGATCTGACTAGTAAGAATCTTATACCCTATGTATTGATATGTCTCCGTAAGGGAATCAAGTGTGTCTAGACTGGCATAAACATGGCAGCGAGAATCAGCTCAAACCCACTCTAAAAAGGAATTTCAAAAACAGAACAAAGAAACAGGGAAATTCTTTACAATTCCTTCAGGGTCTCTGATGCAACCTGGAATGACCCTATCTACGATGACAGCTGGATGTGGCATGAGGCTGGACACTTGGGACTGAGAGGATTGGTGAGATTGGGTGAGCAAATGCAGACCCTTTAAAGCAATAATGCATGGCAACCATTCCATGGGTCCCACCTCTCCAGGTTGAAGGGAATATTACTACAGCTATAACATGTACGGGAAACCTAGAGAATGGACACACTGTGAATACGAAAGGTTTCTAAAACTCAACGAAGAGTCCCTCTCCTGGTGCTCCGGTTTGACTTTCCAACAGCTTTACTATCAATCTCCCAACTTGGAGAGACAGCCCCTTTAAGCTCCTGGTTCACACAGGTTGCCCATTTGGCAGAGGAGGAAAGGGAAGAGGGAGAACCAATGAGAGAGTAGCTGTTAGGCATTTGGATGGGCACATGTCACTCTAATTTCCCGGCAGGAAGAAGAATTCACCAAAGTCTCAGCCACCCACCGGGAACCAGTATAGGTCCTGAACCAAATGTTTGGACTTGCGTTCAGCTCACAAAAAACGAGTTGAAAAATGGAGCTCAGGGGCACAGCAATTCACAAACTGGCAGAGTAATCAAGGCCAACTATCGTCCAAAAATCTGTTGAGGGAAGGCAACGAGGCGGACTTGAATGCGAGGCAGAATAGCAGGAAACAGATTTCAAGAGGTACGTTAGAATCGCCTGTAAAGCACAGGAAGAGGGGCACAACTTCGACAATGATGCACTTGGCCAAAAAGGGCGTATGCGTTTTCTCCTGAATATATTCAGGAGAAAACGCATACGCCCTTTTTGGCCAAGCAAGCAAGCGGGCAATGCAAATCTGCACTACAAAGAAGTATCACTTCCCAACGGTCAAAAGGGACATCCACAAAATGTGTAAAAACCAGAAAGGCAAGACAGGCCCTGGAGAACAGGGAGCCTTGTTATGCTGATGGGCGGGATGTAAGTTGCCAACTGCCTCACTGGAGGAGTGCATTGTGTTCCCTAAAACAAGTAAACAACAGAGCTACAGAGCCAAGGGCACTTCCAGTCTAGGGAATATACCTTGGGAAAACTGAAAATCCATAAGACAGAGCCACCCCCAAATTGAGGGCTGCACTGCTTACAAGAACCTCAACCTGGGTACACCTGAAATATCCCAGGAAATATAAAAATGGTTCCAAACATTGTGGAACTTACGTACGATGGAATATCCCTCAGCCACGAAATCAATGTCATAAGACCAGTAGCAGCAAAATGAGTGGATTCAGGTACGATGATTCTAAGGGAAAGAAGTCACACAGGAAAAGAAACTCATCATAAGATATCACTTAGGAAGATCCTGTAAACATGGCTACACATGAACTGAGTTAGCAAAGAGAACAGAGTCTCACATTTAGAAAACACTCTTATGCCTGCTTAAGGGGGAAGGAGAGGTGGGGTGATGCATCAAACCAGAGTTTGATATAAGCACAGGTACTGTTCCAAAAACCAACTATGGAATAGACAAGACCTACACCTTCCTCAGTGAAAGGGACTCAAAACCCCATATTTCCCGCAGAGGAATAGATCTGACTAGTAAGAATCTTAAAACCTATGTATTGATATGTCTCCGTAAGGGAATCAAGTGTGTCTAGACTGGCATAAACATGGCAGCGAGAATCAGCTCAAACCCACTCTAAAAAGGAATTTCAAAAACAGAACAAAGAAACAGGGAAATTCTTTACAATTCCTTCAGGGTCTCTGATGCAACCTGGAATGACCCTATCTACGATGACAGCTGGATGTGGCATGAGGCTGGACACTTGGGACTGAGAGGATTGGTGAGATTGGGTGAGCAAATGCAGACCCTTTAAAGCAATAATGCATGGCAACCATTCCATGGGTCCCACCTCTCCAGGTAGAAGGGAATATTACTACAGCTATAACATGTACGGGAAACCTAGAGAATGGACACACTGTGAATACGAAAGGTTTCTAAAACTCAACGAAGAGTCCCTCTCCTGGTGCTCCGGTTTGACTTTCCAACAGCTTTACTATCAATCTCCCAACTTGGAGAGACAGCCCCTTTAAGCTCCTGGTTCACACAGGTTGCCCATTTGGCAGAGGAGGAAAGGGAAGAGGGAGAACCAATGAGAGAGTAGCTGTTAGGCATTTGGATGGGCACATGTCACTCTAATTTCCCGGCAGGAAGAAGAATTCACCAAAGTCTCAGCCACCCACCGGGAACCAGTATAGGTCCTGAACCAAATGTTTGGACTTGCGTTCAGCTCACAAAAAACGAGTTGAAAAATGGAGCTCAGGGGCACAGCAATTCACAAACTGGCAGAGTAATCAAGGCCAACTATCGTCCAAAAATCTGTTGAGGGAAGGCAACGAGGCGGACTTGAATGCGAGGCAGAATAGCAGGAAACAGATTTCAAGAGGTACGTTAGAATCGCCTGTAAAGCACAGGAAGAGGGGCACAACTTCGACAATGATGCACTGGGCCAAAAAGGGCGTATGCGTTTTCTCCTGAATATATTCAGGAGAAAACGCATACGCCCTTTTTGGCCAAGCAAGCAAGCGGGCAATGCAAATCTGCACTACAAAGAAGTATCACTTCCCACCGGTCAAAAGGGACATCCACAAAATGTGTAAAAACCAGAAAGGCAAGACAGGCCCTGGAGAACAGGGAGCCTTGTTATGCTGATGGGCGGGATGTAAGTTGCCAACTGCCTCACTGGAGGAGTGCATTGTGTTCCCTAAAACAAGTAAACAACAGAGCTACAGAGCCAAGGGCACTTCCAGTCTAGGGAATATACCTTGGGAAAACTGAAAATCCATAAGGCAGAGCCACCCCCAAATTGAGGGCTGCACTGCGTACAAGAACCTCAACCTGGGTACACCTGAAATATCCCAGGAAATATAAAAATGGTTCCAAACATTGTGGAACTTACGTACGATGGAATATCCCTCAGCCACGAAATCAATGTCATAAGACCAGTAGCAGCAAAATGAGTGGATTCAGGTACGATGATTCTAAGGGAAAGAAGTCACACAGGAAAAGAAACTTATCATAAGATATCACTTAGGAAGATCCTGTAAACATGGCTACACATGAACTGAGTTAGGAAAGAGAACAGAGTCTCACATTTAGAAAACACTCTTATGCCTGCTTAGGGGGGAAGGAGAGGTGGGGTGATGCATCAAACCAGAGTTTGATATAAGCACAGGTACTGTTCCAAAAACCAACTATGGAATAGACAAGACCTACACCTTCCTCAGTGAAAGGGACTCAAAACCCCATATTTCCCGCAGAGGAATAGATCTGACTAGTAAGAATCTTAAAACCTATGTATTGATATGTCTCCGTAAGGGAATCAAGTGTGTCTAGACTGGCATAAACATGGCAGCGAGAATCAGCTCAAACCCACTCTAAAAAGGAATTTCAAAAACAGAACAAAGAAACAGGGAAATTCTTTACAATTCCTTCAGGGTCTCTGATGCAACCTGGAAAGACCCTATCTACGATGACAGCTGGATGTGGCATGAGGCTGGACACTTGGGACTGAGAGGATTGGTGAGATTGGGTGAGCAAATGCAGACCCTTTAAAGCAATAATGCATGGCAACCATTCCATGGGTCCCACCTCTCCAGGTTGAAGGGAATATTACTACAGCTATAACATGTACGGGAAACCTAGAGAATGGACACACTGTGAATACGAAAGGTTTCTAAAACTCAACGAAGAGTCCCTCTCCTGGTGCTCTGGTTTGACTTTCCAACAGCTTTACTATCAATCTCCCAACTTGGAGAGACAGCCCCTTTAAGCTCCTGGTTCACACAGGTTGCCCATTTGGCAGAGGAGGAAAGGGAAGAGGGAGAACCAATGAGAGAGTAGCTGTTAGGCATTTGGATGGGCACATGTCACTCTAATTTCCCGGCAGGAAGAAGAATTCACCAAAGTCTCAGCCACCCACCGGGAACCAGTATAGGTCCTGAACCAAATGTTTGGACTTGCGTTCAGCTCACAAAAAACGAGTTGAAAAATGGAGCTCAGGGGCACAGCAATTCACAAACTGGCAGAGTAATCAAGGCCAACTATCGTCCAAAAATCTGTTGAGGGAAGGCAACGAGGCGGACTTGAATGCGAGGCAGAATAGCAGGAAACAGATTTCAAGAGGTACGTTAGAATCGCCTGTAAAGCACAGGAAGAGGGGCACAACTTCGACAATGATGCACTTGGCCAAAAAGGGCGTATGCGTTTTCTCCTGAATATATTCAGGAGAAAACGCATACGCCCTTTTTGGCCAAGCAAGCAAGCGGGCAATGCAAATCTGCACTACAAAGAAGTATCACTTCCCACCGGTCAAAAGGGACATCCACAAAATCTGTAAAAACCAGAAAGGCAAGACAGGCCCTGGAGAACAGGGAGCCTTGTTATGCTGATGGGCGGGATGTAAGTTGCCAACTGCCTCACTGGAGGAGTGCATTGTGTTCCCTAAAACAAGTAAACAACAGAGCTACAGAGCCAAGGGCACTTCCAGTCTAGGGAATATACCTTGGGAAAACTGAAAATCCATAAGGCAGAGCCACCCCCAAATTGAGGGCTGCACTGATTACAAGAACCTCAACCTGGGTACACCTGAAATATCCCAGGAAATATAAAAATGGTTCCAAACATTGTGGAACTTACGTACGATGGAATATCCCTCAGCCACGAAATCAATGTCATAAGACCAGTAGCAGCAAAATGAGTGGATTCAGGTACGATGATTCTAAGGGAAAGAAGTCACACAGGAAAAGAAACTTATCATAAGATATCACTTAGGAAGATCCTGTAAACATGGCTACACATGAACTGAGTTAGGAAAGAGAACAGAGTCTCACATTTAGAAAACACTCTTATGCCTGCTTAGGGGGGAAAGAGAGGTGGGGTGATGCATCAAACCAGAGTTTGATATAAGCACAGGTACTGTTCCAAAAACCAACTATGGAATAGACAAGACCTACACCTTCCTCAGTGAAAGGGACTCAATACCCCATATTTCCCACAGAGGAATAGATCTGACTAGTAAGAATCTTAAAACCTATGTATTGATATGTCTCCGTAAGGGAATCAAGTGTGTCTAGACTGGCATAAACATGGCAGCGAGAATCAGCTCAAACCCACTCTAAAAAGGAATTTCAAAAACAGAACAAAGAAACAGGGAAATTCTTTACAATTCCTTCAGGGTCTCTGATGCAACCTGGAATGACCCTATCTACGATGACAGCTGGATGTGGCATGAGGCTGGACACTTGGGACTGAGAGGATTGGTGAGATTGGGTGAGCAAATGCAGACCCTTTAAAGCAATAATGCATGGCAACCATTCCATGGGTCCCACCTCTCCAGGTTGAAGGGAATATTACTACAGCTATAACATGTACGGGAAACCTAGAGAATGGACACACTGTGAATACGAAAGGTTTCTAAAACTCAACGAAGAGTCCCTCTCCTGGTGCTCCGGTTTGACGTTCCAACAGCTTTACTATCAATCTCCCAACTTGGAGAGACAGCCCCTTTAAGCTCCTGGTTCACACAGGTTGCCCATTTGGCAGAGGAGGAAAGGGAAGAGGGAGAACCAATGAGAGAGTAGCTGTTAGGCATTTGGATGGGCACATGTCACTCTAATTTCCCGGCAGGAAGAAGAATTCACCAAAGTCTCAGCCACCCACCGGGAACCAGTATAGGTCCTGAACCAAATGTTTGGACTTGCGTTCAGCTCACAAAAAACGAGTTGAAAAATGGAGCTCAGGGGCACAGCAATTCACAAACTGGCAGAGTAATCAAGGCCAACTATCGTCCAAAAATCTGTTGAGGGAAGGCAACGAGGCGGACTTGAATGCGAGGCAGAATAGCAGGAAACAGATTTCAAGAGGTACGTTAGAATCGCCTGTAAAGCACAGGAAGAGGGGCACAACTTCGACAATGATGCACTTGGCCAAAAAGGGCGTATGCGTTTTCTCCTGAATATATTCAGGAGAAAACGCATACGCCCTTTTTGGCCAAGCAAGCAAGCGGGCAATGCAAATCTGCACTACAAAGAAGTATCACTTCCCACCGGTCAAAAGGGACATCCACAAAATGTGTAAAAACCAGAAAGGCAAGACAGGCCCTGGAGAACAGGGAGCCTTGTTATGCTGATGGGCGGGATGTAAGTTGCCAACTGCCTCACTGGAGGAGTGCATTGTGTTCCCTAAAACAAGTAAACAACAGAGCTACAGAGCCAAGGGCACTTCCAGTCTAGGGAATATACCTTGGGAAAACTGAAAATCCATAAGACAGAGCCACCCCCAAATTGAGGGCTGCACTGCTTACAAGAACCTCAACCTGGGTACACCTGAAATATCCCAGGAAATATAAAAATGGTTCCAAACATTGTGGAACTTACGTACGATGGAATATCCCTCAGCCACGAAATCAATGTCATAAGACCAGTAGCAGCAAAATGAGTGGATTCAGGTACGATGATTCTAAGGGAAAGAAGTCACACAGGAAAAGAAACTCATCATAAGATATCACTTAGGAAGATCCTGTAAACATGGCTACACATGAACTGAGTTAGCAAAGAGAACAGAGTCTCACATTTAGAAAACACTCTTATGCCTGCTTAAGGGGGAAGGAGAGGTGGGGTGATGCATCAAACCAGAGTTTGATATAAGCACAGGTACTGTTCCAAAAACCAACTATGGAATAGACAAGACCTACACCTTCCTCAGTGAAAGGGACTCAAAACCCCATATTTCCCGCAGAGGAATAGATCTGACTAGTAAGAATCTTAAAACCTATGTATTGATATGTCTCCGTAAGGGAATCAAGTGTGTCTAGACTGGCATAAACATGGCAGCGAGAATCAGCTCAAACCCACTCTAAAAAGGAATTTCAAAAACAGAACAAAGAAACAGGGAAATTCTTTACAATTCCTTCAGGGTCTCTGATGCAACCTGGAATGACCCTATCTATGATGACAGCTGGATGTGGCATGAGGCTGGACACTTGGGACTGAGAGGATTGGTGAGATTGGGTGAGCAAATGCAGACCCTTTAAAGCAATAATGCATGGCAACCATTCCATGGGTCCCACCTCTCCACGTTGAAGGGAATATTACTACAGCTATAACATGTACGGGAAACCTAGAGAATGGACACACTGTGAATACGAAAGGTTTCTAAAACTCAACGAAGAGTCCCTCTCCTGGTGCTCCGGTTTGATGTTCCAACAGCTTTACTATCAATCTCCCAACTTGGAGAGACAGCCCCTTTAAGCTCCTGGTTCACACAGGTTGCCCATTTGGCAGAGGAGGAAAGGGAAGAGGGAGAACCAATGAGAGAGTAGCTGTTATGCATTTGGATGGGCACATGTCACTCTAATTTCCCGGCAGGAAGAAGAATTCACCAAAGTCTCAGCCACCCACCGGGAACCAGTATAGGTCCTGAACCAAATGTTTGGACTTGCGTTCAGCTCACAAAAAACGAGTTGAAAAATGGAGCTCAGGGGCACAGCAATTCACAAACTGGCAGAGTAATCAAGGCCAACTATCGTCCAAAAATCTGTTGAGGGAAGGCAACGAGGCGGACTTGAATGCGAGGCAGAATAGCAGGAAACAGATTTCAAGAGGTACGTTAGAATCGCCTGTAAAGCACAGGAAGAGGGGCACAACTTCGACAATGATGCACTGGGCCAAAAAGGGCGTATGCGTTTTCTCCTGAATATATTCAGGAGAAAACGCATACGCCCTTTTTGGCCAAGCAAGCAAGCGGGCAATGCAAATCTGCACTACAAAGAAGTATCACTTCCCACCGGTCAAAAGGGACATCCACAAAATGTGTAAAAACCAGAAAGGCAAGACAGGCCCTGGAGAACAGGGAGCCTTGTTATGCTGATGGGCGGGATGTAAGTTGCCAACTGCCTCACTGGAGGAGTGCATTGTGTTCCCTAAAACAAGTAAACAACAGAGCTACAGAGCCAAGGGCACTTCCAGTCTAGGGAATATACCTTGGGAAAACTGAAAATCCATAAGACAGAGCCACCCCCAAATTGAGGGCTGCACTGCTTACAAGAACCTCAACCTGGGTACACCTGAAATATCCCAGGAAATATAAAAATGGTTCAAAACATAGTGGAACTTACGTACGATGGAATATCCCTCAGCCACGAAATCAATGTCATAAGACCAGTAGCAGCAAAATGAGTGGATTCAGGTACGATGATTCTAAGGGAAAGAAGTCACACAGGAAAAGAAACTTATCATAAGATATCACTTAGGAAGATCCTGTAAACATGGCTACACATGAACTGAGTTAGCAAAGAGAACAGAGTCTCACATTTAGAAAACACTCTTATGCCTGCTTAAGGGGGAAGGAGAGGTGGGGTGATGCATCAAACCAGAGTTTGATATAAGCACAGGTACTGTTCCAAAAACCAACTATGGAATAGACAAGACCTACACCTTCCTCAGTGAAAGGGACTCAAAACCCCATATTTCCCGCAGAGGAATAGATCTGACTAGTAAGAATCTTAAAACCTATGTATTGATATGTCTCCGTAAGGGAATCAAGTGTGTCTAGACTGGCATAAACATGGCAGCGAGAATCAGCTCAAACCCACTCTAAAAAGGAATTTCAAAAACAGAACAAAGAAACAGGGAAATTCTTTACAATTCCTTCAGGGTCTCTGATGCAACCTGGAATGACCCTATCTACGATGACAGCTGGATGTGGCATGAGGCTGGACACTTGGGACTGAGAGGATTGGTGAGATTGGGTGAGCAAATGCAGACCCTTTAAAGCAATAATGCATGGCAACCATTCCATGGGTCCCACCTCTCCAGGTTGAAGGGAATATTACTACAGCTATAACATGTACGGGAAACCTAGAGAATGGACACACTGTGAATACGAAAGGTTTCTAAAACTCAACGAAGAGTCCCTCTCCTGGTGCTCCGGTTTGACGTTCCAACAGCTTTACTATCAATCTCCCAACTTGGAGAGACAGCCCCTTTAAGCTCCTGGTTCACACAGGTTGCCCATTTGGCAGAGGAGGAAAGGGAAGAGGGAGAACCAATGAGAGAGTAGCTGTTAGGCATTTGGATGGGCACATGTCACTCTAATTTCCCGGCAGGAAGAAGAATTCACCAAAGTCTCAGCCACCCACCGGGAACCAGTATAGGTCCTGAACCAAATGTTTGGACTTGCGTTCAGCTCACAAAAAACGAGTTGAAAAATGGAGCTCAGGGGCACAGCAATTCACAAACTGGCAGAGTAATCAAGGCCAACTATCGTCCAAAAATCTGTTGAGGGAAGGCAACGAGGCGGACTTGAATGCGAGGCAGAATAGCAGGAAAAAGATTTCAAGAGGTACGTTAGAATCGCCTGTAAAGCACAGGAAGAGGGGCACAACTTCGACAATGATGCACTTGGCCAAAAAGGGCGTATGCGTTTTCTCCTGAATATATTCAGGAGAAAACGCATACGCCCTTTTTGGCCAAGCAAGCAAGCGGGCAATGCAAATCTGCACTACAAAGAAGTATCACTTCCCACCGGTCAAAAGGGACATCCACAAAATGTGTAAAAACCAGAAAGGCAAGACAGGCCCTGGAGAACAGGGAGCCTTGTTATGCTGATGGGCGGGATGTAAGTTGCCAACTGCCTCACTGGAGGAGTGCATTGTGTTCCCTAAAACAAGTAAACAACAGAGCTACAGAGCCAAGGGCACTTCCAGTCTAGGGAATATACCTTGGGAAAACTGAAAATCCATAAGACAGAGCCACCCCCAAATTGAGGGCTGCACTGCTTACAAGAACCTCAACCTGGGTACACCTGAAATATCCCAGGAAATATAAAAATGGTTCAAAACATAGTGGAACTTACGTACGATGGAATATCCCTCAGCCACGAAATCAATGTCATAAGACCAGTAGCAGCAAAATGAGTGGATTCAGGTACGATGATTCTAAGGGAAAGAAGTCACACAGGAAAAGAAACTTATCATAAGATATCACTTAGGAAGATCCTGTAAACATGGCTACACATGAACTGAGTTAGCAAAGAGAACAGAGTCTCACATTTAGAAAACACTCTTATGCCTGCTTAAGGGGGAAGGAGAGGTGGGGTGATGCATCAAACCAGAGTTTGATATAAGCACAGGTACTGTTCCAAAAACCAACTATGGAATAGACAAGACCTACACCTTCCTCAGTGAAAGGGACTCAAAACCCCATATTTCCCGCAGAGGAATAGATCTGACTAGTAAGAATCTTAAAACCTATGTATTGATATGTCTCCGTAAGGGAATCAAGTGTGTCTAGACTGGCATAAACATGGCAGCGAGAATCAGCTCAAACCCACTCTAAAAAGGAATTTCAAAAACAGAACAAAGAAACAGGGAAATTCTTTACAATTCCTTCAGGGTCTCTGATGCAACCTGGAATGACCCTATCTACGATGACAGCTGGATGTGGCATGAGGCTGGACACTTGGGACTGAGAGGATTGGTGAGATTGGGTGAGCAAATGCAGACCCTTTAAAGCAATAATGCATGGCAACCATTCCATGGGTCCCACCTCTCCAGGTTGAAGGGAATATTACTACAGCTATAACATGTACGGGAAACCTAGAGAATGGACACACTGTGAATACGAAAGGTTTCTAAAACTCAACGAAGAGTCCCTCTCCTGGTGCTCCGGTTTGACGTTCCAACAGCTTTACTATCAATCTCCCAACTTGGAGAGACAGCCCCTTTAAGCTCCTGGTTCACACAGGTTGCCCATTTGGCAGAGGAGGAAAGGGAAGAGGGAGAACCAATGAGAGAGTAGCTGTTAGGCATTTGGATGGGCACATGTCACTCTAATTTCCCGGCAGGAAGAAGAATTCACCAAAGTCTCAGCCACCCACCGGGAACCAGTATAGGTCCTGAACCAAATGTTTGGACTTGCGTTCAGCTCACAAAAAACGAGTTGAAAAATGGAGCTCAGGGGCACAGCAATTCACAAACTGGCAGAGTAATCAAGGCCAACTATCGTCCAAAAATCTGTTGAGGGAAGGCAACGAGGCGGACTTGAATGCGAGGCAGAATAGCAGGAAAAAGATTTCAAGAGGTACGTTAGAATCGCCTGTAAAGCACAGGAAGAGGGGCACAACTTCGACAATGATGCACTTGGCCAAAAAGGGCGTATGCGTTTTCTCCTGAATATATTCAGGAGAAAACGCATACGCCCTTTTTGGGCAAGCAAGCAAGCGGGCAATGCAAATCTGCACTACAAAGAAGTATCACTTCCCACCGGTCAAAAGGGACATCCACAAAATGTGTAAAAACCAGAAAGGCAAGACAGGCCCTGGAGAACAGGGAGCCTTGTTATGCTGATGGGCGGGATGTAAGTTGCCAACTGCCTCACTGGAGGAGTGCATTGTGTTCCCTAAAACAAGTAAACAACAGAGCTACAGAGCCAAGGGCACTTCCAGTCTAGGGAATATACCTTGGGAAAACTGAAAATCCATAAGACAGAGCCACCCCCAAATTGAGGGCTGCACTGCTTACAAGAACCTCAACCTGGGTACACCTGAAATATCCCAGGAAATATAAAAATGGTTCCAAACATTGTGGCACTTACGTACGATGGAATATCCCTCAGCCACGAAATCAATGTCATAAGACCAGTAGCAGCAAAATGAGTGGATTCAGGTACGATGATTCTAAGGGAAAGAAGTCACACAGGAAAAGAAACTTATCATAAGATATCACTTAGGAAGATCCTGTAAACATGGCTACACATGAACTGAGTTAGCAAAGAGAACAGAGTCTCACATTTAGAAAACACTCTTATGCCTGCTTAAGGGGGAAGGAGAGGTGGGGTGATGCATCAAACCAGAGTTTGATATAAGCACAGGTACTGTTCCAAAAACCAACTATGGAATAGACAAGACCTACACCTTCCTCAGTGAAAGGGACTCAAAACCCCATATTTCCCGCAGAGGAATAGATCTGACTAGTAAGAATCTTAAAACCTATGTATTGATATGTCTCCGTAAGGGAATCAAGTGTGTCTAGACTGGCATAAACATGGCAGCGAGAATCAGCTCAAACCCACTCTAAAAAGGAATTTCAAAAACAGAACAAAGAAACAGGGAAATTCTTTACAATTCCTTCAGGGCCTCTGATGCAACCTGGAATGACCCTATCTACGATGACAGCTGGATGTGGCATGAGGCTGGACACTTGGGACGGAGAGGATTGGTGAGATTGGGTGAGCAAATGCAGACCCTTTAAAGCAATAATGCATGGCAACCATTCCATGGGTCCCACCTCTCCAGGTTGAAGGGAATATTACTACAGCTATAACATGTACGGGAAACCTAGAGAATGGACACACGGTGAATACGAAAGGTTTCTAAAACTCAACGAAGAGTCCCTCTCCTGGTGCTCCGGTTTGACGTTCCAACAGCTTTACTATCAATCTCCCAACTTGGAGAGACAGCCCCTTTAAGCTCCTGGTTCACACAGGTTGCCCATTTGGCAGAGGAGGAAAGGGAAGAGGGAGAACCAATGAGAGAGTAGCTGTTAGGCATTTGGATGGGCACATGTCACTCTAATTTCCCGGCAGGAAGAAGAATTCACCAAAGTCTCAGCCACCCACCGGGAACCAGTATAGGTCCTGAACCAAATGTTTGGACTTGCGTTCAGCTCACAAAAAACGAGTTGAAAAATGGAGCTCAGGGGCACAGCAATTCACAAACTGGCAGAGTAATCAAGGCCAACTATCGTCCAAAAATCTGTTGAGGGAAGGCAACGAGGCGGACTTGAATGCGAGGCAGAATAGCAGGAAACAGATTTCAAGAGGTACGTTAGAATCGCCTGTAAAGCACAGGAAGAGGGGCACAACTTCGACAATGATGCACTTGGCCAAAAAGGGCGTATGCGTTTTCTCCTGAATATATTCAGGAGAAAACGCATACGCCCTTTTTGGCCAAGCAAGCAAGCGGGCAATGCAAATCTGCACTACAAAGAAGTATCACTTCCCACCGGTCAAAAGGGACATCCACAAAATGTGTAAAAACCAGAAAGGCAAGACAGGCCATGGAGAACAGGGAGCCTTGTTATGCTGATGGGCGGGATGTAAGTTGCCAACTGCCTCACTGGAGGAGTGCATTGTGTTCCCTAAAACAAGTAAACAACAGAGCTACAGAGCCAAGGGCACTTCCAGTCTAGGGAATATACCTTGGGAAAACTGAAAATCCATAAGACAGAGCCACCCCCAAATTGAGGGCTGCACTGCGTACAAGAACCTCAACCTGGGTACACCTGAAATATCCCAGGAAATATAAAAATGGTTCCAAACATTGTGGAACTTACGTACGATGGAATATCCCTCAGCCACGAAATCAATGTCATAAGACCAGTAGCAACAAAATGAGTGGATTCAGGTACGATGATTCTAAGGGAAAGAAGTCACACAGGAAAAGAAACTTATCATAAGATATCACTTAGGAAGATCCTGTAAACATGGCTACACATGAACTGAGTTAGCAAAGAGAACAGAGTCTCACATTTAGAAAACACTCTTATGCCTGCTTAAGGGGGAAGGAGAGGTAGGGTGATGCATCAAACCAGAGTTTGATATAAGCACAGGTACTGTTCCAAAAACCAACTATGGAATAGACAAGACCTACACCTTCCTCAGTGAAAGGGACTCAAAACCCCATATTTCCCGCAGAGGAATAGATCTGACTAGTAAGAATCTTAAAACCTATGTATTGATATGTCTCCGTAAGGGAATCAAGTGTGTCTAGACTGGCATAAACATGGCAGCGAGAATCAGCTCAAACCCACTCTAAAAAGGAATTTCAAAAACAGAACAAAGAAACAGGGAAATTCTTTACAATTCCTTCAGGGTCTCTGATGCAACCTGGAATGACCCTATCTACGATGACAGCTGGATGTGGCATGAGGCTGGACACTTGGGACTGAGAGGATTGGTGAGATTGGGTGAGCAAATGCAGACCCTTTAAAGCAATAATGCACGGCAACCATTCCATGGGTCCCACCTCTCCAGGTTGAAGGGAATATTACTACAGCTATAACATGTACGGGAAACCTAGAGAATGGACACACTGTGAATACGAAAGGTTTCTAAAACTCAACGAAGAGTCCCTCTCCTGGTGCTCCGGTTTGACGTTCCAACAGCTTTACTATCAATCTCCCAACTTGGAGAGACAGCCCCTTTAAGCTCCTGGTTCACACAGGTTGCCCATTTGGCAGAGGAGGAAAGGGAAGAGGGAGAACCAATGAGAGAGTAGCTGTTAGGCATTTGGATGGGCACATGTCACTCTAATTTCCCGGCAGGAAGAAGAATTCACCAAAGTCTCAGCCACCCACCGGGAACCAGTATAGGTCCTGAACCAAATGTTTGGACTTGCGTTCAGCTCACAAAAAACGAGTTGAAAAATGGAGCTCAGGGGCACAGCAATTCACAAACTGGCAGAGTAATCAAGGCCAACTATCGTCCAAAAATCTGTTGAGGGAAGGCAACGAGGCGGACTTGAATGCGAGGCAGAATAGCAGGAAACAGATTTCAAGAGGTACGTTAGAATCGCCTGTAAAGCACAGGAAGAGGGGCACAACTTCGACAATGATGCACTTGGCCAAAAAGGGCGTATGCGTTTTCTCCTGAATATATTCAGGAGAAAACGCATACGCCCTTTTTGGGCAAGCAAGCAAGCGGGCAATGCAAATCTGCACTACAAAGAAGTATCACTTCCCACCGGTCAAAAGGGACATCCACAAAATGTGTAAAAACCAGAAAGGCAAGACAGGCCCTGGAGAACAGGGAGCCTTGTTATGCTGATGGGCGGGATGTAAGTTGCCAACTGCCTCACTGGAGGAGTGCATTGTGTTCCCTAAAACAAGTAAACAACAGAGTTACAGAGCCAAGGGCACTTCCAGTCTAGGGAATATACATTGGGAAAACTGAAAATCCATAAGACAGAGCCACCCCCAAATTGAGGGCTGCACTGCTTACAAGAACCTCAACCTGGGTACACCTGAAATATCCCAGGAAATATAAAAATGGTTCCAAACATTGTGGAACTTACGTACGATGGAATATCCCTCAGCCACGAAATCAATGTCATAAGACCAGTAGCAGCAAAATGAGTGGATTCAGGTACGATGATTCTAAGGGAAAGAAGTCACACAGGAAAAGAAACTTATCATAAGATATCACTTAGGAAGATCCTGTAAACATGGCTACACATGAACTGAGTTAGCAAAGAGAACAGAGTCTCACATTTAGAAAACACTCTTATGCCTGCTTAAGGGGGAAGGAGAGGTGGGGTGATGCATCAAACCAGAGTTTGATATAAGCACAGGTACTGTTCCAAAAACCAACTATGGAATAGACAAGACCTACACCTTCCTCAGTGAAAGGGACTCAAAACCCCATATTTCCCGCAGAGGAATAGATCTGACTAGTAAGAATCTTAAAACCTATGTATTGATATGTCTCCGTAAGGGAATCAAGTGTGTCTAGACTGGCATAAACATGGCAGCGAGAATCAGCTCAAACCCACTCTAAAAAGGAATTTCAAAAACAGAACAAAGAAACAGGGAAATTCTTTACAATTCCTTCAGGGTCTCTGATGCAACCTGGAATGACCCTATCTATGATGACAGCTGGATGTGGCATGAGGCTGGACACTTGGGACTGAGAGGATTGGTGAGATTGGGTGAGCAAATGCAGACCCTTTAAAGCAATAATGCATGGCAACCATTCCATGGGTCCCACCTCTCCAGGTTGAAGGGAATATTACTACAGCTATAACATGTACGGGAAACCTAGAGAATGGACACACTGTGAATACGAAAGGTTTCTAAAACTCAACGAAGAGTCCCTCTCCTGGTGCTCCGGTTTGACGTTCCAACAGCTTTACTATCAATCTCCCAACTTGGAGAGACAGCCCCTTTAAGCTCCTGGTTCACACAGGTTGCCCATTTGGCAGAGGAGGAAAGGGAAGAGGGAGAACCAATGAGAGAGTAGCTGTTAGGCATTTGGATGGGCACATGTCACTCTAATTTCCCGGCAGGAAGAAGAATTCACCAAAGTCTCAGCCACCCACCGGGAACCAGTATAGGTCCTGAACCAAATGTTTGGACTTGCGTTCAGCTCACAAAAAACGAGTTGAAAAATGGAGCTCAGGGGCACAGCAATTCACAAACTGGCAGAGTAATCAAGGCCAACTATCGTCCAAAAATCTGTTGAGGGAAGGCAACGAGGCGGACTTGAATGCGAGGCAGAATAGCAGGAAACAGATTTCAAGAGGTACGTTAGAATCGCCTGTAAAGCACAGGAAGAGGGGCACAACTTCGACAATGATGCACTTGGCCAAAAAGGGCGTATGCGTTTTCTCCTGAATATATTCAGGAGAAAACGCATACGCCCTTTTTGGCCAAGCAAGCAAGCGGGCAATGCAAATCTGCACTACAAAGAAGTATCACTTCCCACCGGTCAAAAGGGACATCCACAAAATGTGTAAAAACCAGAAAGGCAAGACAGGCCCTGGAGAACAGGGAGCCTTGTTATGCTGATGGGCGGGATGTAAGTTGCCAACTGCCTCACTGGAGGAGTGCATTGTGTTCCCTAAAACAAGTAAACAACAGAGCTACAGAGCCAAGGGCACTTCCAGTCTAGGGAATATACCTTGGGAAAACTGAAAATCCATAAGACAGAGCCACCCCCAAATTGAGGGCTGCACTGCTTACAAGAACCTCAACCTGGGTACACCTGAAATATCCCAGGAAATATAAAAATGGTTCCAAACATTGTGGAACTTACGTACGATGGAATATCCCTCAGCCACGAAATCAATGTCATAAGACCAGTAGCAGCAAAATGAGTGGATTCAGGTACGATGATTCTAAGGGAAAGAAGTCACACAGGAAAAGAAACTTATCATAAGATATCACTTAGGAAGATCCTGTAAACATGGCTACACATGAACTGAGTTAGCAAAGAGAACAGAGTCTCACATTTAGAAAACACTCTTATGCCTGCTTAAGGGGGAAGGAGAGGTGGGGTGATGCATCAAACCAGAGTTTGATATAAGCACAGGTACTGTTCCAAAAACCAACTATGGAATAGACAAGACCTACACCTTCCTCAGTGAAAGGGACTCAAAACCCCATATTTCCCGCAGAGGAATAGATCTGACTAGTAAGAATCTTAAAACCTATGTATTGATATGTCTCCGTAAGGGAATCAAGTGTGTCTAGACTGGCATAAACATGGCAGCGAGAATCAGCTCAAACCCACTCTAAAAAGGAATTTCAAAAACAGAACAAAGAAACAGGGAAATTCTTTACAATTCCTTCAGGGTCTCTGATGCAACCTGGAATGACCCTATCTACGATGACAGCTGGATGTGGCATGAGGCTGGACACTTGGGACTGAGAGGATTGGTGAGATTGGGTGAGCAAATGCAGACCCTTTAAAGCAATAATGCATGGCAACCATTCCATGGGTCCCACCTCTCCAGGTTGAAGGGAATATTACTACAGCTATAACATGTACGGGAAACCTAGAGAATGGACACACTGTGAATACGAAAGGTTTCTAAAACTCAACGAAGAGTCCCTCTCCTGGTGCTCCGGTTTGACGTTCCAACAGCTTTACTATCAATCTCCCAACTTGGAGAGACAGCCCCTTTAAGCTCCTGGTTCACACAGGTTGCCCATTTGGCAGAGGAGGAAAGGGAAGAGGGAGAACCAATGAGAGAGTAGCTGTTAGGCATTTGGATGGGCACATGTCACTCTAATTTCCCGGCAGGAAGAAGAATTCACCAAAGTCTCAGCCACCCACCGGGAACCAGTATAGGTCCTGAACCAAATGTTTGGACTTGCGTTCAGCTCACAAAAAACGAGTTGAAAAATGGAGCTCAGGGGCACAGCAATTCACAAACTGGCAGAGTAATCAAGGCCAACTATCGTCCAAAAATCTGTTGAGGGAAGGCAACGAGGCGGACTTGAATGCGAGGCAGAATAGCAGGAAACAGATTTCAAGAGGTACGTTAGAATCGCCTGTAAAGCACAGGAAGAGGGGCACAACTTCGACAATGATGCACTTGGCCAAAAAGGGCGTATGCATTTTCTCCTGAATATATTCAGGAGAAAACGCATACGCCCTTTTTGGCCAAGCAAGCAAGCGGGCAATGCAAATCTGCACTACAAAGAAGTATCACTTCCCAACGGTCAAAAGGGACATCCACAAAATGTGTAAAAACCAGAAAGGCAAGACAGGCCCTGGAGAACAGGGAGCCTTGTTATGCTGATGGGCGGGATGTAAGTTGCCAACTGCCTCACTGGAGGAGTGCATTGTGTTCCCTAAAACAAGTAAACAACAGAGCTACAGAGCCAAGGGCACTTCCAGTCTAGGGAATATACCTTGGGAAAACTGAAAATCCATAAGACAGAGCCACCCCCAAATTGAGGGCTGCACTGCTTACAAGAACCTCAACCTGGGTACACCTGAAATATCCCAGGAAATATAAAAATGGTTCCAAACATTGTGGAACTTACGTACGATGGAATATCCCTCAGCCACGAAATCAATGCCATAAGACCAGTAGCAGCAAAATGAGTGGATTCAGGTACGATGATTCTAAGGGAAAGAAGTCACACAGGAAAAGAAACTTATCATAAGATATCACTTAGGAAGATCCTGTAAACATGGCTACACATGAACTGAGTTAGCAAAGAGAACAGAGTCTCACATTTAGAAAACACTCTTATGCCTGCTTAAGGGGGAAGGAGAGGTGGGGTGATGCATCAAACCAGAGTTTGATATAAGCACAGGTACTGTTCCAAAAACCAACTATGGAATAGACAAGACCTACACCTTCCTCAGTGAAAGGGACTCAAAACCCCATATTTCCCGCAGAGGAATAGATCTGACTAGTAAGAATCTTATACCCTATGTATTGATATGTCTCCGTAAGGGAATCAAGTGTGTCTAGACTGGCATAAACATGGCAGCGAGAATCAGCTCAAACCCACTCTAAAAAGGAATTTCAAAAACAGAACAAAGAAACAGGGAAATTCTTTACAATTCCTTCAGGGTCTCTGATGCAACCTGGAATGACCCTATCTACGATGACAGCTGGATGTGGCATGAGGCTGGACACTTGGGACTGAGAGGATTGGTGAGATTGGGTGAGCAAATGCAGACCCTTTAAAGCAATAATGCATGGCAACCATTCCATGGGTCCCACCTCTCCAGGTTGAAGGGAATATTACTACAGCTATAACATGTACGGGAAACCTAGAGAATGGACACACTGTGAATACGAAAGGTTTCTAAAACTCAACGAAGAGTCCCTCTCCTGGTGCTCCGGTTTGACTTTCCAACAGCTTTACTATCAATCTCCCAACTTGGAGAGACAGCCCCTTTAAGCTCCTGGTTCACACAGGTTGCCCATTTGGCAGAGGAGGAAAGGGAAGAGGGAGAACCAATGAGAGAGTAGCTGTTAGGCATTTGGATGGGCACATGTCACTCTAATTTCCCGGCAGGAAGAAGAATTCACCAAAGTCTCAGCCACCCACCGGGAACCAGTATAGGTCCTGAACCAAATGTTTGGACTTGCGTTCAGCTCACAAAAAACGAGTTGAAAAATGGAGCTCAGGGGCACAGCAATTCACAAACTGGCAGAGTAATCAAGGCCAACTATCGTCCAAAAATCTGTTGAGGGAAGGCAACGAGGCGGACTTGAATGCGAGGCAGAATAGCAGGAAACAGATTTCAAGAGGTACGTTAGAATCGCCTGTAAAGCACAGGAAGAGGGGCACAACTTCGACAATGATGCACTTGGCCAAAAAGGGCGTATGCGTTTTCTCCTGAATATATTCAGGAGAAAACGCATACGCCCTTTTTGGCCAAGCAAGCAAGCGGGCAATGCAAATCTGCACTACAAAGAAGTATCACTTCCCACCGGTCAAAAGGGACATCCACAAAATGTGTAAAAACCAGAAAGGCAAGACAGGCCCTGGAGAACAGGGAGCCTTGTTATGCTGATGGGCGGGATGTAAGTTGCCAACTGCCTCACTGGAGGAGTGCATTGTGTTCCCTAAAACAAGTAAACAACAGAGCTACAGAGCCAAGGGCACTTCCAGTCTAGGGAATATACCTTGGGAAAACTGAAAATCCATAAGACAGAGCCACCCCCAAATTGAGGGCTGCACTGCGTACAAGAACCTCAACCTGGGTACACCTGAAATATCCCAGGAAATATAAAAATGGTTCCAAACATTGTGGAACTTACGTACGATGGAATATCCCTCAGCCACGAAATCAATGTCATAAGACCAGTAGCAGCAAAATGAGTGGATTCAGGTACGATGATTCTAAGGGAAAGAAGTCACACAGGAAAAGAAACTTATCATAAGATATCACTTAGGAAGATCCTGTAAACATGGCTACACATGAACTGAGTTAGCAAAGAGAACAGAGTCTCACATTTAGAAAACACTCTTATGCCTGCTTAAGGGGGAAGGAGAGGTGGGGTGATGCATCAAACCAGAGTTTGATATAAGCACAGGTACTGTTCCAAAAACCAACTATGGAATAGACAAGACCTACACCTTCCTCAGTGAAAGGGACTCAAAACCCCATATTTCCCGCAGAGGAATAGATCTGACTAGTAAGAATCTTAAAACCTATGTATTGATATGTCTCCGTAAGGGAATCAAGTGTGTCTAGACTGGCATAAACATGGCAGCGAGAATCAGCTCAAACCCACTCTAAAAAGGAATTTCAAAAACAGAACAAAGAAACAGGGAAATTCTTTACAATTCATTCAGGGCCTCTGATGCAACCTGGAATGACCCTATCTACGATGACAGCTGGATGTGGCATGAGGCTGGACACTTGGGACGGAGAGGATTGGTGAGATTGGGTGAGCAAATGCAGACCCTTTAAAGCAATAATGCATGGCAACCATTCCATGGGTCCCACCTCTCCAGGTTGAAGGGAATATTACTACAGCTATAACATGTACGGGAAACCTAGAGAATGGACACACTGTGAATACGAAAGGTTTCTAAAACTCAACGAAGAGTCCCTCTCCTGGTGCTCCGGTTTGACGTTCCAACAGCTTTACTATCAATCTCCCAACTTGGAGAGACAGCCCCTTTAAGCTCCTGGTTCACACAGGTTGCCCATTTGGCAGAGGAGGAAAGGGAAGAGGGAGAACCAATGAGAGAGTAGCTGTTAGGCATTTGGATGGGCACATGTCACTCTAATTTCCCGGCAGGAAGAAGAATTCACCAAAGTCTCAGCTACCCACCGGGAACCAGTATAGGTCCTGAACCAAATGTTTGGACTTGCGTTCAGCTCACAAAAAACGAGTTGAAAAATGGAGCTCAGGGGCACAGCAATTCACAAACTGGCAGAGTAATCAAGGCCAACTATCGTCCAAAAATCTGTTGAGGGAAGGCAACGAGGCGGACTTGAATGCGAGGCAGAATAGCAGGAAACAGATTTCAAGAGGTACGTTAGAATCGCCTGTAAAGCACAGGAAGAGGGGCACAACTTCGACAATGATGCACTTGGCCAAAAAGGGCGTATGCGTTTTCTCCTGAATATATTCAGGAGAAAACGCATACGCCCTTTTTGGCCAAGCAAGCAAGCGGGCAATGCAAATCTGCACTACAAAGAAGTATCACTTCCCACCGGTCAAAAGGGACATCCACAAAATGTGTAAAAACCAGAAAGGCAAGACAGGCCCTGGAGAACAGGGAGCCTTGTTATGCTGATGGGCGGGATGTAAGTTGCCAACTGCCTCACTGGAGGAGTGCATTGTGTTCCCTAAAACAAGTAAACAACAGAGCTACAGAGCCAAGGGCACTTCCAGTCTAGGGAATATACCTTGGGAAAACTGAAAATCCATAAGACAGAGCCACCCCCAAATTGAGGGCTGCACTGCTTACAAGAACCTCAACCTGGGTACACCTGAAATATCCCAGGAAATATAAAAATGGTTCCAAACATTGTGGAACTTACGTACGATGGAATATCCCTCAGCCACGAAATCAATGTCATAAGACCAGTAGCAGCAAAATGAGTGGATTCAGGTACGATGATTCTAAGGGAAAGAAGTCACACAGGAAAAGAAACTTATCATAAGATATCACTTAGGAAGATCCTGTAAACATGGCTACACATGAACTGAGTTAGCAAAGAGAACAGAGTCTCACATTTAGAAAACACTCTTATGCCTGCTTAAGGGGGAAGGAGAGGTAGGGTGATGCATCAAACCAGAGTTTGATATAAGCACAGGTACTGTTCCAAAAACCAACTATGGAATAGACAAGACCTACACCTTCCTCAGTGAAAGGGACTCAAAACCCCATATTTCCCGCAGAGGAATAGATCTGACTAGTAAGAATCTTAAACCCTATGTATTGATATGTCTCCGTAAGGGAATCAAGTGTGTCTAGACTGGCATAAACATGGCAGCGAGAATCAGCTCAAACCCACTCTAAAAAGGAATTTCAAAAACAGAACAAAGAAACAGGGAAATTCTTTACAATTCCTTCAGGGTCTCTGATGCAACCTGGAATGACCCTATCTACGATGACAGCTGGATGTGGCATGAGGCTGGACACTTGGGACTGAGAGGATTGGTGAGATTGGGTGAGCAAATGCAGACCCTTTAAAGCAATAATGCATGGCAACCATTCCATGGGTCCCACCTCTCCAGGTTGAAGGGAATATTACTACAGCTATAACATGTACGGGAAACCTAGAGAATGGACACACTGTGAATACGAAAGGTTTCTAAAACTCAACGAAGAGTCCCTCTCCTGGTGCTCCGGTTTGACTTTCCAACAGCTTTACTATCAATCTCCCAACTTGGAGAGACAGCCCCTTTAAGCTCCTGGTTCACACAGGTTGCCCATTTGGCAGAGGAGGAAAGGGAAGAGGGAGAACCAATGAGAGAGTAGCTGTTAGGCATTTGGATGGGCACATGTCACTCTAATTTCCCGGCAGGAAGAAGAATTCACCAAAGTCTCAGCCACCCACCGGGAACCAGTATAGGTCCTGAACCAAATGTTTGGACTTGCGTTCAGCTCACAAAAAACGAGTTGAAAAATGGAGCTCAGGGGCACAGCAATTCACAAACTGGCAGAGTAATCAAGGCCAACTATCGTCCAAAAATCTGTTGAGGGAAGGCAACGAGGCGGACTTGAATGCGAGGCAGAATAGCAGGAAACAGATTTCAAGAGGTACGTTAGAATCGCCTGTAAAGCACAGGAAGAGGGGCACAACTTCGACAATGATGCACTTGGCCAAAAAGGGCGTATGCGTTTTCTCCTGAATATATTCAGGAGAAAACGCATACGCCCTTTTTGGGCAAGCAAGCAAGCGGGCAATGCAAATCTGCACTACAAAGAAGTATCACTTCCCACCGGTCAAAAGGGACATCCACAAAATGTGTAAAAACCAGAAAGGCAAGACAGGCCCTGGAGAACAGGGAGCCTTGTTATGCTGATGGGCGGGATGTAAGTTGCCAACTGCCTCACTGGAGGAGTGCATTGTGTTCCCTAAAACAAGTAAACAACAGAGCTACAGAGCCAAGGGCACTTCCAGTCTAGGGAATATACCTTGGGAAAACTGAAAATCCATAAGACAGAGCCACCCCCAAATTGAGGGCTGCACTGCTTACAAGAACCTCAACCTGGGTACACCTGAAATATCCCAGGAAATATAAAAATGGTTCCAAACATTGTGGAACTTACGTACGATGGAATATCCCTCAGCCACGAAATCAATGTCATAAGACCAGTAGCAGCAAAATGAGTGGATTCAGGTACGATGATTCTAAGGGAAAGAAGTCACACAGGAAAAGAAACTTATCATAAGATATCACTTAGGAAGATCCTGTAAACATGGCTACACATGAACTGAGTTAGCAAAGAGAACAGAGTCTCACATTTAGAAAACACTCTTATGCCTGCTTAAGGGGGAAGGAGAGGTAGGGTGATGCATCAAACCAGAGTTTGATATAAGCACAGGTACTGTTCCAAAAACCAACTATGGAATAGACAAGACCTACACCTTCCTCAGTGAAAGGGACTCAAAACCCCATATTTCCCGCAGAGGAATAGATCTGACTAGTAAGAATCTTAAACCCTATGTATTGATATGTCTCCGTAAGGGAATCAAGTGTGTCTAGACTGGCATAAACATGGCAGCGAGAATCAGCTCAAACCCACTCTAAAAAGGAATTTCAAAAACAGAACAAAGAAACAGGGAAATTCTTTACAATTCCTTCAGGGTCTCTGATGCAACCTGGAATGACCCTATCTACGATGACAGCTGGATGTGGCATGAGGCTGGACACTTGGGACTGAGAGGATTGGTGAGATTGGGTGAGCAAATGCAGACCCTTTAAAGCAATAATGCATGGCAACCATTCCATGGGTCCCACCTCTCCAGGTTGAAGGGAATATTACTACAGCTATAACATGTACGGGAAACCTAGAGAATGGACACACTGTGAATACGAAAGGTTTCTAAAACTCAACGAAGAGTCCCTCTCCTGGTGCTCCGGTTTGACGTTCCAACAGCTTTACTATCAATCTCCCAACTTGGAGAGACAGCCCCTTTAAGCTCCTGGTTCACACAGGTTGCCCATTTGGCAGAGGAGGAAAGGGAAGAGGGAGAACCAATGAGAGAGTAGCTGTTAGGCATTTGGATGGGCACATGTCACTCTAATTTCCCGGCAGGAAGAAGAATTCACCAAAGTCTCAGCCACCCACCGGGAACCAGTATAGGTCCTGAACCAAATGTTTGGACTTGCGTTCAGCTCACAAAAAACGAGTTGAAAAATGGAGCTCAGGGGCACAGCAATTCACAAACTGGCAGAGTAATCAAGGCCAACTATCGTCCAAAAATCTGTTGAGGGAAGGCAACGAGGCGGACTTGAATGCGAGGCAGAATAGCAGGAAACAGATTTCAAGAGGTACGTTAGAATCGCCTGTAAAGCACAGGAAGAGGGGCACAACTTCGACAATGATGCACTTGGCCAAAAAGGGCGTATGCGTTTTCTCCTGAATATATTCAGGAGAAAATGCATACGCCCTTTTTGGCCAAGCAAGCAAGCGGGCAATGCAAATCTGCACTACAAAGAAGTATCACTTCCCACCGGTCAAAAGGGACATCCACAAAATGTGTAAAAACCAGAAAGGCAAGACAGGCCCTGGAGAACAGGGAGCCTTGTTATGCTGATGGGCGGGATGTAAGTTGCCAACTGCCTCACTGGAGGAGTGCATTGTGTTCCCTAAAACAAGTAAACAACAGAGCTACAGAGCCAAGGGCACTTCCAGTCTAGGGAATATACCTTGGGAAAACTGAAAATCCATAAGACAGAGCCACCCCCAAATTGAGGGCTGCACTGCGTACAAGAACCTCAACCTGGGTACACCTGAAATATCCCAGGAAATATAAAAATGGTTCCAAACATTGTGGAACTTACGTACGATGGAATATCCCTCAGCCACGAAATCAATGTCATAAGACCAGTAGCAGCAAAATAAGTGGATTCAGGTACGATGATTCTAAGGGAAAGAAGTCACACAGGAAAAGAAACTTATCATAAGATATCACTTAGGAAGATCCTGTAAACATGGCTACACATGAACTGAGTTAGCAAAGACAACAGAGTCTCACATTTAGAAAACACTCTTATGCCTGCTTAAGTGGGAAGGAGAGGTGGGGTGATGCATCAAACCAGAGTTTGATATAAGCACAGGTACTGTTCCAAAAACCAACTATGGAATAGACAAGACCTACACCTTCCTCAGTGAAAGGGACTCAAAACCCCATATTTCCCGCAGAGGAATAGATCTGACTAGTAAGAATCTTAAAACCTATGTATTGATATGTCTCCGTAAGGGAATCAAGTGTGTCTAGACTGGCATAAACATGGCAGCGAGAATCAGCTCAAACCCACTCTAAAAAGGAATTTCAAAAACAGAACAAAGAAACAGGGAAATTCTTTACAATTCCTTCAGGGCCTCTGATGCAACCTGGAATGACCCTATCTACGATGACAGCTGGATGTGGCATGAGGCTGGACACTTGGGACTGAGAGGATTGGTGAGATTGGGTGAGCAAATGCAGACCCTTTAAAGCAATAATGCATGGCAACCATTCCATGGGTCCCACCTCTCCAGGTTGAAGGGAATATTACTACAGCTATAACATGTACGGGAAACCTAGAGAATGGACACACTGTGAATACGAAAGGTTTCTAAAACTCAACGAAGAGTCCCTCTCCTGGTGCTCCGGTTTGACTTTCCAACAGCTTTACTATCAATCTCCCAACTTGGAGAGACAGCCCCTTTAAGCTCCTGGTTCACACAGGTTGCCCATTTGGCAGAGGAGGAAAGGGAAGAGGGAGAACCAATGAGAGAGTAGCTGTTAGGCATTTGGATGGGCACATGTCACTCTAATTTCCCGGCAGGAAGAAGAATTCACCAAAGTCTCAGCCACCCACCGGGAACCAGTATAGGTCCTGAACCAAATGTTTGGACTTGCGTTCAGCTCACAAAAAACGAGTTGAAAAATGGAGCTCAGGGGCACAGCAATTCACAAACTGGCAGAGTAATCAAGGCCAACTATCGTCCAAAAATCTGTTGAGGGAAGGCAACGAGGCGGACTTGAATGCGAGGCAGAATAGCAGGAAACAGATTTCAAGAGGTACGTTAGAATCGCCTGTAAAGCACAGGAAGAGGGGCACAACTTCGACAATGATGCACTTGGCCAAAAAGGGCGTATGCGTTTTCTCCTCAGGAGAAAACGCATACGCCCTTTTTGGCCAAGCAAGCAAGCGGGCAATGCAAATCTGCACTACAAAGAAGTATCACTTCCCACCGGTCAAAAGGGACATCCACAAAATGTGTAAAAACCAGAAAGGCAAGACAGGCCCTGGAGAACAGGGAGCCTTGTTATGCTGATGGGCGGGATGTAAGTTGCCAACTGCCTCACTGGAGGAGTGCATTGTGTTCCCTAAAACAAGTAAACAACAGAGCTACAGAGCCAAGGGCACTTCCAGTCTAGGGAATATACCTTGGGAAAACTGAAAATCCATAAGACAGAGCCACCCCCAAATTGAGGGCTGCACTGCGTACAAGAACCTCAACCTGGGTACACCTGAAATATCCCAGGAAATATAAAAATGGTTCCAAACATTGTGGAACTTACGTACGATGGAATATCCCTCAGCCACGAAATCAATGTCATAAGACCAGTAGCAGCAAAATGAGTGGATTCAGATACGATGATTCTAAGGGAAAGAAGTCACACAGGAAAAGAAACTTATCATAAGATATCACTTAGGAAGATCCTGTAAACATGGCTACACATGAACTGAGTTAGCAAAGAGAACAGAGTCTCACATTTAGAAAACACTCTTATGCCTGCTTAAGGGGGAAGGAGAGGTGGGGTGATGCATCAAACCAGAGTTTGATATAAGCACAGGTACTGTTCCAAAAACCAACTATGGAATAGACAAGACCTACACCTTCCTCAGTGAAAGGGACTCAAAACCCCATATTTCCCGCAGAGGAATAGATCTGACTAGTAAGAATCTTAAAACCTATGTATTGATATGTCTCCGTAAGGGAATCAAGTGTGTCTAGACTGGCATAAACATGGCAGCGAGAATCAGCTCAAACCCACTCTAAAAAGGAATTTCAAAAACAGAACAAAGAAACAGGGAAATTCTTTACAATTCCTTCAGGGTCTCTGATGCAACCTGGAATGACCCTATCTACGATGACAGCTGGATGTGGCATGAGGCTGGACACTTGGGACTGAGAGGATTGGTGAGATTGGGTGAGCAAATGCAGACCCTTTAAAGCAATAATGCATGGCAACCATTCCATGGGTCCCACCTCTCCAGGTTGAAGGGAATATTACTACAGCTATAACATGTACGGGAGACCTAGAGAATGGACACACTGTGAATATGAAAGGTTTCTAAAACTCAACGAAGAGTCCCTCTCCTGGTGCTCCGGTTTGACTTTCCAACAGCTTTACTATCAATCTCCCAACTTGGAGAGACAGCCCCTTTAAGCTCCTGGTTCACACAGGTTGCCCATTTGGCAGAGGAGGAAAGGGAAGAGGGAGAACCAATGAGAGAGTAGCTGTTAGGCATTTGGATGGGCACATGTCACTCTAATTTCCCGGCAGGAAGAAGAATTCACCAAAGTCTCAGCCACCCACCGGGAACCAGTATAGGTCCTGAACCAAATGTTTGGACTTGCGTTCAGCTCACAAAAAACGAGTTGAAAAATGGAGCTCAGGGGCACAGCAATTCACAAACTGGCAGAGTAATCAAGGCCAACTATCGTCCAAAAATCTGTTGAGGGAAGGCAACGAGGCGGACTTGAATGCGAGGCAGAATAGCAGGAAACAGATTTCAAGAGGTACGTTAGAATCGCCTGTAAAGCACAGGAAGAGGGGCACAACTTCGACAATGATGCACTTGGCCAAAAAGGGCGTATGCGTTTTCTCCTGAATATATTCAGGAGAAAACGCATACGCCCTTTTTGGCCAAGCAAGCAAGCGGGCAATGCAAATCTGCACTACAAAGAAGTATCACTTCCCACCGGTCAAAAGGGACATCCACAAAATGTGTAAAAACCAGAAAGGCAAGACAGGCCCTGGAGAACAGGGAGCCTTGTTATGCTGATGGGCGGGATGTAAGTTGCCAACTGCCTCACTGGAGGAGTGCATTGTGTTCCCTAAAACAAGTAAACAACAGAGCTACAGAGCCAAGGGCACTTCCAGTCTAGGGAATATACCTTGGGAAAACTGAAAATCCATAAGACAGAGCCACCCCCAAATTGAGGGCTGCACTGCTTACAAGAACCTCAACCTGGGTACACCTGAAATATCCCAGGAAATATAAAAATGGTTCCAAACATTGTGGAACTTACGTACGATGGAATATCCCTCAGCCACGAAATCAATGTCATAAGACCAGTAGCAGCAAAATGAGTGGATTCAGGTATGATGATTCTAAGGGAAAGAAGTCACACAGGAAAAGAAACTCATCATAAGATATCACTTAGGAAGATCCTGTAAACATGGCTACACATGAACTGAGTTAGCAAAGAGAACAGAGTCTCACATTTAGAAAACACTCTTATGCCTGCTTAAGGGGGAAGGAGAGGTGGGGTGATGCATCAAACCAGAGTTTGATATAAGCACAGGTACTGTTCCAAAAACCAACTATGGAATAGACAAGACCTACACCTTCCTCAGTGAAAGGGACTCAAAACCCCATATTTCCCGCAGAGGAATAGATCTGACTAGTAAGAATCTTAAAACCTATGTATTGATATGTCTCCGTAAGGGAATCAAGTGTGTCTAGACTGGCATAAACATGGCAGCGAGAATCAGCTCAAACCCACTCTAAAAAGGAATTTCAAAAACAGAACAAAGAAACAGGGAAATTCTTTACAATTCCTTCAGGGTCTCTGATGCAACCTGGAATGACCCTATCTACGATGACAGCTGGATGTGGCATGAGGCTGGACACTTGGGACTGAGAGGATTGGTGAGATTGGGTGAGCAAATGCAGACCCTTTAAAGCAATAATGCATGGCAACCATTCCATGGGTCCCACCTCTCCAGGTTGAAGGGAATATTACTACAGCTATAACATGTACGGGAGACCTAGAGAATGGACACACTGTGAATACGAAAGGTTTCTAAAACTCAACGAAGAGTCCCTCTCCTGGTGCTCCGGTTTGACTTTCCAACAGCTTTACTATCAATCTCCCAACTTGGAGAGACAGCCCCTTTAAGCTCCTGGTTCACACAGGTTGCCCATTTGGCAGAGGAGGAAAGGGAAGAGGGAGAACCAATGAGAGAGTAGCTGTTAGGCATTTGGATGGGCACATGTCACTCTAATTTCCCGGCAGGAAGAAGAATTCACCAAAGTCTCAGCCACCCACCGGGAACCAGTATAGGTCCTGAACCAAATGTTTGGACTTGCGTTCAGCTCACAAAAAACGAGTTGAAAAATGGAGCTCAGGGGCACAGCAATTCACAAACTGGCAGAGTAATCAAGGCCAACTATCGTCCAAAAATCTGTTGAGGGAAGGCAACGAGGCGGACTTGAATGCGAGGCAGAATAGCAGGAAACAGATTTCAAGAGGTACGTTAGAATCGCCTGTAAAGCACAGGAAGAGGGGCACAACTTCGACAATGATGCACTTGGCCAAAAAGGGCGTATGCGTTTTCTCCTGAATATATTCAGGAGAAAACGCATACGCCCTTTTTGGCCAAGCAAGCAAGCGGGCAATGCAAATCTGCACCTCAAAGAAGTATCACTTCCCACCGGTCAAAAGGGACATCCACAAAATGTGTAAAAACCAGAAAGGCAAGACAGGCCCTGGAGAACAGGGAGCCTTGTTATGCTGATGGGCGGGATGTAAGTTGCCAACTGCCTCACTGGAGGAGTGCATTGTGTTCCCTAAAACAAGTAAACAACAGAGCTACAGAGCCAAGGGCACTTCCAGTCTAGGGAATATACCTTGGGAAAACTGAAAATCCATAAGACAGAGCCACCCCCAAATTGAGGGCTGCACTGCTTACAAGAACCTCAACCTGGGTACACCTGAAATATCCCAGGAAATATAAAAATGGTTCCAAACATTGTGGAACTTACGTACGATGGAATATCCCTCAGCCACGAAATCAATGTCATAAGACCAGTAGCAGCAAAATGAGTGGATTCAGGTACGATGATTCTAAGGGAAAGAAGTCACACAGGAAAAGAAACTTATCATAAGATATCACTTAGGAAGATCCTGTAAACATGGCTACACATGAACTGAGTTAGCAAAGAGAACAGAGTCTCACATTTAGAAAACACTCTTATGCCTGCTTAAGGGGGAAGGAGAGGTGGGGTGATGCATCAAACCAGAGTTTGATATAAGCACAGGTACTGTTCCAAAAACCAACTATGGAATAGACAAGACCTACACCTTCCTCAGTGAAAGGGACTCAAAACCCCATATTTCCCGCAGAGGAATAGATCTGACTAGTAAGAATCTTAAAACCTATGTATTGATATGTCTCCGTAAGGGAATCAAGTGTGTCTAGACTGGCATAAACATGGCAGCGAGAATCAGCTCAAACCCACTCTAAAAAGGAATTTCAAAAACAGAACAAAGAAACAGGGAAATTCTTTACAATTCCTTCAGGGTCTCTGATGCAACCTGGAATGACCCTATCTACGATGACAGCTGGATGTGGCATGAGGCTGGACACTTGGGACTGAGAGGATTGGTGAGATTGGGTGAGCAAATGCAGACCCTTTAAAGCAATAATGCATGGCAACCATTCCATGGGTCCCACCTCTCCAGGTTGAAGGGAATATTACTACAGCTATAACATGTACGGGAGACCTAGAGAATGGACACACTGTGAATACGAAAGGTTTCTAAAACTCAACGAAGAGTCCCTCTCCTGGTGCTCCGGTTTGACTTTCCAACAGCTTTACTATCAATCTCCCAACTTGGAGAGACAGCCCCTTTAAGCTCCTGGTTCACACAGGTTGCCCATTTGGCAGAGGAGGAAAGGGAAGAGGGAGAACCAATGAGAGAGTAGCTGTTAGGCATTTGGATGGGCACATGTCACTCTAATTTCCCGGCAGGAAGAAGAATTCACCAAAGTCTCAGCCACCCACCGGGAACCAGTATAGGTCCTGAACCAAATGTTTGGACTTGCGTTCAGCTCACAAAAAACGAGTTGAAAAATGGAGCTCAGGGGCACAGCAATTCACAAACTGGCAGAGTAATCAAGGCCAACTATCGTCCAAAAATCTGTTGAGGGAAGGCAACGAGGCGGACTTGAATGCGAGGCAGAATAGCAGGAAACAGATTTCAAGAGGTACGTTAGAATCGCCTGTAAAGCACAGGAAGAGGGGCACAACTTCGACAATGATGCACTTGGCCAAAAAGGGCGTATGCGTTTTCTCCTGAATATATTCAGGAGAAAACGCATACGCCCTTTTTGGCCAAGCAAGCAAGCGGGCAATGCAAATCTGCACTACAAAGAAGTATCACTTCCCACCGGTCAAAAGGGACATCCACAAAATGTGTAAAAACCAGAAAGGCAAGACAGGCCCTGGAGAACAGGGAGCCTTGTTATGCTGATGGGCGGGATGTAAGTTGCCAACTGCCTCACTGGAGGAGTGCATTGTGTTCCCTAAAACAAGTAAACAACAGAGCTACAGAGCCAAGGGCACTTCCAGTCTAGGGAATATACCTTGGGAAAACTGAAAATCCATAAGACAGAGCCACCCCCAAATTGAGGGCTGCACTGCTTACAAGAACCTCAACCTGGGTACACCTGAAATATCCCAGGAAATATAAAAATGGTTCCAAACATTGTGGAACTTACGTACGATGGAATATCCCTCAGCCACGAAATCAATGTCATAAGACCAGTAGCAGCAAAATGAGTGGATTCAGGTATGATGATTCTAAGGGAAAGAAGTCACACAGGAAAAGAAACTCATCATAAGATATCACTTAGGAAGATCCTGTAAACATGGCTACACATGAACTGAGTTAGCAAAGAGAACAGAGTCTCACATTTAGAAAACACTCTTATGCCTGCTTAAGGGGGAAGGAGAGGTGGGGTGATGCATCAAACCAGAGTTTGATATAAGCACAGGTACTGTTCCAAAAACCAACTATGGAATAGACAAGACCTACACCTTCCTCAGTGAAAGGGACTCAAAACCCCATATTTCCCGCAGAGGAATAGATCTGACTAGTAAGAATCTTAAAACCTATGTATTGATATGTCTCCGTAAGGGAATCAAGTGTGTCTAGACTGGCATAAACATGGCAGCGAGAATCAGCTCAAACCCACTCTAAAAAGGAATTTCAAAAACAGAACAAAGAAACAGGGAAATTCTTTACAATTCCTTCAGGGTCTCTGATGCAACCTGGAATGACCCTATCTACGATGACAGCTGGATGTGGCATGAGGCTGGACACTTGGGACTGAGAGGATTGGTGAGATTGGGTGAGCAAATGCAGACCCTTTAAAGCAATAATGCATGGCAACCATTCCATGGGTCCCACCTCTCCAGGTTGAAGGGAATATTACTACAGCTATAACATGTACGGGAAACCTAGAGAATGGACACACTGTGAATACGAAAGGTTTCTAAAACTCAACGAAGAGTCCCTCTCCTGGTGCTCCGGTTTGACGTTCCAACAGCTTTACTATCAAACTCCCAACTTGGAGAGACAGCCCCTTTAAGCTCCTGGTTCACACAGGTTGCCCATTTGGCAGAGGAGGAAAGGGAAGAGGGAGAACCAATGAGAGAGTAGCTGTTAGGCATTTGGATGGGCACATGTCACTCTAATTTCCCGGCAGGAAGAAGAATTCACCAAAGTCTCAGCCACCCACCGGGAACCAGTATAGGTCCTGAACCAAATGTTTGGACTTGCGTTCAGCTCACAAAAAACGAGTTGAAAAATGGAGCTCAGGGGCACAGCAATTCACAAACTGGCAGAGTAATCAAGGCCAACTATCGTCCAAAAATCTGTTGAGGGAAGGCAACGAGGCGGACTTGAATGCGAGGCAGAATAGCAGGAAACAGATTTCAAGAGGTACGTTAGAATCGCCTGTAAAGCACAGGAAGAGGGGCACAACTTCGACAATGATGCACTTGGCCAAAAAGGGCGTATGCGTTTTCTCCTGAATATATTCAGGAGAAAACGCATACGCCCTTTTTGGCCAAGCAAGCAAGCGGGCAATGCAAATCTGCACTACAAAGAAGTATCACTTCCCACCGGTCAAAAGGGACATCCACAAAATGTGTAAAAACCAGAAAGGCAAGACAGGCCCTGGAGAACAGGGAGCCTTGTTATGCTGATGGGCGGGATGTAAGTTGCCAACTGCCTCACTGGAGGAGTGCATTGTGTTCCCTAAAACAAGTAAACAACAGAGCTACAGAGCCAAGGGCACTTCCAGTCTAGGGAATATACCTTGGGAAAACTGAAAATCCATAAGACAGAGCCACCCCCAAATTGAGGGCTGCACTGCTTACAAGAACCTCAACCTGGGTACACCTGAAATATCCCAGGAAATATAAAAATGGTTCCAAACATTGTGGAACTTACGTACGATGGAATATCCCTCAGCCACGAAATCAATGTCATAAGACCAGTAGCAGCAAAATGAGTGGATTCAGGTACGATGATTCTAAGGGAAAGAAGTCACACAGGAAAAGAAACTTATCATAAGATATCACTTAGGAAGATCCTGTAAACATGGCTACACATGAACTGAGTTAGCAAAGAGAACAGAGTCTCACATTTAGAAAACACTCTTATGCCTGCTTAAGGGGGAAGGAGAGGTGGGGTGATGCATCAAACCAGAGTTTGATATAAGCACAGGTACTGTTCCAAAAACCAACTATGGAATAGACAAGACCTACACCTTCCTCAGTGAAAGGGACTCAAAACCCCATATTTCCCGCAGAGGAATAGATCTGACTAGTAAGAATCTTAAACCCTATGTATTGATATGTCTCCGTAAGGGAATCAAGTGTGTCTAGACTGGCATAAACATGGCAGTGAGAATCAGCTCAAACCCACTCTAAAAAGGAATTTCAAAAACAGAACAAAGAAACAGGGAAATTCTTTACAATTCCTTCAGGGTCTCTGATGCAACCTGGAATGACCCTATCTACGATGACAGCTGGATGTGGCATGAGGCTGGACACTTGGGACTGAGAGGATTGGTGAGATTGGGTGAGCAAATGCAGACCCTTTAAAGCAATAATGCATGGCAACCATTCCATGGGTCCCACCTCTCCAGGTTGAAGGGAATATTACTACAGCTATAACATGTACGGGAGACCTAGAGAATGGACACACTGTGAATACGAAAGGTTTCTAAAACTCAACGAAGAGTCCCTCTCCTGGTGCTCCGGTTTGACGTTCCAACAGCTTTACTATCAATCTCCCAACTTGGAGAGACAGCCCCTTTAAGCTCCTGGTTCACACAGGTTGCCCATTTGGCAGAGGAGGAAAGGGAAGAGGGAGAACCAATGAGAGAGTAGCTGTTAGGCATTTGGATGGGCACATGTCACTCTAATTTCCCGGCAGGAAGAAGAATTCACCAAAGTCTCAGCCACCCACCGGGAACCAGTATAGGTCCTGAACCAAATGTTTGGACTTGCGTTCAGCTCACAAAAAACGAGTTGAAAAATGGAGCTCAGGGGCACAGCAATTCACAAACTGGCAGAGTAATCAAGGCCAACTATCGTCCAAAAATCTGTTGAGGGAAGGCAACGAGGCGGACTTGAATGCGAGGCAGAATAGCAGGAAACAGATTTCAAGAGGTACGTTAGAATCGCCTGTAAAGCACAGGAAGAGGGGCACAACTTCGACAATGATGCACTGGGCCAAAAAGGGCGTATGCGTTTTCTCCTGAATATATTCAGGAGAAAACGCATACGCCCTTTTTGGCCAAGCAAGCAAGCGGGCAATGCAAATCTGCACCTCAAAGAAGTATCACTTCCCACCGGTCAAAAGGGACATCCACAAAATGTGTAAAAACCAGAAAGGCAAGACAGGCCCTGGAGAACAGGGAGCCTTGTTATGCTGATGGGCGGGATGTAAGTTGCCAACTGCCTCACTGGAGGAGTGCATTGTGTTCCCTAAAACAAGTAAACAACAGAGCTACAGAGCCAAGGGCACTTCCAGTCTAGGGAATATACCTTGGGAAAACTGAAAATCCATAAGACAGAGCCACCCCCAAATTGAGGGCTGCACTGCTTACAAGAACCTCAACCTGGGTACACCTGAAATATCCCAGGAAATATAAAAATGGTTCCAAACATTGTGGAACTTACGTACGATGGAATATCCCTCAGCCACGAAATCAATGTCATAAGACCAGTAGCAGCAAAATGAGTGGATTCAGGTACGATGATTCTAAGGGAAAGAAGTCACACAGGAAAAGAAACTCATCATAAGATATCACTTAGGAAGATCCTGTAAACATGGCTACACATGAACTGAGTTAGCAAAGAGAACAGAGTCTCACATTTAGAAAACACTCTTATGCCTGCTTAAGGGGGAAGGAGAGGTGGGGTGATGCATCAAACCAGAGTTTGATATAAGCACAGGTACTGTTCCAAAAACCAACTATGGAATAGACAAGACCTACACCTTCCTCAGTGAAAGGGACTCAAAACCCCATATTTCCCGCAGAGGAATAGATCTGACTAGTAAGAATCTTAAAACCTATGTATTGATATGTCTCCGTAAGGGAATCAAGTGTGTCTAGACTGGCATAAACATGGCAGTGAGAATCAGCTCAAACCCACTCTAAAAAGGAATTTCAAAAACAGAACAAAGAAACAGGGAAATTCTTTACAATTCCTTCAGGGTCTCTGATGCAACCTGGAATGACCCTATCTACGATGACAGCTGGATGTGGCATGAGGCTGGACACTTGGGACTGAGAGGATTGGTGAGATTGGGTGAGCAAATGCAGACCCTTTAAAGCAATAATGCATGGCAACCATTCCATGGGTCCCACCTCTCCAGGTTGAAGGGAATATTACTACAGCTATAACATGTACGGGAGACCTAGAGAATGGACACACTGTGAATACGAAAGGTTTCTAAAACTCAACGAAGAGTCCCTCTCCTGGTGCTCCGGTTTGACGTTCCAACAGCTTTACTATCAATCTCCCAACTTGGAGAGACAGCCCCTTTAAGCTCCTGGTTCACACAGGTTGCCCATTTGGCAGAGGAGGAAAGGGAAGAGGGAGAACCAATGAGAGAGTAGCTGTTAGGCATTTGGATGGGCACATGTCACTCTAATTTCCCGGCAGGAAGAAGAATTCACCAAAGTCTCAGCCACCCACCGGGAACCAGTATAGGTCCTGAACCAAATGTTTGGACTTGCGTTCAGCTCACAAAAAACGAGTTGAAAAATGGAGCTCAGGGGCACAGCAATTCACAAACTGGCAGAGTAATCAAGGCCAACTATCGTCCAAAAATCTGTTGAGGGAAGGCAACGAGGCGGACTTGAATGCGAGGCAGAATAGCAGGAAACAGATTTCAAGAGGTACGTTAGAATCGCCTGTAAAGCACAGGAAGAGGGGCACAACTTCGACAATGATGCACTGGGCCAAAAAGGGCGTATGCGTTTTCTCCTGAATATATTCAGGAGAAAACGCATACGCCCTTTTTGGCCAAGCAAGCAAGCGGGCAATGCAAATCTGCACCTCAAAGAAGTATCACTTCCCACCGGTCAAAAGGGACATCCACAAAATGTGTAAAAACCAGAAAGGCAAGACAGGCCCTGGAGAACAGGGAGCCTTGTTATGCTGATGGGCGGGATGTAAGTTGCCAACTGCCTCACTGGAGGAGTGCATTGTGTTCCCTAAAACAAGTAAACAACAGAGCTACAGAGCCAAGGGCACTTCCAGTCTAGGGAATATACCTTGGGAAAACTGAAAATCCATAAGACAGAGCCACCCCCAAATTGAGGGCTGCACTGCTTACAAGAACCTCAACCTGGGTACACCTGAAATATCCCAGGAAATATAAAAATGGTTCCAAACATTGTGGAACTTACGTACGATGGAATATCCCTCAGCCACGAAATCAATGTCATAAGACCAGTAGCAGCAAAATGAGTGGATTCAGGTACGATGATTCTAAGGGAAAGAAGTCACACAGGAAAAGAAACTCATCATAAGATATCACTTAGGAAGATCCTGTAAACATGGCTACACATGAACTGAGTTAGCAAAGAGAACAGAGTCTCACATTTAGAAAACACTCTTATGCCTGCTTAAGGGGGAAGGAGAGGTGGGGTGATGCATCAAACCAGAGTTTGATATAAGCACAGGTACTGTTCCAAAAACCAACTATGGAATAGACAAGACCTACACCTTCCTCAGTGAAAGGGACTCAAAACCCCATATTTCCCGCAGAGGAATAGATCTGACTAGTAAGAATCTTAAAACCTATGTATTGATATGTCTCCGTAAGGGAATCAAGTGTGTCTAGACTGGCATAAACATGGCAGTGAGAATCAGCTCAAACCCACTCTAAAAAGGAATTTCAAAAACAGAACAAAGAAACAGGGAAATTCTTTACAATTCCTTCAGGGTCTCTGATGCAACCTGGAATGACCCTATCTACGATGACAGCTGGATGTGGCATGAGGCTGGACACTTGGGACTGAGAGGATTGGTGAGATTGGGTGAGCAAATGCAGACCCTTTAAAGCAATAATGCATGGCAACCATTCCATGGGTCCCACCTCTCCAGGTTGAAGGGAATATTACTACAGCTATAACATGTACGGGAGACCTAGAGAATGGACACACTGTGAATACGAAAGGTTTCTAAAACTCAACGAAGAGTCCCTCTCCTGGTGCTCCGGTTTGACGTTCCAACAGCTTTACTATCAATCTCCCAACTTGGAGAGACAGCCCCTTTAAGCTCCTGGTTCACACAGGTTGCCCATTTGGCAGAGGAGGAAAGGGAAGAGGGAGAACCAATGAGAGAGTAGCTGTTAGGCATTTGGATGGGCACATGTCACTCTAATTTCCCGGCAGGAAGAAGAATTCACCAAAGTCTCAGCCACCCACCGGGAACCAGTATAGGTCCTGAACCAAATGTTTGGACTTGCGTTCAGCTCACAAAAAACGAGTTGAAAAATGGAGCTCAGGGGCACAGCAATTCACAAACTGGCAGAGTAATCAAGGCCAACTATCGTCCAAAAATCTGTTGAGGGAAGGCAACGAGGCGGACTTGAATGCGAGGCAGAATAGCAGGAAACAGATTTCAAGAGGTACGTTAGAATCGCCTGTAAAGCACAGGAAGAGGGGCACAACTTCGACAATGATGCACTGGGCCAAAAAGGGCGTATGCGTTTTCTCCTGAATATATTCAGGAGAAAACGCATACGCCCTTTTTGGCCAAGCAAGCAAGCGGGCAATGCAAATCTGCACCTCAAAGAAGTATCACTTCCCACCGGTCAAAAGGGACATCCACAAAATGTGTAAAAACCAGAAAGGCAAGACAGGCCCTGGAGAACAGGGAGCCTTGTTATGCTGATGGGCGGGATGTAAGTTGCCAACTGCCTCACTGGAGGAGTGCATTGTGTTCCCTAAAACAAGTAAACAACAGAGCTACAGAGCCAAGGGCACTTCCAGTCTAGGGAATATACCTTGGGAAAACTGAAAATCCATAAGACAGAGCCACCCCCAAATTGAGGGCTGCACTGCTTACAAGAACCTCAACCTGGGTACACCTGAAATATCCCAGGAAATATAAAAATGGTTCCAAACATTGTGGAACTTACGTACGATGGAATATCCCTCAGCCACGAAATCAATGCCATAAGACCAGTAGCAGCAAAATGAGTGGATTCAGGTACGATGATTCTAAGGGAAAGAAGTCACACAGGAAAAGAAACTCATCATAAGATATCACTTAGGAAGATCCTGTAAACATGGCTACACATGAACTGAGTTAGCAAAGAGAACAGAGTCTCACATTTAGAAAACACTCTTATGCCTGCTTAAGGGGGAAGGAGAGGTGGGGTGATGCATCAAACCAGAGTTTGATATAAGCACAGGTACTGTTCCAAAAACCAACTATGGAATAGACAAGACCTACACCTTCCTCAGTGAAAGGGACTCAAAACCCCATATTTCCCGCAGAGGAATAGATCTGACTAGTAAGAATCTTAAAACCTATGTATTGATATGTCTCCGTAAGGGAATCAAGTGTGTCTAGACTGGCATAAACATGGCAGCGAGAATCAGCTCAAACCCACTCTAAAAAGGAATTTCAAAAACAGAACAAAGAAACAGGGAAATTCTTTACAATTCCTTCAGGGTCTCTGATGCAACCTGGAATGACCCTATCTACGATGACAGCTGGATGTGGCATGAGGCTGGACACTTGGGACTGAGAGGATTGGTGAGATTGGGTGAGCAAATGCAGACCCTTTAAAGCAATAATGCATGGCAACCATTCCATGGGTCCCACCTCTCCAGGTTGAAGGGAATATTACTACAGCTATAACATGTACGGGAGACCTAGAGAATGGACACACTGTGAATACGAAAGGTTTCTAAAACTCAACGAAGAGTCCCTCTCCTGGTGCTCCGGTTTGACGTTCCAACAGCTTTACTATCAATCTCCCAACTTGGAGAGACAGCCCCTTTAAGCTCCTGGTTCACACAGGTTGCCCATTTGGCAGAGGAGGAAAGGGAAGAGGGAGAACCAATGAGAGAGTAGCTGTTAGGCATTTGGATGGGCACATGTCACTCTAATTTCCCGGCAGGAAGAAGAATTCACCAAAGTCTCAGCCACCCACCGGGAACCAGTATAGGTCCTGAACCAAATGTTTGGACTTGCGTTCAGCTCACAAAAAACGAGTTGAAAAATGGAGCTCAGGGGCACAGCAATTCACAAACTGGCAGAGTAATCAAGGCCAACTATCGTCCAAAAATCTGTTGAGGGAAGGCAACGAGGCGGACTTGAATGCGAGGCAGAATAGCAGGAAACAGATTTCAAGAGGTACGTTAGAATCGCCTGTAAAGCACAGGAAGAGGGGCACAACTTCGACAATGATGCACTGGGCCAAAAAGGGCGTATGCGTTTTCTCCTGAATATATTCAGGAGAAAACGCATACGCCCTTTTTGGCCAAGCAAGCAAGCGGGCAATGCAAATCTGCACCTCAAAGAAGTATCACTTCCCACCGGTCAAAAGGGACATCCACAAAATGTGTAAAAACCAGAAAGGCAAGACAGGCCCTGGAGAACAGGGAGCCTTGTTATGCTGATGGGCGGGATGTAAGTTGCCAACTGCCTCACTGGAGGAGTGCATTGTGTTCCCTAAAACAAGTAAACAACAGAGCTACAGAGCCAAGGGCACTTCCAGTCTAGGGAATATACCTTGGGAAAACTGAAAATCCATAAGACAGAGCCACCCCCAAATTGAGGGCTGCACTGCTTACAAGAACCTCAACCTGGGTACACCTGAAATATCCCAGGAAATATAAAAATGGTTCCAAACATTGTGGAACTTACGTACGATGGAATATCCCTCAGCCACGAAATCAATGTCATAAGACCAGTAGCAGCAAAATGAGTGGATTCAGGTACGATGATTCTAAGGGAAAGAAGTCACACAGGAAAAGAAACTTATCATAAGATATCACTTAGGAAGATCCTGTAAACATGGCTACACATGAACTGAGTTAGCAAAGAGAACAGAGTCTCACATTTAGAAAACACTCTTATGCCTGCTTAAGGGGGAAGGAGAGGTGGGGTGATGCATCAAACCAGAGTTTGATATAAGCACAGGTACTGTTCCAAAAACCAACTATGGAATAGACAAGACCTACACCTTCCTCAGTGAAAGGGACTCAAAACCCCATACTTCCCGCAGAGGAATAGATCTGACTAGTAAGAATCTTAAACCCTATGTATTGATATGTCTCCGTAAGGGAATCAAGTGTGTCTAGACTGGCATAAACATGGCAGCGAGAATCAGCTCAAACCCACTCTAAAAAGGAATTTCAAAAACAGAACAAAGAAACAGGGAAATTCTTTACAATTCCTTCAGGGTCTCTGATGCAACCTGGAATGACCCTATCTACGATGACAGCTGGATGTGGCATGAGGCTGGACACTTGGGACTGAGAGGATTGGTGAGATTGGGTGAGCAAATGCAGACCCTTTAAAGCAATAATGCATGGCAACCATTCCATGGGTCCCACCTCTCCAGGTTGAAGGGAATATTACTACAGCTATAACATGTACGGGAGACCTAGAGAATGGACACACTGTGAATACGAAAGGTTTCTAAAACTCAACGAAGAGTCCCTCTCCTGGTGCTCCGGTTTGACGTTCCAACAGCTTTACTATCAATCTCCCAACTTGGAGAGACAGCCCCTTTAAGCTCCTGGTTCACACAGGTTGCCCATTTGGCAGAGGAGGAAAGGGAAGAGGGAGAACCAATGAGAGAGTAGCTGTTAGGCATTTGGATGGGCACATGTCACTCTAATTTCCCGGCAGGAAGAAGAATTCACCAAAGTCTCAGCCACCCACCGGGAACCAGTATAGGTCCTGAACCAAATGTTTGGACTTGCGTTCAGCTCACAAAAAACGAGTTGAAAAATGGAGCTCAGGGGCACAGCAATTCACAAACTGGCAGAGTAATCAAGGCCAACTATCGTCCAAAAATCTGTTGAGGGAAGGCAACGAGGCGGACTTGAATGCGAGGCAGAATAGCAGGAAACAGATTTCAAGAGGTACGTTAGAATCGCCTGTAAAGCACAGGAAGAGGGGCACAACTTCGACAATGATGCACTGGGCCAAAAAGGGCGTATGCGTTTTCTCCTGAATATATTCAGGAGAAAACGCATACGCCCTTTTTGGCCAAGCAAGCAAGCGGGCAATGCAAATCTGCACTACAAAGAAGTATCACTTCCCACCGGTCAAAAGGGACATCCACAAAATGTGTAAAAACCAGAAAGGCAAGACAGGCCCTGGAGAACAGGGAGCCTTGTTATGCTGATGGGCGGGATGTAAGTTGCCAACTGCCTCACTGGAGGAGTGCATTGTGTTCCCTAAAACAAGTAAACAACAGAGCTACAGAGCCAAGGGCACTTCCAGTCTAGGGAATATACCTTGGGAAAACTGAAAATCCATAAGACAGAGCCACCCCCAAATTGAGGGCTGCACTGCTTACAAGAACCTCAACCTGGGTACACCTGAAATATCCCAGGAAATATAAAAATGGTTCCAAACATTGTGGAACTTACGTACGATGGAATATCCCTCAGCCACGAAATCAATGTCATACGACCAGTAGCAGCAAAATGAGTGGATTCAGGTACGATGATTCTAAGGGAAAGAAGTCACACAGGAAAAGAAACTTATCATAAGATATCACTTAGGAAGATCCTGTAAACATGGCTACACATGAACTGAGTTAGCAAAGAGAACAGAGTCTCACATTTAGAAAACACTCTTATGCCTGCTTAAGGGGGAAGGAGAGGTGGGGTGATGCATCAAACCAGAGTTTGATATAAGCACAGGTACTGTTCCAAAAACCAACTATGGAATAGACAAGACCTACACCTTCCTCAGTGAAAGGGACTCAAAACCCCATATTTCCCGCAGAGGAATAGATCTGACTAGTAAGAATCTTAAAACCTATGTATTGATATGTCTCCGTAAGGGAATCAAGTGTGTCTAGACTGGCATAAACATGGCAGCGAGAATCAGCTCAAACCCACTCTAAAAAGGAATTTCAAAAACAGAACAAAGAAACAGGGAAATTCTTTACAATTCCTTCAGGGTCTCTGATGCAACCTGGAATGACCCTATCTACGATGACAGCTGGATGTGGCATGAGGCTGGACACTTGGGACTGAGAGGATTGGTGAGATTGGGTGAGCAAATGCAGACCCTTTAAAGCAATAATGCATGGCAACCATTCCATGGGTCCCACCTCTCCAGGTTGAAGGGAATATTACTACAGCTATAACATGTACGGGAGACCTAGAGAATGGACACACTGTGAATACGAAAGGTTTCTAAAACTCAACGAAGAGTCCCTCTCCTGGTGCTCCGGTTTGACTTTCCAACAGCTTTACTATCAATCTCCCAACTTGGAGAGACAGCCCCTTTAAGCTCCTGGTTCACACAGGTTGCCCATTTGGCAGAGGAGGAAAGGGAAGAGGGAGAACCAATGAGAGAGTAGCTGTTAGGCATTTGGATGGGCACATGTCACTCTAATTTCCCGGCAGGAAGAAGAATTCACCAAAGTCTCAGCCACCCACCGGGAACCAGTATAGGTCCTGAACCAAATGTTTGGACTTGCGTTCAGCTCACAAAAAACGAGTTGAAAAATGGAGCTCAGGGGCACAGCAATTCACAAACTGGCAGAGTAATCAAGGCCAACTATCGTCCAAAAATCTGTTGAGGGAAGGCAACGAGGCGGACTTGAATGCGAGGCAGAATAGCAGGAAACAGATTTCAAGAGGTACGTTAGAATCGCCTGTAAAGCACAGGAAGAGGGGCACAACTTCGACAATGATGCACTGGGCCAAAAAGGGCGTATGCGTTTTCTCCTGAATATATTCAGGAGAAAACGCATACGCCCTTTTTGGCCAAGCAAGCAAGCGGGCAATGCAAATCTGCACTACAAAGAAGTATCACTTCCCACCGGTCAAAAGGGACATCCACAAAATGTGTAAAAACCAGAAAGGCAAGACAGGCCCTGGAGAACAGGGAGCCTTGTTATGCTGATGGGCGGGATGTAAGTTGCCAACTGCCTCACTGGAGGAGTGCATTGTGTTCCCTAAAACAAGTAAACAACAGAGCTACAGAGCCAAGGGCACTTCCAGTCTAGGGAATATACCTTGGGAAAACTGAAAATCCATAAGACAGAGCCACCCCCAAATTGAGGGCTGCACTGCTTACAAGAACCTCAACCTGGGTACACCTGAAATATCCCAGGAAATAAAAAATGGTTCCAAACATTGTGGAACTTACGTACGATGGAATATCCCTCAGCCACGAAATCAATGTCATAAGACCAGTAGCAGCAAAATGAGTGGATTCAGGTACGATGATTCTAAGGGAAAGAAGTCACACAGGAAAAGAAACTTATCATAAGATATCACTTAGGAAGATCCTGTAAACATGGCTACACATGAACTGAGTTAGCAAAGAGAACAGAGTCTCACATTTAGAAAACACTCTTATGCCTGCTTAAGGGGGAAGGAGAGGTGGGGTGATGCATCAAACCAGAGTTTGATATAAGCACAGGTACTGTTCCAAAAACCAACTATGGAATAGACAAGACCTACACCTTCCTCAGTGAAAGGGACTCAAAACCCCATATTTCCCGCAGAGGAATAGATCTGACTAGTAAGAATCTTAAAACCTATGTATTGATATGTCTCCGTAAGGGAATCAAGTGTGTCTAGACTGGCATAAACATGGCAGCGAGAATCAGCTCAAACCCACTCTAAAAAGGAATTTCAAAAACAGAACAAAGAAACAGGGAAATTCTTTACAATTCCTTCAGGGTCTCTGATGCAACCTGGAATGACCCTATCTACGATGACAGCTGGATGTGGCATGAGGCTGGACACTTGGGACTGAGAGGATTGGTGAGATTGGGTGAGCAAATGCAGACCCTTTAAAGCAATAATGCATGGCAACCATTCCATGGGTCCCACCTCTCCAGGTTGAAGGGAATATTACTACAGCTATAACATGTACGGGAGACCTAGAGAATGGACACACTGTGAATACGAAAGGTTTCTAAAACTCAACGAAGAGTCCCTCTCCTGGTGCTCCGGTTTGACTTTCCAACAGCTTTACTATCAATCTCCCAACTTGGAGAGACAGCCCCTTTAAGCTCCTGGTTCACACAGGTTGCCCATTTGGCAGAGGAGGAAAGGGAAGAGGGAGAACCAATGAGAGAGTAGCTGTTAGGCATTTGGATGGGCACATGTCACTCTAATTTCCCGGCAGGAAGAAGAATTCACCAAAGTCTCAGCCACCCACCGGGAACCAGTATAGGTCCTGAACCAAATGTTTGGACTTGCGTTCAGCTCACAAAAAACGAGTTGAAAAATGGAGCTCAGGGGCACAGCAATTCACAAACTGGCAGAGTAATCAAGGCCAACTATCGTCCAAAAATCTGTTGAGGGAAGGCAACGAGGCGGACTTGAATGCGAGGCAGAATAGCAGGAAACAGATTTCAAGAGGTACGTTAGAATCGCCTGTAAAGCACAGGAAGAGGGGCACAACTTCGACAATGATGCACTGGGCCAAAAAGGGCGTATGCGTTTTCTCCTGAATATATTCAGGAGAAAACGCATACGCCCTTTTTGGCCAAGCAAGCAAGCGGGCAATGCAAATCTGCACTACAAAGAAGTATCACTTCCCAACGGTCAAAAGGGACATCCACAAAATGTGTAAAAACCAGAAAGGCAAGACAGGCCCTGGAGAACAGGGAGCCTTGTTATGCTGATGGGCGGGATGTAAGTTGCCAACTGCCTCACTGGAGGAGTGCATTGTGTTCCCTAAAACAAGTAAACAACAGAGCTACAGAGCCAAGGGCACTTCCAGTCTAGGGAATATACCTTGGGAAAACTGAAAATCCATAAGACAGAGCCACCCCCAAATTGAGGGCTGCACTGCTTACAAGAACCTCAACCTGGGTACACCTGAAATATCCCAGGAAATATAAAAATGGTTCCAAACATTGTGGAACTTACGTACGATGGAATATCCCTCAGCCACGAAATCAATGTCATAAGACCAGTAGCAGCAAAATGAGTGGATTCAGGTACGATGATTCTAAGGGAAAGAAGTCACACAGGAAAAGAAACTTATCATAAGATATCACTTAGGAAGATCCTGTAAACATGGCTACACATGAACTGAGTTAGCAAAGAGAACAGAGTCTCACATTTAGAAAACACTCTTATGCCTGCTTAAGGGGGAAGGAGAGGTGGGGTGATGCATCAAACCAGAGTTTGATATAAGCACAGGTACTGTTCCAAAAACCAACTATGGAATAGACAAGACCTACACCTTCCTCAGTGAAAGGGACTCAAAACCCCATATTTCCCGCAGAGGAATAGATCTGACTAGTAAGAATCTTAAAACCTATGTATTGATATGTCTCCGTAAGGGAATCAAGTGTGTCTAGACTGGCATAAACATGGCAGCGAGAATCAGCTCAAACCCACTCTAAAAAGGAATTTCAAAAACAGAACAAAGAAACAGGGAAATTCTTTACAATTCCTTCAGGGTCTCTGATGCAACCTGGAATGACCCTATCTACGATGACAGCTGGATGTGGCATGAGGCTGGACACTTGGGACTGAGAGGATTGGTGAGATTGGGTGAGCAAATGCAGACCCTTTAAAGCAATAATGCATGGCAACCATTCCATGGGTCCCACCTCTCCAGGTTGAAGGGAATATTACTACAGCTATAACATGTACGGGAAACCTAGAGAATGGACACACTGTGAATACGAAAGGTTTCTAAAACTCAACGAAGAGTCCCTCTCCTGGTGCTCCGGTTTGACGTTCCAACAGCTTTACTATCAATCTCCCAACTTGGAGAGACAGCCCCTTTAAGCTCCTGGTTCACACAGGTTGCCCATTTGGCAGAGGAGGAAAGGGAAGAGGGAGAACCAATGAGAGAGTAGCTGTTAGGCATTTGGATGGGCACATGTCACTCTAATTTCCCGGCAGGAAGAAGAATTCACCAAAGTCTCAGCCACCCACCGGGAACCAGTATAGGTCCTGAACCAAATGTTTGGACTTGCGTTCAGCTCACAAAAAACGAGTTGAAAAATGGAGCTCAGGGGCACAGCAATTCACAAACTGGCAGAGTAATCAAGGCCAACTATCGTCCAAAAATCTGTTGAGGGAAGGCAACGAGGCGGACTTGAATGCGAGGCAGAATAGCAGGAAACAGATTTCAAGAGGTACGTTAGAATCGCCTGTAAAGCACAGGAAGAGGGGCACAACTTCGACAATGATGCACTGGGCCAAAAAGGGCGTATGCGTTTTCTCCTGAATATATTCAGGAGAAAACGCATACGCCCTTTTTGGCCAAGCAAGCAAGCGGGCAATGCAAATCTGCACTACAAAGAAGTATCACTTCCCACCGGTCAAAAGGGACATCCACAAAATGTGTAAAAACCAGAAAGGCAAGACAGGCCCTGGAGAACAGGGAGCCTTGTTATGCTGATGGGCGGGATGTAAGTTGCCAACTGCCTCACTGGAGGAGTGCATTGTGTTCCCTAAAACAAGTAAACAACAGAGCTACAGAGCCAAGGGCACTTCCAGTCTAGGGAATATACCTTGGGAAAACTGAAAATCCATAAGACAGAGCCACCCCCAAATTGAGGGCTGCACTGCTTACAAGAACCTCAACCTGGGTACACCTGAAATATCCCAGGAAATATAAAAATGGTTCCAAACATTGTGGAACTTACGTACGATGGAATACCCCTCAGCCACGAAATCAATGTCATAAGACCAGTAGCAGCAAAATGAGTGGATTCAGGTACGATGATTCTAAGGGAAAGAAGTCACACAGGAAAAGAAACTTATCATAAGATATCACTTAGGAAGATCCTGTAAACATGGCTACACATGAACTGAGTTAGCAAAGAGAACAGAGTCTCACATTTAGAAAACACTCTTATGCCTGCTTAAGGGGGAAGGAGAGGTGGGGTGATGCATCAAACCAGAGTTTGATATAAGCACAGGTACCGTTCCAAAAACCAACTATGGAATAGACAAGACCTACACCTTCCTCAGTGAAAGGGACTCAAAACCCCATATTTCCCGCAGAGGAATAGATCTGACTAGTAAGAATCTTAAACCCTATGTATTGATATGTCTCCGTAAGGGAATCAAGTGTGTCTAGACTGGCATAAACATGGCAGCGAGAATCAGCTCAAACCCACTCTAAAAAGGAATTTCAAAAACAGAGCAAAGAAACAGGGAAATTCTTTACAATTCCTTCAGGGTCTCTGATGCAACCTGGAATGACCCTATCTACGATGACAGCTGGATGTGGCATGAGGCTGGACACTTGGGACTGAGAGGATTGGTGAGATTGGGTGAGCAAATGCAGACCCTTTAAAGCAATAATGCATGGCAACCATTCCATGGGTCCCACCTCTCCAGGTTGAAGGGAATATTACTACAGCTATAACATGTACGGGAAACCTAGAGAATGGACACACTGTGAATACGAAAGGTTTCTAAAACTCAACGAAGAGTCCCTCTCCTGGTGCTCCGGTTTGACGTTCCAACAGCTTTACTATCAATCTCCCAACTTGGAGAGACAGCCCCTTTAAGCTCCTGGTTCACACAGGTTGCCCATTTGGCAGAGGAGGAAAGGGAAGAGGGAGAACCAATGAGAGAGTAGCTGTTAGGCATTTGGATGGGCACATGTCACTCTAATTTCCCGGCAGGAAGAAGAATTCACCAAAGTCTCAGCCACCCACCGGGAACCAGTATAAGTCCTGAACCAAATGTTTGGACTTGCGTTCAGCTCACAAAAAACGAGTTGAAAAATGGAGCTCAGGGGCACAGCAATTCACAAACTGGCAGAGTAATCAAGGCCAACTATCGTCCAAAAATCTGTTGAGGGAAGGCAACGAGGCGGACTTGAATGCGAGGCAGAATAGCAGGAAACAGATTTCAAGAGGTACGTTAGAATCGCCTGTAAAGCACAGGAAGAGGGGCACAACTTCGACAATGATGCACTGGGCCAAAAAGGGCGTATGCGTTTTCTCCTGAATATATTCAGGAGAAAACGCATACGCCCTTTTTGGCCAAGCAAGCAAGCGGGCAATGCAAATCTGCACTACAAAGAAGTATCACCTCCCACCGGACAAAAGGGACATCCACAAAATGTGTAAAAACCAGAAAGGCAAGACAGGCCCTGGAGAACAGGGAGCCTTGTTATGCTGATGGGCGGGATGTAAGTTGCCAACTGCCTCACTGGAGGAGTGCATTGTGTTCCCTAAAACAAGTAAACAACAGAGCTACAGAGCCAAGGGCACTTCCAGTCTAGGGAATATACCTTGGGAAAACTGAAAATCCATAAGACAGAGCCACCCCCAAATTGAGGGCTGCACTGCTTACAAGAACCTCAACCTGGGTACACCTGAAATATCCCTGGAAATATAAAAATGGTTCCAAACATTGTGGAACTTACGTACGATGGAATACCCCTCAGCCACGAAATCAATGTCATAAGACCAGTAGCAGCAAAATGAGTGGATTCAGGTACGATGATTCTAAGGGAAAGAAGTCACACAGGAAAAGAAACTTATCATAAGATATCACTTAGGAAGATCCTGTAAACATGGCTACACATGAACTGAGTTAGCAAAGAGAACAGAGTCTCACATTTAGAAAACACTCTTATGCCTGCTTAAGGGGGAAGGAGAGGTGGGGTGATGCATCAAACCAGAGTTTGATATAAGCACAGGTACCGTTCCAAAAACCAACTATGGAATAGACAAGACCTACACCTTCCTCAGTGAAAGGGACTCAAAACCCCATATTTCCCGCAGAGGAATAGATCTGACTAGTAAGAATCTTAAACCCTATGTATTGATATGTCTCCGTAAGGGAATCAAGTGTGTCTAGACTGGCATAAACATGGCAGCGAGAATCAGCTCAAACCCACTCTAAAAAGGAATTTCAAAAACAGAGCAAAGAAACAGGGAAATTCTTTACAATTCCTTCAGGGTCTCTGATGCAACCTGGAATGACCCTATCTACGATGACAGCTGGATGTGGCATGAGGCTGGACACTTGGGACTGAGAGGATTGGTGAGATTGGGTGAGCAAATGCAGACCCTTTAAAGCAATAATGCATGGCAACCATTCCATGGGTCCCACCTCTCCAGGTTGAAGGGAATATTACTACAGCTATAACATGTACGGGAAACCTAGAGAATGGACACACTGTGAATACGAAAGGTTTCTAAAACTCAACGAAGAGTCCCTCTCCTGGTGCTCCGGTTTGACGTTCCAACAGCTTTACTATCAATCTCCCAACTTGGAGAGACAGCCCCTTTAAGCTCCTGGTTCACACAGGTTGCCCATTTGGCAGAGGAGGAAAGGGAAGAGGGAGAACCAATGAGAGAGTAGCTGTTAGGCATTTGGATGGGCACATGTCACTCTAATTTCCCGGCAGGAAGAAGAATTCACCAAAGTCTCAGCCACCCACCGGGAACCAGTATAGGTCCTGAACCAAATGTTTGGACTTGCGTTCAGCTCACAAAAAACGAGTTGAAAAATGGAGCTCAGGGGCACAGCAATTCACAAACTGGCAGAGTAATCAAGGCCAACTATCGTCCAAAAATCTGTTGAGGGAAGGCAACGAGGCGGACTTGAATGCGAGGCAGAATAGCAGGAAACAGATTTCAAGAGGTACGTTAGAATCGCCTGTAAAGCACAGGAAGAGGGGCACAACTTCGACAATGATGCACTGGGCCAAAAAGGGCGTATGCGTTTTCTCCTGAATATATTCAGGAGAAAACGCATACGCCCTTTTTGGCCAAGCAAGCAAGCGGGCAATGCAAATCTGCACTACAAAGAAGTATCACCTCCCACCGGACAAAAGGGACATCCACAAAATGTGTAAAAACCAGAAAGGCAAGACAGGCCCTGGAGAACAGGGAGCCTTGTTATGCTGATGGGCGGGATGTAAGTTGCCAACTGCCTCACTGGAGGAGTGCATTGTGTTCCCTAAAACAAGTAAACAACAGAGCTACAGAGCCAAGGGCACTTCCAGTCTAGGGAATATACCTTGGGAAAACTGAAAATCCATAAGACAGAGCCACCCCCAAATTGAGGGCTGCACTGCTTACAAGAACCTCAACCTGGGTACACCTGAAATATCCCTGGAAATATAAAAATGGTTCCAAACATTGTGGAACTTACGTACGATGGAATACCCCTCAGCCACGAAATCAATGTCATAAGACCAGTAGCAGCAAAATGAGTGGATTCAGGTACGATGATTCTAAGGGAAAGAAGTCACACAGGAAAAGAAACTTATCATAAGATATCACTTAGGAAGATCCTGTAAACATGGCTACACATGAACTGAGTTAGCAAAGAGAACAGAGTCTCACATTTAGAAAACACTCTTATGCCTGCTTAAGGGGGAAGGAGAGGTGGGGTGATGCATCAAACCAGAGTTTGATATAAGCACAGGTACCGTTCCAAAAACCAACTATGGAATAGACAAGACCTACACCTTCCTCAGTGAAAGGGACTCAAAACCCCATATTTCCCGCAGAGGAATAGATCTGACTAGTAAGAATCTTAAACCCTATGTATTGATATGTCTCCGTAAGGGAATCAAGTGTGTCTAGACTGGCATAAACATGGCAGCGAGAATCAGCTCAAACCCACTCTAAAAAGGAATTTCAAAAACAGAGCAAAGAAACAGGGAAATTCTTTACAATTCCTTCAGGGTCTCTGATGCAACCTGGAATGACCCTATCTACGATGACAGCTGGATGTGGCATGAGGCTGGACACTTGGGACTGAGAGGATTGGTGAGATTGGGTGAGCAAATGCAGACCCTTTAAAGCAATAATGCATGGCAACCATTCCATGGGTCCCACCTCTCCAGGTTGAAGGGAATATTACTACAGCTATAACATGTACGGGAAACCTAGAGAATGGACACACTGTGAATACGAAAGGTTTCTAAAACTCAACGAAGAGTCCCTCTCCTGGTGCTCCGGTTTGACGTTCCAACAGCTTTACTATCAATCTCCCAACTTGGAGAGACAGCCCCTTTAAGCTCCTGGTTCACACAGGTTGCCCATTTGGCAGAGGAGGAAAGGGAAGAGGGAGAACCAATGAGAGAGTAGCTGTTAGGCATTTGGATGGGCACATGTCACTCTAATTTCCCGGCAGGAAGAAGAATTCACCAAAGTCTCAGCCACCCACCGGGAACCAGTATAGGTCCTGAACCAAATGTTTGGACTTGCGTTCAGCTCACAAAAAACGAGTTGAAAAATGGAGCTCAGGGGCACAGCAATTCACAAACTGGCAGAGTAATCAAGGCCAACTATCGTCCAAAAATCTGTTGAGGGAAGGCAACGAGGCGGACTTGAATGCGAGGCAGAATAGCAGGAAACAGATTTCAAGAGGTACGTTAGAATCGCCTGTAAAGCACAGGAAGAGGGGCACAACTTCGACAATGATGCACTGGGCCAAAAAGGGCGTATGCGTTTTCTCCTGAATATATTCAGGAGAAAACGCATACGCCCTTTTTGGCCAAGCAAGCAAGCGGGCAATGCAAATCTGCACTACAAAGAAGTATCACTTCCCACCGGTCAAAAGGGACATCCACAAAATGTGTAAAAACCAGAAAGGCAAGACAGGCCCTGGAGAACAGGGAGCCTTGTTATGCTGATGGGCGGGATGTAAGTTGCCAACTGCCTCACTGGAGGAGTGCATTGTGTTCCCTAAAACAAGTAAACAACAGAGCTACAGAGCCAAGGGCACTTCCAGTCTAGGGAATATACCTTGGGAAAACTGAAAATCCATAAGACAGAGCCACCCCCAAATTGAGGGCTGCACTGCTTACAAGAACCTCAACCTGGGTACACCTGAAATATCCCAGGAAATATAAAAATGGTTCCAAACATTGTGGAACTTACGTACGATGGAATACCCCTCAGCCACGAAATCAATGTCATAAGACCAGTAGCAGCAAAATGAGTGGATTCAGGTACGATGATTCTAAGGGAAAGAAGTCACACAGGAAAAGAAACTTATCATAAGATATCACTTAGGAAGATCCTGTAAACATGGCTACACATGAACTGAGTTAGCAAAGAGAACAGAGTCTCACATTTAGAAAACACTCTTATGCCTGCTTAAGGGGGAAGGAGAGGTGGGGTGATGCATCAAACCAGAGTTTGATATAAGCACAGGTACCGTTCCAAAAACCAACTATGGAATAGACAAGACCTACACCTTCCTCAGTGAAAGGGACTCAAAACCCCATATTTCCCGCAGAGGAATAGATCTGACTAGTAAGAATCTTAAACCCTATGTATTGATATGTCTCCGTAAGGGAATCAAGTGTGTCTAGACTGGCATAAACATGGCAGCGAGAATCAGCTCAAACCCACTCTAAAAAGGAATTTCAAAAACAGAACAAAGAAACAGGGAAATTCTTTACAATTCCTTCAGGGTCTCTGATGCAACCTGGAATGACCCTATCTACGATGACAGCTGGATGTGGCATGAGGCTGGACACTTGGGACTGAGAGGATTGGTGAGATTGGGTGAGCAAATGCAGACCCTTTAAAGCAATAATGCATGGCAACCATTCCATGGGTCCCACCTCTCCAGGTTGAAGGGAATATTACTACAGCTATAACATGTACGGGAAACCTAGAGAATGGACACACTGTGAATACGAAAGGTTTCTAAAACTCAACGAAGAGTCCCTCTCCTGGTGCTCCGGTTTGACGTTCCAACAGCTTTACTATCAATCTCCCAACTTGGAGAGACAGCCCCTTTAAGCTCCTGGTTCACACAGGTTGCCCATTTGGCAGAGGAGGAAAGGGAAGAGGGAGAACCAATGAGAGAGTAGCTGTTAGGCATTTGGATGGGCACATGTCACTCTAATTTCCCGGCAGGAAGAAGAATTCACCAAAGTCTCAGCCACCCACCGGGAACCAGTATAGGTCCTGAACCAAATGTTTGGACTTGCGTTCAGCTCACAAAAAACGAGTTGAAAAATGGAGCTCAGGGGCACAGCAATTCACAAACTGGCAGAGTAATCAAGGCCAACTATCGTCCAAAAATCTGTTGAGGGAAGGCAACGAGGCGGACTTGAATGCGAGGCAGAATAGCAGGAAACAGATTTCAAGAGGTACGTTAGAATCGCCTGTAAAGCACAGGAAGAGGGGCACAACTTCGACAATGATGCACTTGGCCGAAAAGGGCGTATGCGTTTTCTCCTGAATATATTCAGGAGAAAACGCATACGCCCTTTTTGGCCAAGCAAGCAAGCGGGCAATGCAAATCTGCACTACAAAGAAGTATCACTTCCCACCGGTCAAAAGGGACATCGACAAAATGTGTAAAAACCAGAAAGGCAAGACAGGCCCTGGAGAACAGCGAGCCTTGTTATGCTGATGGGCGGGATGTAAGTTGCCAACTGCCTCACTGGAGGAGTGCATTGTGTTCCCTAAAACAAGTAAACAACAGAGCTACAGAGCCAAGGGCACTTCCAGTCTAGGGAATATACCTTGGGAAAACTGAAAATCCATAAGACAGAGCCACCCCCAAATTGAGGGCTGCACTGCTTACAAGAACCTCAACCTGGGTACACCTGAAATATCCCAGGCAATATAAAAATGGTTCCAAACATTGTGGAACTTACGTACGATGGAATACCCCTCAGCCACGAAATCAATGTCATAAGACCAGTAGCAGCAAAATGAGTGGATTCAGGTACGATGATTCTAAGGGAAAGAAGTCACACAGGAAAAGAAACTTATCATAAGATATCACTTAGGAAGATCCTGTAAACATGGCTACACATGAACTGAGTTAGCAAAGAGAACAGAGTCTCACATTTAGAAAACACTCTTATGCCTGCTTAAGGGGGAAGGAGAGGTGGGGTGATGCATCAAACCAGAGTTTGATATAAGCACAGGTACCGTTCCAAAAACCAACTATGGAATAGACAAGACCTACACCTTCCTCAGTGAAAGGGACTCAAAACCCCATATTTCCCGCAGAGGAATAGATCTGACTAGTAAGAATCTTAAACCCTATGTATTGATATGTCTCCGTAAGGGAATCAAGTGTGTCTAGACTGGCATAAACATGGCAGCGAGAATCAGCTCAAACCCACTCTAAAAAGGAATTTCAAAAACAGAACAAAGAAACAGGGAAATTCTTTACAATTCCTTCAGGGTCTCTGATGCAACCTGGAATGACCCTATCTACGATGACAGCTGGATGTGGCATGAGGCTGGACACTTGGGACTGAGAGGATTGGTGAGATTGGGTGAGCAAATGCAGACCCTTTAAAGCAATAATGCATGGCAACCATTCCATGGGTCCCACCTCTCCAGGTTGAAGGGAATATTACTACAGCTATAACATGTACGGGAAACCTAGAGAATGGACACACTGTGAATACGAAAGGTTTCTAAAACTCAACGAAGAGTCCCTCTCCTGGTGCTCCGGTTTGACTTTCCAACAGCTTTACTATCAATCTCCCAACTTGGAGAGACAGCCCCTTTAAGCTCCTGGTTCACACAGGTTGCCCATTTGGCAGAGGAGGAAAGGGAAGAGGGAGAACCAATGAGAGAGTAGCTGTTAGGCATTTGGATGGGCACATGTCACTCTAATTTCCCGGCAGGAAGAAGAATTCACCAAAGTCTCAGCCACCCACCGGGAACCAGTATAGGTCCTGAACCAAATGTTTGGACTTGCGTTCAGCTCACAAAAAAACGAGTTGAAAAATGGAGCTCAGGGGCACAGCAATTCACAAACTGGCAGAGTAATCAAGGCCAACTATCGTCCAAAAATCTGTTGAGGGAAGGCAACGAGGCGGACTTGAATGCGAGGCAGAATAGCAGGAAACAGATTTCAAGAGGTACGTTAGAATCGCCTGTAAAGCACAGGAAGAGGGGCACAACTTCGACAATGATGCACTTGGCCGAAAAGGGCGTATGCGTTTTCTCCTGAATATATTCAGGAGAAAACGCATACGCCCTTTTTGGCCAAGCAAGCAAGCGGGCAATGCAAATCTGCACTACAAAGAAGTATCACTTCCCACCGGTCAAAAGGGACATCCACAAAATGTGTAAAAACCAGAAAGGCAAGACAGGCCCTGGAGAACAGGGAGCCTTGTTATGCTGATGGGCGGGATGTAAGTTGCCAACTGCCTCACTGGAGGAGTGCATTGTGTTCCCTAAAACAAGTAAACAACAGAGCTACAGAGCCAAGGGCACTTCCAGTCTAGGGAATATACCTTGGGAAAACTGAAAATCCATAAGACAGAGCCACCCCCAAATTGAGGGCTGCACTGCTTACAAGAACCTCAACCTGGGTACACCTGAAATATCCCAGGAAATATAAAAATGGTTCCAAACATTGTGGAACTTACGTACGATGGAATACCCCTCAGCCACGAAATCAATGTCATAAGACCAGTAGCAGCAAAATGAGTGGATTCAGGTACGATGATTCTAAGGGAAAGAAGTCACACAGGAAAAGAAACTTATCATAAGATATCACTTAGGAAGATCCTGTAAACATGGCTACACATGAACTGAGTTAGCAAAGAGAACAGAGTCTCACATTTAGAAAACACTCTTATGCCTGCTTAAGGGGGAAGGAGAGGTGGGGTGATGCATCAAACCAGAGTTTGATATAAGCACAGGTACCGTTCCAAAAACCAACTATGGAATAGACAAGACCTACACCTTCCTCAGTGAAAGGGACTCAAAACCCCATATTTCCCGCAGAGGAATAGATCTGACTAGTAAGAATCTTAAACCCTATGTATTGATATGTCTCCGTAAGGGAATCAAGTGTGTCTAGACTGGCATAAACATGGCAGCGAGAATCAGCTCAAACCCACTCTAAAAAGGAATTTCAAAAACAGAACAAAGAAACAGGGAAATTCTTTACAATTCCTTCAGGGTCTCTGATGCAACCTGGAATGACCCTATCTACGATGACAGCTGGATGTGGCATGAGGCAGGACACTTGGGACTGAGAGGATTGGTGAGATTGGGTGAGCAAATGCAGACCCTTTAAAGCAATAATGCATGGCAACCATTCCATGGGTCCCACCTCTCCAGGTTGAAGGGAATATTACTACAGCTATAACATGTACGGGAAACCTAGAGAATGGACACACTGTGAATACGAATGGTTTCTAAAACTCAACGAAGAGTCCCTCTCCTGGTGCTCCGGTTTGACTTTCCAACAGCTTTACTATCAATCTCCCAACTTGGAGAGACAGCCCCTTTAAGCTCCTGGTTCACACAGGTTGCCCATTTGGCAGAGGAGGAAAGGGAAGAGGGAGAACCAATGAGAGAGTAGCTGTTAGGCATTTGGATGGGCGCATGTCACTCTAATTTCCCGGCAGGAAGAAGAATTCACCAAAGTCTCAGCCACCCACCGGGAACCAGTATAGGTCCTGAACCAAATGTTTGGACTTGCGTTCAGCTCACAAAAAAACGAGTTGAAAAATGGAGCTCAGGGGCACAGCAATTCACAAACTGGCAGAGTAATCAAGGCCAACTATCGTCCAAAAATCTGTTGAGGGAAGGCAACGAGGCGGACTTGAATGCGAGGCAGAATAGCAGGAAACAGATTTCAAGAGGTACGTTAGAATCGCCTGTAAAGCACAGGAAGAGGGGCACAACTTCGACAATGATGCACTTGGCCGAAAAGGGCGTATGCGTTTTCTCCTGAATATATTCAGGAGAAAACGCATACGCCCTTTTTGGCCAAGCAAGCAAGCGGGCAATGCAAATCTGCACTACAAAGAAGTATCACTTCCCACCGGTCAAAAGGGACATCCACAAAATGTGTAAAAACCAGAAAGGCAAGACAGGCCCTGGAGAACAGGGAGCCTTGTTATGCTGATGGGCGGGATGTAAGTTGCCAACTGCCTCACTGGAGGAGTGCATTGTGTTCCCTAAAACAAGTAAACAACAGAGCTACAGAGCCAAGGGCACTTCCAGTCTAGGGAATATACCTTGGGAAAACTGAAAATCCATAAGACAGAGCCACCCCCAAATTGAGGGCTGCACTGCTTACAAGAACCTCAACCTGGGTACACCTGAAATATCCCAGGAAATATAAAAATGGTTCCAAACATTGTGGAACTTACGTACGATGGAATACCCCTCAGCCACGAAATCAATGTCATAAGACCAGTAGCAGCAAAATGAGTGGATTCAGGTACGATGATTCTAAGGGAAAGAAGTCACACAGGAAAAGAAACTTATCATAAGATATCACTTAGGAAGATCCTGTAAACATGGCTACACATGAACTGAGTTAGCAAAGAGAACAGAGTCTCACATTTAGAAAACACTCTTATGCCTGCTTAAGGGGGAAGGAGAGGTGGGGTGATGCATCAAACCAGAGTTTGATATAAGCACAGGTACCGTTCCAAAAACCAACTATGGAATAGACAAGACCTACACCTTCCTCAGTGAAAGGGACTCAAAACCCCATATTTCCCGCAGAGGAATAGATCTGACTAGTAAGAATCTTAAACCCTATGTATTGATATGTCTCCGTAAGGGAATCAAGTGTGTCTAGACTGGCATAAACATGGCAGCGAGAATCAGCTCAAACCCACTCTAAAAAGGAATTTCAAAAACAGAACAAAGAAACAGGGAAATTCTTTACAATTCCTTCAGGGTCTCTGATGCAACCTGGAATGACCCTATCTACGATGACAGCTGGATGTGGCATGAGGCAGGACACTTGGGACTGAGAGGATTGGTGAGATTGGGTGAGCAAATGCAGACCCTTTAAAGCAATAATGCATGGCAACCATTCCATGGGTCCCACCTCTCCAGGTTGAAGGGAATATTACTACAGCTATAACATGTACGGGAAACCTAGAGAATGGACACACTGTGAATACGAATGGTTTCTAAAACTCAACGAAGAGTCCCTCTCCTGGTGCTCCGGTTTGACTTTCCAACAGCTTTACTATCAATCTCCCAACTTGGAGAGACAGCCCCTTTAAGCTCCTGGTTCACACAGGTTGCCCATTTGGCAGAGGAGGAAAGGGAAGAGGGAGAACCAATGAGAGAGTAGCTGTTAGGCATTTGGATGGGCACATGTCACTCTAATTTCCCGGCAGGAAGAAGAATTCACCAAAGTCTCAGCCACCCACCGGGAACCAGTATAGGTCCTGAACCAAATGTTTGGACTTGCGTTCAGCTCACAAAAAAACGAGTTGAAAAATGGAGCTCAGGGGCACAGCAATTCACAAACTGGCAGAGTAATCAAGGCCAACTATCGTCCAAAAATCTGTTGAGGGAAGGCAACGAGGCGGACTTGAATGCGAGGCAGAATAGCAGGAAACAGATTTCAAGAGGTACGTTAGAATCGCCTGTAAAGCACAGGAAGAGGGGCACAACTTCGACAATGATGCACTTGGCCGAAAAGGGCGTATGCGTTTTCTCCTGAATATATTCAGGAGAAAACGCATACGCCCTTTTTGGCCAAGCAAGCAAGCGGGCAATGCAAATCTGCACTACAAAGAAGTATCACTTCCCACCGGTCAAAAGGGACATCCACAAAATGTGTAAAAACCAGAAAGGCAAGACAGGCCCTGGAGAACAGGGAGCCTTGTTATGCTGATGGGCGGGATGTAAGTTGCCAACTGCCTCACTGGAGGAGTGCATTGTGTTCCCTAAAACAAGTAAACAACAGAGCTACAGAGCCAAGGGCACTTCCAGTCTAGGGAATATACCTTGGGAAAACTGAAAATCCATAAGACAGAGCCACCCCCAAATTGAGGGCTGCACTGCTTACAAGAACCTCAACCTGGGTACACCTGAAATATCCCAGGAAATATAAAAATGGTTCCAAACATTGTGGAACTTACGTACGATGGAATACCCCTCAGCCACGAAATCAATGTCATAAGACCAGTAGCAGCAAAATGAGTGGATTCAGGTACGATGATTCTAAGGGAAAGAAGTCACACAGGAAAAGAAACTTATCATAAGATATCACTTAGGAAGATCCTGTAAACATGGCTACACATGAACTGAGTTAGCAAAGAGAACAGAGTCTCACATTTAGAAAACACTCTTATGCCTGCTTAAGGGGGAAGGAGAGGTGGGGTGATGCATCAAACCAGAGTTTGATATAAGCACAGGTACCGTTCCAAAAACCAACTATGGAATAGACAAGACCTACACCTTCCTCAGTGAAAGGGACTCAAAACCCCATATTTCCCGCAGAGGAATAGATCTGACTAGTAAGAATCTTAAAACCTATGTATTGATATGTCTCCGTAAGGGAATCAAGTGTGTCTAGACTGGCATAAACATGGCAGCGAGAATCAGCTCAAACCCACTCTAAAAAGGAATTTCAAAAACAGAACAAAGAAACAGGGAAATTCTTTACAATTCCTTCAGGGTCTCTGATGCAACCTGGAATGACCCTATCTACGATGACAGCTGGATGTGGCATGAGGCTGGACACTTGGGACTGAGAGGATTGGTGAGATTGGGTGAGCAAATGCAGACCCCTTAAAGCAATAATGCATGGCAACCATTCCATGGGTCCCACCTCTCCAGGTTGAAGGGAATATTACTACAGCTATAACATGTACGGGAAACCTAGAGAATGGACACACTGTGAATACGAAAGGTTTCTAAAACTCAACGAAGAGTCCCTCTCCTGGTGCTCCGGTTTGACGTTCCAACAGCTTTACTATCAATCTCCCAACTTGGAGAGACAGCCCCTTTAAGCTCCTGGTTCACACAGGTTGCCCATTTGGCAGAGGAGGAAAGGGAAGAGGGAGAACCAATGAGAGAGTAGCTGTTAGGCATTTGGATGGGCACATGTCACTCTAATTTCCCGGCAGGAAGAAGAATTCACCAAAGTCTCAGCCACCCACCGGGAACCAGTATAGGTCCTGAACCAAATGTTTGGACTTGCGTTCAGCTCACAAAAAAACGAGTTGAAAAATGGAGCTCAGGGGCACAGCAATTCACAAACTGGCAGAGTAATCAAGGCCAACTATCGTCCAAAAATCTGTTGAGGGAAGGCAACGAGGCGGACTTGAATGCGAGGCAGAATAGCAGGAAACAGATTTCAAGAGGTACGTTAGAATCGCCTGTAAAGCACAGGAAGAGGGGCACAACTTCGACAATGATGCACTTGGCCGAAAAGGGCGTATGCGTTTTCTCCTGAATATATTCAGGAGAAAACGCATACGCCCTTTTTGGCCAAGCAAGCAAGCGGGCAATGCAAATCTGCACTACAAAGAAGTATCACTTCCCACCGGTCAAAAGGGACATCCACAAAATGTGTAAAAACCAGAAAGGCAAGACAGGCCCTGGAGAACAGGGAGCCTTGTTATGCTGATGGGCGGGATGTAAGTTGCCAACTGCCTCACTGGAGGAGTGCATTGTGTTCCCTAAAACAAGTAAACAACAGAGCTACAGAGCCAAGGGCACTTCCAGTCTAGGGAATATACCTTGGGAAAACTGAAAATCCATAAGACAGAGCCACCCCCAAATTGAGGGCTGCACTGCTTACAAGAACCTCAACCTGGGTACACCTGAAATATCCCAGGAAATATAAAAATGGTTCCAAACATTGTGGAACTTACGTACGATGGAATACCCCTCAGCCACGAAATCAATGTCATAAGACCAGTAGCAGCAAAATGAGTGGATTCAGGTACGATGATTCTAAGGGAAAGAAGTCACACAGGAAAAGAAACTTATCATAAGATATCACTTAGGAAGATCCTGTAAACATGGCTACACATGAACTGAGTTAGCAAAGAGAACAGAGTCTCACATTTAGAAAACACTCTTATGCCTGCTTAAGGGGGAAGGAGAGGTGGGGTGATGCATCAAACCAGAGTTTGATATAAGCACAGGTACCGTTCCAAAAACCAACTATGGAATAGACAAGACCTACACCTTCCTCAGTGAAAGGGACTCAAAACCCCATATTTCCCGCAGAGGAATAGATCTGACTAGTAAGAATCTTAAAACCTATGTATTGATATGTCTCCGTAAGGGAATCAAGTGTGTCTAGACTGGCATAAACATGGCAGCGAGAATCAGCTCAAACCCACTCTAAAAAGGAATTTCAAAAACAGAACAAAGAAACAGGGAAATTCTTTACAATTCCTTCAGGGTCTCTGATGCAACCTGGAATGACCCTATCTACGATGACAGCTGGATGTGGCATGAGGCTGGACACTTGGGACTGAGAGGATTGGTGAGATTGGGTGAGCAAATGCAGACCCCTTAAAGCAATAATGCATGGCAACCATTCCATGGGTCCCACCTCTCCAGGTTGAAGGGAATATTACTACAGCTATAACATGTACGGGAAACCTAGAGAATGGACACACTGTGAATACGAAAGGTTTCTAAAACTCAACGAAGAGTCCCTCTCCTGGTGCTCCGGTTTGACGTTCCAACAGCTTTACTATCAATCTCCCAACTTGGAGAGACAGCCCCTTTAAGCTCCTGGTTCACACAGGTTGCCCATTTGGCAGAGGAGGAAAGGGAAGAGGGAGAACCAATGAGAGAGTAGCTGTTAGGCATTTGGATGGGCACATGTCACTCTAATTTCCCGGCAGGAAGAAGAATTCACCAAAGTCTCAGCCACCCACCGGGAACCAGTATAGGTCCTGAACCAAATGTTTGGACTTGCGTTCAGCTCACAAAAAAACGAGTTGAAAAATGGAGCTCAGGGGCACAGCAATTCACAAACTGGCAGAGTAATCAAGGCCAACTATCGTCCAAAAATCTGTTGAGGGAAGGCAACGAGGCGGACTTGAATGCGAGGCAGAATAGCAGGAAACAGATTTCAAGAGGTACGTTAGAATCGCCTGTAAAGCACAGGAAGAGGGGCACAACTTCGACAATGATGCACTTGGCGGAAAAGGGCGTATGCGTTTTCTCCTGAATATATTCAGGAGAAAACGCATACGCCCTTTTTGGCCAAGCAAGCAAGCGGGCAATGCAAATCTGCACCTCAAAGAAGTATCACTTCCCACCGGTCAAAAGGGACATCCACAAAATGTGTAAAAACCAGAAAGGCAAGACAGGCCCTGGAGAACAGGGAGCCTTGTTATGCTGATGGGCGGGATGTAAGTTGCCAACTGCCTCACTGGAGGAGTGCATTGTGTTCCCTAAAACAAGTAAACAACAGAGCTACAGAGCCAAGGGCACTTCCAGTCTAGGGAATATACCTTGGGAAAACTGAAAATCCATAAGACAGAGCCACCCCCAAATTGAGGGCTGCACTGCTTACAAGAACCTCAACCTGGGTACACCTGAAATATCCCAGGAAATATAAAAATGGTCCCAAACATTGTGGAACTTACGTACGATGGAATATCCCTCAGCCACGAAATCAATGTCATAAGACCAGTAGCAGCAAAATGAGTGGATTCAGGTACGATGATTCTAAGGGAAAGAAGTCACACAGGAAAAGAAACTTATCATAAGATATCACTTAGGAAGATCCTGTAAACATGGCTACACATGAACTGAGTTAGCAAAGAGAACAGAGTCTCACATTTAGAAAACACTCTTATGCCTGCTTAAGGGGGAAGGAGAGGTGGGGTGATGCATCAAACCAGAGTTTGATATAAGCACAGGTACCGTTCCAAAAACCAACTATGGAATAGACAAGACCTACACCTTCCTCAGTGAAAGGGACTCAAAACCCCATATTTCCCGCAGAGGAATAGATCTGACTAGTAAGAATCTTAAACCCTATGTATTGATATGTCTCCGTAAGGGAATCAAGTGTGTCTAGACTGGCATAAACATGGCAGCGAGAATCAGCTCAAACCCACTCTAAAAAGGAATTTCAAAAACAGAACAAAGAAACAGGGAAATTCTTTACAATTCCTTCAGGGTCTCTGATGCAACCTGGAATGACCCTATCTACGATGACAGCTGGATGTGGCATGAGGCAGGACACTTGGGACTGAGAGGATTGGTGAGATTGGGTGAGCAAATGCAGACCCTTTAAAGCAATAATGCATGGCAACCATTCCATGGGTCCCACCTCTCCAGGTTGAAGGGAATATTACTACAGCTATAACATGTACGGGAAACCTAGAGAATGGACACACTGTGAATACGAATGGTTTCTAAAACTCAACGAAGAGTCCCTCTCCTGGTGCTCCGGTTTGACTTTCCAACAGCTTTACTATCAATCTCCCAACTTGGAGAGACAGCCCCTTTAAGCTCCTGGTTCACACAGGTTGCCCATTTGGCAGAGGAGGAAAGGGAAGAGGGAGAACCAATGAGAGAGTAGCTGTTAGGCATTTGGATAGGCACATGTCACTCTAATTTCCCGGCAGGAAGAAGAATTCACCAAAGTCTCAGCCACCCACCGGGAACCAGTATAGGTCCTGAACCAAATGTTTGGACTTGCGTTCAGCTCACAAAAAAACGAGTTGAAAAATGGAGCTCAGGGGCACAGCAATTCACAAACTGGCAGAGTAATCAAGGCCAACTATCGTCCAAAAATCTGTTGAGGGAAGGCAACGAGGCGGACTTGAATGCGAGGCAGAATAGCAGGAAACAGATTTCAAGAGGTACGTTAGAATCGCCTGTAAAGCACAGGAAGAGGGGCACAACTTCGACAATGATGCACTTGGCCGAAAAGGGCGTATGCGTTTTCTCCTGAATATATTCAGGAGAAAACGCATACGCCCTTTTTGGCCAAGCAAGCAAGCGGGCAATGCAAATCTGCACCACAAAGAAGTATCACTTCCCACCGGTCAAAAGGGACATCCACAAAATGTGTAAAAACCAGAAAGGCAAGACAGGCCCTGGAGAACAGGGAGCCTTGTTATGCTGATGGGCGGGATGTAAGTTGCCAACTGCCTCACTGGAGGAGTGCATTGTGTTCCCTAAAACAAGTAAACAACAGAGCTACAGAGCCAAGGGCACTTCCAGTCTAGGGAATATACCTTGGGAAAACTGAAAATCCATAAGACAGAGCCACCCCCAAATTGAGGGCTGCACTGCTTACAAGAACCTCAACCTGGGTACACCTGAAATATCCCAGGAAATATAAAAATGGTCCCAAACATTGTGGAACTTACGTACAATGGAATACCCCTCAGCCACGAAATCAATGTCATAAGACCAGTAGCAGCAAAATGAGTGGATTCAGGTACGATGATTCTAAGGGAAAGAAGTCACACAGGAAAAGAAACTTATCATAAGATATCACTTAGGAAGATCCTGTAAACATGGCTACACATGAACTGAGTTAGCAAAGAGAACAGAGTCTCACATTTAGAAAACACTCTTATGCCTGCTTAAGGGGGAAGGAGAGGTGGGGTGATGCATCAAACCAGAGTTTGATATAAGCACAGGTACCGTTCCAAAAACCAACTATGGAATAGACAAGACCTACACCTTCCTCAGTGAAAGGGACTCAAAACCCCATATTTCCCGCAGAGGAATAGATCTGACTAGTAAGAATCTTAAACCCTATGTATTGATATGTCTCCGTAAGGGAATCAAGTGTGTCTAGACTGGCATAAACATGGCAGCGAGAATCAGCTCAAACCCACTCTAAAAAGGAATTTCAAAAACAGAACAAAGAAACAGGGAAATTCTTTACAATTCCTTCAGGGTCTCTGATGCAACCTGGAATGACCCTATCTACGATGACAGCTGGATGTGGCATGAGGCTGGACACTTGGGACTGAGAGGATTGGTGAGATTGGGTGAGCAAATGCAGACCCCTTAAAGCAATAATGCATGGCAACCATTCCATGGGTCCCACCTCTCCAGGTTGAAGGGAATATTACTACAGCTATAACATGTACGGGAAACCTAGAGAATGGACACACTGTGAATACGAAAGGTTTCTAAAACTCAACGAAGAGTCCCTCTCCTGGTGCTCCGGTTTGACGTTCCAACAGCTTTACTATCAATCTCCCAACTTGGAGAGACAGCCCCTTTAAGCTCCTGGTTCACACAGGTTGCCCATTTGGCAGAGGAGGAAAGGGAAGAGGGAGAACCAATGAGAGAGTAGCTGTTAGGCATTTGGATGGGCACATGTCACTCTAATTTCCCGGCAGGAAGAAGAATTCACCAAAGTCTCAGCCACCCACCGGGAACCAGTATAGGTCCTGAACCAAATGTTTGGACTTGCGTTCAGCTCACAAAAAAACGAGTTGAAAAATGGAGCTCAGGGGCACAGCAATTCACAAACTGGCAGAGTAATCAAGGCCAACTATCGTCCAAAAATCTGTTGAGGGAAGGCAACGAGGCGGACTTGAATGCGAGGCAGAATAGCAGGAAACAGATTTCAAGAGGTACGTTAGAATCGCCTGTAAAGCACAGGAAGAGGGGCACAACTTCGACAATGATGCACTTGGCCGAAAAGGGCGTATGCGTTTTCTCCTGAATATATTCAGGAGAAAACGCATACGCCCTTTTTGGCCAAGCAAGCAAGCGGGCAATGCAAATCTGCACTACAAAGAAGTATCACTTCCCACCGGTCAAAAGGGACATCCACAAAATGTGTAAAAACCAGAAAGGCAAGACAGGCCCTGGAGAACAGGGAGCCTTGTTATGCTGATGGGCGGGATGTAAGTTGCCAACTGCCTCACTGGAGGAGTGCATTGTGTTCCCTAAAACAAGTAAACAACAGAGCTACAGAGCCAAGGGCACTTCCAGTCTAGGGAATATACCTTGGGAAAACTGAAAATCCATAAGACAGAGCCACCCCCAAATTGAGGGCTGCACTGCTTACAAGAACCTCAACCTGGGTACACCTGAAATATCCCAGGAAATATAAAAATGGTTCCAAACATTGTGGAACTTACGTACGATGGAATATCCCTCAGCCACGAAATCAATGTCATAAGACCAGTAGCAGCAAAATGAGTGGATTCAGGTACGATGATTCTAAGGGAAAGAAGTCACACAGGAAAAGAAACTTATCATAAGATATCACTTAGGAAGATCCTGTAAACATGGCTACACATGAACTGAGTTAGCAAAGAGAACAGAGTCTCACATTTAGAAAACACTCTTATGCCTGCTTAAGGGGGAAGGAGAGGTGGGGTGATGCATCAAACCAGAGTTTGATATAAGCACAGGTACTGTTCCAAAAACCAACTATGGAATAGACAAGACCTACACCTTCCTCAGTGAAAGGGACTCAAAACCCCATATTTCCCGCAGAGGAATAGATCTGACTAGTAAGAATCTTAAAACCTATGTATTGATATGTCTCCGTAAGGGAATCAAGTGTGTCTAGACTGGCATAAACATGGCAGCGAGAATCAGCTCAAACCCACTCTAAAAAGGAATTTCAAAAACAGAACAAAGAAACAGGGAAATTCTTTACAATTCCTTCAGGGTCTCTGATGCAACCTGGAATGACCCTATCTACGATGACAGCTGGATGTGGCATGAGGCTGGACACTTGGGACTGAGAGGATTGGTGAGATTGGGTGAGCAAATGCAGACCCCTTAAAGCAATAATGCATGGCAACCATTCCATGGGTCCCACCTCTCCAGGTTGAAGGGAATATTACTACAGCTATAACATGTACGGGAAACCTAGAGAATGGACACACTGTGAATACGAAAGGTTTCTAAAACTCAACGAAGAGTCCCTCTCCTGGTGCTCCGGTTTGACGTTCCAACAGCTTTACTATCAATCTCCCAACTTGGAGAGACAGCCCCTTTAAGCTCCTGGTTCACACAGGTTGCCCATTTGGCAGAGGAGGAAAGGGAAGAGGGAGAACCAATGAGAGAGTAGCTGTTAGGCATTTGGATGGGCACATGTCACTCTAATTTCCCGGCAGGAAGAAGAATTCACCAAAGTCTCAGCCACCCACCGGGAACCAGTATAGGTCCTGAACCAAATGTTTGGACTTGCGTTCAGCTCACAAAAAAACGAGTTGAAAAATGGAGCTCAGGGGCACAGCAATTCACAAACTGGCAGAGTAATCAAGGCCAACTATCGTCCAAAAATCTGTTGAGGGAAGGCAACGAGGCGGACTTGAATGCGAGGCAGAATAGCAGGAAACAGATTTCAAGAGGTACGTTAGAATCGCCTGTAAAGCACAGGAAGAGGGGCACAACTTCGACAATGATGCACTTGGCCGAAAAGGGCGTATGCGTTTTCTCCTGAATATATTCAGGAGAAAACGCATACGCCCTTTTTGGCCAAGCAAGCAAGCGGGCAATGCAAATCTGCACCTCAAAGAAGTATCACTTCCCACCGGTCAAAAGGGACATCCACAAAATGTGTAAAAACCAGAAAGGCAAGACAGGCCCTGGAGAACAGGGAGCCTTGTTATGCTGATGGGCGGGATGTAAGTTGCCAACTGCCTCACTGGAGGAGTGCATTGTGTTCCCTAAAACAAGTAAACAACAGAGCTACAGAGCCAAGGGCACTTCCAGTCTAGGGAATATACCTTGGGAAAACTGAAAATCCATAAGACAGAGCCACCCCCAAATTGAGGGCTGCACTGCTTACAAGAACCTCAACCTGGGTACACCTGAAATATCCCAGGAAATATAAAAATGGTCCCAAACATTGTGGAACTTACGTACGATGGAATATCCCTCAGCCACGAAATCAATGTCATAAGACCAGTAGCAGCAAAATGAGTGGATTCAGGTACGATGATTCTAAGGGAAAGAAGTCACACAGGAAAAGAAACTTATCATAAGATATCACTTAGGAAGATCCTGTAAACCTGGCCACACATGAACTGAGTTAGCAAAGAGAACAGAGTCTCACATTTAGAAAACACTCTTATGCCTGCTTAAGGGGGAAGGAGAGGTGGGGTGATGCATCAAACCAGAGTTTGATATAAGCACAGGTACTGTTCCAAAAACCAACTATGGAATAGACAAGACCTACACCTTCCTCAGTGAAAGGGACTCAAAACCCCATATTTCCCGCAGAGGAATAGATCTGACTAGTAAGAATCTTAAAACCTATGTATTGATATGTCTCCGTAAGGGAATCAAGTGTGTCTAGACTGGCATAAACATGGCAGCGAGAATCAGCTCAAACCCACTCTAAAAAGGAATTTCAAAAACAGAACAAAGAAACAGGGAAATTCTTTACAATTCCTTCAGGGTCTCTGATGCAACCTGGAATGACCCTATCTACGATGACAGCTGGATGTGGCATGAGGCTGGACACTTGGGACTGAGAGGATTGGTGAGATTGGGTGAGCAAATGCAGACCCCTTAAAGCAATAATGCATGGCAACCATTCCATGGGTCCCACCTCTCCAGGTTGAAGGGAATATTACTACAGCTATAACATGTACGGGAAACCTAGAGAATGGACACACTGTGAATACGAAAGGTTTCTAAAACTCAACGAAGAGTCCCTCTCCTGGTGCTCCGGTTTGACGTTCCAACAGCTTTACTATCAATCTCCCAACTTGGAGAGACAGCCCCTTTAAGCTCCTGGTTCACACAGGTTGCCCATTTGGCAGAGGAGGAAAGGGAAGAGGGAGAACCAATGAGAGAGTAGCTGTTAGGCATTTGGATGGGCACATGTCACTCTAATTTCCCGGCAGGAAGAAGAATTCACCACAGTCTCAGCCACCCACCGGGAACCAGTATAGGTCCTGAACCAAATGTTTGGACTTGCGTTCAGCTCACAAAAAAACGAGTTGAAAAATGGAGCTCAGGGGCACAGCAATTCACAAACTGGCAGAGTAATCAAGGCCAACTATCGTCCAAAAATCTGTTGAGGGAAGGCAACGAGGCGGACTTGAATGCGAGGCAGAATAGCAGGAAACAGATTTCAAGAGGTACGTTAGAATCGCCTGTAAAGCACAGGAAGAGGGGCACAACTTCGACAATGATGCACTTGGCGGAAAAGGGCGTATGCGTTTTCTCCTGAATATATTCAGGAGAAAACGCATACGCCCTTTTTGGCCAAGCAAGCAAGCGGGCAATGCAAATCTGCACCTCAAAGAAGTATCACTTCCCACCGGTCAAAAGGGACATCCACAAAATGTGTAAAAACCAGAAAGGCAAGACAGGCCCTGGAGAACAGGGAGCCTTGTTATGCTGATGGGCGGGATGTAAGTTGCCAACTGCCTCACTGGAGGAGTGCATTGTGTTCCCTAAAACAAGTAAACAACAGAGCTACAGAGCCAAGGGCACTTCCAGTCTAGGGAATATACCTTGGGAAAACTGAAAATCCATAAGACAGAGCCACCCCCAAATTGAGGGCTGCACTGCTTACAAGAACCTCAACCTGGGTACACCTGAAATATCCCAGGAAATATAAAAATGGTCCCAAACATTGTGGAACTTACGTACGATGGAATATCCCTCAGCCACGAAATCAATGTCATAAGACCAGTAGCAGCAAAATGAGTGGATTCAGGTACGATGATTCTAAGGGAAAGAAGTCACACAGGAAAAGAAACTTATCATAAGATATCACTTAGGAAGATCCTGTAAACCTGGCCACACATGAACTGAGTTAGCAAAGAGAACAGAGTCTCACATTTAGAAAACACTCTTATGCCTGCTTAAGGGGGAAGGAGAGGTGGGGTGATGCATCAAACCAGAGTTTGATATAAGCACAGGTACTGTTCCAAAAACCAACTATGGAATAGACAAGACCTACACCTTCCTCAGTGAAAGGGACTCAAAACCCCATATTTCCCGCAGAGGAATAGATCTGACTAGTAAGAATCTTAAAACCTATGTATTGATATGTCTCCGTAAGGGAATCAAGTGTGTCTAGACTGGCATAAACATGGCAGCGAGAATCAGCTCAAACCCACTCTAAAAAGGAATTTCAAAAACAGAACAAAGAAACAGGGAAATTCTTTACAATTCCTTCAGGGTCTCTGATGCAACCTGGAATGACCCTATCTACGATGACAGCTGGATGTGGCATGAGGCTGGACACTTGGGACTGAGAGGATTGGTGAGATTGGGTGAGCAAATGCAGACCCTTTAAAGCAATAATGCATGGCAACCATTCCATGGGTCCCACCTCTCCAGGTTGAAGGGAATATTACTACAGCTATAACATGTACGGGAAACCTAGAGAATGGACACACTGTGAATACGAAAGGTTTCTAAAACTCAACGAAGAGTCCCTCTCCTGGTGCTCCGGTTTGACGTTCCAACAGCTTTACTATCAATCTCCCAACTTGGAGAGACAGCCCCTTTAAGCTCCTGGTTCACACAGGTTGCCCATTTGGCAGAGGAGGAAAGGGAAGAGGGAGAACCAATGAGAGAGTAGCTGTTAGGCATTTGGATGGGCACATGTCACTCTAATTTCCCGGCAGGAAGAAGAATTCACCACAGTCTCAGCCACCCACCGGGAACCAGTATAGGTCCTGAACCAAATGTTTGGACTTGCGTTCAGCTCACAAAAAAACGAGTTGAAAAATGGAGCTCAGGGGCACAGCAATTCACAAACTGGCAGAGTAATCAAGGCCAACTATCGTCCAAAAATCTGTTGAGGGAAGGCAACGAGGCGGACTTGAATGCGAGGCAGAATAGCAGGAAACAGATTTCAAGAGGTACGTTAGAATCGCCTGTAAAGCACAGGAAGAGGGGCACAACTTCGACAATGATGCACTTGGCCGAAAAGGGCGTATGCGTTTTCTCCTGAATATATTCAGGAGAAAACGCATACGCCCTTTTTGGCCAAGCAAGCAAGCGGGCAATGCAAATCTGCACCTCAAAGAAGTATCACTTCCCACCGGTCAAAAGGGACATCCACAAAATGTGTAAAAACCAGAAAGGCAAGACAGGCCCTGGAGAACAGGGAGCCTTGTTATGCTGATGGGCGGGATGTAAGTTGCCAACTGCCTCACTGGAGGAGTGCATTGTGTTCCCTAAAACAAGTAAACAACAGAGCTACAGAGCCAAGGGCACTTCCAGTCTAGGGAATATACCTTGGGAAAACTGAAAATCCATAAGACAGAGCCACCCCCAAATTGAGGGCTGCACTGCTTACAAGAACCTCAACCTGGGTACACCTGAAATATCCCAGGAAATATAAAAATGGTCCCAAACATTGTGGAACTTACGTACGATGGAATATCCCTCAGCCACGAAATCAATGTCATAAGACCAGTAGCAGCAAAATGAGTGGATTCAGGTACGATGATTCTAAGGGAAAGAAGTCACACAGGAAAAGAAACTTATCATAAGATATCACTTAGGAAGATCCTGTAAACCTGGCCACACATGAACTGAGTTAGCAAAGAGAACAGAGTCTCACATTTAGAAAACACTCTTATGCCTGCTTAAGGGGGAAGGAGAGGTGGGGTGATGCATCAAACCAGAGTTTGATATAAGCACAGGTACTGTTCCAAAAACCAACTATGGAATAGACAAGACCTACACCTTCCTCAGTGAAAGGGACTCAAAACCCCATATTTCCCGCAGAGGAATAGATCTGACTAGTAAGAATCTTAAAACCTATGTATTGATATGTCTCCGTAAGGGAATCAAGTGTGTCTAGACTGGCATAAACATGGCAGCGAGAATCAGCTCAAACCCACTCTAAAAAGGAATTTCAAAAACAGAACAAAGAAACAGGGAAATTCTTTACAATTCCTTCAGGGTCTCTGATGCAACCTGGAATGACCCTATCTACGATGACAGCTGGATGTGGCATGAGGCTGGACACTTGGGACGGAGAGGATTGGTGAGATTGGGTGAGCAAATGCAGACCCTTTAAAGCAATAATGCATGGCAACCATTCCATGGGTCCCACCTCTCCAGGTTGAAGGGAATATTACTACAGCTATAACATGTACGGGAAACCTAGAGAATGGACACACTGTGAATACGAAAGGTTTCTAAAACTCAACGAAGAGTCCCTCTCCTGGTGCTCCGGTTTGACGTTCCAACAGCTTTACTATCAATCTCCCAACTTGGAGAGACAGCCCCTTTAAGCTCCTGGTTCACACAGGTTGCCCATTTGGCAGAGGAGGAAAGGGAAGAGGGAGAACCAATGAGAGAGTAGCTGTTAGGCATTTGGATGGGCACATGTCACTCTAATTTCCCGGCAGGAAGAAGAATTCACCACAGTCTCAGCCACCCACCGGGAACCAGTATAGGTCCTGAACCAAATGTTTGGACTTGCGTTCAGCTCACAAAAAAACGAGTTGAAAAATGGAGCTCAGGGGCACAGCAATTCACAAACTGGCAGAGTAATCAAGGCCAACTATCGTCCAAAAATCTGTTGAGGGAAGGCAACGAGGCGGACTTGAATGCGAGGCAGAATAGCAGGAAACAGATTTCAAGAGGTACGTTAGAATCGCCTGTAAAGCACAGGAAGAGGGGCACAACTTCGACAATGATGCACTTGGCCGAAAAGGGCGTATGCGTTTTCTCCTGAATATATTCAGGAGAAAACGCATACGCCCTTTTTGGCCAAGCAAGCAAGCGGGCAATGCAAATCTGCACCTCAAAGAAGTATCACTTCCCACCGGTCAAAAGGGACATCCACAAAATGTGTAAAAACCAGAAAGGCAAGACAGGCCCTGGAGAACAGGGAGCCTTGTTATGCTGATGGGCGGGATGTAAGTTGCCAACTGCCTCACTGGAGGAGTGCATTGTGTTCCCTAAAACAAGTAAACAACAGAGCTACAGAGCCAAGGGCACTTCCAGTCTAGGGAATATACCTTGGGAAAACTGAAAATCCATAAGACAGAGCCACCCCCAAATTGAGGGCTGCACTGCTTACAAGAACCTCAACCTGGGTACACCTGAAATATCCCAGGAAATATAAAAATGGTCCCAAACATTGTGGAACTTACGTACGATGGAATATCCCTCAGCCACGAAATCAATGTCATAAGACCAGTAGCAGCAAAATGAGTGGATTCAGGTACGATGATTCTAAGGGAAAGAAGTCACACAGGAAAAGAAACTTATCATAAGATATCACTTAGGAAGATCCTGTAAACATGGCCACACATGAACTGAGTTAGCAAAGAGAACAGAGTCTCACATTTAGAAAACACTCTTATGCCTGCTTAAGGGGGAAGGAGAGGTGGGGTGATGCATCAAACCAGAGTTTGATATAAGCACAGGTACTGTTCCAAAAACCAACTATGGAATAGACAAGACCTACACCTTCCTCAGTGAAAGGGACTCAAAACCCCATATTTCCCGCAGAGGAATAGATCTGACTAGTAAGAATCTTAAAACCTATGTATTGATATGTCTCCGTAAGGGAATCAAGTGTGTCTAGACTGGCATAAACATGGCAGCGAGAATCAGCTCAAACCCACTCTAAAAAGGAATTTCAAAAACAGAACAAAGAAACAGGGAAATTCTTTACAATTCCTTCAGGGTCTCTGATGCAACCTGGAATGACCCTATCTACGATGACAGCTGGATGTGGCATGAGGCTGGACACTTGGGACGGAGAGGATTGGTGAGATTGGGTGAGCAAATGCAGACCCTTTAAAGCAATAATGCATGGCAACCATTCCATGGGTCCCACCTCTCCAGGTTGAAGGGAATATTACTACAGCTATAACATGTACGGGAAACCTAGAGAATGGACACACTGTGAATACGAAAGGTTTCTAAAACTCAACGAAGAGTCCCTCTCCTGGTGCTCCGGTTTGACGTTCCAACAGCTTTACTATCAATCTCCCAACTTGGAGAGACAGCCCCTTTAAGCTCCTGGTTCACACAGGTTGCCCATTTGGCAGAGGAGGAAAGGGAAGAGGGAGAACCAATGAGAGAGTAGCTGTTAGGCATTTGGATGGGCACATGTCACTCTAATTTCCCGGCAGGAAGAAGAATTCACCACAGTCTCAGCCACCCACCGGGAACCAGTATAGGTCCTGAACCAAATGTTTGGACTTGCGTTCAGCTCACAAAAAAACGAGTTGAAAAATGGAGCTCAGGGGCACAGCAATTCACAAACTGGCAGAGTAATCAAGGCCAACTATCGTCCAAAAATCTGTTGAGGGAAGGCAACGAGGCGGACTTGAATGCGAGGCAGAATAGCAGGAAACAGATTTCAAGAGGTACGTTAGAATCGCCTGTAAAGCACAGGAAGAGGGGCACAACTTCGACAATGATGCACTTGGCCGAAAAGGGCGTATGCGTTTTCTCCTGAATATATTCAGGAGAAAACGCATACGCCCTTTTTGGCCAAGCAAGCAAGCGGGCAATGCAAATCTGCACCTCAAAGAAGTATCACTTCCCACCGGTCAAAAGGGACATCCACAAAATGTGTAAAAACCAGAAAGGCAAGACAGGCCCTGGAGAACAGGGAGCCTTGTTATGCTGATGGGCGGGATGTAAGTTGCCAACTGCCTCACTGGAGGAGTGCATTGTGTTCCCTAAAACAAGTAAACAACAGAGCTACAGAGCCAAGGGCACTTCCAGTCTAGGGAATATACCTTGGGAAAACTGAAAATCCATAAGACAGAGCCACCCCCAAATTGAGGGCTGCACTGCTTACAAGAACCTCAACCTGGGTACACCTGAAATATCCCAGGAAATATAAAAATGGTCCCAAACATTGTGGAACTTACGTACGATGGAATATCCCTCAGCCACGAAATCAATGTCATAAGACCAGTAGCAGCAAAATGAGTGGATTCAGGTACGATGATTCTAAGGGAAAGAAGTCACACAGGAAAAGAAACTTATCATAAGATATCACTTAGGAAGATCCTGTAAACATGGCCACACATGAACTGAGTTAGCAAAGAGAACAGAGTCTCACATTTAGAAAACACTCTTATGCCTGCTTAAGGGGGAAGGAGAGGTGGGGTGATGCATCAAACCAGAGTTTGATATAAGCACAGGTACTGTTCCAAAAACCAACTATGGAATAGACAAGACCTACACCTTCCTCAGTGAAAGGGACTCAAAACCCCATATTTCCCGCAGAGGAATAGATCTGACTAGTAAGAATCTTAAAACCTATGTATTGATATGTCTCCGTAAGGGAATCAAGTGTGTCTAGACTGGCATAAACATGGCAGCGAGAATCAGCTCAAACCCACTCTAAAAAGGAATTTCAAAAACAGAACAAAGAAACAGGGAAATTCTTTACAATTCCTTCAGGGTCTCTGATGCAACCTGGAATGACCCTATCTACGATGACAGCTGGATGTGGCATGAGGCTGGACACTTGGGACGGAGAGGATTGGTGAGATTGGGTGAGCAAATGCAGACCCTTTAAAGCAATAATGCATGGCAACCATTCCATGGGTCCCACCTCTCCAGGTTGAAGGGAATATTACTACAGCTATAACATGTACGGGAAACCTAGAGAATGGACACACCGTGAATACGAAAGGTTTCTAAAACTCAACGAAGAGTCCCTCTCCTGGTGCTCCGGTTTGACGTTCCAACAGCTTTACTATCAATCTCCCAACTTGGAGAGACAGCCCCTTTAAGCTCCTGGTTCACACAGGTTGCCCATTTGGCAGAGGAGGAAAGGGAAGAGGGAGAACCAATGAGAGAGTAGCTGTTAGGCATTTGGATGGGCACATGTCACTCTAATTTCCCGGCAGGAAGAAGAATTCACCACAGTCTCAGCCACCCACCGGGAACCAGTATAGGTCCTGAACCAAATGTTTGGACTTGCGTTCAGCTCACAAAAAAACGAGTTGAAAAATGGAGCTCAGGGGCACAGCAATTCACAAACTGGCAGAGTAATCAAGGCCAACTATCGTCCAAAAATCTGTTGAGGGAAGGCAACGAGGCGGACTTGAATGCGAGGCAGAATAGCAGGAAACAGATTTCAAGAGGTACGTTAGAATCGCCTGTAAAGCACAGGAAGAGGGGCACAACTTCGACAATGATGCACTTGGCCGAAAAGGGCGTATGCGTTTTCTCCTGAATATATTCAGGAGAAAACGCATACACCCTTTTTGGCCAAGCAAGCAAGCGGGCAATGCAAATCTGCACCTCAAAGAAGTATCACTTCCCACCGGTCAAAAGGGACATCCACAAAATGTGTAAAAACCAGAAAGGCAAGACAGGCCCTGGAGAACAGGGAGCCTTGTTATGCTGATGGGCGGGATGTAAGTTGCCAACTGCCTCACTGGAGGAGTGCATTGTGTTCCCTAAAACAAGTAAACAACAGAGCTACAGAGCCAAGGGCACTTCCAGTCTAGGGAATATACCTTGGGAAAACTGAAAATCCATAAGACAGAGCCACCCCCAAATTGAGGGCTGCACTGCTTACAAGAACCTCAACCTGGGTACACCTGAAATATCCCAGGAAATATAAAAATGGTCCCAAACATTGTGGAACTTACGTACGATGGAATATCCCTCAGCCACGAAATCAATGTCATAAGACCAGTAGCAGCAAAATGAGTGGATTCAGGTACGATGATTCTAAGGGAAAGAAGTCACACAGGAAAAGAAACTTATCATAAGATATCACTTAGGAAGATCCTGTAAACATGGCCACACATGAACTGAGTTAGCAAAGAGAACAGAGTCTCACATTTAGAAAACACTCTTATGCCTGCTTAAGGGGGAAGGAGAGGTGGGGTGATGCATCAAACCAGAGTTTGATATAAGCACAGGTACTGTTCCAAAAACCAACTATGGAATAGACAAGACCTACACCTTCCTCAGTGAAAGGGACTCAAAACCCCATATTTCCCGCAGAGGAATAGATCTGACTAGTAAGAATCTTAAAACCTATGTATTGATATGTCTCCGTAAGGGAATCAAGTGTGTCTAGACTGGCATAAACATGGCAGCGAGAATCAGCTCAAACCCACTCTAAAAAGGAATTTCAAAAACAGAACAAAGAAACAGGGAAATTCTTTACAATTCCTTCAGGGTCTCTGATGCAACCTGGAATGACCCTATCTACGATGACAGCTGGATGTGGCATGAGGCTGGACACTTGGGACGGAGAGGATTGGTGAGATTGGGTGAGCAAATGCAGACCCTTTAAAGCAATAATGCATGGCAACCATTCCATGGGTCCCACCTCTCCAGGTTGAAGGGAATATTACTACAGCTATAACATGTACGGGAAACCTAGAGAATGGACACACCGTGAATACGAAAGGTTTCTAAAACTCAACGAAGAGTCCCTCTCCTGGTGCTCCGGTTTGACGTTCCAACAGCTTTACTATCAATCTCCCAACTTGGAGAGACAGCCCCTTTAAGCTCCTGGTTCACACAGGTTGCCCATTTGGCAGAGGAGGAAAGGGAAGAGGGAGAACCAATGAGAGAGTAGCTGTTAGGCATTTGGATGGGCACATGTCACTCTAATTTCCCGGCAGGAAGAAGAATTCACCACAGTCTCAGCCACCCACCGGGAACCAGTATAGGTCCTGAACCAAATGTTTGGACTTGCGTTCAGCTCACAAAAAAACGAGTTGAAAAATGGAGCTCAGGGGCACAGCAATTCACAAACTGGCAGAGTAATCAAGGCCAACTATCGTCCAAAAATCTGTTGAGGGAAGGCAACGAGGCAGACTTGAATGCGAGGCAGAATAGCAGGAAACAGATTTCAAGAGGTACGTTAGAATCGCCTGTAAAGCACAGGAAGAGGGGCACAACTTCGACAATGATGCACTTGGCCAAAAAGGGCGTATGCGTTTTCTCCTGAATATATTCAGGAGAAAACGCATACGCCCTTTTTGGCCAAGCAAGCAAGCGGGCAATGCAAATCTGCACTACAAAGAAGTATCACTTCCCACCGGTCAAAAGGGACATCCACAAAATGTGTAAAAACCAGAAAGGCAAGACAGGCCCTGGAGAACAGGGAGCCTTGTTATGCTGATGGGCGGGATGTAAGTTGCCAACTGCCTCACTGGAGGAGTGCATTGTGTTCCCTAAAACAAGTAAACAACAGAGCTACAGAGCCAAGGGCACTTCCAGTCTAGGGAATATACCTTGGGAAAACTGAAAATCCATAAGACAGAGCCACCCCCAAATTGAGGGCTGCACTGCTTACAAGAACCTCAACCTGGGTACACCTGAAATATCCCAGGAAATATAAAAATGGTCCCAAACATTGTGGAACTTACGTACGATGGAATATCCCTCAGCCACGAAATCAATGTCATAAGACCAGTAGCAGCAAAATGAGTGGATTCAGGTACGATGATTCTAAGGGAAAGAAGTCACACAGGAAAAGAAACTTATCATAAGATATCACTTAGGAAGATCCTGTAAACATGGCCACACATGAACTGAGTTAGCAAAGAGAACAGAGTCTCACATTTAGAAAACACTCTTATGCCTGCTTAAGGGGGAAGGAGAGGTGGGGTGATGCATCAAACCAGAGTTTGATATAAGCACAGGTACTGTTCCAAAAACCAACTATGGAATAGACAAGACCTACACCTTCCTCAGTGAAAGGGACTCAAAACCCCATATTTCCCGCAGAGGAATAGATCTGACTAGTAAGAATCTTAAAACCTATGTATTGATATGTCTCCGTAAGGGAATCAAGTGTGTCTAGACTGGCATAAACATGGCAGCGAGAATCAGCTCAAACCCACTCTAAAAAGGAATTTCAAAAACAGAACAAAGAAACAGGGAAATTCTTTACAATTCCTTCAGGGTCTCTGATGCAACCTGGAATGACCCTATCTACGATGACAGCTGGATGTGGCATGAGGCTGGACACTTGGGACGGAGAGGATTGGTGAGATTGGGTGAGCAAATGCAGACCCTTTAAAGCAATAATGCATGGCAACCATTCCATGGGTCCCACCTCTCCAGGTTGAAGGGAATATTACTACAGCTATAACATGTACGGGAAACCTAGAGAATGGACACACCGTGAATACGAAAGGTTTCTAAAACTCAACGAAGAGTCCCTCTCCTGGTGCTCCGGTTTGACGTTCCAACAGCTTTACTATCAATCTCCCAACTTGGAGAGACAGCCCCTTTAAGCTCCTGGTTCACACAGGTTGCCCATTTGGCAGAGGAGGAAAGGGAAGAGGGAGAACCAATGAGAGAGTAGCTGTTAGGCATTTGGATGGGCACATGTCACTCTAATTTCCCGGCAGGAAGAAGAATTCACCACAGTCTCAGCCACCCACCGGGAACCAGTATAGGTCCTGAACCAAATGTTTGGACTTGCGTTCAGCTCACAAAAAAACGAGTTGAAAAATGGAGCTCAGGGGCACAGCAATTCACAAACTGGCAGAGTAATCAAGGCCAACTATCGTCCAAAAATCTGTTGAGGGAAGGCAACGAGGCGGACTTGAATGCGAGGCAGAATAGCAGGAAACAGATTTCAAGAGGTACGTTAGAATCGCCTGTAAAGCACAGGAAGAGGGGCACAACTTCGACAATGATGCACTTGGCCGAAAAGGGCGTATGCGTTTTCTCCTGAATATATTCAGGAGAAAACGCATACGCCCTTTTTGGCCAAGCAAGCAAGCGGGCAATGCAAATCTGCACCACAAAGAAGTATCACTTCCCACCGGTCAAAAGGGACATCCACAAAATGTGTAAAAACCAGAAAGGCAAGACAGGCCCTGGAGAACAGGGAGCCTTGTTATGCTGATGGGCGGGATGTAAGTTGCCAACTGCCTCACTGGAGGAGTGCATTGTGTTCCCTAAAACAAGTAAACAACAGAGCTACAGAGCCAAGGGCACTTCCAGTCTAGGGAATATACCTTGGGAAAACTGAAAATCCATAAGACAGAGCCACCCCCAAATTGAGGGCTGCACTGCTTACAAGAACCTCAACCTGGGTACACCTGAAATATCCCAGGAAATATAAAAATGGTCCCAAACATTGTGGAACTTACGTACGATGGAATATCCCTCAGCCACGAAATCAATGTCATAAGACCAGTAGCAGCAAAATGAGTGGATTCAGGTACGATGATTCTAAGGGAAAGAAGTCACACAGGAAAAGAAACTCATCATAAGATATCACTTAGGAAGATCCTGTAAACATGGCCACACATGAACTGAGTTAGCAAAGAGAACAGAGTCTCACATTTAGAAAACACTCTTATGCCTGCTTAAGGGGGAAGGAGAGGTGGGGTGATGCATCAAACCAGAGTTTGATATAAGCACAGGTACTGTTCCAAAAACCAACTATGGAATAGACAAGACCTACACCTTCCTCAGTGAAAGGGACTCAAAACCCCATATTTCCCGCAGAGGAATAGATCTGACTAGTAAGAATCTTAAAACCTATGTATTGATATGTCTCCGTAAGGGAATCAAGTGTGTCTAGACTGGCATAAACATGGCAGCGAGAATCAGCTCAAACCCACTCTAAAAAGGAATTTCAAAAACAGAACAAAGAAACAGGGAAATTCTTTACAATTCCTTCAGGGTCTCTGATGCAACCTGGAATGACCCTATCTACGATGACAGCTGGATGTGGCATGAGGCTGGACACTTGGGACTGAGAGGATTGGTGAGATTGGGTGAGCAAATGCAGACCCTTTAAAGCAATAATGCATGGCAACCATTCCATGGGTCCCACCTCTCCAGGTTGAAGGGAATATTACTACAGCTATAACATGTACGGGAAACCTAGAGAATGGACACACCGTGAATACGAAAGGTTTCTAAAACTCAACGAAGAGTCCCTCTCCTGGTGCTCCGGTTTGACGTTCCAACAGCTTTACTATCAATCTCCCAACTTGGAGAGACAGCCCCTTTAAGCTCCTGGTTCACACAGGTTGCCCATTTGGCAGAGGAGGAAAGGGAAGAGGGAGAACCAATGAGAGAGTAGCTGTTAGGCATTTGGATGGGCACATGTCACTCTAATTTCCCGGCAGGAAGAAGAATTCACCACAGTCTCAGCCACCCACCGGGAACCAGTATAGGTCCTGAACCAAATGTTTGGACTTGCGTTCAGCTCACAAAAAAACGAGTTGAAAAATGGAGCTCAGGGGCACAGCAATTCACAAACTGGCAGAGTAATCAAGGCCAACTATCGTCCAAAAATCTGTTGAGGGAAGGCAACGAGGCGGACTTGAATGCGAGGCAGAATAGCAGGAAACAGATTTCAAGAGGTACGTTAGAATCGCCTGTAAAGCACAGGAAGAGGGGCACAACTTCGACAATGATGCACTTGGCCGAAAAGGGCGTATGCGTTTTCTCCTGAATATATTCAGGAGAAAACGCATACGCCCTTTTTGGCCAAGCAAGCAAGCGGGCAATGCAAATCTGCACCACAAAGAAGTATCACTTCCCACCGGTCAAAAGGGACATCCACAAAATGTGTAAAAACCAGAAAGGCAAGACAGGCCCTGGAGAACAGGGAGCCTTGTTATGCTGATGGGCGGGATGTAAGTTGCCAACTGCCTCACTGGAGGAGTGCATTGTGTTCCCTAAAACAAGTAAACAACAGAGCTACAGAGCCAAGGGCACTTCCAGTCTAGGGAATATACCTTGGGAAAACTGAAAATCCATAAGACAGAGCCACCCCCAAATTGAGGGCTGCACTGCTTACAAGAACCTCAACCTGGGTACACCTGAAATATCCCAGGAAATATAAAAATGGTCCCAAACATTGTGGAACTTACGTACGATGGAATATCCCTCAGCCACGAAATCAATGTCATAAGACCAGTAGCAGCAAAATGAGTGGATTCAGGTACGATGATTCTAAGGGAAAGAAGTCACACAGGAAAAGAAACTTATCATAAGATATCACTTAGGAAGATCCTGTAAACATGGCCACACATGAACTGAGTTAGCAAAGAGAACAGAGTCTCACATTTAGAAAACACTCTTATGCCTGCTTAAGGGGGAAGGAGAGGTGGGGTGATGCATCAAACCAGAGTTTGATATAAGCACAGGTACTGTTCCAAAAACCAACTATGGAATAGACAAGACCTACACCTTCCTCAGTGAAAGGGACTCAAAACCCCATATTTCCCGCAGAGGAATAGATCTGACTAGTAAGAATCTTAAAACCTATGTATTGATATGTCTCCGTAAGGGAATCAAGTGTGTCTAGACTGGCATAAACATGGCAGCGAGAATCAGCTCAAACCCACTCTAAAAAGGAATTTCAAAAACAGAACAAAGAAACAGGGAAATTCTTTACAATTCCTTCAGGGTCTCTGATGCAACCTGGAATGACCCTATCTACGATGACAGCTGGATGTGGCATGAGGCTGGACACTTGGGACTGAGAGGATTGGTGAGATTGGGTGAGCAAATGCAGACCCTTTAAAGCAATAATGCATGGCAACCATTCCATGGGTCCCACCTCTCCAGGTTGAAGGGAATATTACTACAGCTATAACATGTACGGGAAACCTAGAGAATGGACACACCGTGAATACGAAAGGTTTCTAAAACTCAACGAAGAGTCCCTCTCCTGGTGCTCCGGTTTGACGTTCCAACAGCTTTACTATCAATCTCCCAACTTGGAGAGACAGCCCCTTTAAGCTCCTGGTTCACACAGGTTGCCCATTTGGCAGAGGAGGAAAGGGAAGAGGGAGAACCAATGAGAGAGTAGCTGTTAGGCATTTGGATGGGCACATGTCACTCTAATTTCCCGGCAGGAAGAAGAATTCACCACAGTCTCAGCCACCCACCGGGAACCAGTATAGGTCCTGAACCAAATGTTTGGACTTGCGTTCAGCTCACAAAAAAACGAGTTGAAAAATGGAGCTCAGGGGCACAGCAATTCACAAACTGGCAGAGTAATCAAGGCCAACTATCGTCCAAAAATCTGTTGAGGGAAGGCAACGAGGCGGACTTGAATGCGAGGCAGAATAGCAGGAAACAGATTTCAAGAGGTACGTTAGAATCGCCTGTAAAGCACAGGAAGAGGGGCACAACTTCGACAATGATGCACTTGGCCGAAAAGGGCGTATGCGTTTTCTCCTGAATATATTCAGGAGAAAACGCATACGCCCTTTTTGGCCAAGCAAGCAAGCGGGCAATGCAAATCTGCACCACAAAGAAGTATCACTTCCCACCGGTCAAAAGGGACATCCACAAAATGTGTAAAAACCAGAAAGGCAAGACAGGCCCTGGAGAACAGGGAGCCTTGTTATGCTGATGGGCGGGATGTAAGTTGCCAACTGCCTCACTGGAGGAGTGCATTGTGTTCCCTAAAACAAGTAAACAACAGAGCTACAGAGCCAAGGGCACTTCCAGTCTAGGGAATATACCTTGGGAAAACTGAAAATCCATAAGACAGAGCCACCCCCAAATTGAGGGCTGCACTGCTTACAAGAACCTCAACCTGGGTACACCTGAAATATCCCAGGAAATATAAAAATGGTCCCAAACATTGTGGAACTTACGTACGATGGAATATCCCTCAGCCACGAAATCAATGTCATAAGACCAGTAGCAGCAAAATGAGTGGATTCAGGTACGATGATTCTAAGGGAAAGAAGTCACACAGGAAAAGAAACTTATCATAAGATATCACTTAGGAAGATCCTGTAAACCTGGCCACACATGAACTGAGTTAGCAAAGAGAACAGAGTCTCACATTTAGAAAACACTCTTATGCCTGCTTAAGGGGGAAGGAGAGGTGGGGTGATGCATCAAACCAGAGTTTGATATAAGCACAGGTACTGTTCCAAAAACCAACTATGGAATAGACAAGACCTACACCTTCCTCAGTGAAAGGGACTCAAAACCCCATATTTCCCGCAGAGGAATAGATCTGACTAGTAAGAATCTTAAAACCTATGTATTGATATGTCTCCGTAAGGGAATCAAGTGTGTCTAGACTGGCATAAACATGGCAGCGAGAATCAGCTCAAACCCACTCTAAAAAGGAATTTCAAAAACAGAACAAAGAAACAGGGAAATTCTTTACAATTCCTTCAGGGTCTCTGATGCAACCTGGAATGACCCTATCTACGATGACAGCTGGATGTGGCATGAGGCTGGACACTTGGGACGGAGAGGATTGGTGAGATTGGGTGAGCAAATGCAGACCCTTTAAAGCAATAATGCATGGCAACCATTCCATGGGTCCCACCTCTCCAGGTTGAAGGGAATATTACTACAGCTATAACATGTACGGGAAACCTAGAGAATGGACACACCGTGAATACGAAAGGTTTCTAAAACTCAACGAAGAGTCCCTCTCCTGGTGCTCCGGTTTGACGTTCCAACAGCTTTACTATCAATCTCCCAACTTGGAGAGACAGCCCCTTTAAGCTCCTGGTTCACACAGGTTGCCCATTTGGCAGAGGAGGAAAGGGAAGAGGGAGAACCAATGAGAGAGTAGCTGTTAGGCATTTGGATGGGCACATGTCACTCTAATTTCCCGGCAGGAAGAAGAATTCACCACAGTCTCAGCCACCCACCGGGAACCAGTATAGGTCCTGAACCAAATGTTTGGACTTGCGTTCAGCTCACAAAAAAACGAGTTGAAAAATGGAGCTCAGGGGCAGAGCAATTCACAAACTGGCAGAGTAATCAAGGCCAACTATCGTCCAAAAATCTGTTGAGGGAAGGCAACGAGGCGGACTTGAATGCGAGGCAGAATAGCAGGAAACAGATTTCAAGAGGTACGTTAGAATCGCCTGTAAAGCACAGGAAGAGGGGCACAACTTCGACAATGATGCACTTGGCCGAAAAGGGCGTATGCGTTTTCTCCTGAATATATTCAGGAGAAAACGCATACGCCCTTTTTGGCCAAGCAAGCAAGCGGGCAATGCAAATCTGCACCTCAAAGAAGTATCACTTCCCACCGGTCAAAAGGGACATCCACAAAATGTGTAAAAACCAGAAAGGCAAGACAGGCCCTGGAGAACAGGGAGCCTTGTTATGCTGATGGGCGGGATGTAAGTTGCCAACTGCCTCACTGGAGGAGTGCATTGTGTTCCCTAAAACAAGTAAACAACAGAGCTACAGAGCCAAGGGCACTTCCAGTCTAGGGAATATACCTTGGGAAAACTGAAAATCCATAAGACAGAGCCACCCCCAAATTGAGGGCTGCACTGCTTACAAGAACCTCAACCTGGGTACACCTGAAATATCCCAGGAAATATAAAAATGGTCCCAAACATTGTGGAACTTACGTACGATGGAATATCCCTCAGCCACGAAATCAATGTCATAAGACCAGTAGCAGCAAAATGAGTGGATTCAGGTACGATGATTCTAAGGGAAAGAAGTCACACAGGAAAAGAAACTTATCATAAGATATCACTTAGGAAGATCCTGTAAACATGGCCACACATGAACTGAGTTAGCAAAGAGAACAGAGTCTCACATTTAGAAAACACTCTTATGCCTGCTTAAGGGGGAAGGAGAGGTGGGGTGATGCATCAAACCAGAGTTTGATATAAGCACAGGTACTGTTCCAAAAACCAACTATGGAATAGACAAGACCTACACCTTCCTCAGTGAAAGGGACTCAAAACCCCATATTTCCCGCAGAGGAATAGATCTGACTAGTAAGAATCTTAAAACCTATGTATTGATATGTCTCCGTAAGGGAATCAAGTGTGTCTAGACTGGCATAAACATGGCAGCGAGAATCAGCTCAAACCCACTCTAAAAAGGAATTTCAAAAACAGAACAAAGAAACAGGGAAATTCTTTACAATTCCTTCAGGGTCTCTGATGCAACCTGGAATGACCCTATCTACGATGACAGCTGGATGTGGCATGAGGCTGGACACTTGGGACGGAGAGGATTGGTGAGATTGGGTGAGCAAATGCAGACCCTTTAAAGCAATAATGCATGGCAACCATTCCATGGGTCCCACCTCTCCAGGTTGAAGGGAATATTACTACAGCTATAACATGTACGGGAAACCTAGAGAATGGACACACCGTGAATACGAAAGGTTTCTAAAACTCAACGAAGAGTCCCTCTCCTGGTGCTCCGGTTTGACGTTCCAACAGCTTTACTATCAATCTCCCAACTTGGAGAGACAGCCCCTTTAAGCTCCTGGTTCACACAGGTTGCCCATTTGGCAGAGGAGGAAAGGGAAGAGGGAGAACCAATGAGAGAGTAGCTGTTAGGCATTTGGATGGGCACATGTCACTCTAATTTCCCGGCAGGAAGAAGAATTCACCACAGTCTCAGCCACCCACCGGGAACCAGTATAGGTCCTGAACCAAATGTTTGGACTTGCGTTCAGCTCACAAAAAAACGAGTTGAAAAATGGAGCTCAGGGGCACAGCAATTCACAAACTGGCAGAGTAATCAAGGCCAACTATCGTCCAAAAATCTGTTGAGGGAAGGCAACGAGGTGGACTTGAATGCGAGGCAGAATAGCAGGAAACAGATTTCAAGAGGTACGTTAGAATCGCCTGTAAAGCACAGGAAGAGGGGCACAACTTCGACAATGATGCACTTGGCCGAAAAGGGCGTATGCGTTTTCTCCTGAATATATTCAGGAGAAAACGCATACGCCCTTTTTGGCCAAGCAAGCAAGCGGGCAATGCAAATCTGCACCTCAAAGAAGTATCACTTCCCACCGGTCAAAAGGGACATCCACAAAATGTGTAAAAACCAGAAAGGCAAGACAGGCCCTGGAGAACAGGGAGCCTTGTTATGCTGATGGGCGGGATGTAAGTTGCCAACTGCCTCACTGGAGGAGTGCATTGTGTTCCCTAAAACAAGTAAACAACAGAGCTACAGAGCCAAGGGCACTTCCAGTCTAGGGAATATACCTTGGGAAAACTGAAAATCCATAAGACAGAGCCACCCCCAAATTGAGGGCTGCACTGCTTACAAGAACCTCAACCTGGGTACACCTGAAATATCCCAGGAAATATAAAAATGGTCCCAAACATTGTGGAACTTACGTACGATGGAATATCCCTCAGCCACGAAATCAATGTCATAAGACCAGTAGCAGCAAAATGAGTGGATTCAGGTACGATGATTCTAAGGGAAAGAAGTCACACAGGAAAAGAAACTTATCATAAGATATCACTTAGGAAGATCCTGTAAACATGGCCACACATGAACTGAGTTAGCAAAGAGAACAGAGTCTCACATTTAGAAAACACTCTTATGCCTGCTTAAGGGGGAAGGAGAGGTGGGGTGATGCATCAAACCAGAGTTTGATATAAGCACAGGTACTGTTCCAAAAACCAACTATGGAATAGACAAGACCTACACCTTCCTCAGTGAAAGGGACTCAAAACCCCATATTTCCCGCAGAGGAATAGATCTGACTAGTAAGAATCTTAAAACCTATGTATTGATATGTCTCCGTAAGGGAATCAAGTGTGTCTAGACTGGCATAAACATGGCAGCGAGAATCAGCTCAAACCCACTCTAAAAAGGAATTTCAAAAACAGAACAAAGAAACAGGGAAATTCTTTACAATTCCTTCAGGGTCTCTGATGCAACCTGGAATGACCCTATCTACGATGACAGCTGGATGTGGCATGAGGCTGGACACTTGGGACGGAGAGGATTGGTGAGATTGGGTGAGCAAATGCAGACCCTTTAAAGCAATAATGCATGGCAACCATTCCATGGGTCCCACCTCTCCAGGTTGAAGGGAATATTACTACAGCTATAACATGTACGGGAAACCTAGAGAATGGACACACCGTGAATACGAAAGGTTTCTAAAACTCAACGAAGAGTCCCTCTCCTGGTGCTCCGGTTTGACGTTCCAACAGCTTTACTATCAATCTCCCAACTTGGAGAGACAGCCCCTTTAAGCTCCTGGTTCACACAGGTTGCCCATTTGGCAGAGGAGGAAAGGGAAGAGGGAGAACCAATGAGAGAGTAGCTGTTAGGCATTTGGATGGGCACATGTCACTCTAATTTCCCGGCAGGAAGAAGAATTCACCACAGTCTCAGCCACCCACCGGGAACCAGTATAGGTCCTGAACCAAATGTTTGGACTTGCGTTCAGCTCACAAAAAAACGAGTTGAAAAATGGAGCTCAGGGGCACAGCAATTCACAAACTGGCAGAGTAATCAAGGCCAACTATCGTCCAAAAATCTGTTGAGGGAAGGCAACGAGGCGGACTTGAATGCGAGGCAGAATAGCAGGAAACAGATTTCAAGAGGTACGTTAGAATCGCCTGTAAAGCACAGGAAGAGGGGCACAACTTCGACAATGATGCACTTGGCCAAAAAGGGCGTATGCGTTTTCTCCTGAATATATTCAGGAGAAAACGCATACGCCCTTTTTGGCCAAGCAAGCAAGCGGGCAATGCAAATCTGCACTACAAAGAAGTATCACTTCCCACCGGTCAAAAGGGACATCCACAAAATGTGTAAAAACCAGAAAGGCAAGACAGGCCCTGGAGAACAGGGAGCCTTGTTATGCTGATGGGCGGGATGTAAGTTGCCAACTGCCTCACTGGAGGAGTGCATTGTGTTCCCTAAAACAAGTAAACAACAGAGCTACAGAGCCAAGGGCACTTCCAGTCTAGGGAATATACCTTGGGAAAACTGAAAATCCATAAGACAGAGCCACCCCCAAATTGAGGGCTGCACTGCTTACAAGAACCTCAACCTGGGTACACCTGAAATATCCCAGGAAATATAAAAATGGTCCCAAACATTGTGGAACTTACGTACGATGGAATATCCCTCAGCCACGAAATCAATGTCATAAGACCAGTAGCAGCAAAATGAGTGGATTCAGGTACGATGATTCTAAGGGAAAGAAGTCACACAGGAAAAGAAACTTATCATAAGATATCACTTAGGAAGATCCTGTAAACATGGCCACACATGAACTGAGTTAGCAAAGAGAACAGAGTCTCACATTTAGAAAACACTCTTATGCCTGCTTAAGGGGGAAGGAGAGGTGGGGTGATGCATCAAACCAGAGTTTGATATAAGCACAGGTACTGTTCCAAAAACCAACTATGGAATAGACAAGACCTACACCTTCCTCAGTGAAAGGGACTCAAAACCCCATATTTCCCGCAGAGGAATAGATCTGACTAGTAAGAATCTTAAAACCTATGTATTGATATGTCTCCGTAAGGGAATCAAGTGTGTCTAGACTGGCATAAACATGGCAGCGAGAATCAGCTCAAACCCACTCTAAAAAGGAATTTCAAAAACAGAACAAAGAAACAGGGAAATTCTTTACAATTCCTTCAGGGTCTCTGATGCAACCTGGAATGACCCTATCTACGATGACAGCTGGATGTGGCATGAGGCTGGACACTTGGGACGGAGAGGATTGGTGAGATTGGGTGAGCAAATGCAGACCCTTTAAAGCAATAATGCATGGCAACCATTCCATGGGTCCCACCTCTCCAGGTTGAAGGGAATATTACTACAGCTATAACATGTACGGGAAACCTAGAGAATGGACACACCGTGAATACGAAAGGTTTCTAAAACTCAACGAAGAGTCCCTCTCCTGGTGCTCCGGTTTGACGTTCCAACAGCTTTACTATCAATCTCCCAACTTGGAGAGACAGCCCCTTTAAGCTCCTGGTTCACACAGGTTGCCCATTTGGCAGAGGAGGAAAGGGAAGAGGGAGAACCAATGAGAGAGTAGCTGTTAGGCATTTGGATGGGCACATGTCACTCTAATTTCCCGGCAGGAAGAAGAATTCACCACAGTCTCAGCCACCCACCGGGAACCAGTATAGGTCCTGAACCAAATGTTTGGACTTGCGTTCAGCTCACAAAAAAACGAGTTGAAAAATGGAGCTCAGGGGCACAGCAATTCACAAACTGGCAGAGTAATCAAGGCCAACTATCGTCCAAAAATCTGTTGAGGGAAGGCAACGAGGCGGACTTGAATGCGAGGCAGAATAGCAGGAAACAGATTTCAAGAGGTACGTTAGAATCGCCTGTAAAGCACAGGAAGAGGGGCACAACTTCGACAATGATGCACTTGGCCGAAAAGGGCGTATGCGTTTTCTCCTGAATATATTCAGGAGAAAACGCATACGCCCTTTTTGGCCAAGCAAGCAAGCGGGCAATGCAAATCTGCACCACAAAGAAGTATCACTTCCCACCGGTCAAAAGGGACATCCACAAAATGTGTAAAAACCAGAAAGGCAAGACAGGCCCTGGAGAACAGGGAGCCTTGTTATGCTGATGGGCGGGATGTAAGTTGCCAACTGCCTCACTGGAGGAGTGCATTGTGTTCCCTAAAACAAGTAAACAACAGAGCTACAGAGCCAAGGGCACTTCCAGTCTAGGGAATATACCTTGGGAAAACTGAAAATCCATAAGACAGAGCCACCCCCAAATTGAGGGCTGCACTGCTTACAAGAACCTCAACCTGGGTACACCTGAAATATCCCAGGAAATATAAAAATGGTCCCAAACATTGTGGAACTTACGTACGATGGAATATCCCTCAGCCACGAAATCAATGTCATAAGACCAGTAGCAGCAAAATGAGTGGATTCAGGTACGATGATTCTAAGGGAAAGAAGTCACACAGGAAAAGAAACTCATCATAAGATATCACTTAGGAAGATCCTGTAAACATGGCCACACATGAACTGAGTTAGCAAAGAGAACAGAGTCTCACATTTAGAAAACACTCTTATGCCTGCTTAAGGGGGAAGGAGAGGTGGGGTGATGCATCAAACCAGAGTTTGATATAAGCACAGGTACTGTTCCAAAAACCAACTATGGAATAGACAAGACCTACACCTTCCTCAGTGAAAGGGACTCAAAACCCCATATTTCCCGCAGAGGAATAGATCTGACTAGTAAGAATCTTAAAACCTATGTATTGATATGTCTCCGTAAGGGAATCAAGTGTGTCTAGACTGGCATAAACATGGCAGCGAGAATCAGCTCAAACCCACTCTAAAAAGGAATTTCAAAAACAGAACAAAGAAACAGGGAAATTCTTTACAATTCCTTCAGGGTCTCTGATGCAACCTGGAATGACCCTATCTACGATGACAGCTGGATGTGGCATGAGGCTGGACACTTGGGACTGAGAGGATTGGTGAGATTGGGTGAGCAAATGCAGACCCTTTAAAGCAATAATGCATGGCAACCATTCCATGGGTCCCACCTCTCCAGGTTGAAGGGAATATTACTACAGCTATAACATGTACGGGAAACCTAGAGAATGGACACACCGTGAATACGAAAGGTTTCTAAAACTCAACGAAGAGTCCCTCTCCTGGTGCTCCGGTTTGACGTTCCAACAGCTTTACTATCAATCTCCCAACTTGGAGAGACAGCCCCTTTAAGCTCCTGGTTCACACAGGTTGCCCATTTGGCAGAGGAGGAAAGGGAAGAGGGAGAACCAATGAGAGAGTAGCTGTTAGGCATTTGGATGGGCACATGTCACTCTAATTTCCCGGCAGGAAGAAGAATTCACCACAGTCTCAGCCACCCACCGGGAACCAGTATAGGTCCTGAACCAAATGTTTGGACTTGCGTTCAGCTCACAAAAAAACGAGTTGAAAAATGGAGCTCAGGGGCACAGCAATTCACAAACTGGCAGAGTAATCAAGGCCAACTATCGTCCAAAAATCTGTTGAGGGAAGGCAACGAGGCGGACTTGAATGCGAGGCAGAATAGCAGGAAACAGATTTCAAGAGGTACGTTAGAATCGCCTGTAAAGCACAGGAAGAGGGGCACAACTTCGACAATGATGCACTTGGCCGAAAAGGGCGTATGCGTTTTCTCCTGAATATATTCAGGAGAAAACGCATACGCCCTTTTTGGCCAAGCAAGCAAGCGGGCAATGCAAATCTGCACCACAAAGAAGTATCACTTCCCACCGGTCAAAAGGGACATCCACAAAATGTGTAAAAACCAGAAAGGCAAGACAGGCCCTGGAGAACAGGGAGCCTTGTTATGCTGATGGGCGGGATGTAAGTTGCCAACTGCCTCACTGGAGGAGTGCATTGTGTTCCCTAAAACAAGTAAACAACAGAGCTACAGAGCCAAGGGCACTTCCAGTCTAGGGAATATACCTTGGGAAAACTGAAAATCCATAAGACAGAGCCACCCCCAAATTGAGGGCTGCACTGCTTACAAGAACCTCAACCTGGGTACACCTGAAATATCCCAGGAAATATAAAAATGGTCCCAAACATTGTGGAACTTACGTACGATGGAATATCCCTCAGCCACGAAATCAATGTCATAAGACCAGTAGCAGCAAAATGAGTGGATTCAGGTACGATGATTCTAAGGGAAAGAAGTCACACAGGAAAAGAAACTTATCATAAGATATCACTTAGGAAGATCCTGTAAACATGGCCACACATGAACTGAGTTAGCAAAGAGAACAGAGTCTCACATTTAGAAAACACTCTTATGCCTGCTTAAGGGGGAAGGAGAGGTGGGGTGATGCATCAAACCAGAGTTTGATATAAGCACAGGTACTGTTCCAAAAACCAACTATGGAATAGACAAGACCTACACCTTCCTCAGTGAAAGGGACTCAAAACCCCATATTTCCCGCAGAGGAATAGATCTGACTAGTAAGAATCTTAAAACCTATGTATTGATATGTCTCCGTAAGGGAATCAAGTGTGTCTAGACTGGCATAAACATGGCAGCGAGAATCAGCTCAAACCCACTCTAAAAAGGAATTTCAAAAACAGAACAAAGAAACAGGGAAATTCTTTACAATTCCTTCAGGGTCTCTGATGCAACCTGGAATGACCCTATCTACGATGACAGCTGGATGTGGCATGAGGCTGGACACTTGGGACTGAGAGGATTGGTGAGATTGGGTGAGCAAATGCAGACCCTTTAAAGCAATAATGCATGGCAACCATTCCATGGGTCCCACCTCTCCAGGTTGAAGGGAATATTACTACAGCTATAACATGTACGGGAAACCTAGAGAATGGACACACCGTGAATACGAAAGGTTTCTAAAACTCAACGAAGAGTCCCTCTCCTGGTGCTCCGGTTTGACGTTCCAACAGCTTTACTATCAATCTCCCAACTTGGAGAGACAGCCCCTTTAAGCTCCTGGTTCACACAGGTTGCCCATTTGGCAGAGGAGGAAAGGGAAGAGGGAGAACCAATGAGAGAGTAGCTGTTAGGCATTTGGATGGGCACATGTCACTCTAATTTCCCGGCAGGAAGAAGAATTCACCACAGTCTCAGCCACCCACCGGGAACCAGTATAGGTCCTGAACCAAATGTTTGGACTTGCGTTCAGCTCACAAAAAAACGAGTTGAAAAATGGAGCTCAGGGGCACAGCAATTCACAAACTGGCAGAGTAATCAAGGCCAACTATCGTCCAAAAATCTGTTGAGGGAAGGCAACGAGGCGGACTTGAATGCGAGGCAGAATAGCAGGAAACAGATTTCAAGAGGTACGTTAGAATCGCCTGTAAAGCACAGGAAGAGGGGCACAACTTCGACAATGATGCACTTGGCCGAAAAGGGCGTATGCATTTTCTCCTGAATATATTCAGGAGAAAACGCATACGCCCTTTTTGGCCAAGCAAGCAAGCGGGCAATGCAAATCTGCACCACAAAGAAGTATCACTTCCCACCGGTCAAAAGGGACATCCACAAAATGTGTAAAAACCAGAAAGGCAAGACAGGCCCTGGAGAACAGGGAGCCTTGTTATGCTGATGGGCGGGATGTAAGTTGCCAACTGCCTCACTGGAGGAGTGCATTGTGTTCCCTAAAACAAGTAAACAACAGAGCTACAGAGCCAAGGGCACTTCCAGTCTAGGGAATATACCTTGGGAAAACTGAAAATCCATAAGACAGAGCCACCCCCAAATTGAGGGCTGCACTGCTTACAAGAACCTCAACCTGGGTACACCTGAAATATCCCAGGAAATATAAAAATGGTCCCAAACATTGTGGAACTTACGTACGATGGAATATCCCTCAGCCACGAAATCAATGTCATAAGACCAGTAGCAGCAAAATGAGTGGATTCAGGTACGATGATTCTAAGGGAAAGAAGTCACACAGGAAAAGAAACTTATCATAAGATATCACTTAGGAAGATCCTGTAAACATGGCCACACATGAACTGAGTTAGCAAAGAGAACAGAGTCTCACATTTAGAAAACACTCTTATGCCTGCTTAAGGGGGAAGGAGAGGTGGGGTGATGCATCAAACCAGAGTTTGATATAAGCACAGGTACTGTTCCAAAAACCAACTATGGAATAGACAAGACCTACACCTTCCTCAGTGAAAGGGACTCAAAACCCCATATTTCCCGCAGAGGAATAGATCTGACTAGTAAGAATCTTAAAACCTATGTATTGATATGTCTCCGTAAGGGAATCAAGTGTGTCTAGACTGGCATAAACATGGCAGCGAGAATCAGCTCAAACCCACTCTAAAAAGGAATTTCAAAAACAGAACAAAGAAACAGGGAAATTCTTTACAATTCCTTCAGGGTCTCTGATGCAACCTGGAATGACCCTATCTACGATGACAGCTGGATGTGGCATGAGGCTGGACACTTGGGACTGAGAGGATTGGTGAGATTGGGTGAGCAAATGCAGACCCTTTAAAGCAATAATGCATGGCAACCATTCCATGGGTCCCACCTCTCCAGGTTGAAGGGAATATTACTACAGCTATAACATGTACGGGAAACCTAGAGAATGGACACACTGTGAATACGAAAGGTTTCTAAAACTCAACGAAGAGTCCCTCTCCTGGTGCTCCGGTTTGACGTTCCAACAGCTTTACTATCAATCTCCCAACTTGGAGAGACAGCCCCTTTAAGCTCCTGGTTCACACAGGTTGCCCATTTGGCAGAGGAGGAAAGGGAAGAGGGAGAACCAATGAGAGAGTAGCTGTTAGGCATTTGGATGGGCACATGTCACTCTAATTTCCCGGCAGGAAGAAGAATTCACCAAAGTCTCAGCCACCCACCGGGAACCAGTATAGGTCCTGAACCAAATGTTTGGACTTGCGTTCAGCTCACAAAAAAACGAGTTGAAAAATGGAGCTCAGGGGCACAGCAATTCACAAACTGGCAGAGTAATCAAGGCCAACTATCGTCCAAAAATCTGTTGAGGGAAGGCAACGAGGCGGACTTGAATGCGAGGCAGAATAGCAGGAAACAGATTTCAAGAGGTACGTTAGAATCGCCTGTAAAGCACAGGAAGAGGGGCACAACTTCGACAATGATGCACTTGGCCGAAAAGGGCGTATGCGTTTTCTCCTGAATATATTCAGGAGAAAACGCATACGCCCTTTTTGGCCAAGCAAGCAAGCGGGCAATGCAAATCTGCACTACAAAGAAGTATCACTTCCCACCGGTCAAAAGGGACATCCACAAAATGTGTAAAAACCAGAAAGGCAAGACAGGCCCTGGAGAACAGGGAGCCTTGTTATGCTGATGGGCGGGATGTAAGTTGCCAACTGCCTCACTGGAGGAGTGCATTGTGTTCCCTAAAACAAGTAAACAACAGAGCTACAGAGCCAAGGGCACTTCCAGTCTAGGGAATATACCTTGGGAAAACTGAAAATCCATAAGACAGAGCCACCCCCAAATTGAGGGCTGCACTGCTTACAAGAACCTCAACCTGGGTACACCTGAAATATCCCAGGAAATATAAAAATGGTTCCAAACATTGTGAAACTTACGTACGATGGAATATCCCTCAGCCACGAAATCAATGTCATAAGACCAGTAGCAGCAAAATGAGTGGATTCAGGTACGATGATTCTAAGGGAAAGAAGTCACACAGGAAAAGAAACTTATCATAAGATATCACTTAGGAAGATCCTGTAAACATGGCTACACATGAACTGAGTTAGCAAAGAGAACAGAGTCTCACATTTAGAAAACACTCTTATGCCTGCTTAAGGGGGAAGGAGAGGTGGGGTGATGCATCAAACCAGAGTTTGATATAAGCACAGGTACTGTTCCAAAAACCAACTATGGAATAGACAAGACCTACACCTTCCTCAGTGAAAGGGACTCAAAACCCCATATTTCCCGCAGAGGAATAGATCTGACTAGTAAGAATCTTAAAACCTATGTATTGATATGTCTCCGTAAGGGAATCAAGTGTGTCTAGACTGGCATAAACATGGCAGCGAGAATCAGCTCAAACCCACTCTAAAAAGGAATTTCAAAAACAGAACAAAGAAACAGGGAAATTCTTTACAATTCCTTCAGGGTCTCTGATGCAACCTGGAATGACCCTATCTACGATGACAGCTGGATGTGGCATGAGGCTGGACACTTGGGACTGAGAGGATTGGTGAGATTGGGTGAGCAAATGCAGACCCTTTAAAGCAATAATGCATGGCAACCATTCCATGGGTCCCACCTCTCCAGGTTGAAGGGAATATTACTACAGCTATAACATGTACGGGAAACCTAGAGAATGGACACACTGTGAATACGAAAGGTTTCTAAAACTCAACGAAGAGTCCCTCTCCTGGTGCTCCGGTTTGACGTTCCAACAGCTTTACTATCAATCTCCCAACTTGGAGAGACAGCCCCTTTAAGCTCCTGGTTCACACAGGTTGCCCATTTGGCAGAGGAGGAAAGGGAAGAGGGAGAACCAATGAGAGAGTAGCTGTTAGGCATTTGGATGGGCACATGTCACTCTAATTTCCCGGCAGGAAGAAGAATTCACCAAAGTCTCAGCCACCCACCGGGAACCAGTATAGGTCCTGAACCAAATGTTTGGACTTGCGTTCAGCTCACAAAAAAACGAGTTGAAAAATGGAGCTCAGGGGCACAGCAATTCACAAACTGGCAGAGTAATCAAGGCCAACTATCGTCCAAAAATCTGTTGAGGGAAGGCAACGAGGCGGACTTGAATGCGAGGCAGAATAGCAGGAAACAGATTTCAAGAGGTACGTTAGAATCGCCTGTAAAGCACAGGAAGAGGGGCACAACTTCGACAATGATGCACTTGGCCGAAAAGGGCGTATGCGTTTTCTCCTGAATATATTCAGGAGAAAACGCATACGCCCTTTTTGGCCAAGCAAGCAAGCGGGCAATGCAAATCTGCACTACAAAGAAGTATCACTTCCCACCGGTCAAAAGGGACATCCACAAAATGTGTAAAAACCAGAAAGGCAAGACAGGCCCTGGAGAACAGGGAGCCTTGTTATGCTGATGGGCGGGATGTAAGTTGCCAACTGCCTCACTGGAGGAGTGCATTGTGTTCCCTAAAACAAGTAAACAACAGAGCTACAGAGCCAAGGGCACTTCCAGTCTAGGGAATATACCTTGGGAAAACTGAAAATCCATAAGACAGAGCCACCCCCAAATTGAGGGCTGCACTGCTTACAAGAACCTCAACCTGGGTACACCTGAAATATCCCAGGAAATATAAAAATGGTTCCAAACATTGTGGAACTTACGTACGATGGAATATCCCTCAGCCACGAAATCAATGTCATAAGACCAGTAGCAGCAAAATGAGTGGATTCAGGTACGATGATTCTAAGGGAAAGAAGTCACACAGGAAAAGAAACTTATCATAAGATATCACTTAGGAAGATCCTGTAAACATGGCTACACATGAACTGAGTTAGCAAAGAGAACAGAGTCTCACATTTAGAAAACACTCTTATGCCTGCTTAAGGGGGAAGGAGAGGTGGGGTGATGCATCAAACCAGAGTTTGATATAAGCACAGGTACTGTTCCAAAAACCAACTATGGAATAGACAAGACCTACACCTTCCTCAGTGAAAGGGACTCAAAACCCCATATTTCCCGCAGAGGAATAGATCTGACTAGTAAGAATCTTAAATCCTATGTATTGATATGTCTCCGTAAGGGAATCAAGTGTGTCTAGACTGGCATAAACATGGCAGCGAGAATCAGCTCAAACCCACTCTAAAAAGGAATTTCAAAAACAGAACAAAGAAACAGGGAAATTCTTTACAATTCCTTCAGGGTCTCTGATGCAACCTGGAATGACCCTATCTACGATGACAGCTGGATGTGGCATGAGGCTGGACACTTGGGACTGAGAGGATTGGTGAGATTGGGTGAGCAAATGCAGACCCTTTAAAGCAATAATGCATGGCAACCATTCCATGGGTCCCACCTCTCCAGGTTGAAGGGAATATTACTACAGCTATAACATGTACGGGAAACCTAGAGAATGGACACACTGTGAATACGAAAGGTTTCTAAAACTCAACGAAGAGTCCCTCTCCTGGTGCTCCGGTTTGACTTTCCAACAGCTTTACTATCAATCTCCCAACTTGGAGAGACAGCCCCTTTAAGCTCCTGGTTCACACAGGTTGCCCATTTGGCAGAGGAGGAAAGGGAAGAGGGAGAACCAATGAGAGAGTAGCTGTTAGGCATTTGGATGGGCACATGTCACTCTAATTTCCCGGCAGGAAGAAGAATTCACCAAAGTCTCAGCCACCCACCGGGAACCAGTATAGGTCCTGAACCAAATGTTTGGACTTGCGTTCAGCTCACAAAAAAACGAGTTGAAAAATGGAGCTCAGGGGCACAGCAATTCACAAACTGGCAGAGTAATCAAGGCCAACTATCGTCCAAAAATCTGTTGAGGGAAGGCAACGAGGCGGACTTGAATGCGAGGCAGAATAGCAGGAAACAGATTTCAAGAGGTACGTTAGAATCGCCTGTAAAGCACAGGAAGAGGGGCACAACTTCGACAATGATGCACTGGGCCGAAAAGGGCGTATGCGTTTTCTCCTGAATATATTCAGGAGAAAACGCATACGCCCTTTTTGGCCAAGCAAGTAAGCGGGCAATGCAAATCTGCACCACAAAGAAGTATCACTTCCCACCGGTCAAAAGGGACATCCACAAAATGTGTAAAAACCAGAAAGGCAAGACAGGCCCTGGAGAACAGGGAGCCTTGTTATGCTGATGGGCGGGATGTAAGTTGCCAACTGCCTCACTGGAGGAGTGCATTGTGTTCCCTAAAACAAGTAAACAACAGAGCTACAGAGCCAAGGGCACTTCCAGTCTAGGGAATATACCTTGGGAAAACTGAAAATCCATAAGACAGAGCCACCCCCAAATTGAGGGCTGCACTGCTTACAAGAACCTCAACCTGGGTACACCTGAAATATCCCAGGAAATATAAAAATGGTTCCAAACATTGTGGAACTTACGTACGATGGAATATCCCTCAGCCACGAAATCAATGTCATAAGACCAGTAGCAGCAAAATGAGTGGATTCAGGTACGATGATTCTAAGGGAAAGAAGTCACACAGGAAAAGAAACTTATCATAAGATATCACTTAGGAAGATCCTGTAAACATGGCTACACATGAACTGAGTTAGCAAAGAGAACAGAGTCTCACATTTAGAAAACACTCTTATGCCTGCTTAAGGGGGAAGGAGAGGTGGGGTGATGCATCAAACCAGAGTTTGATATAAGCACAGGTACTGTTCCAAAAACCAACTATGGAATAGACAAGACCTACACCTTCCTCAGTGAAAGGGACTCAAAACCCCATATTTCCCACAGAGGAATAGATCTGACTAGTAAGAATCTTAAAACCTATGTATTGATATGTCTCCGTAAGGGAATCAAGTGTGTCTAGACTGGCATAAACATGGCAGCGAGAATCAGCTCAAACCCACTCTAAAAAGGAATTTCAAAAACAGAACAAAGAAACAGGGAAATTCTTTACAATTCCTTCAGGGTCTCTGATGCAACCTGGAATGACCCTATCTACGATGACAGCTGGATGTGGCATGAGGCTGGACACTTGGGACTGAGAGGATTCGTGAGATTGGGTGAGCAAATGCAGACCCTTTAAAGCAATAATGCATGGCAACCATTCCATGGGTCCCACCTCTCCAGGTTGAAGGGAATATTACTACAGCTATAACATGTACGGGAAACCTAGAGAATGGACACACTGTGAATACGAAAGGTTTCTAAAACTCAACGAAGAGTCCCTCTCCTGGTGCTCCGGTTTGACTTTCCAACAGCTTTACTATCAATCTCCCAACTTGGAGAGACAGCCCCTTTAAGCTCCTGGTTCACACAGGTTGCCCATTTGGCAGAGGAGGAAAGGGAAGAGGGAGAACCAATGAGAGAGTAGCTGTTAGGCATTTGGATGGGCACATGTCACTCTAATTTCCCGGCAGGAAGAAGAATTCACCAAAGTCTCAGCCACCCACCGGGAACCAGTATAGGTCCTGAACCAAATGTTTGGACTTGCGTTCAGCTCACAAAAAAACGAGTTGAAAAATGGAGCTCAGGGGCACAGCAATTCACAAACTGGCAGAGTAATCAAGGCCAACTATCGTCCAAAAATCTGTTGAGGGAAGGCAACGAGGCGGACTTGAATGCGAGGCAGAATAGCAGGAAACAGATTTCAAGAGGTACGTTAGAATCGCCTGTAAAGCACAGGAAGAGGGGCACAACTTCGACAATGATGCACTGGGCCGAAAAGGGCGTATGCGTTTTCTCCTGAATATATTCAGGAGAAAACGCATACGCCCTTTTTGGCCAAGCAAGTAAGCGGGCAATGCAAATCTGCACCACAAAGAAGTATCACTTCCCACCGGTCAAAAGGGACATCCACAAAATGTGTAAAAACCAGAAAGGCAAGACAGGCCCTGGAGAACAGGGAGCCTTGTTATGCTGATGGGCGGGATGTAAGTTGCCAACTGCCTCACTGGAGGAGTGCATTGTGTTCCCTAAAACAAGTAAACAACAGAGCTACAGAGCCAAGGGCACTTCCAGTCTAGGGAATATACCTTGGGAAAACTGAAAATCCATAAGACAGAGCCACCCCCAAATTGAGGGCTGCACTGCTTACAAGAACCTCAACCTGGGTACACCTGAAATATCCCAGGAAATATAAAAATGGTTCCAAACATTGTGGAACTTACGTACGATGGAATATCCCTCAGCCACGAAATCAATGTCATAAGACCAGTAGCAGCAAAATGAGTGGATTCAGGTACGATGATTCTAAGGGAAAGAAGTCACACAGGAAAAGAAACTTATCATAAGATATCACTTAGGAAGATCCTGTAAACATGGCTACACATGAACTGAGTTAGCAAAGAGAACAGAGTCTCACATTTAGAAAACACTCTTATGCCTGCTTAAGGGGGAAGGAGAGGTGGGGTGATGCATCAAACCAGAGTTTGATATAAGCACACGTACTGTTCCAAAAACCAACTATGGAATAGACAAGACCTACACCTTCCTCAGTGAAAGGGACTCAAAACCCCATATTTCCCACAGAGGAATAGATCTGACTAGTAAGAATCTTAAAACCTATGTATTGATATGTCTCCGTAAGGGAATCAAGTGTGTCTAGACTGGCATAAACATGGCAGCGAGAATCAGCTCAAACCCACTCTAAAAAGGAATTTCAAAAACAGAACAAAGAAACAGGGAAATTCTTTACAATTCCTTCAGGGTCTCTGATGCAACCTGGAATGACCCTATCTACGATGACAGCTGGATGTGGCATGAGGCTGGACACTTGGGACTGAGAGGATTGGTGAGATTGGGTGAGCAAATGCAGACCCTTTAAAGCAATAATGCATGGCAACCATTCCATGGGTCCCACCTCTCCAGGTTGAAGGGAATATTACTACAGCTATAACATGTACGGGAAACCTAGAGAATGGACACACTGTGAATACGAAAGGTTTCTAAAACTCAACGAAGAGTCCCTCTCCTGGTGCTCCGGTTTGACTTTCCAACAGCTTTACTATCAATCTCCCAACTTGGAGAGACAGCCCCTTTAAGCTCCTGGTTCACACAGGTTGCCCATTTGGCAGAGGAGGAAAGGGAAGAGGGAGAACCAATGAGAGAGTAGCTGTTAGGCATTTGGATGGGCACATGTCACTCTAATTTCCCGGCAGGAAGAAGAATTCACCAAAGTCTCAGCCACCCACCGGGAACCAGTATAGGTCCTGAACCAAATGTTTGGACTTGCGTTCAGCTCACAAAAAAACGAGTTGAAAAATGGAGCTCAGGGGCACAGCAATTCACAAACTGGCAGAGTAATCAAGGCCAACTATCGTCCAAAAATCTGTTGAGGGAAGGCAACGAGGCGGACTTGAATGCGAGGCAGAATAGCAGGAAACAGATTTCAAGAGGTACGTTAGAATCGCCTGTAAAGCACAGGAAGAGGGGCACAACTTCGACAATGATGCACTTGGCCGAAAAGGGCGTATGCGTTTTCTCCTGAATATATTCAGGAGAAAACGCATACGCCCTTTTTGGCCAAGCAAGCAAGCGGGCAATGCAAATCTGCACTACAAAGAAGTATCACTTCCCACCGGTCAAAAGGGACATCCACAAAATGTGTAAAAACCAGAAAGGCAAGACAGGCCCTGGAGAACAGGGAGCCTTGTTATGCTGATGGGCGGGATGTAAGTTGCCAACTGCCTCACTGGAGGAGTGCATTGTGTTCCCTAAAACAAGTAAACAACAGAGCTACAGAGCCAAGGGCACTTCCAGTCTAGGGAATATACCTTGGGAAAACTGAAAATCCATAAGACAGAGCCACCCCCAAATTGAGGGCTGCACTGCTTACAAGAACCTCAACCTGGGTACACCTGAAATATCCCAGGAAATATAAAAATGGTTCCAAACATTGTGGAACTTACGTACGATGGAATATCCCTCAGCCACGAAATCAATGTCATAAGACCAGTAGCAGCAAAATGAGTGGATTCAGGTACGATGATTCTAAGGGAAAGAAGTCACACAGGAAAAGAAACTTATCATAAGATATCACTTAGGAAGATCCTGTAAACATGGCTACACATGAACTGAGTTAGCAAAGAGAACAGAGTCTCACATTTAGAAAACACTCTTATGCCTGCTTAAGGGGGAAGGAGAGGTGGGGTGATGCATCAAACCAGAGTTTGATATAAGCACAGGTACTGTTCCAAAAACCAACTATGGAATAGACAAGACCTACACCTTCCTCAGTGAAAGGGACTCAAAACCCCATATTTCCCGCAGAGGAATAGATCTGACTAGTAAGAATCTTAAATCCTATGTATTGATATGTCTCCGTAAGGGAATCAAGTGTGTCTAGACTGGCATAAACATGGCAGCGAGAATCAGCTCAAACCCACTCTAAAAAGGAATTTCAAAAACAGAACAAAGAAACAGGGAAATTCTTTACAATTCCTTCAGGGTCTCTGATGCAACCTGGAATGACCCTATCTACGATGACAGCTGGATGTGGCATGAGGCTGGACACTTGGGACTGAGAGGATTGGTGAGATTGGGTGAGCAAATGCAGACCCTTTAAAGCAATAATGCATGGCAACCATTCCATGGGTCCCACCTCTCCAGGTTGAAGGGAATATTACTACAGCTATAACATGTACGGGAAACCTAGAGAATGGACACACTGTGAATACGAAAGGTTTCTAAAACTCAACGAAGAGTCCCTCTCCTGGTGCTCCGGTTTGACTTTCCAACAGCTTTACTATCAATCTCCCAACTTGGAGAGACAGCCCCTTTAAGCTCCTGGTTCACACAGGTTGCCCATTTGGCAGAGGAGGAAAGGGAAGAGGGAGAACCAATGAGAGAGTAGCTGTTAGGCATTTGGATGGGCACATGTCACTCTAATTTCCCGGCAGGAAGAAGAATTCACCAAAGTCTCAGCCACCCACCGGGAACCAGTATAGGTCCTGAACCAAATGTTTGGACTTGCGTTCAGCTCACAAAAAAACGAGTTGAAAAATGGAGCTCAGGGGCACAGCAATTCACAAACTGGCAGAGTAATCAAGGCCAACTATCGTCCAAAAATCTGTTGAGGGAAGGCAACGAGGCGGACTTGAATGCGAGGCAGAATAGCAGGAAACAGATTTCAAGAGGTACGTTAGAATCGCCTGTAAAGCACAGGAAGAGGGGCACAACTTCGACAATGATGCACTGGGCCGAAAAGGGCGTATGCGTTTTCTCCTGAATATATTCAGGAGAAAACGCATACGCCCTTTTTGGCCAAGCAAGTAAGCGGGCAATGCAAATCTGCACCACAAAGAAGTATCACTTCCCACCGGTCAAAAGGGACATCCACAAAATGTGTAAAAACCAGAAAGGCAAGACAGGCCCTGGAGAACAGGGAGCCTTGTTATGCTGATGGGCGGGATGTAAGTTGCCAACTGCCTCACTGGAGGAGTGCATTGTGTTCCCTAAAACAAGTAAACAACAGAGCTACAGAGCCAAGGGCACTTCCAGTCTAGGGAATATACCTTGGGAAAACTGAAAATCCATAAGACAGAGCCACCCCCAAATTGAGGGCTGCACTGCTTACAAGAACCTCAACCTGGGTACACCTGAAATATCCCAGGAAATATAAAAATGGTTCCAAACATTGTGGAACTTACGTACGATGGAATATCCCTCAGCCACGAAATCAATGTCATAAGACCAGTAGCAGCAAAATGAGTGGATTCAGGTACGATGATTCTAAGGGAAAGAAGTCACACAGGAAAAGAAACTTATCATAAGATATCACTTAGGAAGATCCTGTAAACATGGCTACACATGAACTGAGTTAGCAAAGAGAACAGAGTCTCACATTTAGAAAACACTCTTATGCCTGCTTAAGGGGGAAGGAGAGGTGGGGTGATGCATCAAACCAGAGTTTGATATAAGCACAGGTACTGTTCCAAAAACCAACTATGGAATAGACAAGACCTACACCTTCCTCAGTGAAAGGGACTCAAAACCCCATATTTCCCACAGAGGAATAGATCTGACTAGTAAGAATCTTAAAACCTATGTATTGATATGTCTCCGTAAGGGAATCAAGTGTGTCTAGACTGGCATAAACATGGCAGCGAGAATCAGCTCAAACCCACTCTAAAAAGGAATTTCAAAAACAGAACAAAGAAACAGGGAAATTCTTTACAATTCCTTCAGGGTCTCTGATGCAACCTGGAATGACCCTATCTACGATGACAGCTGGATGTGGCATGAGGCTGGACACTTGGGACTGAGAGGATTGGTGAGATTGGGTGAGCAAATGCAGACCCTTTAAAGCAATAATGCATGGCAACCATTCCATGGGTCCCACCTCTCCAGGTTGAAGGGAATATTACTACAGCTATAACATGTACGGGAAACCTAGAGAATGGACACACTGTGAATACGAAAGGTTTCTAAAACTCAACGAAGAGTCCCTCTCCTGGTGCTCCGGTTTGACTTTCCAACAGCTTTACTATCAATCTCCCAACTTGGAGAGACAGCCCCTTTAAGCTCCTGGTTCACACAGGTTGCCCATTTGGCAGAGGAGGAAAGGGAAGAGGGAGAACCAATGAGAGAGTAGCTGTTAGGCATTTGGATGGGCACATGTCACTCTAATTTCCCGGCAGGAAGAAGAATTCACCAAAGTCTCAGCCACCCACCGGGAACCAGTATAGGTCCTGAACCAAATGTTTGGACTTGCGTTCAGCTCACAAAAAAACGAGTTGAAAAATGGAGCTCAGGGGCACAGCAATTCACAAACTGGCAGAGTAATCAAGGCCAACTATCGTCCAAAAATCTGTTGAGGGAAGGCAACGAGGCGGACTTGAATGCGAGGCAGAATAGCAGGAAACAGATTTCAAGAGGTACGTTAGAATCGCCTGTAAAGCACAGGAAGAGGGGCACAACTTCGACAATGATGCACTGGGCCGAAAAGGGCGTATGCGTTTTCTCCTGAATATATTCAGGAGAAAACGCATACGCCCTTTTTGGCCAAGCAAGCAAGCGGGCAATGCAAATCTGCACCACAAAGAAGTATCACTTCCCACCGGTCAAAAGGGACATCCACAAAATGTGTAAAAACCAGAAAGGCAAGACAGGCCCTGGAGAACAGGGAGCCTTGTTATGCTGATGGGCGGGATGTAAGTTGCCAACTGCCTCACTGGAGGAGTGCATTGTGTTCCCTAAAACAAGTAAACAACAGAGCTACAGAGCCAAGGGCACTTCCAGTCTAGGGAATATACCTTGGGAAAACTGAAAATCCATAAGACAGAGCCACCCCCAAATTGAGGGCTGCACTGCTTACAAGAACCTCAACCTGGGTACACCTGAAATATCCCAGGAAATATAAAAATGGTTCCAAACATTGTGGAACTTACGTACGATGGAATATCCCTCAGCCACGAAATCAATGTCATAAGACCAGTAGCAGCAAAATGAGTGGATTCAGGTACGATGATTCTAAGGGAAAGAAGTCACACAGGAAAAGAAACTTATCATAAGATATCACTTAGGAAGATCCTGTAAACATGGCCACACATGAACTGAGTTAGCAAAGAGAACAGAGTCTCACATTTAGAAAACACTCTTATGCCTGCTTAAGGGGGAAGGAGAGGTGGGGTGATGCATCAAACCAGAGTTTGATATAAGCACAGGTACTGTTCCCAAAACCAACTATGGAATAGACAAGACCTACACCTTCCTCAGTGAAAGGGACTCAAAACCCCATATTTCCCGCAGAGGAATAGATCTGACTAGTAAGAATCTTAAAACCTATGTATTGATATGTCTCCGTAAGGGAATCAAGTGTGTCTAGACTGGCATAAACATGGCAGCGAGAATCAGCTCAAACCCACTCTAAAAAGGAATTTCAAAAACAGAACAAAGAAACAGGGAAATTCTTTACAATTCCTTCAGGGTCTCTGATGCAACCTGGAATGACCCTATCTACGATGACAGCTGGATGTGGCATGAGGCTGGACACTTGGGACTGAGAGGATTGGTGAGATTGGGTGAGCAAATGCAGACCCTTTAAAGCAATAATGCATGGCAACCATTCCATGGGTCCCACCTCTCCAGGTTGAAGGGAATATTACTACAGCTATAACATGTACGGAAAACCTAGAGAATGGACACACTGTGAATACGAAAGGTTTCTAAAACTCAACGAAGAGTCCCTCTCCTGGTGCTCCGGTTTGACTTTCCAACAGCTTTACTATCAATCTCCCAACTTGGAGAGACAGCCCCTTTAAGCTCCTGGTTCACACAGGTTGCCCATTTGGCAGAGGAGGAAAGGGAAGAGGGAGAACCAATGAGAGAGTAGCTGTTAGGCATTTGGATGGGCACATGTCACTCTAATTTCCCGGCAGGAAGAAGAATTCACCAAAGTCTCAGCCACCCACCGGGAACCAGTATAGGTCCTGAACCAAATGTTTGGACTTGCGTTCAGCTCACAAAAAAACGAGTTGAAAAATGGAGCTCAGGGGCACAGCAATTCACAAACTGGCAGAGTAATCAAGGCCAACTATCGTCCAAAAATCTGTTGAGGGAAGGCAACGAGGCGGACTTGAATGCGAGGCAGAATAGCAGGAAACAGATTTCAAGAGGTACGTTAGAATCGCCTGTAAAGCACAGGAAGAGGGGCACAACTTCGACAATGATGCACTTGGCCGAAAAGGGCGTATGCGTTTTCTCCTGAATATATTCAGGAGAAAACGCATACGCCCTTTTTGGCCAAGCAAGCAAGCGGGCAATGCAAATCTGCACTACAAAGAAGTATCACTTCCCACCGGTCAAAAGGGACATCCACAAAATGTGTAAAAACCAGAAAGGCAAGACAGGCCCTGGAGAACAGGGAGCCTTGTTATGCTGATGGGCGGGATGTAAGTTGCCAACTGCCTCACTGGAGGAGTGCATTGTGTTCCCTAAAACAAGTAAACAACAGAGCTACAGAGCCAAGGGCACTTCCAGTCTAGGGAATATACCTTGGGAAAACTGAAAATCCATAAGACAGAGCCACCCCCAAATTGAGGGCTGCACTGCTTACAAGAACCTCAACCTGGGTACACCTGAAATATCCCAGGAAATATAAAAATGGTTCCAAACATTGTGGAACTTACGTACGATGGAATATCCCTCAGCCACGAAATCAATGTCATAAGACCAGTAGCAGCAAAATGAGTGGATTCAGGTACGATGATTCTAAGGGAAAGAAGTCACACAGGAAAAGAAACTTATCATAAGATATCACTTAGGAAGATCCTGTAAACATGGCCACACATGAACTGAGTTAGCAAAGAGAACAGAGTCTCACATTTAGAAAACACTCTTATGCCTGCTTAAGGGGGAAGGAGAGGTGGGGTGATGCATCAAACCAGAGTTTGATATAAGCACAGGTACTGTTCCCAAAACCAACTATGGAATAGACAAGACCTACACCTTCCTCAGTGAAAGGGACTCAAAACCCCATATTTCCCGCAGAGGAATAGATCTGACTAGTAAGAATCTTAAAACCTATGTATTGATATGTCTCCGTAAGGGAATCAAGTGTGTCTAGACTGGCATAAACATGGCAGCGAGAATCAGCTCAAACCCACTCTAAAAAGGAATTTCAAAAGCAGAACAAAGAAACAGGGAAATTCTTTACAATTCCTTCAGGGTCTCTGATGCAACCTGGAATGACCCTATCTACGATGACAGCTGGATGTGGCATGAGGCTGGACACTTGGGACTGAGAGGATTGGTGAGATTGGGTGAGCAAATGCAGACCCTTTAAAGCAATAATGCATGGCAACCATTCCATGGGTCCCACCTCTCCAGGTTGAAGGGAATATTACTACAGCTATAACATGTACGGGAAACCTAGAGAATGGACACACTGTGAATACGAAAGGTTTCTAAAACTCAACGAAGAGTCCCTCTCCTGGTGCTCCGGTTTGACGTTCCAACAGCTTTACTATCAATCTCCCAACTTGGAGAGACAGCCCCTTTAAGCTCCTGGTTCACACAGGTTGCCCATTTGGCAGAGGAGGAAAGGGAAGAGGGAGAACCAATGAGAGAGTAGCTGTTAGGCATTTGGATGGGCACATGTCACTCTAATTTCCCGGCAGGAAGAAGAATTCACCAAAGTCTCAGCCACCCACCGGGAACCAGTATAGGTCCTGAACCAAATGTTTGGACTTGCGTTCAGCTCACAAAAAACGAGTTGAAAAATGGAGCTCAGGGGCACAGCAATTCACAAACTGGCAGAGTAATCAAGGCCAACTATCGTCCAAAAATCTGTTGAGGGAAGGCAACGAGGCGGACTTGAATGCGAGGCAGAATAGCAGGAAACAGATTTCAAGAGGTACGTTAGAATCGCCTGTAAAGCACAGGAAGAGGGGCACAACTTCGACAATGATGCACTGGGCCGAAAAGGGCGTATGCGTTTCCTCCTGAATATATTCAGGAGAAAACGCATACGCCCTTTTTGGCCAAGCAAGCAAGCGGGCAATGCAAATCTGCACTACAAAGAAGTATCACTTCCCACCGGTCAAAAGGGACATCCACAAAATGTGTAAAAACCAGAAAGGCAAGACAGGCCCTGGAGAACAGGGAGCCTTGTTATGCTGATGGGCGGGATGTAAGTTGCCAACTGCCTCACTGGAGGAGTGCATTGTGTTCCCTAAAACAAGTAAACAACAGAGCTACAGAGCCAAGGGCACTTCCAGTCTAGGGAATATACCTTGGGAAAACTGAAAATCCATAAGACAGAGCCACCCCCAAATTGAGGGCTGCACTGCTTACAAGAACCTCAACCTGGGTACACCTGAAATATCCCAGGAAATATAAAAATGGTTCCAAACATTGTGGAACTTACGTACGATGGAATATCCCTCAGCCACGAAATCAATGTCATAAGACCAGTAGCAGCAAAATGAGTGGATTCAGGTACGATGATTCTAAGGGAAAGAAGTCACACAGGAAAAGAAACTTATCATAAGATATCACTTAGGAAGATCCTGTAAACATGGCCACACATGAACTGAGTTAGCAAAGAGAACAGAGTCTCACATTTAGAAAACACTCTTATGCCTGCTTAAGGGGGAAGGAGAGGTGGGGTGATGCATCAAACCAGAGTTTGATATAAGCACAGGTACTGTTCCCAAAACCAACTATGGAATAGACAAGACCTACACCTTCCTCAGTGAAAGGGACTCAAAACCCCATATTTCCCGCAGAGGAATAGATCTGACTAGTAAGAATCTTAAAACCTATGTATTGATATGTCTCCGTAAGGGAATCAAGTGTGTCTAGACTGGCATAAACATGGCAGCGAGAATCAGCTCAAACCCACTCTAAAAAGGAATTTCAAAAGCAGAACAAAGAAACAGGGAAATTCTTTACAATTCCTTCAGGGTCTCTGATGCAACCTGGAATGACCCTATCTACGATGACAGCTGGATGTGGCATGAGGCTGGACACTTGGGACTGAGAGGATTGGTGAGATTGGGTGAGCAAATGCAGACCCTTTAAAGCAATAATGCATGGCAACCATTCCATGGGTCCCACCTCTCCAGGTTGAAGGGAATATTACTACAGCTATAACATGTACGGGAAACCTAGAGAATGGACACACTGTGAATACGAAAGGTTTCTAAAACTCAACGAAGAGTCCCTCTCCTGGTGCTCCGGTTTGACGTTCCAACAGCTTTACTATCAATCTCCCAACTTGGAGAGACAGCCCCTTTAAGCTCCTGGTTCACACAGGTTGCCCATTTGGCAGAGGAGGAAAGGGAAGAGGGAGAACCAATGAGAGAGTAGCTGTTAGGCATTTGGATGGGCACATGTCACTCTAATTTCCCGGCAGGAAGAAGAATTCACCAAAGTCTCAGCCACCCACCGGGAACCAGTATAGGTCCTGAACCAAATGTTTGGACTTGCGTTCAGCTCACAAAAAACGAGTTGAAAAATGGAGCTCAGGGGCACAGCAATTCACAAACTGGCAGAGTAATCAAGGCCAACTATCGTCCAAAAATCTGTTGAGGGAAGGCAACGAGGCGGACTTGAATGCGAGGCAGAATAGCAGGAAACAGATTTCAAGAGGTACGTTAGAATCGCCTGTAAAGCACAGGAAGAGGGGCACAACTTCGACAATGATGCACTGGGCCGAAAAGGGCGTATGCGTTTCCTCCTGAATATATTCAGGAGAAAACGCATACGCCCTTTTTGGCCAAGCAAGCAAGCGGGCAATGCAAATCTGCACTACAAAGAAGTATCACTTCCCACCGGTCAAAAGGGACATCCACAAAATGTGTAAAAACCAGAAAGGCAAGACAGGCCCTGGAGAACAGGGAGCCTTGTTATGCTGATGGGCGGGATGTAAGTTGCCAACTGCCTCACTGGAGGAGTGCATTGTGTTCCCTAAAACAAGTAAACAACAGAGCTACAGAGCCAAGGGCACTTCCAGTCTAGGGAATATACCTTGGGAAAACTGAAAATCCATAAGACAGAGCCACCCCCAAATTGAGGGCTGCACTGCTTACAAGAACCTCAACCTGGGTACACCTGAAATATCCCAGGAAATATAAAAATGGTTCCAAACATTGTGGAACTTACGTACGATGGAATATCCCTCAGCCACGAAATCAATGTCATAAGACCAGTAGCAGCAAAATGAGTGGATTCAGGTACGATGATTCTAAGGGAAAGAAGTCACGCAGGAAAAGAAACTTATCATAAGATATCACTTAGGAAGATCCTGTAAACATGGCCACACATGAACTGAGTTAGCAAAGAGAACAGAGTCTCACATTTAGAAAACACTCTTATGCCTGCTTAAGGGGGAAGGAGAGGTGGGGTGATGCATCAAACCAGAGTTTGATATAAGCACAGGTACTGTTCCCAAAACCAACTATGGAATAGACAAGACCTACACCTTCCTCAGTGAAAGGGACTCAAAACCCCATATTTCCCGCAGAGGAATAGATCTGACTAGTAAGAATCTTAAAACCTATGTATTGATATGTCTCCGTAAGGGAATCAAGTGTGTCTAGACTGGCATAAACATGGCAGCGAGAATCAGCTCAAACCCACTCTAAAAAGGAATTTCAAAAGCAGAACAAAGAAACAGGGAAATTCTTTACAATTCCTTCAGGGTCTCTGATGCAACCTGGAATGACCCTATCTACGATGACAGCTGGATGTGGCATGAGGCTGGACACTTGGGACTGAGAGGATTGGTGAGATTGGGTGAGCAAATGCAGACCCTTTAAAGCAATAATGCATGGCAACCATTCCATGGGTCCCACCTCTCCAGGTTGAAGGGAATATTACTACAGCTATAACATGTACGGGAAACCTAGAGAATGGACACACTGTGAATACGAAAGGTTTCTAAAACACAACGAAGAGTCCCTCTCCTGGTGCTCCGGTTTGACGTTCCAACAGCTTTACTATCAATCTCCCAACTTGGAGAGACAGCCCCTTTAAGCTCCTGGTTCACACAGGTTGCCCATTTGGCAGAGGAGGAAAGGGAAGAGGGAGAACCAATGAGAGAGTAGCTGTTAGGCATTTGGATGGGCACATGTCACTCTAATTTCCCGGCAGGAAGAAGAATTCACCAAAGTCTCAGCCACCCACCGGGAACCAGTATAGGTCCTGAACCAAATGTTTGGACCTGCGTTCAGCTCACAAAAAAACGAGTTGAAAAATGGATCTCAGGGGCACAGCAATTCACAAACTGGCAGAGTAATCAAGGCCAACTATCGTCCAAAAATCTGTTGAGGGAAGGCAACGAGGCGGACTTGAATGCGAGGCAGAATAGCAGGAAACAGATTTCAAGAGGTACGTTAGAATCGCCTGTAAAGCACAGGAAGAGGGGCACAACTTCGACAATGATGCACTGGGCCAAAAAGGGCGTATGCGTTTTCTCCTGAATATATTCAGGAGAAAACGCATACGCCCTTTTTGGCCAAGCAAGCAAGCGGGCAATGCAAATCTGCACTACAAAGAAGTATCACTTCCCACCGGTCAAAAGGGACATCCACAAAATGTGTAAAAACCAGAAAGGCAAGACAGGCCCTGGAGAACAGGGAGCCTTGTTATGCTGATGGGCGGGATGTAAGTTGCCAACTGCCTCACTGGAGGAGTGCATTGTGTTCCCTAAAACAAGTAAACAACAGAGCTACAGAGCCAAGGGCACTTCCAGTCTAGGGAATATACCTTGGGAAAACTGAAAATCCATAAGACAGAGCCACCCCCAAATTGAGGGCTGCACTGCTTACAAGAACCTCAACCTGGGTACACCTGAAATATCCCAGGAAATATAAAAATGGTTCCAAACATTGTGGAACTTACGTACGATGGAATATCCCTCAGCCACGAAATCAATGTCATAAGACCAGTAGCAGCAAAATGAGTGGATTCAGGTACGATGATTCTAAGGGAAAGAAGTCACACAGGAAAAGAAACTTATCATAAGATATCACTTAGGAAGATCCTGTAAACATGGCTACACATGAACTGAGTTAGCAAAGAGAACAGAGTCTCACATTTAGAAAACACTCTTATGCCTGCTTAAGGGGGAAGGAGAGGTGGGGTGATGCATCAAACCAGAGTTTGATATAAGCACAGGTACTGTTCCAAAAACCAACTATGGAATAGACAAGACCTACACCTTCCTCAGTGAAAGGGACTCAAAACCCCATATTTCCCGCAGAGGAATAGATCTGACTAGTAAGAATCTTAAAACCTATGTATTGATATGTCTCCGTAAGGGAATCAAGTGTGTCTAGACTGGCATAAACATGGCAGCGAGAATCAGCTCAAACCCACTCTAAAAAGGAATTTCAAAAGCAGAACAAAGAAACAGGGAAATTCTTTACAATTCCTTCAGGGTCTCTGATGCAACCTGGAATGACCCTATCTACGATGACAGCTGGATGTGGCATGAGGCTGGACACTTGGGACTGAGAGGATTGGTGAGATTGGGTGAGCAAATGCAGACCCTTTAAAGCAATAATGCATGGCAACCATTCCATGGGTCCCACCTCTCCAGGTTGAAGGGAATATTACTACAGCTATAACATGTACGGGAAACCTAGAGAATGGACACACTGTGAATACGAAAGGTTTCTAAAACTCAACGAAGAGTCCCTCTCCTGGTGCTCCGGTTTGACGTTCCAACAGCTTTACTATCAATCTCCCAACTTGGAGAGACAGCCCCTTTAAGCTCCTGGTTCACACAGGTTGCCCATTTGGCAGAGGAGGAAAGGGAAGAGGGAGAACCAATGAGAGAGTAGCTGTTAGGCATTTGGATGGGCACATGTCACTCTAATTTCCCGGCAGGAAGAAGAATTCACCAAAGTCTCAGCCACCCACCGGGAACCAGTATAGGTCCTGAACCAAATGTTTGGACCTGCGTTCAGCTCACAAAAAAACGAGTTGAAAAATGGATCTCAGGGGCACAGCAATTCACAAACTGGCAGAGTAATCAAGGCCAACTATCGTCCAAAAATCTGTTGAGGGAAGGCAACGAGGCGGACTTGAATGCGAGGCAGAATAGCAGGAAACAGATTTCAAGAGGTACGTTAGAATCGCCTGTAAAGCACAGGAAGAGGGGCACAACTTCGACAATGATGCACTGGGCCGAAAAGGGCGTATGCGTTTTCTCCTGAATATATTCAGGAGAAAACGCATACGCCCTTTTTGGCCAAGCAAGCAAGCGGGCAATGCAAATCTGCACCACAAAGAAGTATCACTTCCCACCGGTCAAAAGGGACATCCACAAAATGTGTAAAAACCAGAAAGGCAAGACAGGCCCTGGAGAACAGGGAGCCTTGTTATGCTGATGGGCGGGATGTAAGTTGCCAACTGCCTCACTGGAGGAGTGCATTGTGTTCCCTAAAACAAGTAAACAACAGAGCTACAGAGCCAAGGGTACTTCCAGTCTAGGGAATATACCTTGGGAAAACTGAAAATCCATAAGACAGAGCCACCCCCAAATTGAGGGCTGCACTGCTTACAAGAACCTCAACCTGGGTACACCTGAAATATCCCAGGAAATATAAAAATGGTCCCAAACATTGTGGAACTTACGTACGATGGAATATCCCTCAGCCACGAAATCAATGTCATAAGACCAGTAGCAGCAAAATGAGTGGATTCAGGTACGATGATTCTAAGGGAAAGAAGTCACACAGGAAAAGAAACTTATCATAAGATATCACTTAGGAAGATCCTGTAAACATGGCTACACATGAACTGAGTTAGCAAAGAGAACAGAGTCTCACATTTAGAAAACACTCTTATGCCTGCTTAAGGGGGAAGGAGAGGTGGGGTGATGCATCAAACCAGAGTTTGATATAAGCACAGGTACTGTTCCAAAAACCAACTATGGAATAGACAAGACCTACACCTTCCTCAGTGAAAGGGACTCAAAACCCCATATTTCCCGCAGAGGAATAGATCTGACTAGTAAGAATCTTAAAACCTATGTATTGATATGTCTCCGTAAGGGAATCAAGTGTGTCTAGACTGGCATAAACATGGCAGCGAGAATCAGCTCAAACCCACTCTAAAAAGGAATTTCAAAAGCAGAACAAAGAAACAGGGAAATTCTTTACAATTCCTTCAGGGTCTCTGATGCAACCTGGAATGACCCTATCTACGATGACAGCTGGATGTGGCATGAGGCTGGACACTTGGGACTGAGAGGATTGGTGAGATTGGGTGAGCAAATGCAGACCCTTTAAAGCAATAATGCATGGCAACCATTCCATGGGTCCCACCTCTCCAGGTTGAAGGGAATATTACTACAGCTATAACATGTACGGGAAACCTAGAGAATGGACACACTGTGAATACGAAAGGTTTCTAAAACTCAACGAAGAGTCCCTCTCCTGGTGCTCCGGTTTGACGTTCCAACAGCTTTACTATCAATCTCCCAACTTGGAGAGACAGCCCCTTTAAGCTCCTGGTTCACACAGGTTGCCCATTTGGCAGAGGAGGAAAGGGAAGAGGGAGAACCAATGAGAGAGTAGCTGTTAGGCATTTGGATGGGCACATGTCACTCTAATTTCCCGGCAGGAAGAAGAATTCACCAAAGTCTCAGCCACCCACCGGGAACCAGTATAGGTCCTGAACCAAATGTTTGGACCTGCGTTCAGCTCACAAAAAAACGAGTTGAAAAATGGATCTCAGGGGCACAGCAATTCACAAACTGGCAGAGTAATCAAGGCCAACTATCGTCCAAAAATCTGTTGAGGGAAGGCAACGAGGCGGACTTGAATGCGAGGCAGAATAGCAGGAAACAGATTTCAAGAGGTACGTTAGAATCGCCTGTAAAGCACAGGAAGAGGGGCACAACTTCGACAATGATGCACTGGGCCGAAAAGGGCGTATGCGTTTTCTCCTGAATATATTCAGGAGAAAACGCATACGCCCTTTTTGGCCAAGCAAGCAAGCGGGCAATGCAAATCTGCACCACAAAGAAGTATCACTTCCCACCGGTCAAAAGGGACATCCACAAAATGTGTAAAAACCAGAAAGGCAAGACAGGCCCTGGAGAACAGGGAGCCTTGTTATGCTGATGGGCGGGATGTAAGTTGCCAACTGCCTCACTGGAGGAGTGCATTGTGTTCCCTAAAACAAGTAAACAACAGAGCTACAGAGCCAAGGGCACTTCCAGTCTAGGGAATATACCTTGGGAAAACTGAAAATCCATAAGACAGAGCCACCCCCAAATTGAGGGCTGCACTGCTTACAAGAACCTCAACCTGGGTACACCTGAAATATCCCAGGAAATATAAAAATGGTCCCAAACATTGTGGAACTTACGTACGATGGAATATCCCTCAGCCACGAAATCAATGTCATAAGACCAGTAGCAGCAAAATGAGTGGATTCAGGTACGATGATTCTAAGGGAAAGAAGTCACACAGGAAAAGAAACTTATCATAAGATATCACTTAGGAAGATCCTGTAAACATGGCCACACATGAACTGAGTTAGCAAAGAGAACAGAGTCTCACATTTAGAAAACACTCTTATGCCTGCTTAAGGGGGAAGGAGAGGTGGGGTGATGCATCAAACCAGAGTTTGATATAAGCACAGGTACTGTTCCAAAAACCAACTATGGAATAGACAAGACCTACACCTTCCTCAGTGAAAGGGACTCAAAACCCCATATTTCCCGCAGAGGAATAGATCTGACTAGTAAGAATCTTAAAACCTATGTATTGATATGTCTCCGTAAGGGAATCAAGTGTGTCTAGACTGGCATAAACATGGCAGCGAGAATCAGCTCAAACCCACTCTAAAAAGGAATTTCAAAAGCAGAACAAAGAAACAGGGAAATTCTTTACAATTCCTTCAGGGTCTCTGATGCAACCTGGAATGACCCTATCTACGATGACAGCTGGATGTGGCATGAGGCTGGACACTTGGGACTGAGAGGATTGGTGAGATTGGGTGAGCAAATGCAGACCCTTTAAAGCAATAATGCATGGCAACCATTCCATGGGTCCCACCTCTCCAGGTTGAAGGGAATATTACTACAGCTATAACATGTACGGGAAACCTAGAGAATGGACACACTGTGAATACGAAAGGTTTCTAAAACTCAACGAAGAGTCCCTCTCCTGGTGCTCCGGTTTGACGTTCCAACAGCTTTACTATCAATCTCCCAACTTGGAGAGACAGCCCCTTTAAGCTCCTGGTTCACACAGGTTTCCCATTTGGCAGAGGAGGAAAGGGAAGAGGGAGAACCAATGAGAGAGTAGCTGTTAGGCATTTGGATGGGCACATGTCACTCTAATTTCCCGGCAGGAAGAAGAATTCACCAAAGTCTCAGCCACCCACCGGGAACCAGTATAGGTCCTGAACCAAATGTTTGGACCTGCGTTCAGCTCACAAAAAAACGAGTTGAAAAATGGATCTCAGGGGCACAGCAATTCACAAACTGGCAGAGTAATCAAGGCCAACTATCGTCCAAAAATCTGTTGAGGGAAGGCAACGAGGCGGACTTGAATGCGAGGCAGAATAGCAGGAAACAGATTTCAAGAGGTACGTTAGAATCGCCTGTAAAGCACAGGAAGAGGGGCACAACTTCGACAATGATGCACTGGGCCGAAAAGGGCGTATGCGTTTTCTCCTGAATATATTCAGGAGAAAACGCATACGCCCTTTTTGGCCAAGCAAGCAAGCGGGCAATGCAAATCTGCACCACAAAGAAGTATCACTTCCCACCGGTCAAAAGGGACATCCACAAAATGTGTAAAAACCAGAAAGGCAAGACAGGCCCTGGAGAACAGGGAGCCTTGTTATGCTGATGGGCGGGATGTAAGTTGCCAACTGCCTCACTGGAGGAGTGCATTGTGTTCCCTAAAACAAGTAAACAACAGAGCTACAGAGCCAAGGGCACTTCCAGTCTAGGGAATATACCTTGGGAAAACTGAAAATCCATAAGACAGAGCCACCCCCAAATTGAGGGCTGCACTGCTTACAAGAACCTCAACCTGGGTACACCTGAAATATCCCAGGAAATATAAAAATGGTCCCAAACATTGTGGAACTTACGTACGATGGAATATCCCTCAGCCACGAAATCAATGTCATAAGACCAGTAGCAGCAAAATGAGTGGATTCAGGTACGATGATTCTAAGGGAAAGAAGTCACACAGGAAAAGAAACTTATCATAAGATATCACTTAGGAAGATCCTGTAAACATGGCCACACATGAACTGAGTTAGCAAAGAGAACAGAGTCTCACATTTAGAAAACACTCTTATGCCTGCTTAAGGGGGAAGGAGAGGTGGGGTGATGCATCAAACCAGAGTTTGATATAAGCACAGGTACTGTTCCCAAAACCAACTATGGAATAGACAAGACCTACACCTTCCTCAGTGAAAGGGACTCAAAACCCCATATTTCCCGCAGAGGAATAGATCTGACTAGTAAGAATCTTAAAACCTATGTATTGATATGTCTCCGTAAGGGAATCAAGTGTGTCTAGACTGGCATAAACATGGCAGCGAGAATCAGCTCAAACCCACTCTAAAAAGGAATTTCAAAAGCAGAACAAAGAAACAGGGAAATTCTTTACAATTCCTTCAGGGTCTCTGATGCAACCTGGAATGACCCTATCTACGATGACAGCTGGATGTGGCATGAGGCTGGACACTTGGGACTGAGAGGATTGGTGAGATTGGGTGAGCAAATGCAGACCCTTTAAAGCAATAATGCATGGCAACCATTCCATGGGTCCCACCTCTCCAGGTTGAAGGGAATATTACTACAGCTATAACATGTACGGGAAACCTAGAGAATGGACACACTGTGAATACGAAAGGTTTCTAAAACTCAACGAAGAGTCCCTCTCCTGGTGCTCCGGTTTGACGTTCCAACAGCTTTACTATCAATCTCCCAACTTGGAGAGACAGCCCCTTTAAGCTCCTGGTTCACACAGGTTGCCCATTTGGCAGAGGAGGAAAGGGAAGAGGGAGAACCAATGAGAGAGTAGCTGTTAGGCATTTGGATGGGCACATGTCACTCTAATTTCCCGGCAGGAAGAAGAATTCACCAAAGTCTCAGCCACCCACCGGGAACCAGTATAGGTCCTGAACCAAATGTTTGGACCTGCGTTCAGCTCACAAAAAAACGAGTTGAAAAATGGATCTCAGGGGCACAGCAATTCACAAACTGGCAGAGTAATCAAGGCCAACTATCGTCCAAAAATCTGTTGAGGGAAGGCAACGAGGCGGACTTGAATGCGAGGCAGAATAGCAGGAAACAGATTTCAAGAGGTACGTTAGAATCGCCTGTAAAGCACAGGAAGATGGGCACAACTTCGACAATGATGCACTGGGCCGAAAAGGGCGTATGCGTTTTCTCCTGAATATATTCAGGAGAAAACGCATACGCCCTTTTTGGCCAAGCAAGCAAGCGGGCAATGCAAATCTGCACCACAAAGAAGTATCACTTCCCACCGGTCAAAAGGGACATCCACAAAATGTGTAAAAACCAGAAAGGCAAGACAGGCCCTGGAGAACAGGGAGCCTTGTTATGCTGATGGGCGGGATGTAAGTTGCCAACTGCCTCACTGGAGGAGTGCATTGTGTTCCCTAAAACAAGTAAACAACAGAGCTACAGAGCCAAGGGCACTTCCAGTCTAGGGAATATACCTTGGGAAAACTGAAAATCCATAAGACAGAGCCACCCCCAAATTGAGGGCTGCACTGCTTACAAGAACCTCAACCTGGGTACACCTGAAATATCCCAGGAAATATAAAAATGGTCCCAAACATTGTGGAACTTACGTACGATGGAATATCCCTCAGCCACGAAATCAATGTCATAAGACCAGTAGCAGCAAAATGAGTGGATTCAGGTACGATGATTCTAAGGGAAAGAAGTCACACAGGAAAAGAAACTTATCATAAGATATCACTTAGGAAGATCCTGTAAACATGGCTACACATGAACTGAGTTAGCAAAGAGAACAGAGTCTCACATTTAGAAAACACTCTTATGCCTGCTTAAGGGGGAAGGAGAGGTGGGGTGATGCATCAAACCAGAGTTTGATATAAGCACAGGTACTGTTCCAAAAACCAACTATGGAATAGACAAGACCTACACCTTCCTCAGTGAAAGGGACTCAAAACCCCATATTTCCCGCAGAGGAATAGATCTGACTAGTAAGAATCTTAAAACCTATGTATTGATATGTCTCCGTAAGGGAATCAAGTGTGTCTAGAATGGCATAAACATGGCAGCGAGAATCAGCTCAAACCCACTCTAAAAAGGAATTTCAAAAACAGAACAAAGAAACAGGGAAATTCTTTACAATTCCTTCAGGGTCTCTGATGCAACCTGGAATGACCCTATCTACGATGACAGCTGGATGTGGCATGAGGCTGGACACTTGGGACTGAGAGGATTGGTGAGATTGGGTGAGCAAATGCAGACCCTTTAAAGCAATAATGCATGGCAACCATTCCATGGGTCCCACCTCTCCAGGTTGAAGGGAATATTACTACAGCTATAACATGTACGGGAAACCTAGAGAATGGACACACTGTGAATACGAAAGGTTTCTAAAACTCAACGAAGAGTCCCTCTCCTGGTGCTCCGGTTTGACGTTCCAACAGCTTTACTATCAATCTCCCAACTTGGAGAGACAGCCCCTTTAAGCTCCTGGTTCACACAGGTTGCCCATTTGGCAGAGGAGGAAAGGGAAGAGGGAGAACCAATGAGAGAGTAGCTGTTAGGCATTTGGATGGGCACATGTCACTCTAATTTCCCGGCAGGAAGAAGAATTCACCAAAGTCTCAGCCACCCACCGGGAACCAGTATAGGTCCTGAACCAAATGTTTGGACTTGCGTTCAGCTCACAAAAAAACGAGTTGAAAAATGGAGCTCAGGGGCACAGCAATTCACAAACTGGCAGAGTAATCAAGGCCAACTATCGTCCAAAAATCTGTTGAGGGAAGGCAACGAGGCGGACTTGAATGCGAGGCAGAATAGCAGGAAACAGATTTCAAGAGGTACGTTAGAATCGCCTGTAAAGCACAGGAAGAGGGGCACAACTTCGACAATGATGCACTTGGCCGAAAAGGGCGTATGCGTTTTCTCCTGAATATATTCAGGAGAAAACGCATACGCCCTTTTTGGCCAAGCAAGCAAGCGGGCAATGCAAATCTGCACCACAAAGAAGTATCACTTCCCACCGGTCAAAAGGGACATCCACAAAATGTGTAAAAACCAGAAAGGCAAGACAGGCCCTGGAGAACAGGGAGCCTTGTTATGCTGATGGGCGGGATGTAAGTTGCCAACTGCCTCACTGGAGGAGTGCATTGTGTTCCCTAAAACAAGTAAACAACAGAGCTACAGAGCCAAGGGCACTTCCAGTCTAGGGAATATACCTTGGGAAAACTGAAAATCCATAAGACAGAGCCACCCCCAAATTGAGGGCTGCACTGCTTACAAGAACCTCAACCTGGGTACACCTGAAATATCCCAGGAAATATAAAAATGGTTCCAAACATTGTGGAACTTACGTACGATGGAATATCCCTCAGCCACGAAATCAATGTCATAAGACCAGTAGCAGCAAAATGAGTGGATTCAGGTACGATGATTCTAAGGGAATGAAGTCACACAGGAAAAGAAACTCATCATAAGATATCACTTAGGAAGATCCTGTAAACATGGCTACACATGAACTGAGTTAGCAAAGAGAACAGAGTCTCACATTTAGAAAACACTCTTATGCCTGCTTAAGGGGGAAGGAGAGGTGGGGTGATGCATCAAACCAGAGTTTGATATAAGCACAGGTACTGTTCCAAAAACCAACTATGGAATAGACAAGACCTACACCTTCCTCAGTGAAAGGGACTCAAAACCCCATATTTCCCGCAGAGGAATAGATCTGACTAGTAAGAATCTTAAAACCTATGTATTGATATGTCTCCGTAAGGGAATCAAGTGTGTCTAGACTGGCATAAACATGGCAGCGAGAATCAGCTCAAACCCACTCTAAAAAGGAATTTCAAAAGCAGAACAAAGAAACAGGGAAATTCTTTACAATTCCTTCAGGGTCTCTGATGCAACCTGGAAAGACCCTATCTACGATGACAGCTGGATGTGGCATGAGGCTGGACACTTGGGACTGAGAGGATTGGTGAGATTGGGTGAGCAAATGCAGACCCTTTAAAGCAATAATGCATGGCAACCATTCCATGGGTCCCACCTCTCCAGGTTGAAGGGAATATTACTACAGCTATAACATGTACGGGAAACCTAGAGAATGGACACACTGTGAATACGAAAGGTTTCTAAAACTCAACGAAGAGTCCCTCTCCTGGTGCTCCGGTTTGACGTTCCAACAGCTTTACTATCAATCTCCCAACTTGGAGAGACAGCCCCTTTAAGCTCCTGGTTCACACAGGTTGCCCATTTGGCAGAGGAGGAAAGGGAAGAGGGAGAACCAATGAGAGAGTAGCTGTTAGGCATTTGGATGGGCACATGTCACTCTAATTTCCCGGCAGGAAGAAGAATTCACCAAAGTCTCAGCCACCCACCGGGAACCAGTATAGGTCCTGAACCAAAAGTTTGGACTTGCGTTCAGCTCACAAAAAAAACGAGTTGAAAAATGGAGCTCAGGGGCACAGCAATTCACAAACTGGCAGAGTAATCAAGGCCAACTATCGTCCAAAAATCTGTTGAGGGAAGGCAACGAGGCGGACTTGAATGCGAGGCAGAATAGCAGGAAACAGATTTCAAGAGGTACGTTAGAATCGCCTGTAAAGCACAGGAAGAGGGGCACAACTTCGACAATGATGCACTTGGCCAAAAAGGGCGTATGCGTTTTCTCCTGAATATATTCAGGAGAAAACGCATACGCCCTTTTTGGCCAAGCAAGCAAGCGGGCAATGCAAATCTGCACCACAAAGAAGTATCACTTCCCACCGGTCAAAAGGGACATCCACAAAATGTGTAAAAACCAGAAAGGCAAGACAGGCCCTGGAGAACAGGGAGCCTTGTTATGCTGATGGGCGGGATGTAAGTTGCCAACTGCCTCACTGGAGGAGTGCATTGTGTTCCCTAAAACAAGTAAACAACAGAGCTACAGAGCCAAGGGCACTTCCAGTCTAGGGAATATACCTTGGGAAAACTGAAAATCCATAAGACAGAGCCACCCCCAAATTGAGGGCTGCACTGCTTACAAGAACCTCAACCTGGGTACACCTGAAATATCCCAGGAAATATAAAAATGGTTCCAAACATTGTGGAACTTACGTACGATGGAATATCCCTCAGCCACGAAATCAATGTCATAAGACCAGTAGCAGCAAAATGAGTGGATTCAGGTACGATGATTCTAAGGGAAAGAAGTCACACAGGAAAAGAAACTTATCATCAGATATCACTTAGGAAGATCCTGTAAACCTGGCTACACATGAACTGAGTTAGCAAAGAGAACAGAGTCTCACATTTAGAAAACACTCTTATGCCTGCTTAAGGGGGAAGGAGAGGTGGGGTGATGCATCAAACCAGAGTTTGATATAAGCACAGGTACTGTTCCCAAAACCAACTATGGAATAGACAAGACCTACACCTTCCTCAGTGAAAGGGACTCAAAACCCCATATTTCCCGCAGAGGAATAGATTTGACTAGTAAGAATCTTAAAACCTATGTATTGATATGTCTCCGTAAGGGAATCAAGTGTGTCTAGACTGGCATAAACATGGCAGCGAGAATCAGCTCAAACCCACTCTAAAAAGGAATTTCAAAAACAGAACAAAGAAACAGGGAAATTCTTTACAATTCCTTCAGGGTCTCTGATGCAACCTGGAATGACCCTATCTACGATGACAGCTGGATGTGGCATGAGGCTGGACACTTGGGACTGAGAGGATTGGTGAGATTGGGTGAGCAAATGCAGACCCTTTAAAGCAATAATGCATGGCAACCATTCCATGGGTCCCACCTCTCCAGGTTGAAGGGAATATTACTACAGCTATAACATGTACGGGAAACCTAGAGAATGGACACACTGTGAATACGAAAGGTTTCTAAAACTCAACGAAGAGTCCCTCTCCTGGTGCTCCGGTTTGACGTTCCAACAGCTTTACTATCAATCTCCCAACTTGGAGAGACAGCCCCTTTAAGCTCCTGGTTCACACAGGTTGCCCATTTGGCAGAGGAGGAAAGGGAAGAGGGAGAACCAATGAGAGAGTAGCTGTTAGGCATTTGGATGGGCACATGTCACTCTAATTTCCCGGCAGGAAGAAGAATTCACCAAAGTCTCAGCCACCCACCGGGAACCAGTATAGGTCCTGAACCAAATGTTTGGACTTGCGTTCAGCTCACAAAAAAACGAGTTGAAAAATGGAGCTCAGGGGCACAGCAATTCACAAACTGGCAGAGTAATCAAGGCCAACTATCGTCCAAAAATCTGTTGAGGGAAGGCAACGAGGCGGACTTGAATGCGAGGCAGAATAGCAGGAAACAGATTTCAAGAGGTACGTTAGAATCGCCTGTAAAGCACAGGAAGAGGGGCACAACTTCGACAATGATGCACTTGGCCAAAAAGGGCGTATGCGTTTTCTCCTGAATATATTCAGGAGAAAACGCATACGCCCTTTTTGGCCAAGCAAGCAAGCGGGCAATGCAAATCTGCACCTCAAAGAAGTATCACTTCCCACCGGTCAAAAGGGACATCCACAAAATGTGTAAAAACCAGAAAGGCAAGACAGGCCCTGGAGAACAGGGAGCCTTGTTATGCTGATGGGCGGGATGTAAGTTGCCAACTGCCTCACTGGAGGAGTGCATTGTGTTCCCTAAAACAAGTAAACAACAGAGCTACAGAGCCAAGGGCACTTCCAGTCTAGGGAATATACCTTGGGAAAACTGAAAATCCATAAGACAGAGCCACCCCCAAATTGAGGGCTGCACTGCTTACAAGAACCTCAACCTGGGTACACCTGAAATATCCCAGGAAATATAAAAATGGTTCCAAACATTGTGGAACTTACGTACGATGGAATATCCCTCAGCCACGAAATCAATGTCATAAGACCAGTAGCAGCAAAATGAGTGGATTCAGGTACGATGATTCTAAGGGAAAGAAGTCACACAGGAAAAGAAACTTATCATAAGATATCACTTAGGAAGATCCTGTAAACCTGGCTACACATGAACTGAGTTAGCAAAGAGAACAGAGTCTCACATTTAGAAAACACTCTTATGCCTGCTTAAGGGGGAAGGAGAGGTGGGGTGATGCATCAAACCAGAGTTTGATATAAGCACAGGTACTGTTCCCAAAACCAACTATGGAATAGACAAGACCTACACCTTCCTCAGTGAAAGGGACTCAAAACCCCATATTTCCCGCAGAGGAATAGATCTGACTAGTAAGAATCTTAAAACCTATGTATTGATATGTCTCCGTAAGGGAATCAAGTGTGTCTAGACTGGCATAAACATGGCAGCGAGAATCAGCTCAAACCCACTCTAAAAAGGAATTTCAAAAGCAGAACAAAGAAACAGGGAAATTCTTTACAATTCCTTCAGGGTCTCTGATGCAACCTGGAAAGACCCTATCTACGATGACAGCTGGATGTGGCATGAGGCTGGACACTTGGGACTGAGAGGATTGGTGAGATTGGGTGAGCAAATGCAGACCCTTTAAAGCAATAATGCATGGCAACCATTCCATGGGTCCCACCTCTCCAGGTTGAAGGGAATATTACTACAGCTATAACATGTACGGGAAACCTAGAGAATGGACACACTGTGAATACGAAAGGTTTCTAAAACTCAACGAAGAGTCCCTCTCCTGGTGCTCCGGTTTGACGTTCCAACAGCTTTACTATCAATCTCCCAACTTGGAGAGACAGCCCCTTTAAGCTCCTGGTTCACACAGGTTGCCCATTTGGCAGAGGAGGAAAGGGAAGAGGGAGAACCAATGAGAGAGTAGCTGTTAGGCATTTGGATGGGCACATGTCACTCTAATTTCCCGGCAGGAAGAAGAATTCACCAAAGTCTCAGCCACCCACCGGGAACCAGTATAGGTCCTGAACCAAATGTTTGGACTTGCGTTCAGCTCACAAAAAAACGAGTTGAAAAATGGAGCTCAGGGGCACAGCAATTCACAAACTGGCAGAGTAATCAAGGCCAACTATCGTCCAAAAATCTGTTGAGGGAAGGCAACGAGGCGGACTTGAAATCGAGGCAGAATAGCAGGAAACAGATTTCAAGAGGTACGTTGGAATCACCTGTAAAGCACAGGAAGAGGGGCACAACTTCGACAATGATGCACTTGGCCAAAAAGGGCGTATGCGTTTTCTCCTGAATATATTCAGGAGAACACGCATACGCCCTTTTGGCCAAGCAAGAAAGCGGGCAATGCAAATCTGCACTACAAAGAAGTATCACTTCCCACGGGTCAAAAGGGACATCCACAAAATGTGTAAAAACCAGAAAGGCAAGACAGGCCGTGGCGAAATGGGAGCCTTGTTATGCTGATGGGCAGGATGTAAGTTGCCAACTGCCTCACTGGAGGAGTGCATTGTGCTCCCTAAAACAAGTAAACAACAGAGCTACAGAGCCAAGGGCACTTCCAGTCTAGGGAATATACCTTGGGAAAACTGAAAATCAATAAGACAGAGCCACCCCCAAATTGAGGGCTGCACTGCTTACAAGAACCTCAACCTGGGTACACCAGAAATATCCCAGGAAATATAAAAATGGTTCAAAAAATTGTGGAAATTACATACGATGGAATATGGCTCAGCCATGTAATCAATGTCATAAGACCAGTAGCAGCAAAATGAGTGGATTCAGGTACGATGATTCTAAGTGAAAGAAGTCACACAGAAAAAGAAACTTATCATAAGATATCACTTAGGAAGATCCTATAAACATGGCTACACATGAACTGAGTTAGGAAAGAGAACAGAGTCTCACATTTAGAAAACACTCTTATGCCTGCTTAAGGGGGAAGGAGAGGTGGGGTGATGCATCAAACCAGAGTTTGATATAAGCACAGGTACTGTTCCAAAAACCAACTATGGAATAGACAAGACCTACACCTTCCTCAGTGAAAGGGACTCAAAACCCCATATTTCCCGCAGAGGAATAGATCTGACTAGTAAGAATCTTAAAACCTATGTATTGATATGTCTCCGTAAGGGAATCAAGTGTGTCTAGACTGGCATAAACATGGCAGCGAGAATCAGCTCAAACCCACTCTAAAAAGGAATTTCAAAAACAGAACAAAGAAACAGGGAAATTCTTTACAATTCCTTCAGGGTCTCTGATGCAACCTGGAATGACCCTATCTACGATGACAGCTGGATGTGGCATGAGGCTGGACACTTGGGACTGAGAGGATTGGTGAGATTGGGTGAGCAAAGGCAGACCCTTTAAAGCAATAATGCATGGCAACCATTCCATGGGTCCCACCTCTCCAGGTTGAAGGGAATATTACTACAGCTATAACATGTACGGGAAACCTAGAGAATGGACACACTGTGAATACGAAAGGTTTCTAAAACTCAACGAAGAGTCCCTCTCCTGTTGCTCCGGTTTGACTTTCCAACAGCTTTACTATCAATCTCCCAACTTGGAGAGACAGCCCCTTTAAGCTCCTGGTTCACACAGGTTGCCCATTTGGCAGAGGAGGAAAGGGAAGAGGGAGAACCAATGAGAGAGTAGCTGTTAGGCATTTGGATGGGCACATGTCACTCTAATTTCCCGGCAGGAAGAAGAATTCACCAAAGTCTCAGCCACCCACCGGGAACCAGTATAGGTCCTGAACCAAATGTTTGGACTTGCGTTCAGCTCACAAAAAACGAGTTGAAAAATGGAGCTCAGGGGCACAGCAATTCACAAACTGGCAGAGTAATCAAGGCCAACTATCGTCCAAAAATCTGTTGAGGGAAGGCAACGAGGCGGACTTGAATGCGAGGCAGAATAGCAGGAAACAGATTTCAAGAGGTACGTTAGAATCGCCTGTAAAGCACAGGAAGAGGGGCACAACTTCGACAATGATGCACTTGGCCAAAAAGGGCGTATGCGTTTTCTCCTGAATATATTCAGGAGAAAACGCATACGCCCTTTTTGGCCAAGCAAGCAAGCGGGCAATGCAAATCTGCACTACAAAGAAGTATCACTTCCCAACGGTCAAAAGGGACATCCACAAAATGTGTAAAAACCAGAAAGGCAAGACAGGCCCTGGAGAACAGGGAGCCTTGTTATGCTGATGGGCGGGATGTAAGTTGCCAACTGCCTCACTGGAGGAGTGCATTGTGTTCCCTAAAACAAGTAAACAACAGAGCTACAGAGCCAAGGGCACTTCCAGTCTAGGGAATATACCTTGGGAAAACTGAAAATCCATAAGACAGAGCCACCCCCAAATTGAGGGCTGCACTGCTTACAAGAACCTCAACCTGGGTACACCGGAAATATCCCAGGAAATATAAAAATGGTTCAAAACTTTGTGGAACTTACGTACGATGGAATATCCCTCAGCCACGAAATCAATGTCATAAGACCAGTAGCAGCAAAATGAGTGGATTCAGGTACGATGATTCTAAGTGAAAGAAGTCACACAGAAAAAGAAACTTATCATAAGATATCACTTAGGAAGATCCTGTAAACATGGCTACACATGAACTGAGTTAGGAAAGAGAACAGAGTCTCACATTTAGAAAACACTCTTATGCCTGCTTAAGGGGGAAGGAGAGGTGGGGTGATGCATCAAACCAGAGTTTGATATAAGCACAGGTACTGTTCCAAAAACCAACTATGGAATAGACAAGACCTACACCTTCCTCAGTGAAAGGGACTCAAAACCCCATATTTCCCGCAGAGGAATAGATCTGACTAGTAAGAATCTTAAAACCTATGTATTGATATGTCTCCGTAAGGGAATCAAGTGTGTCTAGACTGGCATAAATATGGCAGCGAGAATCAGCTCAAACCCACTCTAAAAAGGAATTTCAAAAACAGAACAAAGAAACAGGGAAATTCTTAACAATTCCTTCAGGGTCTCTGATGCAACCTGGAATGACCCTATCTACAATGACAGCTGGATGCGGCATGAGGCTGGACACTTGGGACTGAGAGGATTGGAGAGATTGGGTGAGCAAAGGCAGACCCTTTATAGCAATAATGCATGGCACCCATTCCATGATTCCCAACTCTCCAGGTTGAAGGGAATATTACTACAGCTTTAACATGTACGGGAAACCTAGAGAATGGACACACTGTGAATACGAAAGGTTTCTAAAACTCAATGAAGAGTCCCTCTCCTGGTGCTCTGGTTTGACTTTCCAACTGCTTTATTATCAATCTCCCAACTTGGAGAGACAGCCCCTTTAAGCTCCTGGTTCACACAGGTTGCCCATTTGGCAGAGGAGGAAAGGGAAGAGGGAGAACCAATGAGAGAGTCGCTGTTAGGCATTTGGATGGGCACATGTCACTCTAATTTCCCGGCAGGAAGAAGAATTAACCAAAGTCTCAGCCACCCACCGGGAACCAGTATAGGTCCTGAACCAAAAGTTTGGACTTGCGTTCAGCTCACAAAAAACGAGTTTGAAAATGGAGCTCAGGGGCACAGCAATTCACAAACAGGCAGAGTAATCAAGGCCAACAATCGTCCAAAAATCTGTTGAGGGAAGGCAACGAGGCGGACTTGAAATCGAGGCAGAATAGCAGGAAACAGATTTCAAGAGGTACGTTGGAATCACCTGTAAAGCACAGGAAGAGGGGCACAACTTCGACAATGATGCACTTGGCCAAAATGGGCGTATGCGTTTTCTCCTGAATATATTCAGGAGAACACGCATACGCCCTTTTGGCCAAGCAAGCAAGCGGGCAATGCAAATCTGCACTACAAAGAAGTATCACTTCCCACGGGTCAAAAGGGACATCCACAAATTTGTAAAAACCAGAAAGGCAAGACAGGCCGTGGCGAAATGGGAGCCTTGTTATGCTGTAGGGCAGGATGTAAGTTGCCAACTGCCTCACTGGAGGAGTGCATTGTGCTCCCTAAAACAAGTAAACAACAGAGCTACAGAGCCAAGGGCACTTCCAGTCTAGGGAATATACCTTGGGAAAACTGAAAATCCATAAGACAGAGCCACCCCCAAATTGAGGGCTGCACTGCTTACAAGAACCTCAACCTGGGTACACCTGAAATATCCCAGGAAATATAAAAATGGTTCCAAACATTGTGGAACTTACGTACGATGGAATATCCCTCAGCCACGAAATCAATGTCATAAGACCAGTAGCAGCAAAATGAGTGGATTCAGGTACGATGATTCTAAGGGAAAGAAGTCACACAGGAAAAGAAACTTATCATAAGATATCACTTAGGAAGATCCTGTAAACATGGCTACACATGAACTGAGTTAGGAAAGAGAACAGAGTCTCACATTTAGAAAACACTCTTATGCCTGCTTAAGGGGGAAGGAGAGGTGGGGTGATGCATCAAACCAGAGTTTGATATAAGCACAGGTACTGTTCCAAAAACCAACTATGGAATAGACAAGACCTACACCTTCCTCAGTGAAAGGGACTCAAAACCCCATATTTCCCGCAGAGGAATAGATCTGACTAGTAAGAATCTTAAAACCTATGTATTGATATGTCTCCGTAAGGGAATCAAGTGTGTCTAGACTGGCATAAACATGGCAGCGAGAATCAGCTCAAACCCACTCTAAAAAGGAATTTCAAAAACAGAACAAAGAAACAGGGAAATTCTTTACAATTCCTTCAGGGTCTCTGATGCAACCTGGAATGACCCTATCTACGATGACAGCTGGATGTGGCATGAGGCTGGACACTTGGGACTGAGAGGATTGGTGAGATTGGGTGAGCAAATGCAGACCCTTTAAAGCAATAATGCATGGCAACCATTCCATGGGTCCCACCTCTCCAGGTTGAAGGGAATATTACTACAGCTATAACATGTACGGGAAACCTAGAGAATGGACACACTGTGAATACGAAAGGTTTCTAAAACTCAACGAAGAGTCCCTCTCCTGGTGCTCCGGTTTGACGTTCCAACAGCTTTACTATCAGTCTCCCAACTTGGAGAGACAGCCCCTTTAAGCTCCTGGTTCACACAGGTTGCCCATTTGGCAGAGGAGGAAAGGGAAGAGGGAGAACCAATGAGAGAGTAGCTGTTAGGCATTTGGATGGGCACATGTCACTCTAATTTCCCGGCAGGAAGAAGAATTCACCAAAGTCTCAGCCACCCACCGGGAACCAGTATAGGTCCTGAACCAAATGTTTGGACTTGCGTTCAGCTCACAAAAAACGAGTTGAAAAATGGAGCTCAGGGGCACAGCAATTCACAAACTGGCAGAGTAATCAAGGCCAACTATCGTCCAAAAATCTGTTGAGGGAAGGCAACGAGGCGGACTTGAATGCGAGGCAGAATAGCAGGAAACAGATTTCAAGAGGTACGTTAGAATCGCCTGTAAAGCACAGGAAGAGGGGCACAACTTCGACAATGATGCACTTGGCCAAAAAGGGCGTATGCGTTTTCTCCTGAATATATTCAGGAGAAAACGCATACGCCCTTTTTGGCCAAGCAAGCAAGCGGGCAATGCAAATCTGCACTACAAAGAAGTATCACTTCCCACCGGTCAAAAGGGACATCCACAAAATGTGTAAAAACCAGAAAGGCAAGACAGGCCCTGGAGAACAGGGAGCCTTGTTATGCTGATGGGCGGGATGTAAGTTGCCAACTGCCTCACTGGAGGAGTGCATTGTGTTCCCTAAAACAAGTAAACAACAGAGCTACAGAGCCAAGGGCACTTCCAGTCTAGGGAATATACCTTGGGGAAACTGAAAATCCATAAGACAGAGCCACCCCCAAATTGAGGGCTGCACTGCTTACAAGAACCTCAACCTGGGTACACCTGAAATATCCCAGGAAATATAAAAATGGTTCCAAACATTGTGGAACTTACGTACGATGGAATATCCCTCAGCCACGAAATCAATGTCATAAGACCAGTAGCAGCAAAATGAGTGGATTCAGGTACGATGATTCTAAGGGAAAGAAGTCACACAGGAAAAGAAACTTATCATAAGATATCACTTAGGAAGATCCTGTAAACATGGCTACACATGAACTGAGTTAGGAAAGAGAACAGAGTCTCACATTTAGAAAACACTCTTATGCCTGCTTAAGGGGGAAGGAGAGGTGGGGTGATGCATCAAACCAGAGTTTGATATAAGCACAGGTACTGTTCCAAAAACCAACTATGGAATAGACAAGACCTACACCTTCCTCAGTGAAAGGGACTCAAAACCCCATATTTCCCGCAGAGGAATAGATCTGACTAGTAAGGATCTTAAAACCTATGTATTGATATGTCTCCGTAAGGGAATCAAGTGTGTCTAGACTGGCATAAACAGGGCAGCGAGAATCAGCTCAAACCCACTCTAAAGAGGAATTTCAAAAACAGAACAAAGAAACAGGGAAATTCTTTACAATTCCTTCAGGGTCTCTGATGCAACCTGGAATGACCCTATCTACGATGACAGCTGGATGTGGCATGAGGCTGGACACTTGGGACTGAGAGGATTGGTGAGATTGGGTGAGCAAAGGCAGACCCTTTAAAGCAATAATGCATGGCAACCATTCCATGGGTCCCACCTCTCCAGGTTGAAGGGAATATTACTACAGCTATAACATGTACGGGAAACCTAGAGAATGGACACACTGTGAATACGAAAGGTTTCTAAAACTCAACGAAGAGTCCCTCTCCTGGTGCTCCGGTTTGACGTTCCAACAGCTTTACTATCAATCTCCCAACTTGGAGAGACAGCCCCTTTAAGCTCCTGGTTCACACAGGTTGCCCATTTGGCAGAGGAGGAAAGGGAAGAGGGAGAACCAATGAGAGAGTAGCTGTTAGGCATTTGGATGGGCACATGTCACTCTAATTTCCCGGCAGGAAGAAGAATTCACCAAAGTCTCAGCCACCCACCAGGAACCAGTATAGGTCCTGAACCAAATGTTTGGACTTGCGTTCAGCTCACAAAAAACGAGTTGAAAAATGGAGCTCAGGGGCACAGCAATTCACAAACTGGCAGAGTAATCAAGGCCAACTATCGTCCAAAAATCTGTTGAGGGAAGGCAACGAGGCGGACTTGAATGCGAGGCAGAATAGCAGGAAACAGATTTCAAGAGGTACGTTAGAATCGCCTGTAAAGCACAGGAAGAGGGGCACAACTTCGACAATGATGCACTTGGCCAAAAAGGGCGTATGCGTTTTCTCCTGAATATATTCAGGAGAAAACGCATACGCCCTTTTTGGCCAAGCAAGCAAGCGGGCAATGCAAATCTGCACTACAAAGAAGTATCACTTCCCACCGGTCAAAAGGGACATCCACAAAATGTGTAAAAACCAGAAAGGCAAGACAGGCCCTGGAGAACAGGGAGCCTTGTTATGCTGATGGGCGGGATGTAAGTTGCCAACTGCCTCACTGGAGGAGTGCATTGTGTTCCCTAAAACAAGTAAACAACAGAGCTACAGAGCCAAGGGCACTTCCAGTCTAGGGAATATACCTTGGGAAAACTGAAAATCCATAAGACAGAGCCACCCCCAAATTGAGGGCTGCACTGCTTACAAGAACCTCAACCTGGGTACACCTGAAATATCCCAGGAAATATAAAAATGGTTCCAAACATTGTGGAACTTACGTACGATGGAATATCCCTCAGCCACGAAATCAATGTCATAAGACCAGTAGCAGCAAAATGAGTGGATTCAGGTACGATGATTCTAAGGGAAAGAAGTCACACAGGAAAAGAAACTTATCATAAGATATCACTTAGGAAGATCCTGTAAACATGGCTACACATGAACTGAGTTAGGAAAGAGAACAGAGTCTCACATTTAGAAAACACTCTTATGCCTGCTTAAGGGGGAAGGAGAGGTGGGGTGATGCATCAAACCAGAGTTTGATATAAGCACAGGTACTGTTCCAAAAACCAACTGTGGAATAGACAAGACCTACACCTTCCTCAGTGAAAGGGACTCAAAACCCCATATTTCCCGCAGAGGAATAGATCTGACTAGTAAGAATCTTAAAACCTATGTATTGATATGTCTCCGTAAGGGAATCAAGTGTGTCTATACTGGCATAAACATGGCAGCGAGAATCAGCTCAAACCCACTCTAAAAAGGAATTTCAAAAACAGAACAAAGAAACAGGGAAATTCTTTACAATTCCTTCAGGGTCTCTGATGCAACCTGGAATGACCCTATCTACGATGACAGCTGGATGTGGCATGAGGCTGGACACTTGGGACTGAGAGGATTGGTGAGATTGGGTGAGCAAATGCAGACCCTTTAAAGCAATAATGCATGGCAACCATTCCATGGGTCCCACCTCTCCAGGTTGAAGGGAATATTACTACAGCTATAACATGTACGGGAAACCTAGAGAATGGACACACTGTGAATACGAAAGGTTTCTAAAACTCAACGAAGAGTCCCTCTCCTGGTGCTCCGGGTTGACGTTCCAACAGCTTTACTATCAATCTCCCAACTTGGAGAGACAGCCCCTTTAAGCTCCTGGTTCACACAGGTTGCCCATTTGGCAGAGGAGGAAAGGGAAGAGGGAGAACCAATGAGAGAGTAGCTGTTAGGCATTTGGATGGGCACATGTCACTCTAATTTCCCGGCAGGAAGAAGAATTCACCAAAGTCTCAGCCACCCACCGGGAACCAGTATAGGTCCTGAACCAAATGTTTGGACTTGCGTTCAGCTCACAAAAAACGAGTTGAAAAATGGAGCTCAGGGGCACAGCAATTCACAAACTGGCAGAGTAATCAAGGCCAACTATCGTCCAAAAATCTGTTGAGGGAAGGCAACGAGGCGGACTTGAATGCGAGGCAGAATAGCAGGAAACAGATTTCAAGAGGTACGTTAGAATCGCCTGTAAAGCACAGGAAGAGGGGCACAACTTCGACAATGATGCACTTGGCCAAAAAGGGCGTATGCGTTTTCTCCTGAATATATTCAGGAGAAAACGCATACGCCCTTTTTGGCCAAGCAAGCAAGCGGGCAATGCAAATCTGCACTACAAAGAAGTATCACTTCCCACCGGTCAAAAGGGACATCCACAAAATGTGTAAAAACCAGAAAGGCAAGACAGGCCCTGGAGAACAGGGAGCCTTGTTATGCTGATGGGCGGGATGTAAGTTGCCAACTGCCTCACTGGAGGAGTGCATTGTGTTCCCTAAAACAAGTAAACAACAGAGCTACAGAGCCAAGGGCACTTCCAGTCTAGGGAATATACCTTGGGAAAACTGAAAATCCATAAGACAGAGCCACCCCCAAATTGAGGGCTGCACTGCTTACAAGAACCTCAACCTGGGTACACCGGAAATATCCCAGGAAATATAAAAATGGTTCAAAACATTGTGGAACTTACGTACGATGGAATATCCCTCAGCCATGAAATCAATGTCGTAAGACCAGTAGCAGCAAAATGAGTGGATTCAGGTACGATGATTCTAAGTGAAAGAAGTCACACAGAAAAAGAAACTTATCATAAGATATCACTTAGGAAGATCCTGTAAACATGGCTACACATGAACTGAGTTAGGAAAGAGAACAGAGTCTCACATTTAGAAAACACTCTTATGCCTGCTTAAGGGGGAAGGAGAGGTGGGGTGATGCATCAAACCAGAGTTTGATATAAGCACAGGTACTGTTCCAAAAACCAACTATGGAATAGACAAGACCTACACCTTCCTCAGTGAAAGGGAATCAAAACCCCATATTTCCCGCAGAGGAATAGATCTGACTAGTAAGAATCTTAAAACCTATGTATTGATATGTCTCCGTAAGGGAATCAAGTGTGTCTAGACTGGCATAAATATGGCAGCGAGAATCAGCTCAAACCCACTCTAAAAAGGAATTTCAAAAACAGAACAAAGAAACAGGGAAATTCTTAACAATTCCTTCAGGGTCTCTGATGCAACCTGGAATGACCCTATCTACAATGACAGCTGGATGCGGCATGAGGCTGGACACTTGGGACTGAGAGGATTGGAGAGATTGGGTGAGCAAAGGCAGACCCTTTATAGCAATAATGCATGGCACCCATTCCATGATTCCCAACTCTCCAGGTTGAAGGGAATATTACTACAGCTTTAACATGTACGGGAAACCTAGAGAATGGACACACTGTGAATACGAAAGGTTTCTAAAACTCAATGAAGAGTCCCTCTCCTGGTGCTCTGGTTTGACTTTCCAACTGCTTTACTATCAATCTCCCAACTTGGAGAGACAGCCCCTTTAAGCTCCTGGTTCACACAGGTTGCCAATTTGGCAGAGGATGAAAGGGAAGAGGGAGAACCAATGAGAGAGTCGCTGTTAGGCATTTGGATGGGCACATGTCACTCTAATTTCCCGGCAGAAAGAAGAATTAACCAAAGTCTCAGCCACCCACCGGGAACCAGTATAGGTCCTGAACCAAAAGTTTGGACTTGCGTTCAGCTCACAAAAAACGAGTTTGAAAATGGAGCTCAGGGGCACAGCAATTCACAAACAGGCAGAGTAATCAAGGCCAACAATCGTCCAAAAATCTGTTGAGGGAAGGCAACGAGGCGGACTTGAAGTCGAGGCAGAATAGCAGGAAACAGATTTCAAGAGGTACGTTGGAATCACCTGTAAAGCACAGGAAGAGGGGCACAACTTCGACAATGATGCACTTGGCCAAAAAGGGCGTATGCGTTTTCTCCTGAATATATTCAGGAGAACACGCATACGCCATTTTGGCCAAGCAAGCAAGCGGGCAATGCAAATCTGCACTACAAAGAAGTATCACTTCCCACGGGTCAAAAGGGACATCCACAAAATGTGTAAAAACCAGAAAGGCAAGACAGGCCGTGGCGAAATGGGAGCCTTGTTATGCTGATGGGCAGGATGTAAGTTGCCAACTGCCTCACTGGAGGAGTGCATTGTGCTCCCTAAAACAAGTAAACAACAGAGCTACAGAGCCAAGGGCACTTCCAGTCTAGGGAATATACCTTGGGAAAACTGAAAATCAATAAGACAGAGCCACCCCCAAATTGAGGGCTGCACTGCTTACAAGAACCTCAACCTGGGTACACCGGAAATATCCCAGGAAATATAAAAATGGTTCAAAAAATTGTGGAAATTATATACGATGGAATATCCCTCAGCCACGAAATCAATGTCATAAGACCAGTAGCAGCAAAATGAGTGGATTCAGGTACGATGATTCTAAGTGAAAGAAGTCACACAGAAAAAGAAACTTATCATAAGATATCACTTAGGAAGATCCTGTAAACATGGCTACACATGAACTGAGTTAGGAAAGAGAACAGAGTCTCACATTTAGAAAACACTCTTATGCCTGCTTAAGGGGGAATGAGAGGTGGGGTGATGCATCAAACCAGAGTTTGATATAAGCACAGGTACTGTTCCAAAAACCAACTATGGAATAGACAAGACCTACACCTTCCTCAGTGAAAGGGACTCAAAACCCCATATTTCCCGCAGAGGAATAGATCTGACTAGTAAGAATCTTAAAACCTATGTATTGATATGTCTCCGTAAGGGAATCAAGTGTGTCTAGACTGGCATAAACATGGCAGCGAGAATCAGCTCAAACCCACTCTAAAAAGGAATTTCAAAAACAGAACAAAGAAACAGGGAAATTCTTTACAATTCCTTCAGGGTCTCTGATGCAACCTGGAATGACCCTATCTACGATGACAGCTGGATGTGGCATGAGGCTGGACACTTGGGACTGAGAGGATTGGTGAGATTGGGTGAGCAAATGCAGACCCTTTAAAGCAATAATGCATGGCAACCATTCCATGGGTCCCAACTCTCCAGGTTGAAGGGAATATTACTACAGCTATAACATGTACGGGAAACCTAGAGAATGGACACACTGTGAATATGAAAGGTTTCTAAAACTCAACGAAGAGTCCCTCTCCTGGTGCTCCGGTTTGACTTTCCAACAGCTTTACTATCAATCTCCCAACTTGGAGAGACAGCCCCTTTAAGCTCCTGGTTCACACAGGTTGCCCATTTGGCAGAGGAGGAAAGGGAAGAGGGAGAACCAATGAGAGAGTAGCTGTTAGGCATTTGGATGGGCACATGTCACTCTAATTTCCCGGCAGGAAGAAGAATTCACCAAAGTCTCAGCCACCCACCGGGAACCAGTATAGGTCCTGAACCAAATGTTTGGACTTGCGTTCAGCTCACAAAAAACGAGTTGAAAAATGGAGCTCAGGGGCACAGCAATTCACAAACTGGCAGAGTAATCAAGGCCAACTATCGTCCAAAAATCTGTTGAGGGAAGGCAACGAGGCGGACTTGAATGCGAGGCAGAATAGCAGGAAACAGATTTCAAGAGGTACGTTAGAATCGCCTGTAAAGCACAGGAAGAGGGGCACAACTTCGACAATGATGCACTTGGCCAAAAAGGGCGTATGCGTTTTCTCCTGAATATATTCAGGAGAAAACGCATACGCCCTTTTTGGCCAAGCAAGCAAGCGGGCAATGCAAATCTGCACTACAAAGAAGTATCACTTCCCACCGGTCAAAAGGGACATCCACAAAATGTGTAAAAACCAGAAAGGCAAGACAGGCCCTGGAGAACAGGGAGCCTTGTTATGCTGATGGGCGGGATGTAAGTTGCCAACTGCCTCACTGGAGGAGTGCATTGTGTTCCCTAAAACAAGTAAACAACAGAGCTACAGAGCCAAGGGCACTTCCAGTCTAGGGAATATACCTTGGGAAAACTGAAAATCCATAAGACAGAGCCACCCCCAAATTGAGGGCTGCACTGCTTACAAGAACCTCAACCTGGGTACACCTGAAATATCCCAGGAAATATAAAAATGGTTCCAAACATTGTGGAACTTACGTACGATGGAATATCCCTCAGCCACGAAATCAATGTCATAAGACCAGTAGCAGCAAAATGAGTGGATTCAGGTACGATGATTCTAAGGGAAAGAAGTCACACAGGAAAAGAAACTTATCATAAGATATCACTTAGGAAGATCCTGTAAACATGGCTACACATGAACTGAGTTAGGAAAGAGAACAGAGTCTCACATTTAGAAAACACTCTTATGCCTGCTTAAGGGGGAAGGAGAGGTGGGGTGATGCATCAAACCAGAGTTTGATATAAGCACAGGTACTGTTCCCAAAACCAACTATGGAATAGACAAGACCTACACCTTCCTCAGTGAAAGGGACTCAAAACCCCATATTTCCCGCAGAGGAATAGATCTGACTAGTAAGAATCTTAAAACCTATGTATTGATATGTCTCCGTAAGGGAATCAAGTGTGTCTAGACTGGCATAAACATGGCAGCGAGAATCAGCTCAAACCCACTCTAAAAAGGAATTTCAAAAACAGAACAAAGAAACAGGGAAATTCTTTACAATTCCTTCAGGGTCTCTGATGCAAACTGGAATGACCCTATCTACAATGACAGCTGGATGCGGCATGAGGCTGGACACTTGGGACTGAGCGGATTGGAGAGATTGGGTGAGCAAAGGCAGACCCTTTATAGCAATAATGCATGGCAACCATTCCATGATTCCCAACTCCCCAGGTTGAAGGGAATATTACTACAGCTTTAACATGTACGGGAAACCTAGAGAATGGACACACTGTGAATACGAAAGGTTTCTAAAACTCAATGAAGAGTCCCTCTCCTGGTGCTCCGGTTTGACTTTCCAACTGCTTTACTATCAATCTCCCAACTTGGAGAGACAGCCCCTTTAAGCTCCTGGTTCACACAGGTTTCCAATTTGGCAGAGGATGAAAGGGAAGAGGGAGAACCAATGAGAGAGTCGCTGTTAGGCATTTGGATGGGCACATGTCACTCTAATTTCCCGGCAGGAAGAAGAATTCACCAAAGTCTCAGCCACCCACCGGGAACCAGTATAGGTCCTGAACCAAAAGTTTGGACTTGCGTTCAGCTCACAAAAAACGAGTTTGAAAATGGAGCTCAGGGGCACAGCAATTCACAAACAGGCAGAGTAATCAAGGCCAACAATCGTCCAAAAATCTGTTGAGGGAAGGCAACGAGGCGGACTTGAAATCGAGGCAGAATAGCAGGAAACAGATTTCAAGAGGTACGTTGGAATCACCTGTAAAGCACAGGAAGAGGGGCACAACTTCGACAATGATGCACTTGGCCAAAAAGGGCGTATGCGTTTTCTCCTGAATATATTCAGGAGAACACGCATACGCCCTTTTTGGCCAAGCAAGCAAGCGGGCAATGCAAATCTGCACTACAAAGAAGTATCACTTCCCACGGGTCAAAAGGGACATCCACAAAATGTGTAAAAACCAGAAAGGCAAGACAGGCCGTGGCGAAATGGGAGCCTTGTTATGCTGATGGGTAGGATGTAAGTTGCCAAGTGCCTCACTGGAGGAGTGCATTGTGCTCCCTAAAACAAGTAAACAACAGAGCTACAGAGCCAAGGGCACTTCCAGTCTAGGGAATATACCTTGGGAAAACTGAAAATCAATAAGACAGAGCCACCCCCAAATTGAGGGCTGCACTGCTTACAAGAACCTCAACCTGGGTACACCGGAAATATCCCAGGAAATATAAAAATGGTTCAAAAAATTGTGGAAATTACATACGATGGAATATCCCTCAGCCATGAAATCAATGTCATAAGACCAGTAGCAGCAAAATGAGTGGATTCAGGTACGATGATTCTAAGGGAAAGAAGTCACACAGAAAAAGAAACTTATCATAAGATATCACTTAGGAAGATCCTGTAAACATGGCTACACATGAACTGAGTTAGGAAAGAGAACAGAGTCTCACATTTAGAAAACACTCTTATGCCTGCTTAAGGGGGAATGAGAGGTGGGGTGATGCATCAAACCAGAGTTTGATATAAGCACACGTACTGTTCCAGAAACCAACTATGGAATAGACAAGACCTACACCTTCCTCAGTGAAAGGGACTCAAAACCCCATATTTCCCGCAGAGGAATAGATCTGACTAGTAAGAATCTTAAAACCTATGTATTGATATGTCTCCGTAAGGGAATCAAGTGTGTCTAGACTGGCATAAACATGGCAGCGAGAATCAGCTCAAACCCACTCTAAAAAGGAATTTCAAAAACAGAACAAAGAAACAGGGAAATTCTTTACAATTCCTTCAGGGTCTCTGATGCAACCTGGAATGACCCTATCTACGATGACAGCTGGATGTGGCATGAGGCTGGACACTTGGGACTGAGAGGATTGGTGAGATTGGGTGAGCAAAGGCAGACCCTTTAAAGCAATAATGCATGGCAACCATTCCATGGGTCCCACCTCTCCAGGTTGAAGGGAATATTACTACAGCTATAACATGTACGGGAAACCTAGAGAATGGACACACTGTGAATACGAAAGGTTTCTAAAACTCAACGAAGAGTCCCTCTCCTGGTGCTCCGGTTTGACTTTCCAACAGCTTTACTATCAATCTCCCAACTTGGAGAGACAGCCCCTTTAAGCTCCTGGTTCACACAGGTTGCCCATTTGGCAGAGGAGGAAAGGGAAGAGGGAGAACCAATGAGAGAGTCGCTGTTAGGCATTTGGATGGGCACATGTCACTCTAATTTCCCGGCAGGAAGAAGAATTCACCAAAGTCTCAGCCACCCACCGGGAACCAGTATAGGTCCTGAACCAAATGTTTGGACTTGCGTTCAGCTCACAAAAAACGAGTTGAAAAATGGAGCTCAGGGGCACAGCAATTCACAAACTGGCAGAGTAATCAAGGCCAACTATCGTCCAAAAATCTGTTGAGGGAAGGCAACGAGGTGGACTTGAATGCGAGGCAGAATAGCAGGAAACAGATTTCAAGAGGTACGTTAGAATCGCCTGTAAAGCACAGGAAGAGGGGCACAACTTCGACAATGATGCACTTGGCCAAAAAGGGCGTATGCGTTTTCTCCTGAATATATTCAGGAGAAAACGCATACGCCCTTTTTGGCCAAGCAAGCAAGCGGGCAATGCAAATCTGCACTACAAAGAAGTATCACTTCCCAACGGTCAAAAGGGACATCCACAAAATGTGTAAAAACTAGAAAGGCAAGACAGGCCCTGGAGAACAGGGAGCCTTGTTATGCTGATGGGCGGGATGTAAGTTGCCAACTGCCTCACTGGAGGAGTGCATTGTGTTCCCTAAAACAAGTAAACAACAGAGCTACAGAGCCAAGGGCACTTCCAGTCTAGGGAATATACCTTGGGAAAACTGAAAATCCATAAACAGAGCCACCCCCAAATTGAGGGCTGCACTGCTTACAAGAACCTCAACCTGGGTACACCGGAAATATCCCAGGAAATATAAAAATGGTTCAAAACTTTGTGGAACTTACGTACGATGGAATATCCCTCAGCCATGAAATCAATGTCATAAGACCAGTAGCAGCAAAATGAGTGGATTCAGGTACGATGATTCTAAGTGAAAGAAGTCACACAGAAAAAGAAACTTATCATAAGATATCACTTAGGAAGATCCTGTAAACATGGCTACACATGAACTGAGTTAGGAAAGAGAACAGAGTCTCACATTTAGAAAACACTCTAATGCCTGCTTAAGGGGGAAGGAGAGGTGGGGTGATGCATCAAACCAGAGTTTGATATAAGCACAGGTACTGTTCCAAAAACCAACTATGGAATAGACAAGACCTACACCTTCCTCAGTGAAAGGGACTCAAAACCCCATATTTCCCACAGAGGAATAGATCTGACTAGTAAGAATCTTAAAACCTATGTATTGATATGTCTCCGTAAGGGAATCAAGTGTGTCTAGACTGGCATAAACATGGCAGCGAGAATCAGCTCAAACCCACTCTAAAAAGGAATTTCAAAAACAGAACAAAGAAACAGGGAAATTCTTTACAATTCCTTCAGGGTCTCTGATGCAACCTGGAATGACCCTATCTACGATGACAGCTGGATGTGGCATGAGGCTGGACACTTGGGACTGAGAGGATTGGTGAGATTGGGTGAGCAAATGCAGACCCTTTAAAGCAATAATGCATGGCAACCATTCCATGGGTCCCAACTCTCCAGGTTGAAGGGAATATTACTACAGCTATAACATGTACGGGAAACCTAGAGAATGGACACACTGTGAATATGAAAGGTTTCTAAAACTCAACGAAGAGTCCCTCTCCTGGTGCTCCGGTTTGACTTTCCAACAGCTTTACTATCAATCTCCCAACTTGGAGAGACAGCCCCTTTAAGCTCCTGGTTCACACAGGTTGCCCATTTGGCAGAGGAGGAAAGGGAAGAGGGAGAACCAATGAGAGAGTAGCTGTTAGGCATTTGGATGGGCACATGTCACTCTAATTTCCCGGCAGGAAGAAGAATTCACCAAAGTCTCAGCCACCCACCGGGAACCAGTATAGGTCCTGAACCAAATGTTTGGACTTGCGTTCAGCTCACAAAAAACGAGTTGAAAAATGGAGCTCAGGGGCACAGCAATTCACAAACTGGCAGAGTAATCAAGGCCAACTATCGTCCAAAAATCTGTTGAGGGAAGGCAACGAGGCGGACTTGAATGCGAGGCAGAATAGCAGGAAACAGATTTCAAGAGGTACGTTAGAATCGCCTGTAAAGCACAGGAAGAGGGGCACAACTTCGACAATGATGCACTTGGCCAAAAAGGGCGTATGCGTTTTCTCCTGAATATATTCAGGAGAAAACGCATACGCCCTTTTTGGCCAAGCAAGCAAGCGGGCAATGCAAATCTGCACTACAAAGAAGTATCACTTCCCAACGGTCAAAAGGGACATCCACAAAATGTGTAAAAACCAGAAAGGCAAGACAGGCCCTGGAGAACAGGGAGCCTTGTTATGCTGATGGGCGGGATGTAAGTTGCCAACTGCCTCACTGGAGGAGTGCATTGTGTTCCCTAAAACAAGTAAACAACAGAGCTACAGAGCCAAGGGCACTTCCAGTCTAGGGAATATACCTTGGGAAAACTGAAAATCCATAAGACAGAGCCACCCCCAAATTGAGGGCTGCACTGCTTACAAGAACCTCAACCTGGGTACACCTGAAATATCCCAGGAAATATAAAAATGGTTCCAAACATTGTGGAACTTACGTACGATGGAATATCCCTCAGCCACGAAATCAATGTCATAAGACCAGTAGCAGCAAAATGAGTGGATTCAGGTACGATGATTCTAAGGGAAAGAAGTCACACAGGAAAAGAAACTTATCATAAGATATCACTTAGGATGATCCTGTAAACATGGCAACACATGAACTGAGTTAGGAAAGAGAACAGAGTCTCACATTTAGAAAACACTCTTATGCCTGCTTAAGGGGGAAGGAGAGGTGGGGTGATGCATCAAACCAGAGTTTGATATAAGCACAGGTACTGTTCCAAAAACCAACTATGGAATAGACAAGACCTACACCTTCCTCAGTGAAAGGGACTCAAAACCCCATATTTCCCGCAGAGGAATAGATCTGACTAGTAAGAATCTTAAAACCTATGTATTGATATGTCTCCGTAAGGGAATCAAGTGTGTCTAGACTGGCATAAACATGGCAGCGAGAATCAGCTCAAACCCACTCTAAAAAGGAATTTCAAAAACAGAACAAAGAAACAGGGAAATTCTTTACAATTCCTTCAGGGTCTCTGATGCAACCTGGAATGACCCTATCTACGATGACAGCTGGATGTGGCATGAGGCTGGACACTTGGGACTGAGAGGATTGGTGAGATTGGGTGAGCAAAGGCAGACCCTTTAAAGCAATAATGCATGGCAACCATTCCATGGGTCCCACCTCTCCAGGTTGAAGGGAATATTACTACAGCTATAACATGTACGGGAAACCTAGAGAATGGACACACTGTGAATACGAAAGGTTTCTAAAACTCAATGAAGAGTCCCTCTCCTGGTGCTCCGGTTTGACTTTCCAACTGCTTTACTATCAATCTCCCAACTTGGAGAGACAGCCCCTTTAAGCTCCTGGTTCACACAGGTTTCCAATTTGGCAGAGGATGAAAGGGAAGAGGGAGAACCAATGAGAGAGTCGCTGTTAGGCATTTGGATGGGCACATGTCACTCTAATTTCCCGGCAGGAAGAAGAATTAACCAAAGTCTCAGCCACCCACCGGGAACCAGTATAGGTCCTGAACCAAAAGTTTGGACTTGCGTTCAGCTCACAAAAAACGAGTTTGAAAATGGAGCTCAGGGGCACAGCAATTCACAAACAGGCAGAGTAATCAAGGCCAACAATCGTCCAAAAATCTGTTGAGGGAAGGCAACGAGGCGGACTTGAATGCGAGGCAGAATAGCAGGAAACAGATTTCAAGAGGTACGTTGGAATCACCTGTAAAGCACAGGAAGAGGGGCACAACTTCGACAATGATGCACTTGGCCAAAAAGGGCGTATGCGTTTTCTCCTGAATATATTCAGGAGAACACGCATACGCCCTTTTGGCCAAGCAAGCAAGCGGGCAATGCAAATCTGCACTACAAAGAAGTATCACTTCCCACGGGTCAAAAGGGACATCCACAAAATGTGTAAAAACCAGAAAGGCAAGACAGGCCGTGGCGAAATGTGAGCCTTGTTATGCTGATGGGTAGGATGTAAGTTGCCAAGTGCCTCACTGGAGGAGTGCATTGTGCTCCCTAAAACAAGTAAACAACAGAGCTACAGAGCCAAGGGCACTTCCAGTCTAGGGAATATACCTTGGGAAAACTGAAAATCAATAAGACAGAGCCACCCCCAAATTGAGGGCTGCACTGCTTACAAGAACCTCAACCTGGGTACACCGGAAATATCCCAGGAAATATAAAAATGGTTCAAAAAATTGTGGAAATTACATACGATGGAATATCCCTCAGCCATGAAATCAATGTCATAAGACCAGTAGCAGCAAAATGAGTGGATTCAGGTACGATGATTCTAAGGGAAAGAAGTCACACAGAAAAAGAAACTTATCATAAGATATCACTTAGGAAGATCCTGTAAACATGGCTACACATGAACTGAGTTAGGAAAGAGAACAGAGTCTCACATTTAGAAAACACTCTTATGCCTGCTTAAGGGGGAAGGAGAGGTGGGGTGATGCATCAAACCAGAGTTTGATATAAGCACAGGTACTGTTCCAAAAACCAACTATGGAATAGACAAGACCTACACCTTCCTCAGTGAAAGGGACTCAAAACCCCATATTTCCCGCAGAGGAATAGATCTGACTAGTAAGAATCTTAAAACCTATGTATTGATATGTCTCCGTAAGGGAATCAAGTGTGTCTAGACTGGCATAAACATGGCAGCGAGAATCAGCTCAAACCCACTCTAAAAAGGAATTTCAAAAACAGAACAAAGAAACAGGGAAATTCTTTACAATTCCTTCAGGGTCTCTGATGCAACCTGGAATGACCCTATCTACGATGACAGCTGGATGTGGCATGAGGCTGGACACTTGGGACTGAGAGGATTGGTGAGATTGGGTGAGCAAAGGCAGACCCTTTAAAGCAATAATGCATGGCAACCATTCCATGGGTCCCACCTCTCCAGGTTGTAGGGAATATTACTACAGCTATAACATGTACGGGAAACCTAGAGAATGGACACACTGTGAATACGAAAGGTTTCTAAAACTCAACGAAGAGTCCCTCTCCTGGTGCTCCGGTTTGACTTTCCAACAGCTTTACTATCAATCTCCCAACTTGGAGAGACAGCCCCTTTAAGCTCCTGGTTCACACAGGTTGCCCATTTGGCAGAGGAGGAAAGGGAAGAGGGAGAACCAATGAGAGAGTAGCTGTTAGGCATTTGGATGGGCACATGTCACTCTAATTTCCCGGCAGGAAGAAGAATTCACCAAAGTCTCAGCCACCCACCGGGAACCAGTATAGGTCCTGAACCAAATGTTTGGACTTGCGTTCAGCTCACAAAAAACGAGTTGAAAAATGGAGCTCAGGGGCACAGCAATTCACAAACTGGCAGAGTAATCAAGGCCAACTATCGTCCAAAAATCTGTTGAGGGAAGGCAACGAGGTGGACTTGAATGCGAGGCAGAATAGCAGGAAACAGATTTCAAGAGGTACGTTAGAATCGCCTGTAAAGCACAGGAAGAGGGGCACAACTTCGACAATGATGCACTTGGCCAAAAAGGGCGTATGCGTTTTCTCCTGAATATATTCAGGAGAAAACGCATACGCCCTTTTTGGCCAAGCAAGCAAGCGGGCAATGCAAATCTGCACTACAGAGAAGTATCACTTCCCAACGGTCAAAAGGGACATCCACAAAATGTGTAAAAACTAGAAAGGCAAGACAGGCCCTGGAGAACAGGGAGCCTTGTTATGCTGATGGGCGGGATGTAAGTTGCCAACTGCCTCACTGGAGGAGTGCATTGTGTTCCCTAAAACAAGTAAACAACAGAGCTACAGAGCCAAGGGCACTTCCAGTCTAGGGAATATACCTTGGGAAAACTGAAAATCCATAAGACAGAGCCACCCCCAAATTGAGGGCTGCACTGCTTACAAGAACCTCAACCTGGGTACACCGGAAATATCCCAGGAAATATAAAAATGGTTCAAAACTTTGTGGAACTTACGTACGATGGAATATCCCTCAGCCATGAAATCAATGTCATAAGACCAGTAGCAGCAAAATGAGTGGATTCAGGTACGATGATTCTAAGTGAAAGAAGTCACACAGAAAAAGAAACTTATCATAAGATATCACTTAGGAAGATCCTGTAAACATGGCTACACATGAACTGAGTTAGGAAAGAGAACAGAGTCTCACATTTAGAAAACACTCTAATGCCTGCTTAAGGGGGAAGGAGAGGTGGGGTGATGCATCAAACCAGAGTTTGATATAAGCACAGGTACTGTTCCAAAAACCAACTATGGAATAGACAAGACCTACACCTTCCTCAGTGAAAGGGACTCAAAACCCCATATTTCCCACAGAGGAATAGATCTGACTAGTAAGAATCTTAAAACCTATGTATTGATATGTCTCCGTAAGGGAATCAAGTGTGTCTAGACTGGCATAAACATGGCAGCGAGAATCAGCTCAAACCCACTCTAAAAAGGAATTTCAAAAACAGAACAAAGAAACAGGGAAATTCTTTACAATTCCTTCAGGGTCTCTGATGCAACCTGGAATGACCCTATCTACGATGACAGCTGGATGTGGCATGAGGCTGGACACTTGGGACTGAGAGGATTGGTGAGATTGGGTGAGCAAAGGCAGACCCTTTAAAGCAATAATGCATGGCAACCATTCCATGGGTCCCAACTCTCCAGGTTGAAGGGAATATTACTACAGCTATAACATGTACGGGAAACCTAGAGAATGGACACACTGTGAATACGAAAGGTTTCTAAAACTCAACGAAGAGTCCCTCTCCTGGTGCTCCGGTTTGACTTTCCAACAGCTTTACTATCAATCTCCCAACTTGGAGAGACAGCCCCTTTAAGCTCCTGGTTCACACAGGTTGCCCATTTGGCAGAGGAGGAAAGGGAAGAGGGAGAACCAATGAGAGAGTAGCTGTTAGGCATTTGGATGGGCACATGTCACTCTAATTTCCCGGCAGGAAGAAGAATTCACCAAAGTCTCAGCCACCCACCGGGAACCAGTATAGGTCCTGAACCAAATGTTTGGACTTGCGTTCAGCTCACAAAAAACGAGTTGAAAAATGGAGCTCAGGGGCACAGCAATTCACAAACTGGCAGAGTAATCAAGGCCAACTATCGTCCAAAAATCTGTTGAGGGAAGGCAACGAGGTGGACTTGAATGCGAGGCAGAATAGCAGGAAACAGATTTCAAGAGGTACGTTAGAATCGCCTGTAAAGCACAGGAAGAGGGGCACAACTTCGACAATGATGCACTTGGCCAAAAACGGCGTATGCGTTTTCTCCTGAATATAATCAGGAGAAAACGCATACGCCCTTTTTGGCCAAGCAAGCAAGCGGGCAATGCAAATCTGCACTACAAAGAAGTATCACTTCCCAACGGTCAAAAGGGACATCCACAAAATGTGTAAAAACTAGAAAGGCAAGACAGGCCCTGGAGAACAGGGAGCCTTGTTATGCTGATGGGCGGGATGTAAGTTGCCAACTGCCTCACTGGAGGAGTGCATTGTGTTCCCTAAAACAAGTAAACAACAGAGCTACAGAGCCAAGGGCACTTCCAGTCTAGGGAATATACCTTGGGAAAACTGAAAATCCATAAGACAGAGCCACCCCCAAATTGAGGGCTGCACTGCTTACAAGAACCTCAACCTGGGTACACCGGAAATATCCCAGGAAATATAAAAATGGTTCAAAACTTTGTGGAACTTACGTACGATGGAATATCCCTCAGCCATGAAATCAATGTCATAAGACCAGTAGCAGCAAAATGAGTGGATTCAGGTACGATGATTCTAAGTGAAAGAAGTCACACAGAAAAAGAAACTTATCATAAGATATCACTTAGGAAGATCCTGTAAACATGGCAACACATGAACTGAGTTAGGAAAGAGAACAGAGTCTCACATTTAGAAAACACTCTTATGCCTGCTTAAGGGGGAAGGAGAGGTGGGGTGATGCATCAAACCAGAGTTTGATATAAGCACAGGTACTGTTCCAAAAACCAACTATGGAATAGCCAAGACCTACACCTTCCTCAGTGAAAGGGACTCAAAACCCCATATTTCCCGCAGAGGAATAGATCTGACTAGTAAGAATCTTAAAACCTATGTATTGATATGTCTCCGTAAGGGAATCAAGTGTGTCTAGACTGGCATAAACATGGCAGCGAGAATCAGCTCAAACCCACTCTAAAAAGGAATTTCAAAAACAGAACAAAGAAACAGGGAAATTCTTTACAATTCCTTCAGGGTCTCTGATGCAACCTGGAATGACCCTATCTACGATGACAGCTGGATGTGGCATGAGGCTGGACACTTGGGACTGAGAGGATTGGTGAGATTGGGTGAGCAAAGGCAGACCCTTTAAAGCAATAATGCATGGCAACCATTCCATGGGTCCCACCTCTCCAGGTTGAAGGGAATATTACTACAGCTATAACATGTACGGGAAACCTAGAGAATGGACACACTGTGAATACGAAAGGTTTCTAAAACTCAACGAAGAGTCCCTCTCCTGGTGCTCCGGTTTGACTTTCCAACAGCTTTACTATCAATCTCCCAACTTGGAGAGACAGCCCCTTTAAGCTCCTGGTTCACACAGGTTGCCCATTTGGCAGAGGAGGAAAGGGAAGAGGGAGAACCAATGAGAGAGTAGCTGTTAGGCATTTGGATGGGCACATGTCACTCTAATTTCCCGGCAGGAAGAAGAATTCACCAAAGTCTCAGCCACCCACCGGGAACCAGTATAGGTCCTGAACCAAATGTTTGGACTTGCGTTCAGCTCACAAAAAACGAGTTGAAAAATGGAGCTCAGGGGCACAGCAATTCACAAACTGGCAGAGTAATCAAGGCCAACTATCGTCCAAAAATCTGTTGAGGGAAGGCAACGAGGCGGACTTGAATGCGAGGCAGAATAGCAGGAAACAGATTTCAAGAGGTACGTTAGAATCGCCTGTAAAGCACAGGAAGAGGGGCACAACTTCGACAATGATGCACTTGGCCAAAAAGGGCGTATGCGTTTTCTCCTGAATATATTCAGGAGAAAACGCATACGCCCTTTTTGGCCAAGCAAGCAAGCGGGCAATGCAAATCTGCACTACAAAGAAGTATCACTTCCCACCGGTCAAAAGGGACATCCACAAAATGTGTAAAAACCAGAAAGGCAAGACAGGCCCTGGAGAACAGGGAGCCTTGTTATGCTGATGGGCGGGATGTAAGTTGCCAACTGCCTCACTGGAGGAGTGCATTGTGTTCCCTAAAACAAGTAAACAACAGAGCTACAGAGCCAAGGGCACTTCCAGTCTAGGGAATATACCTTGGGAAAACTGAAAATCCATAAGACAGAGCCACCCCCAAATTGAGGGCTGCACTGCTTACAAGAACCTCAACCTGGGTACACCTGAAATATCCCAGGAAATATAAAAATGGTTCCAAACATTGTGGAACTTACGTACGATGGAATATCCCTCAGCCACGAAATCAATGTCATAAGACCAGTAGCAGCAAAATGAGTGGATTCAGGTACGATGATTCTAAGGGAAAGAAGTCACACAGGAAAAGAAACTTATCATAAGATATCACTTAGGATGATCCTGTAAACATGGCAACACATGAACTGAGTTAGGAAAGAGAACAGAGTCTCACATTTAGAAAACACTCTTATGCCTGCTTAAGGGGGAAGGAGAGGTGGGGTGATGCATCAAACCAGAGTTTGATATAAGCACAGGTACTGTTCCAAAAACCAACTATGGAATAGACAAGACCTACACCTTCCTCAGTGAAAGGGACTCAAAACCCTATATTTCCCACAGAGGAATAGATCTGACTAGTAAGAATCTTAAAACCTATGTATTGATATGTCTCCGTAAGGGAATCAAGTGTGTCTAGACTGGCATAAACATGGCAGCGAGAATCAGCTCAAACCCACTCTAAAAAGGAATTTCAAAAACAGAACAAAGAAACAGGGAAATTCTTTACAATTCCTTCAGGGTCTCTGATGCAACCTGGAATGACCCTATCTACGATGACAGCTGGATGTGGCATGAGGCTGGACACTTGGGACTGAGAGGATTGGTGAGATTGGGTGAGCAAATGCAGACCCTTTAAAGCAATAATGCATGGCAACCATTCCATGGGTCCCAACTCTCCAGGTTGAAGGGAATATTACTACAGCTATAACATGTACGGGAAACCTAGAGAATGGACACACTGTGAATATGAAAGGTTTCTAAAACTCAACGAAGAGTCCCTCTCCTGGTGCTCCGGTTTGACTTTCCAACAGCTTTACTATCAATCTCCCAACTTGGAGAGACAGCCCCTTTAAGCTCCTGGTTCACACAGGTTGCCCATTTGGCAGAGGAGGAAAGGGAAGAGGGAGAACCAATGAGAGAGTAGCTGTTAGGCATTTGGATGGGCACATGTCACTCTAATTTCCCGGCAGGAAGAAGAATTCACCAAAGTCTCAGCCACCCACCGGGAACCAGTATAGGTCCTGAACCAAATGTTTGGACTTGCGTTCAGCTCACAAAAAACGAGTTGAAAAATGGAGCTCAGGGGCACAGCAATTCACAAACTGGCAGAGTAATCAAGGCCAACTATCGTCCAAAAATCTGTTGAGGGAAGGCAACGAGGCGGACTTGAATGCGAGGCAGAATAGCAGGAAACAGATTTCAAGAGGTACGTTAGAATCGCCTGTAAAGCACAGGAAGAGGGGCACAACTTCGACAATGATGCACTTGGCCAAAAAGGGCGTATGCGTTTTCACCTGAATATAATCAGGAGAAAACGCATACGCCCTTTTTGGCCAAGCAAGCAAGCGGGCAATGCAAATCTGCACTACAAAGAAGTATCACTTCCCAACGGTCAAAAGGGACATCCACAAAATGTGTAAAAACCAGAAAGGCAAGACAGGCCCTGGAGAACAGGGAGCCTTGTTATGCTGATGGGCGGGATGTAAGTTGCCAACTGCCTCACTGGAGGAGTGCATTGTGTTCCCTAAAACAAGTAAACAACAGAGCTACAGAGCCAAGGGCACTTCCAGTCTAGGGAATATACCTTGGGAAAACTGAAAATCCATAAGACAGAGCCACCCCCAAATTGAGGGCTGCACTGCTTACAAGAACCTCAACCTGGGTACACCTGAAATATCCCAGGAAATATAAAAATGGTTCCAAACATTGTGGAACTTACGTACGATGGAATATCCCTCAGCCACGAAATCAATGTCATAAGACCAGTAGCAGCAAAATGAGTGGATTCAGGTACGATGATTCTAAGGGAAAGAAGTCACACAGGAAAAGAAACTTATCATAAGATATCACTTAGGATGATCCTGTAAACATGGCAACACATGAACTGAGTTAGGAAAGAGAACAGAGTCTCACATTTAGAAAACACTCTTATGCCTGCTTAAGGGGGAAGGAGAGGTGGGGTGATGCATCAAACCAGAGTTTGATATAAGCACAGGTACTGTTCCAAAAACCAACTATGGAATAGACAAGACCTACACCTTCCTCAGTGAAAGGGACTCAAAACCCCATATTTCCCGCAGAGGAATAGATCTGACTAGTAAGAATCTTAAAACCTATGTATTGATATGTCTCCGTAAGGGAATCAAGTGTGTCTAGACTGGCATAAACATGGCAGCGAGAATCAGCTCAAACCCACTCTAAAAAGGAATTTCAAAAACAGAACAAAGAAACAGGGAAATTCTTTACAATTCCTTCAGGGTCTCTGATGCAACCTGGAATGACCCTATCTACGATGACAGCTGGATGTGGCATGAGGCTGGACACTTGGGACTGAGAGGATTGGTGAGATTGGGTGAGCAAAGGCAGACCCTTTAAAGCAATAATGCATGGCAACCATTCCATGGGTCCCACCTCTCCAGGTTGAAGGGAATATTACTACAGCTATAACATGTACGGGAAACCTAGAGAATGGACACACTGTGAATACGAAAGGTTTCTAAAACTCAATGAAGAGTCCCTCTCCTGGTGCTCCGGTTTGACTTTCCAACTGCTTTACTATCAATCTCCCAACTTGGAGAGACAGCCCCTTTAAGCTCCTGGTTCACACAGGTTTCCAATTTGGCAGAGGATGAAAGGGAAGAGGGAGAACCAATGAGAGAGTCGCTGTTAGGCATTTGGATGGGCACATGTCACTCTAATTTCCCGGCAGGAAGAAGAATTAACCAAAGTCTCAGCCACCCACCGGGAACCAGTATAGGTCCTGAACCAAAAGTTTGGACTTGCGTTCAGCTCACAAAAAACGAGTTTGAAAATGGAGCTCAGGGGCACAGCAATTCACAAACAGGCAGAGTAATCAAGGCCAACAATCGTCCAAAAATCTGTTGAGGGAAGGCAACGAGGCGGACTTGAATGCGAGGCAGAATAGCAGGAATCAGATTTCAAGAGGTACGTTGGAATCACCTGTAAAGCACAGGAAGAGGGGCACAACTTCGACAATGATGCACTTGGCCAAAAAGGGCGTATGCGTTTTCTCCTGAATATATTCAGGAGAACACGCATACGCCCTTTTGGCCAAGCAAGCAAGCGGGCAATGCAAATCTGCCCTACAAAGAAGTATCACTTCCCACGGGTCAAAAGGGACATCCACAAAATGTGTAAAAACCAGAAAGGCAAGACAGGCCGTGGCGAAATGGGAGCCTTGTTATGCTGATGGGTAGGATGTAAGTTGCCAAGTGCCTCACTGGAGGAGTGCATTGTGCTCCCTAAAACAAGTAAACAACAGAGCTACAGAGCCAAGGGCACTTCCAGTCTAGGGAATATACCTTGGGAAAACTGAAAATCCATAAGACAGAGCCACCCCCAAATTGAGGGCTGCACTGCTTACAAGAACCTCAACCTGGGTACACCGGAAATATCCCAGGAAATATAAAAATGGTTCCAAACATTGTGGAACTTACGTACGATGGAATATCCCTCAGCCACGAAATCAATGTCATAAGACCAGTAGCAGCAAAATGAGTGGATTCAGGTACGATGATTCTAAGGGAAAGAAGTCACACAGGAAAAGAAACTTATCATAAGATATCACTTAGGAAGATCCTGTAAACATGGCTACACATGAACTGAGTTAGGAAAGAGAACAGAGTCTCACATTTAGAAAACACTCTTATGCCTGCTTAAGGGGGAAGGAGAGGTGGGGTGATGCATCAAACCAGAGTTTGATATAAGCACAGGTACTGTTCCAAAAACCAACTATGGAATAGACAAGACCTACACCTTCCTCAGTGAAAGGGACTCAAAACCCCATATTTCCCGCAGAGGAATAGATCTGACTAGTAAGAATCTTAAAACCTATGTATTGATATGTCTCCGTAAGGGAATCAAGTGTGTCTAGACTGGCATAAACATGGCAGCGAGAATCAGCTCAAACCCACTCTAAAAAGGAATTTCAAAAACAGAACAAAGAAACAGGGAAATTCTTTACAATTCCTTCAGGGTCTCTGGAGCCTTGTTATGCTGATGGGAGGGATGTAAGTTGCCAACTGCCTCACTGGAGGAGTGCATTGTGCTCCCTAAAACAAGTAAACAACAGAGCTACAGAGCCAAGGGCACTTCCAGTCTAGGGAATATACCTTGGGAAAACTGAAAATCAATAAGACAGAGCCACCCCCAAATTGAGGGCTGCACTGCTTACAAGAACCTCAACCTGGGTACACCGGAAATATCCCAGGAAATATAAAAATGGTTCAAAAAATTGTGGAAATTACATACGATGGAATATCCCTCAGCCATGAAATCAATGTCATAAGACCAGTAGCAGCAAAATGAGTGGATTCAGGTACGATGATTCTAAGGGAAAGAAGTCACACAGAAAAAGAAACTTATCATAAGATATCACTTAGGAAGATCCTGTAAACATGGCTACACATGAACTGAGTTAGGAAAGAGAACAGAGTCTCACATTTAGAAAACACTCTTATGCCTGCTTAAGGGGGAAGGAGAGGTGGGGTGATGCATCAAACCAGAGTTTGATATAAGCACAGGTACTGTTCCAGAAACCAACTATGGAATAGACAAGACCTACACCTTCCTCAGTGAAAGGGACTCAAAACCCCATATTTCCCACAGAGGAATAGATCTGACTAGTAAGAATCTTAAAACCTATGTATTGATATGTCTCCGTAAGGGAATCAAGTGTGTCTAGACTGGCATAAACATGGCAGCGAGAATCAGCTCAAACCCACTCTAAAAAGGAATTTCAAAAACAGAACAAAGAAACAGGGAAATTCTTTACAATTCCTTCAGGGTCTCTGATGCAACCTGGAATGACCCTATCTACGATGACAGCTGGATGTGGCATGAGGCTGGACACTTGGGACTGAGAGGATTGGTGAGATTGGGTGAGCAAAGGCAGACCCTTTAAAGCAATAATGCATGGCAACCATTCCATGGGTCCCACCTCTCCAGGTTGAAGGGAATATTACTACAGCTATAACATGTACGGGAAACCTAGAGAATGGACACACTGTGAATACGAAAGGTTTCTAAAACTCAACGAAGAGTCCCTCTCCTGGTGCTCCGGTTTGACTTTCCAACAGCTTTACTATCAATCTCCCAACTTGGAGAGACAGCCCCTTTAAGCTCCTGGTTCACACAGGTTGCCCATTTGGCAGAGGAGGAAAGGGAAGAGGGAGAACCAATGAGAGAGTAGCTGTTAGGCATTTGGATGGGCACATGTCACTCTAATTTCCCGGCAGGAAGAAGAATTCACCAAAGTCTCAGCCACCCACCGGGAACCAGTATAGGTCCTGAACCAAATGTTTGGACTTGCGTTCAGCTCACAAAAAACGAGTTGAAAAATGGAGCTCAGGGGCACAGCAATTCACAAACTGGCAGAGTAATCAAGGCCAACTATCGTCCAAAAATCTGTTGAGGGAAGGCAACGAGGCGGACTTGAATGCGAGGCAGAATAGCAGGAAACAGATTTCAAGAGGTACGTTAGAATCGCCTGTAAAGCACAGGAAGAGGGGCACAACTTCGACAATGATGCACTTGGCCAAAAAGGGCGTATGCGTTTTCTCCTGAATATATTCAGGAGAAAACGCATACGCCCTTTTTGGCCAAGCAAGCAAGCGGGTAATGCAAATCTGCACTACAAAGAAGTATCACTTCCCAACGGTCAAAAGGGACATCCACAAAATGTGTAAAAACCAGAAAGGCAAGACAGGCCCTGGAGAACAGGGAGCCTTGTTATGCTGATGGGCGGGATGTAAGTTGCCAACTGCCTCACTGGAGGAGTGCATTGTGTTCCCTAAAACAAGTAAACAACAGAGCTACAGAGCCAAGGGCACTTCCAGTCTAGGGAATATACCTTGGGAAAACTGAAAATCCACAAGACAGAGCCACCCCCAAATTGAGGGCTGCACTGCTTACAAGAACCTCAACCTGGGTACACCTGAAATATCCCAGGAAATATAAAAATGGTTCCAAACATTGTGGAACTTACGTACGATGGAATATCCCTCAGCCACGAAATCAATGTCATAAGACCAGTAGCAGCAAAATGAGTGGATTCAGGTACGATGATTCTAAGGGAAAGAAGTCACTCAGGAAAAGAAACTTATCATAAGATATCACTTAGGAAGATCCTGTAAACATGGCAACACATGAACTGAGTTAGGAAAGAGAACAGAGTCTCACATTTAGAAAACACTCTTATGCCTGCTTAAGGGGGAAGGAGAGGTGGGGTGATGCATCAAACCAGAGTTTGATATAAGCACAGGTACTGTTCCAAAAACCAACTATGGAATAGACAAGACCTACACCTTCCTCAGTGAAAGGGACTCAAAACCCCATATTTCCCGCAGAGGAATAGATCTGACTAGTAAGAATCTTAAAACCTATGTATTGATATGTCTCCGTAAGGGAATCAAGTGTGTCTAGACTGGCATAAACATGGCAGCGAGAATCAGCTCAAACCCACTCTAAAAAGGAATTTCAAAAACAGAACAAAGAAACAGGGAAATTCTTTACAATTCCTTCAGGGTCTCTGATGCAACCTGGAATGACCCTATCTACGATGACAGCTGGATGTGGCATGAGGCTGGACACTTGGGACTGAGAGGATTGGTGAGATTGGGTGAGCAAAGGCAGACCCTTTAAAGCAATAATGCATGGCAACCATTCCATGGGTCCCACCTCTCCAGGTTGAAGGGAATATTACTACAGCTATAACATGTACGGGAAACCTAGAGAATGGACACACTGTGAATACGAAAGGTTTCTAAAACTCAACGAAGAGTCCCTCTCCTGGTGCTCCGGTTTGACGTTCCAACAGCTTTACTATCAATCTCCCAACTTGGAGAGACAGCCCCTTTAAGCTCCTGGTTCACACAGGTTGCCCATTTGGCAGAGGAGGAAAGGGAAGAGGGAGAACCAATGAGAGAGTAGCTGTTAGGCATTTGGATGGGCACATGTCACTCTAATTTCCCGGCAGGAAGAAGAATTCACCAAAGTCTCAGCCACCCACCGGGAACCAGTATAGGTCCTGAACCAAATGTTTGGACTTGCGTTCAGCTCACAAAAAACGAGTTGAAAAATGGAGCTCAGGGGCACAGCAATTCACAAACTGGCAGAGTAATCAAGGCCAACTATCGTCCAAAAATCTGTTGAGGGAAGGCAACGAGGCGGACTTGAATGCGAGGCAGAATAGCAGGAAACAGATTTCAAGAGGTATGTTAGAATCGCCTGTAAAGCACAGGAAGAGGGGCACAACTTCGACAATGATGCACTTGGCCAAAAAGGGCGTATGCGTTTTCTCCTGAATATATTCAGGAGAAAACGCATACGCCCTTTTTGGCCAAGCAAGCAAGCGGGCAATGCAAATCTGCACTACAAAGAAGTATCACTTCCCACCGGTCAAAAGGGACATCCACAAAATGTGTAAAAACCAGAAAGGCAAGACAGGCCTTGGAGAACAGGGAGCCTTGTTATGCTGATGGGCGGGATGTAAGTTGCCAACTGCCTCACTGGAGGAGTGCATTGTGTTCCCTAAAACAAGTAAACAACAGAGCTACAGAGCCAAGGGCACTTCCAGTCTAGGGAATATACCTTGGGAAAACTGAAAATCCATAAGACAGTGCCACCCCCAAATTGAGGGCTGCACTGCTTACAAGAACCTCAACCTGGGTACACCTGAAATATCCCAGGAAATATAAAAATGGTTCCAAACATTGTGGAACTTACGTACGATGGAATATCCCTCAGCCACGAAATCAATGTCATAAGACCAGTAGCAGCAAAATGAGTGGATTCAGGTACGATGATTCTAAGGGAAAGAAGTCACACAGGAAAAGAAACTTATCATAAGATATCACTTAGGAAGATCCTGTAAACATGGCAACACATGAACTGAGTTAGGAAAGAGAACAGAGTCTCACATTTAGAAAACACTCTTATGCCTGCTTAAGGGGGAAGGAGAGGTGGGGTGATGCATCAAACCAGAGTTTGATATAAGCACAGGTACTGTTCCAAAAACCAACTATGGAATAGACAAGACCTACACCTTCCTCAATGAAAGGGACTCAAAACCCCATATTTCCCGCAGAGGAATAGATCTGACTAGTAAGAATCTTAAAACCTATGTATTGATATGTCTCCGTAAGGGAATCAAGTGTGTCTAGACTGGCATAAACATGGCAGCGAGAATCAGCTCAAACCCACTCTAAAAAGGAATTTCAAAAACAGAACAAAGAAACAGGGAAATTCTTTACAATTCCTTCAGGGTCTCTGATGCAACCTGGAATGACCCTATCTACGATGACAGCTGGATGTGGCATGAGGCTGGACACTTGGGACTGAGAGGATTGGTGAGATTGGGTGAGCAAATGCAGACCCTTTAAAGCAATAATGCATGGCAACCATTCCATGGGTCCCACCTCTCCAGGTTGAAGGGAATATTACTACAGCTATAACATGTACGGGAAACCTAGAGAATGGACACACTGTGAATACGAAAGGTTTCTAAAACTCAACGAAGAGTCCCTCTCCTGGTGCTCCGGTTTGACTTTCCAACAGCTTTACTATCAATCTCCCAACTTGGAGAGACAGCCCCTTTAAGCTCCTGGTTCACACAGGTTGCCCATTTGGCAGAGGAGGAAAGGGAAGAGGGAGAACCAATGAGAGAGTAGCTGTTAGGCATTTGGATGGGCACATGTCACTCTAATTTCCCGGCAGGAAGAAGAATTCACCAAAGTCTCAGCCACCCACCGGGAACCAGTATAGGTCCTGAACCAAATGTTTGGACTTGCGTTCAGCTCACAAAAAACGAGTTGAAAAATGGAGCTCAGGGGCACAGCAATTCACAAACTGGCAGAGTAATCAAGGCCAACTATCGTCCAAAAATCTGTTGAGGGAAGGCAACGAGGCGGACTTGAATGCGAGGCAGAATAGCAGGAAACAGATTTCAAGAGGTACGTTAGAATCGCCTGTAAAGCACAGGAAGAGGGGCACAACTTCGACAATGATGCACTTGGCCAAAAAGGGCGTATGCGTTTTCTCCTGAATATATTCAGGAGAAAACGCATACGCCCTTTTTGGCCAAGCAAGCAAGCGGGCAATGCAAATCTGCACTACAAAGAAGTATCACTTCCCAACGGTCAAAAGGGACATCCACAAAATGTGTAAAAACCAGAAAGGCAAGACAGGCCCTGGAGAACAGGGAGCCTTGTTATGCTGATGGGCGGGATGTAAGTTGCCAACTGCCTCACTGGAGGAGTGCATTGTGTTCCCTAAAACAAGTAAACAACAGAGCTACAGAGCCAAGGGCACTTCCAGTCTAGGGAATATACCTTGGGAAAACTGAAAATCCATAAGACAGTGCCACCCCCAAATTGAGGGCTGCACTGCTTACAAGAACCTCAACCTGGGTACACCTGAAATATCCCAGGAAATATAAAAATGGTTCCAAACATTGTGGAACTTACGTACGATGGAATATCCCTCAGCCACGAAATCAATGTCATAAGACCAGTAGCAGCAAAATGAGTGGATTCAGGTACGATGATTCTAAGGGAAAGAAGTCACACAGGAAAAGAAACTTATCATAAGATATCACTTAGGAAGATCCTGTAAACATGGCAACACATGAACTGAGTTAGGAAAGAGAACAGAGTCTCACATTTAGAAAACACTCTTATGCCTCCTTAAGGGGGAAGGAGAGGTGGGGTGATGCATCAAACCAGAGTTTGATATAAGCACAGGTACTGTTCCAAAAACCAACTATGGAATAGACAAGACCTACACCTTCCTCAGTGAAAGGGACTCAAAACCCCATATTTCCCACAGAGGAATAGATCTGACTAGTAAGGATCTTAAAACCTATGTATTGATATGTCTCCGTAAGGGAATCAAGTGTGTCTAGACTGGCATAAACATGGCAGCGAGAATCAGCTCAAACCCACTCTAAAAAGGAATTTCAAAAACAGAACAAAGAAACAGGGAAATTCTTTACAATTCCTTCAGGGTCTCTGATGCAACCTGGAATGACCCTATCTACGATGACAGCTGGATGTGGCATGAGGCTGGACACTTGGGACTGAGAGGATTGGTGAGATTGGGTGAGCAAAGGCAGACCCTTTAAAGCAATAATGCATGGCAACCATTCCATGGGTCCCACCTCTCCAGGTTGAAGGGAATATTACTACAGCTATAACATGTACGGGAAACCTAGAGAATGGACACACTGTGAATACGAAAGGTTTCTAAAACTCAACGAAGAGTCCCTCTCCTGGTGCTCCAGTTTGACTTTCCAACAACTTTACTATCAATCTCCCAACTTGGAGAGACAGCCCCTTTAAGCTCCTGGTTCACACAGGTTGCCCATTTGGCAGAGGAGGAAAGGGAAGAGGGAGAACCAATGAGAGAGTAGCTGTTAGGCATTTGGATGGGCACATGTCACTCTAATTTCCCGGCAGGAAGAAGAATTCAGCAAAGTCTCAGCCACCCACCGGGAACCAGTATAGGTCCTGAACCAAATGTTTGGACTTGCGTTCAGCTCACAAAAAACGAGTTGAAAAATGGAGCTCAGGGGCACAGCAATTCACAAACTGGCAGAGTAATCAAGGCCAACTATCGTCCAAAAATCTGTTGAGGGAAGGCAACGAGGCGGACTTGAATGCGAGGCAGAATAGCAGGAAACAGATTTCAAGAGGTACGTTAGAATCGCCTGTAAAGCACAGGAAGAGGGGCACAACTTCGACAATGATGCACTTGGCCAAAAAGGGCGTATGCGTTTTCTCCTGAATATATTCAGGAGAAAACGCATACGCCCTTTTTGGCCAAGCAAGCAAGCGGGCAATGCAAATCTGCACTACAAAGAAGTATCACTTCCCACCGGTCAAAAGGGACATCCACAAAATGTGTAAAAACCAGAAAGGCAAGACAGGCCCTGGAGAACAGGGAGCCTTGTTATGCTGATGGGCGGGATGTAAGTTGCCAACTGCCTCACTGGAGGAGTGCATTGTGTTCCCTAAAACAAGTAAACAACAGAGCTACAGAGCCAAGGGCACTTCCAGTCTAGGGAATATACCTTGGGGAAACTGAAAATCCATAAGACAGAGCCACCCCCAAATTGAGGGCTGCACTGCTTACAAGAACCTCAACCTGGGTACACCTGAAATATCCCAGGAAATATAAAAATGGTTCCAAACATTGTGGAACTTACGTACGATGGAATATCCCTCAGCCACGAAATCAATGTCATAAGACCAGTAGCAGCAAAATGAGTGGATTCAGGTACGATGATTCTAAGGGAAAGAAGTCACACAGGAAAAGAAACTTATCATAAGATATCACTTAGGATGATCCTGTAAACATGGCAACACATGAACTGAGTTAGGAAAGAGAACAGAGTCTCACATTTAGAAAACACTCTTATGCCTGCTTAAGGGGGAAGGAGAGGTGGGGTGATGCATCAAACCAGAGTTTGATATAAGCACAGGTACTGTTCCAAAAACCAACTATGGAATAGACAAGACCTACACCTTCCTCAGTGAAAGGGACTCAAAACCCCATATTTCCCGCAGAGGAATAGATCTGACTAGTAAGGATCTTAAAACCTATGTATTGATATGTCTCCGTAAGGGAATCAAGTGTGTCTAGACTGGCATAAACATGGCAGCGAGAATCAGCTCAAACCCACTCTAAAAAGGAATTTCAAAAACAGAACAAAGAAACAGGGAAATTCTTTACAATTCCTTCAGGGTCTCTGATGCAACCTGGAATGACCCTATCTACGATGACAGCTGGATGTGGCATGAGGCTGGACACTTGGGACTGAGAGGATTGGTGAGATTGGGTGAGCAAAGGCAGACCCTTTAAAGCAATAATGCATGGCACCCATTCCATGGGTCCCACCTCTCCAGGTTGAAGGGAATATTACTACAGCTATAACATGTACGGGAAACCTAGAGAATGGACACACTGTGAATACGAAAGGTTTCTAAAACTCAACGAAGAGTCCCTCTCCTGGTGCTCCGGTTTGACTTTCCAACAGCTTTACTATCAATCTCCCAACTTGGAGAGACAGCCCCTTTAAGCTCCTGGTTCACACAGGTTGCCCATTTGGCAGAGGAGGAAAGGGAAGAGGGAGAACCAATGAGAGAGTAGCTGTTAGGCATTTGGATGGGCACATGTCACTCTAATTTCCCGGCAGGAAGAAGAATTCACCAAAGTCTCAGCCACCCACCGGGAACCAGTATAGGTCCTGAACCAAATGTTTGGACTTGCGTTCAGCTCACAAAAAACGAGTTGAAAAATGGAGCTCAGGGGCACAGCAATTCACAAACTGGCAGAGTAATCAAGGCCAACTATCGTCCAAAAATCTGTTGAGGGAAGGCAACGAGGCGGACTTGAATGCGAGGCAGAATAGCAGGAAACAGATTTCAAGAGGTACGTTAGAATCGCCTGTAAAGCACAGGAAGAGGGGCACAACTTCGACAATGATGCACTTGGCCAAAAAGGGCGTATGCGTTTTCTCCTGAATATATTCAGGAGAAAACGCATACGCCCTTTTTGGCCAAGCAAGCAAGCGGGCAATGCAAATCTGCACTACAAAGAAGTATCACTTCCCAACGGTCAAAAGGGACATCCACAAAATGTGTAAAAACCAGAAAGGCAAGACAGGCCCTGGAGAACAGGGAGCCTTGTTATGCTGATGGGCGGGATGTAAGTTGCCAACTGCCTCACTGGAGGAGTGCATTGTGTTCCTTAAAACAAGTAAACAACAGAGCTACAGAGCCAAGGGCACTTCCAGTCTAGGGAATATACCTTGGGAAAACTGAAAATCCATAAGACAGTGCCACCCCCAAATTGAGGGCTGCACTGCTTACAAGAACCTCAACCTGGGTACACCTGAAATATCCCAGGAAATATAAAAATGGTTCCAAACATTGTGGAACTTACGTACGATGGAATATCCCTCAGCCACGAAATCAATGTCATAAGACCAGTAGCAGCAAAATGAGTGGATTCAGGTACGATGATTCTAAGGGAAAGAAGTCACACAGGAAAAGAAACTTATCATAAGATATCACTTAGGAAGATCCTGTAAACATGGCAACACATGAACTGAGTTAGGAAAGAGAACAGAGTCTCACATTTAGAAAACACTCTTATGCCTCCTTAAGGGGGAAGGAGAGGTGGGGTGATGCATGAAACCAGAGTTTGATATAAGCACAGGTACTGTTCCAAAAACCAACTATGGAATAGACAAGACCTACACCTTCCTCAGTGAAAGGGACTCAAAACCCCATATTTCCCACAGAGGAATAGATCTGACTAGTAAGGATCTTAAAACCTATGTATTGATATGTCTCCGTAAGGGAATCAAGTGTGTCTAGACTGGCATAAACATGGCAGCGAGAATCAGCTCAAACCCACTCTAAAAAGGAATTTCAAAAACAGAACAAAGAAACAGGGAAATTCTTTACAATTCCTTCAGGGTCTCTGATGCAACCTGGAATGACCCTATCTACGATGACAGCTGGATGTGGCATGAGGCTGGACACTTGGGACTGAGAGGATTGGTGAGATTGGGTGAGCAAAGGCAGACCCTTTAAAGCAATAATGCATGGCAACCATTCCATGGGTCCCACCTCTCCAGGTTGAAGGGAATATTACTACAGCTATAACATGTACGGGAAACCTAGAGAATGGACACACTGTGAATACGAAAGGTTTCTAAAACTCAACGAAGAGTCCCTCTCCTGGTGCTCCGGTTTGACTTTCCAACAGCTTTACTATCAATCTCCCAACTTGGAGAGACAGCCCCTTTAAGCTCCTGGTTCACACAGGTTGCCCATTTGGCAGAGGAGGAAAGGGAAGAGGGAGAACCAATGAGAGAGTAGCTGTTAGGCATTTGGATGGGCACATGTCACTCTAATTTCCCGGCAGGAAGAAGAATTCACCAAAGTCTCAGCCACCCACCGGGAACCAGTATAGGTCCTGAACCAAATGTTTGGACTTGCGTTCAGCTCACAAAAAACGAGTTGAAAAATGGAGCTCAGGGGCACAGCAATTCACAAACTGGCAGAGTAATCAAGGCCAACTATCGTCCAAAAATCTGTTGAGGGAAGGCAACGAGGCGGACTTGAATGCGAGGCAGAATAGCAGGAAACAGATTTCAAGAGGTACGTTAGAATCGCCTGTAAAGCACAGGAAGAGGGGCACAACTTCGACAATGATGCACTGGGCCAAAAAGGGCGTATGCGTTTTCTCCTGAATATATTCAGGAGAAAACGCATACGCCCTTTTTGGCCAAGCAAGCAAGCGGGCAATGCAAATCTGCACTACAAAGAAGTATCACTTCCCAACGGTCAAAAGGGACATCCACAAAATGTGTAAAAACCAGAAAGGCAAGACAGGCCCTGGAGAACAGGGAGCCTTGTTATGCTGATGGGCGGGATGTAAGTTGCCAACTGCCTCACTGGAGAAGTGCATTGTGTTCCCTAAAACAAGTAAACAACAGAGCTACAGAGCCAAGGGCACTTCCAGTCTAGGGAATATACCTTGGGAAAACTGAAAATCCATAAGACAGTGCCACCCCCAAATTGAGGGCTGCACTGCTTACAAGAACCTCAACCTGGGTACACCTGAAATATCCCAGGAAATATAAAAATGGTTCCAAACATTGTGGAACTTACGTACGATGGAATATCCCTCAGCCACGAAATCAATGTCATAAGACCAGTAGCAGCAAAATGAGTGGATTCAGGTACGATGATTCTAAGGGAAAGAAGTCACACAGGAAAAGAAACTTATCATAAGATATCACTTAGGAAGATCCTGTAAACATGGCAACACATGAACTGAGTTAGGAAAGAGAACAGAGTCTCACATTTAGAAAACACTCTTATGCCTCCTTAAGGGGGAAGGAGAGGTGGGGTGATGCATCAAACCAGAGTTTGATATAAGCACAGGTACTGTTCCAAAAACCAACTATGGAATAGACAAGACCTACACCTTCCTCAGTGAAAGGGACTCAAAACCCCATATTTACCACAGAGGAATAGATCTGACTAGTAAGGATCTTAAAACCTATGTATTGATATGTCTCCGTAAGGGAATCAAGTGTGTCTAGACTGGCATAAACATGGCAGCGAGAATCAGCTCAAACCCACTCTAAAAAGGAATTTCAAAAACAGAACAAAGAAACAGGGAAATTCTTTACAATTCCTTCAGGGTCTCTGATGCAACCTGGAATGACCCTATCTACGATGACAGCTGGATGTGGCATGAGGCTGGACACTTGGGACTGAGAGGATTGGTGAGATTGGGTGAGCAAAGGCAGACCCTTTAAAGCAATAATGCATGGCAACCATTCCATGGGTCCCACCTCTCCAGGTTGAAGGGAATATTACTACAGCTATAACATGTACGGGAAACCTAGAGAATGGACACACTGTGAATACGAAAGGTTTCTAAAACTCAACGAAGAGTCCCTCTCCTGGTGCTCCAGTTTGACTTTCCAACAACTTTACTATCAATCTCCCAACTTGGAGAGACAGCCCCTTTAAGCTCCTGGTTCACACAGGTTGCCCATTTGGCAGAGGAGGAAAGGGAAGAGGGAGAACCAATGAGAGAGTAGCTGTTAGGCATTTGGATGGGCACATGTCACTCTAATTTCCCGGCAGGAAGAAGAATTCAGCAAAGTCTCAGCCACCCACCGGGAACCAGTATAGGTCCTGAACCAAATGTTTGGACTTGCGTTCAGCTCACAAAAAACGAGTTGAAAAATGGAGCTCAGGGGCACAGCAATTCACAAACTGGCAGAGTAATCAAGGCCAACTATCGTCCAAAAATCTGTTGAGGGAAGGCAACGAGGCGGACTTGAATGCGAGGCAGAATAGCAGGAAACAGATTTCAAGAGGTACGTTAGAATCGCCTGTAAAGCACAGGAAGAGGGGCACAACTTCGACAATGATGCACTTGGCCAAAAAGGGCGTATGCGTTTTCTCCTGAATATATTCAGGAGAAAACGCATACGCCCTTTTTGGCCAAGCAAGCAAGCGGGCAATGCAAATCTGCACTACAAAGAAGTATCACTTCCCACCGGTCAAAAGGGACATCCACAAAATGTGTAAAAACCAGAAAGGCAAGACAGGCCCTGGAGAACAGGGAGCCTTGTTATGCTGATGGGCGGGATGTAAGTTGCCAACTGCCTCACTGGAGGAGTGCATTGTGTTCCCTAAAACAAGTAAACAACAGAGCTACAGAGCCAAGGGCACTTCCAGTCTAGGGAATATACCTTGGGGAAACTGAAAATCCATAAGACAGAGCCACCCCCAAATTGAGGGCTGCACTGCTTACAAGAACCTCAACCTGGGTACACCTGAAATATCCCAGGAAATATAAAAATGGTTCCAAACATTGTGGAACTTACGTACGATGGAATATCCCTCAGCCACGAAATCAATGTCATAAGACCAGTAGCAGCAAAATGAGTGGATTCAGGTACGATGATTCTAAGGGAAAGAAGTCACACAGGAAAAGAAACTTATCATAAGATATCACTTAGGATGATCCTGTAAACATGGCAACACATGAACTGAGTTAGGAAAGAGAACAGAGTCTCACATTTAGAAAACACTCTTATGCCTGCTTAAGGGGGAAGGAGAGGTGGGGTGATGCATCAAACCAGAGTTTGATATAAGCACAGGTACTGTTCCAAAAACCAACTATGGAATAGACAAGACCTACACCTTCCTCAGTGAAAGGGACTCAAAACCCCATATTTCCCGCAGAGGAATAGATCTGACTAGTAAGGATCTTAAAACCTATGTATTGATATGTCTCCGTAAGGGAATCAAGTGTGTCTAGACTGGCATAAACATGGCAGCGAGAATCAGCTCAAACCCACTCTAAAAAGGAATTTCAAAAACAGAACAAAGAAACAGGGAAATTCTTTACAATTCCTTCAGGGTCTCTGATGCAACCTGGAATGACCCTATCTACGATGACAGCTGGATGTGGCATGAGGCTGGACACTTGGGACTGAGAGGATTGGTGAGATTGGGTGAGCAAAGGCAGACCCTTTAAAGCAATAATGCATGGCACCCATTCCATGGGTCCCACCTCTCCAGGTTGAAGGGAATATTACTACAGCTATAACATGTACGGGAAACCTAGAGAATGGACACACTGTGAATACGAAAGGTTTCTAAAACTCAACGAAGAGTCCCTCTCCTGGTGCTCCGGTTTGACTTTCCAACAGCTTTACTATCAATCTCCCAACTTGGAGAGACAGCCCCTTTAAGCTCCTGGTTCACACAGGTTGCCCATTTGGCAGAGGAGGAAAGGGAAGAGGGAGAACCAATGAGAGAGTAGCTGTTAGGCATTTGGATGGGCACATGTCACTCTAATTTCCCGGCAGGAAGAAGAATTCACCAAAGTCTCAGCCACCCACCGGGAACCAGTATAGGTCCTGAACCAAATGTTTGGACTTGCGTTCAGCTCACAAAAAACGAGTTGAAAAATGGAGCTCAGGGGCACAGCAATTCACAAACTGGCAGAGTAATCAAGGCCAACTATCGTCCAAAAATCTGTTGAGGGAAGGCAACGAGGCGGACTTGAATGCGAGGCAGAATAGCAGGAAACAGATTTCAAGAGGTACGTTAGAATCGCCTGTAAAGCACAGGAAGAGGGGCACAACTTCGACAATGATGCACTTGGCCAAAAAGGGCGTATGCGTTTTCTCCTGAATATATTCAGGAGAAAACGCATACGCCCTTTTTGGCCAAGCAAGCAAGCGGGCAATGCAAATCTGCACTACAAAGAAGTATCACTTCCCAACGGTCAAAAGGGACATCCACAAAATGTGTAAAAACCAGAAAGGCAAGACAGGCCCTGGAGAACAGGGAGCCTTGTTATGCTGATGGGCGGGATGTAAGTTGCCAACTGCCTCACTGGAGGAGTGCATTGTGTTCCCTAAAACAAGTAAACAACAGAGCTACAGAGCCAAGGGCACTTCCAGTCTAGGGAATATACCTTGGGAAAACTGAAAATCCATAAGACAGTGCCACCCCCAAATTGAGGGCTGCACTGCTTACAAGAACCTCAACCTGGGTACACCTGAAATATCCCAGGAAATATAAAAATGGTTCCAAACATTGTGGAACTTACGTACGATGGAATATCCCTCAGCCACGAAATCAATGTCATAAGACCAGTAGCAGCAAAATGAGTGGATTCAGGTACGATGATTCTAAGGGAAAGAAGTCACACAGGAAAAGAAACTTATCATAAGATATCACTTAGGAAGATCCTGTAAACATGGCTACACATGAACTGAGTTAGGAAAGAGAACAGAGTCTCACATTTAGAAAACACTCTTATGCCTGCTTAAGGGGGAAGGAGAGGTGGGGTGATGCATCAAACCAGAGTTTGATATAAGCACAGGTACTGTTCCAAAAACCAACTATGGAATAGACAAGACCTACACCTTCCTCAGTGAAAGGGACTCAAAACCCCATATTTCCCGCAGAGGAATAGATCTGACTAGTAAGAATCTTAAAACCTATGTATTGATATGTCTCCGTAAGGGAATCAAGTGTGTCTAGACTGGCATAAACATGGCAGCGAGAATCAGCTCAAACCCACTCTAAAAAGGAATTTCAAAAACAGAACAAAGAAACAGGGAAATTCTTTACAATTCCTTCAGGGTCTCTGATGCAACCTGGAATGACCCTATCTACGATGACAGCTGGATGTGGCATGAGGCTGGACACTTGGGACTGAGAGGATTGGTGAGATTGGGTGAGCAAAGGCAGACCCTTTAAAGCAATAATGCATGGCAACCATTCCATGGGTCCCACCTCTCCAGGTTGAAGGGAATATTACTACAGCTATAACATGTACGGGAAACCTAGAGAATGGACACACTGTGAATACGAAAGGTTTCTAAAACTCAACGAAGAGTCCCTCTCCTGGTGCTCCGGTTTGACTTTCCAACAGCTTTACTATCAATCTCCCAACTTGGAGAGACAGCCCCTTTAAGCTCCTGGTTCACACAGGTTGCCCATTTGGCAGAGGAGGAAAGGGAAGAGGGAGAACCAATGAGAGAGTAGCTGTTAGGCATTTGGATGGGCACATGTCACTCTAATTTCCCGGCAGGAAGAAGAATTCACCAAAGTCTCAGCCACCCACCGGGAACCAGTATAGGTCCTGAACCAAATGTTTGGACTTGCGTTCAGCTCACAAAAAACGAGTTGAAAAATGGAGCTCAGGGGCACAGCAATTCACAAACTGGCAGAGTAATCAAGGCCAACTATCGTCCAAAAATCTGTTGAGGGAAGGCAACGAGGCGGACTTGAATGCGAGGCAGAATAGCAGGAAACAGATTTCAAGAGGTACGTTAGAATCGCCTGTAAAGCACAGGAAGAGGGGCACAACTTCGACAATGATGCACTGGGCCAAAAAGGGCGTATGCGTTTTCTCCTGAATATATTCAGGAGAAAACGCATACGCCCTTTTTGGCCAAGCAAGCAAGCGGGCAATGCAAATCTGCACTACAAAGAAGTATCACTTCCCACCGGTCAAAAGGGACATCCACAAAATGTGTAAAAACCAGAAAGGCAAGACAGGCCCTGGAGAACAGGGAGCCTTGTTATGCTGATGGGCGGGATGTAAGTTGCCAACTGCCTCACTGGAGGAGTGCATTGTGTTCCCTAAAACAAGTAAACAACAGAGCTACAGAGCCAAGGGCACTTCCAGTCTAGGGAATATACCTTGGGAAAACTGAAAATCCATAAGACAGAGCCACCCTCAAATTGAGGGCTGCACTGCTTACAAGAACCTCAACCTGGGTACACCTGAAATATCCCAGGAAATATAAAAATGGTTCCAAACATTGTGGAACTTACGTACGATGGAATATCCCTCAGCCACGAAATCAATGTCATAAGACCAGTAGCAGCAAAATGAGTGGATTCAGGTACGATGATTCTAAGGGAAAGAAGTCACACAGGAAAAGAAACTTATCATAAGATATCACTTAGGAAGATCCTGTAAACATGGCTACACATGAACTGAGTTAGGAAAGAGAACAGAGTCTCACATTTAGAAAACACTCTTATGCCTGCTTAAGGGGGAAGGAGAGGTGGGGTGATGCATCAAACCAGAGTTTGATATAAGCACAGGTACTGTTCCAAAAACCAACTATGGAATAGACAAGACCTACACCTTCCTCAGTGAAAGGGACTCAAAACCCCATATTTCCCGCAGAGGAATAGATCTGACTAGTAAGAATCTTAAAACCTATGTATTGATATGTCTCCGTAAGGGAATCAAGTGTGTCTAGACTGGCATAAACATGGCAGCGAGAATCAGCTCAAACCCACTCTAAAAAGGAATTTCAAAAACAGAACAAAGAAACAGGGAAATTCTTTACAATTCCTTCAGGGTCTCTGATGCAACCTGGAATGACCCTATCTACGATGACAGCTGGATGTGGCATGAGGCTGGACACTTGGGACTGAGAGGATTGGTGAGATTGGGTGAGCAAATGCAGACCCTTTAAAGCAATAATGCACGGCAACCATTCCATGGGTCCCACCTCTCCAGGTTGAAGGGAATATTACTACAGCTATAACATGTACGGGAAACCTAGAGAATGGACACACTGTGAATACGAAAGGTTTCTAAAACTCAACGAAGAGTCCCTCTCCTGGTGCTCCGGTTTGACTTTCCAACAGCTTTACTATCAATCTCCCAACTTGGAGAGACAGCCCCTTTAAGCTCCTGGTTCACACAGGTTGCCCATTTGGCAGAGGAGGAAAGGGAAGAGGGAGAACCAATGAGAGAGTAGCTGTTAGGCATTTGGATGGGCACATGTCACTCTAATTTCCCGGCAGGAAGAAGAATTCACCAAAGTCTCAGCCACCCACCGGGAACCAGTATAGGTCCTGAACCAAATGTTTGGACTTGCGTTCAGCTCACAAAAAACGAGTTGAAAAATGGAGCTCAGGGGCACAGCAATTCACAAACTGGCAGAGTAATCAAGGCCAACTATCGTCCAAAAATCTGTTGAGGGAAGGCAACGAGGCGGACTTGAATGCGAGGCAGAATAGCAGGAAACAGATTTCAAGAGGTACGTTAGAATCGCCTGTAAAGCACAGGAAGAGGGGCACAACTTCGACAATGATGCACTGGGCCAAAAAGTGCGTATGCGTTTTCTCCTGAATATATTCAGGAGAAAACGCATACGCCCTTTTTGGCCAAGCAAGCAAGCGGGCAATGCAAATCTGCACTACAAAGAAGTATCACTTCCCACCGGTCAAAAGGGACATCCACAAAATGTGTAAAAACCAGAAAGGCAAGACAGGCCCTGGAGAACAGGGAGCCTTGTTATGCTGATGGGCGGGATGTAAGTTGCCAACTGCCTCACTGGAGGAGTGCATTGTGTTCCCTAAAACAAGTAAACAACAGAGCTACAGAGCCAAGGGCACTTCCAGTCTAGGGAATATACCTTGGGGAAACTGAAAATCCATAAGACAGAGCCACCCTCAAATTGAGGGCTGCACTGCTTACAAGAACCTCAACCTGGGTACACCTGAAATATCCCAGGAAATATAAAAATGGTTCCAAACATTGTGGAACTTACGTACGATGGAATATCCCTCAGACACGAAATCAATGTCATAAGACCAGTAGCAGCAAAATGAGTGGATTCAGGTACGATGATTCTAAGGGAAAGAAGTCACACAGGAAAAGAAACTTATCATAAGATATCACTTAGGAAGATCCTGTAAACATGGCTACACATGAACTGAGTTAGGAAAGAGAACAGAGTCTCACATTTAGAAAACACTCTTATGCCTGCTTAATGGGGAAGAAGAGGTGGGGTGATGCATCAAACCAGAGTTTGATATAAGCACAGGTACTGTTCCAAAAACCAACTATGGAATAGACAAGACCTACACCTTCCTCAGTGAAAGGGACTCAAAACCCCATATTTCCCGCAGAGGAATAGATCTGACTAGTAAGAATCTTAAAACCTATGTATTGATATGTCTCCATAAGGGAATCAAGTGTGTCTAGACTGGCATAAACATGGCAGCGAGAATCAGCTCAAACCCACTCTAAAAAGGAATTTCAAAAACAGAACAAAGAAACAGGGAAATTCTTTACAATTCCTTCAGGGTCTCTGATGCAACCTGGAATGACCCTATCTACGATGACAGCTGGATGTGGCATGAGGCTGGACACTTGGGACTGACAGGATTGGTGAGATAGGGTGAGCAAATGCAGACCCTTTAAAGCAATAATGCATGGCAACCATTCCATGGGTCCCACCTCTCCAGGTTGAAGGGAATATTACTACAGCTATAACATGTACGGGAAACCTAGAGAATGGACACACTGTGAATACGAAAGGTTTCTAAAACTCAACGAAGAGTCCCTCTCCTGGTGCTCCGGTTTGACTTTCCAACAGCTTTACTATCAATCTCCCAACTTGGAGAGACAGCCCCTTTAAGCTCCTGGTTCACACAGGTTGCCCATTTGGCAGAGGAGGAAAGGGAAGAGGGAGAACCAATGAGAGAGTAGCTGTTAGGCATTTGGATGGGCACATGTCACTCTAATTTCCCGGCAGGAAGAAGAATTCACCAAAGTCTCAGCCACCCACCGGGAACCAGTATAGGTCCTGAACCAAATGTTTGGACTTGCGTTCAGCTCACAAAAAACGAGTTGAAAAATGGAGCTCAGGGGCACAGCAATTCACAAACTGGCAGAGTAATCAAGGCCAACTATCGTCCAAAAATCTGTTGAGGGAAGGCAACGAGGCGGACTTGAATGCGAGGCAGAATAGCAGGAAACAGATTTCAAGAGGTACGTTAGAATCGCCTGTAAAGCACAGGAAGAGGGGCACAACTTCGACAATGATGCACTGGGCCAAAAAGGGCGTATGCGTTTTCTCCTGAATATATTCAGGAGAAAACGCATACGCCCTTTTTGGCCAAGCAAGCAAGCGGGCAATGCAAATCTGCACTACAAAGAAGTATCACTTCCCACCGGTCAAAAGGGACATCCACAAAATGTGTAAAAACCAGAAAGGCAAGACAGGCCCTGGAGAACAGGGAGCCTTGTTATGCTGATGGGCGGGATGTAAGTTGCCAACTGCCTCACTGGAGGAGTGCATTGTGTTCCCTAAAACAAGTAAACAACAGAGCTACAGAGCCAAGGGCACTTCCAGTCTAGGGAATATACCTTGGGGAAACTGAAAATCCATAAGACAGAGCCACCCCCAAATTGAGGGCTGCACTGCTTACAAGAACCTCAACCTGGGTACACCTGAAATATCCCAGGAAATATAAAAATGGTTCCAAACATTGTGGAACTTACGTACGATGGAATATCCCTCAGCCACGAAATCAATGTCATAAGACCAGTAGCAGCAAAATGAGTGGATTCAGGTACGATGATTCTAAGGGAAAGAAGTCACACAGGAAAAGAAACTTATCATAAGATATCACTTAGGAAGATCCTGTAAACATGGCTACACATGAACTGAGTTAGGAAAGAGAACAGAGTCTCACATTTAGAAAACACTCTTATGCCTGCTTAAGGGGGAAGGAGAGGTGGGGTGATGCATCAAACCAGAGTTTGATATAAGCACAGGTACTGTTCCAAAAACCAACTATGGAATAGACAAGACCTACACCTTCCTCAGTGAAAGGGACTCAAAACCCCATATTTCCCGCAGAGGAATAGATCTGACTAGTAAGAATCTTAAAACCTATGTATTGATATGTCTCCGTAAGGGAATCAAGTGTGTCTAGACTGGCATAAACATGGCAGCGAGAATCAGCTCAAACCCACTCTAAAAAGGAATTTCAAAAACAGAACAAAGAAACAGGGAAATTCTTTACAATTCCTTCAGGGTCTCTGATGCAACCTGGAATGACCCTATCTACGATGACAGCTGGATGTGGCATGAGGCTGGACACTTGGGACTGACAGGATTGGTGAGATAGGGTGAGCAAATGCAGACCCTTTAAAGCAATAATGCATGGCAACCATTCCATGGGTCCCACCTCTCCAGGTTGAAGGGAATATTACTACAGCTATAACATGTACGGGAAACCTAGAGAATGGACACACTGTGAATACGAAAGGTTTCTAAAACTCAACGAAGAGTCCCTCTCCTGGTGCTCCGGTTTGACTTTCCAACAGCTTTACTATCAATCTCCCAACTTGGAGAGACAGCCCCTTTAAGCTCCTGGTTCACACAGGTTGCCCATTTGGCAGAGGAGGAAAGGGAAGAGGGAGAACCAATGAGAGAGTAGCTGTTAGGCATTTGGATGGGCACATGTCACTCTAATTTCCCGGCAGGAAGAAGAATTCACCAAAGTCTCAGCCACCCACCGGGAACCAGTATAGGTCCTGAACCAAATGTTTGGACTTGCGTTCAGCTCACAAAAAACGAGTTGAAAAATGGAGCTCAGGGGCACAGCAATTCACAAACTGGCAGAGTAATCAAGGCCAACTATCGTCCAAAAATCTGTTGAGGGAAGGCAACGAGGCGGACTTGAATGCGAGGCAGAATAGCAGGAAACAGATTTCAAGAGGTACGTTAGAATCGCCTGTAAAGCACAGGAAGAGGGGCACAACTTCGACAATGATGCACTGGGCCAAAAATGGCGTATGCGTTTTCTCCTGAATATATTCAGGAGAAAACGCATACGCCCATTTTGGCCAAGCAAGCAAGCGGGCAATGCAAATCTGCACTACAAAGAAGTATCACTTCCCACCGGTCAAAAGGGACATCCACAAAATGTGTAAAAACCAGAAAGGCAAGACAGGCCCTGGAGAACAGGGAGCCTTGTTATGCTGATGGGCGGGATGTAAGTTGCCAACTGCCTCACTGGAGGAGTGCATTGTGTTCCCTAAAACAAGTAAACAACAGAGCTACAGAGCCAAGGGCACTTCCAGTCTAGGGAATATACCTTGGGGAAACTGAAAATCCATAAGACAGAGCCACCCCCAAATTGAGGGCTGCACTGCTTACAAGAACCTCAACCTGGGTACACCTGAAATATCCCAGGAAATATAAAAATGGTTCCAAACATTGTGGAACTTACGTACGATGGAATATCCCTCAGCCACGAAATCAATGTCATAAGACCAGTAGCAGCAAAATGAGTGGATTCAGGTACGATGATTCTAAGGGAAAGAAGTCACACAGGAAAAGAAACTTATCATAAGATATCACTTAGGAAGATCCTGTAAACATGGCTACACATGAACTGAGTTAGGAAAGAGAACAGAGTCTCACATTTAGAAAACACTCTTATGCCTGCTTAAGGGGGAAGGAGAGGTGGGGTGATGCATCAAACCAGAGTTTGATATAAGCACAGGTACTGTTCCAAAAACCAACTATGGAATAGACAAGACCTACACCTTCCTCAGTGAAAGGGACTCAAAACCCCATATTTCCCGCAGAGGAATAGATCTGACTAGTAAGAATCTTAAAACCTATGTATTGATATGTCTCCGTAAGGGAATCAAGTGTGTCTAGACTGGCATAAACATGGCAGCGAGAATCAGCTCAAACCCACTCTAAAAAGGAATTTCAAAAACAGAACAAAGAAACAGGGAAATTCTTTACAATTCCTTCAGGGTCTCTGATGCAACCTGGAATGACCCTATCTATGATGACAGCTGGATGTGGCATGAGGCTGGACACTTGGGACTGAGAGGATTGGTGAGATTGGGTGAGCAAATGCAGACCCTTTAAAGCAATAATGCATGGCAACCATTCCATGGGTCCCACCTCTCCAGGTTGAAGGGAATATTACTACAGCTATAACATGTACGGGAAACCTAGAGAATGGACACACTGTGAATACGAAAGGTTTCTAAAACTCAACGAAGAGTCCCTCTCCTGGTGCTCCGGTTTGACTTTCCAACAGCTTTACTATCAATCTCCCAACTTGGAGAGACAGCCCCTTTAAGCTCCTGGTTCACACAGGTTGCCCATTTGGCAGAGGAGGAAAGGGAAGAGGGAGAACCAATGAGAGAGTAGCTGTTAGGCATTTGGATGGGCACATGTCACTCTAATTTCCCGGCAGGAAGAAGAATTCACCAAAGTCTCAGCCACCCACCGGGAACCAGTATAGGTCCTGAACCAAATGTTTGGACTTGCGTTCAGCTCACAAAAAACGAGTTGAAAAATGGAGCTCAGGGGCACAGCAATTCACAAACTGGCAGAGTAATCAAGGCCAACTATCGTCCAAAAATCTGTTGAGGGAAGGCAATGAGGCGGACTTGAATGCGAGGCAGAATAGCAGGAAACAGATTTCAAGAGGTACGTTAGAATCGCTTGTAAAGCACAGGAAGAGGGGCACAACTTCGACAATGATGCACTGGGCCAAAAAGTGCGTATGCGTTTTCTCCTGAATATATTCAGGAGAAAACGCATACGCCCTTTTTGGCCAAGCAAGCAAGCGGGCAATGCAAATCTGCACTACAAAGAAGTATCACTTCCCACCGGTCAAAAGGGACATCCACAAAATGTGTAAAAACCAGAAAGGCAAGACAGGCCCTGGAGAACAGGGAGCCTTGTTATGCTGATGGGCGGGATGTAAGTTGCCAACTGTCTCACTGGAGGAGTGCATTGTGTTCCCTAAAACAAGTAAACAACAGAGCTACAGAGCCAAGGGCACTTCCAGTCTAGGGAATATACCTTGGGGAAACTGAAAATCCATAAGACAGAGCCACCCCCAAATTGAGGGCTGCACTGCTTACAAGAACCTCAACCTGGGTACACCTGAAATATCCCAGGAAATATAAAAATGGTTCCAAACATTGTGGAACTTACGTACGATGGAATATCCCTCAGCCACGAAATCAATGTCATAAGACCAGTAGCAGCAAAATGAGTGGATTCAGGTACGATGATTCTAAGGGAAAGAAGTCACACAGGAAAAGAAACTTATCATAAGATATCACTTAGGAAGATCCTGTAAACATGGCTACACATGAACTGAGTTAGGAAAGAGAACAGAGTCTCACATTTAGAAAACACTCTTATGCCTGCTTAAGGGGGAAGGAGAGGTGGGGTGATGCATCAAACCAGAGTTTGATATAAGCACAGGTACTGTTCCAAAAACCAACTATGGAATAGACAAGACCTACACCTTCCTCAGTGAAAGGGCCTCAAAACCCCATATTTCCCGCAGAGGAATAGATCTGACTAGTAAGAATCTTAAAACCTATGTATTGATATGTCTCCGTAAGGGAATCAAGTGTGTCTAGACTGGCATAAACATGGCAGCGAGAATCAGCTCAAACCCACTCTAAAAAGGAATTTCAAAAACAGAACAAAGAAACAGGGAAATTCTTTACAATTCCTTCAGGGTCTCTGATGCAACCTGGAATGACCCTATCTATGATGACAGCTGGATGTGGCATGAGGCTGGACACTTGGGACTGAGAGGATTGGTGAGATTGGGTGAGCAAATGCAGACCCTTTAAAGCAATAATGCATGGCAACCATTCCATGGGTCCCACCTCTCCAGGTTGAAGGGAATATTACTACAGCTATAACATGTACGGGAAACCTAGAGAATGGACACACTGTGAATACGAAAGGTTTCTAAAACTCAACGAAGAGTCCCTCTCCTGGTGCTCCGGTTTGACTTTCCAACAGCTTTACTATCAATCTCCCAACTTGGAGAGACAGCCCCTTTAAGCTCCTGGTTCACACAGGTTGCCCATTTGGCAGAGGAGGAAAGGGAAGAGGGAGAACCAATGAGAGAGTAGCTGTTAGGCATTTGGATGGGCACATGTCACTCTAATTTCCCGGCAGGAAGAAGAATTCACCAAAGTCTCAGCCACCCACCGGGAACCAGTATAGGTCCTGAACCAAATGTTTGGACTTGCGTTCAGCTCACAAAAAACGAGTTGAAAAATGGAGCTCAGGGGCACAGCAATTCACAAACTGGCAGAGTAATCAAGGCCAACTATCGTCCAAAAATCTGTTGAGGGAAGGCAACGAGGCGGACTTGAATGCGAGGCAGAATAGCAGGAAACAGATTTCAAGAGGTACGTTAGAATCGCCTGTAAAGCACAGGAAGAGGGGCACAACTTCGACAATGATGCACTGGGCCAAAAAGGGCGTATGCGTTTTCTCCTGAATATATTCAGGAGAAAACGCATACGCCCTTTTTGGCCAAGCAAGCAAGCGGGCAATGCAAATCTGCACTACAAAGAAGTATCACTTCCCACCGGTCAAAAGGGACATCCACAAAATGTGTAAAAACCAGAAAGGCAAGACAGGCCCTGGAGAACAGGGAGCCTTGTTATGCTGATGGGCGGGATGTAAGTTGCCAACTGCCTCACTGGAGGAGTGCATTGTGTTCCCTAAAACAAGTAAACAACAGAGCTACAGAGCCAAGGGCACTTCCAGTCTAGGGAATATACCTTGGGAAAACTGAAAATCCATAAGACAGAGCCACCCCCAAATTGAGGGCTGCACTGCTTACAAGAACCTCAACCTGGGTACACCTGAAATATCCCAGGAAATATAAAAATGGTTCCAAACATTGTGGAACTTACGTACGATGGAATATCCCTCAGCCACGAAATCAATGTCATAAGACCAGTAGCAGCAAAATGAGTGGATTCAGGTACGATGATTCTAAGGGAAAGAAGTCACACAGGAAAAGAAACTTATCATAAGATATCACTTAGGAAGATCCTGTAAACATGGCTACACATGAACTGAGTTAGGAAAGAGAACAGAGTCTCACATTTAGAAAACACTCTTATGCCTGCTTAAGGGGGAAGGAGAGGTGGGGTGATGCATCAAACCAGAGTTTGATATAAGCACAGGTACTGTTCCAAAAACCAACTATGGAATAGACAAGACCTACACCTTCCTCAGTGAAAGGGACTCAAAACCCCATATTTCCCGCAGAGGAATAGATCTGACTAGTAAGAATCTTAAAACCTATGTATTGATATGTCTCCGTAAGGGAATCAAGTGTGTCTAGACTGGCATAAACATGGCAGCGAGAATCAGCTCAAACCCACTCTAAAAAGGAATTTCAAAAACAGAACAAAGAAACAGGGAAATTCTTTACAATTCCTTCAGGGTCTCTGATGCAACCTGGAATGACCCTATCTACGATGACAGCTGGATGTGGCATGAGGCTGGACACTTGGGACTGAGAGGATTGGTGAGATTGGGTGAGCAAATGCAGACCCTTTAAAGCAATAATGCATGGCAACCATTCCATGGGTCCCACCTCTCCAGGTTGAAGGGAATATTACTACAGCTATAACATGTACGGGAAACCTAGAGAATGGACACACTGTGAATACGAAAGGTTTCTAAAACTCAACGAAGAGTCCCTCTCCTGGTGCTCCGGTTTGACTTTCCAACAGCTTTACTATCAATCTCCCAACTTGGAGAGACAGCCCCTTTAAGCTCCTGGTTCACACAGGTTGCCCATTTGGCAGAGGAGGAAAGGGAAGAGGGAGAACCAATGAGAGAGTAGCTGTTAGGCATTTGGATGGGCACATGTCACTCTAATTTCCCGGCAGGAAGAAGAATTCACCAAAGTCTCAGCCACCCACCGGGAACCAGTATAGGTCCTGAACCAAATGTTTGGACTTGCGTTCAGCTCACAAAAAACGAGTTGAAAAATGGAGCTCAGGGGCACAGCAATTCACAAACTGGCAGAGTAATCAAGGCCAACTATCGTCCAAAAATCTGTTGAGGGAAGGCAACGAGGCGGACTTGAATGCGAGGCAGAATAGCAGGAAACAGATTTCAAGAGGTACGTTAGAATCGCCTGTAAAGCACAGGAAGAGGGGCACAACTTCGACAATGATGCACTGGGCCAAAAAGGGCGTATGCGTTTTCTCCTGAATATATTCAGGAGAAAACGCATACGCCCTTTTTGGCCAAGCAAGCAAGCGGGCAATGCAAATCTGCACTACAAAGAAGTATCACTTCCCACCGGTCAAAAGGGACATCCACAAAATGTGTAAAAACCAGAAAGGCAAGACAGGCCCTGGAGAACAGGGAGCCTTGTTATGCTGATGGGCGGGATGTAAGTTGCCAACTGCCTCACTGGAGGAGTGCATTGTGTTCCCTAAAACAAGTAAACAACAGAGCTACAGAGCCAAGGGCACTTCCAGTCTAGGGAATATACCTTGGGGAAACTGAAAATCCATAAGACAGAGCCACCCCCAAATTGAGGGCTGCACTGCTTACAAGAACCTCAACCTGGGTACACCTGAAATATCCCAGGAAATATAAAAATGGTTCCAAACATTGTGGAACTTACGTACGATGGAATATCCCTCAGCCACGAAATCAATGTCATAAGACCAGTAGCAGCAAAATGAGTGGATTCAGGTACGATGATTCTAAGGGAAAGAAGTCACACAGGAAAAGAAACTTATCATAAGATATCACTTAGGAAGATCCTGTAAACATGGCTACACATGAACTGAGTTAGGAAAGAGAACAGAGTCTCACATTTAGAAAACACTCTTATGCCTGCTTAAGGGGGAAGGAAAGGTGGGGTGATGCATCAAACCAGAGTTTGATATAAGCACAGGTACTGTTCCAAAAACCAACTATGGAATAGACAAGACCTACACCTTCCTCAGTGAAAGGGACTCAAAACCCCATATTTCCCGCAGAGGAATAGATCTGACTAGTAAGAATCTTAAAACCTATGTATTGATATGTCTCCGTAAGGGAATCAAGTGTGTCTAGACTGGCATAAACATGGCAGCGAGAATCAGCTCAAACCCACTCTAAAAAGGAATTTCAAAAACAGAACAAAGAAACAGGGAAATTCTTTACAATTCCTTCAGGGTCTCTGATGCAACCTGGAATGACCCTATCTACGATGACAGCTGGATGTGGCATGAGGCTGGACACTTGGGACTGAGAGGATTGGTGAGATTGGGTGAGCAAATGCAGACCCTTTAAAGCAATAATGCATGGCAACCATTCCATGGGTCCCACCTCTCCAGGTTGAAGGGAATATTACTACAGCTATAACATGTACGGGAAACCTAGAGAATGGACACACTGTGAATACGAAAGGTTTCTAAAACTCAACGAAGAGTCCCTCTCCTGGTGCTCCGGTTTGACTTTCCAACAGCTTTACTATCAATCTCCCAACTTGGAGAGACAGCCCCTTTAAGCTCCTGGTTCACACAGGTTGCCCATTTGGCAGAGGAGGAAAGGGAAGAGGGAGAACCAATGAGAGAGTAGCTGTTAGGCATTTGGATGGGCACATGTCACTCTAATTTCCCGGCAGGAAGAAGAATTCACCAAAGTCTCAGCCACCCACCGGGAACCAGTATAGGTCCTGAACCAAATGTTTGGACTTGTGTTCAGCTCACAAAAAACGAGTTGAAAAATGGAGCTCAGGGGCACAGCAATTCACAAACTGGCAGAGTAATCAAGGCCAACTATCGTCCAAAAATCTGTTGAGGGAAGGCAACGAGGCGGACTTGAATGCGAGGCAGAATAGCAGGAAACAGATTTCAAGAGGTACATTAGAATCGCCTGTAAAGCACAGGAAGAGGGGCACAACTTCGACAATGATGCACTGGGCCAAAAAGGGCGTATGCGTTTTCTCCTGAATATATTCAGGAGAAAACGCATACGCCCTTTTTGGCCAAGCAAGCAAGCAGGCAATGCAAATCTGCACTACAAAGAAGTATCACTTCCCACCGGTCAAAAGGGACATCCACAAAATGTGTAAAAACCAGAAAGGCAAGACAGGCCCTGGAGAACAGGGAGCCTTGTTATGCTGATGGGCGGGATGTAAGTTGCCAACTGCCTCACTGGAGGAGTGCATTGTGTTCCCTAAAACAAGTAAACAACAGAGCTACAGAGCCAAGGGCACTTCCAGTCTAGGGAATATACCTTGGGGAAACTGAAAATCCATAAGACAGAGCCACCCCCAAATTGAGGGCTGCACTGCTTACAAGAACCTCAACCTGGGTACACCTGAAATATCCCAGGAAATATAAAAATGGTTCCAAACATTGTGGAACTTACGTACGATGGAATATCCCTCAGCCACGAAATCAATGTCATAAGACCAGTAGCAGCAAAATGAGTGGATTCAGGTACGATGATTCTAAGGGAAAGAAGTCACACAGGAAAAGAAACTTATCATAAGATATCTCTTAGGAAGATCCTGTAAACATGGCTACACATGAACTGAGTTAGGAAAGAGAACAGAGTCTCACATTTAGAAAACACTCTTATGCCTGCTTAAGGGGGAAGGAGAGGTGGGGTGATGCATCAAACCAGAGTTTGATATAAGCACAGGTACTGTTCCAAAAACCAACTATGGAATAGACAAGACCTACACCTTCCTCAGTGAAAGGGACTCAAAACCCCATATTTCCCGCAGAGGAATAGATCTGACTAGTAAGAATCTTAAAACCTATGTATTGATATGTCTCCGTAAGGGAATCAAGTGTGTCTAGACTGGCATAAACATGGCAGCGAGAATCAGCTCAAACCCACTCTAAAAAGGAATTTCAAAAACAGAACAAAGAAACAGGGAAATTCTTTACAATTCCTTCAGGGTCTCTGGAGCCTTGTTATGCTGATGGGAGGGATGTAAGTTGCCAACTGCCTCACTGGAGGAGTGCATTGTGTTCCCTAAAACAAGTAAACAACAGAGCTACAGAGCCAAGGGCACTTCCAGTCTAGGGAATATACCTTGGGAAAACTGAAAATCCATAAGACAGAGCCACCCCCAAATTGAGGGCTGCACTGCTTACAAGAACCTCAACCTGGGTACACCTGAAATATCCCAGGAAATATAAAAATGGTTCAAAACATTGTGGAACTTACGTACGATGGAATATCCCTCAGCCACGAAATCAATGTCATAAGACCAGTAGCAGCAAAATGAGTGGATTCAGGTACGATGATTCTAAGTGAAAGAAGTCACACAGAAAAAGAAACTTATCATAAGATATCACTTAGGAAGATCCTGTAAACATGGCAACACATGAACTGAGTTAGGAAAGAGAACAGAGTCTCACATTTAGAAAACACTCTTATGCCTGCTTAAGGGGGAAGGAGAGGTGGGGTGATGCATCAAACCAGAGTTTGATATAAGCACAGGTACTGTTCCAAAAACCAACTATGGAATAGACAAGACCTACACCTTCCTCAGTGAAAGGGACTCAAAACCCCATATTTCCCACAGAGGAATAGATCTGACTAGTAAGAATCTTAAAACCTATGTATTGATATGTCTCCGTAAGGGAATCAAGTGTGTCTAGACTGGCATAAACATGGCAGCGAGAATCAGCTCAAACCCACTCTAAAAAGGAATTTCAAAAACAGAAGAAAGAAACAGGGAAATTCTTTACAATTCCTTCAGGGTCTCTGATGCAACCTGGAATGACCCTATCTACGATGACAGCTGGATGTGGCATGAGGCTGGACACTTGGGACTGAGAGGATTGGTGAGATTGGGTGAGCAAATGCAGACCCTTTAAAGCAATAATGCATGGCAACCATTCCATGGGTCCCACCTCTCCAGGTTGAAGGGAATATTACTACAGCTATAACATGTACGGGAAACCTAGAGAATGGACACACTGTGAATACGAAAGGTTTCTAAAACTCAACGAAGAGTCCCTCTCCTGGTGCTCCGGTTTGACTTTCCAACAGCTTTACTATCAATCTCCCAACTTGGAGAGACAGCCCCTTTAAGCTCCTGGTTCACACAGGTTGCCCATTTGGCAGAGGAGGAAAGGGAAGAGGGAGAACCAATGAGAGAGTAGCTGTTAGGCATTTGGATGGGCACATGTCACTCTAATTTCCCGGCAGGAAGAAGAATTCACCAAAGTCTCAGCCACCCACCGGGAACCAGTATAGGTCCTGAACCAAATGTTTGGACTTGCGTTCAGCTCACAAAAAACGAGTTGAAAAATGGATCTCAGGGGCACAGCAATTCACAAACTGGCAGAGTAATCAAGGCCAACTATCGTCCAAAAATCTGTTGAGGGAAGGCAACGAGGCGGACTTGAATGCGAGGCAGAATAGCAGGAAACAGATTTCAAGAGGTACGTTAGAATCGCCTGTAAAGCACAGGAAGAGGGGCACAACTTCGACAATGATGCACTTGGCCAAAAAGGGCGTATGCGTTTTCTCCTGAATATATTCAGGAGAAAACGCATACGCCCTTTTTGGCCAAGCAAGCAAGCGGGCAATGCAAATCTGCACTACAAAGAAGTATCACTTCCCAACGGTCAAAAGGGACATCCACAAAATGTGTAAAAACCAGAAAGGCAAGACAGGCCCTGGAGAACAGGGAGCCTTGTTATGCTGATGGGCGGGATGTAAGTTGCCAACTGCCTCACTGGAGGAGTGCATTGTGTTCCCTAAAACAAGTAAACAACAGAGCTACAGAGCCAAGGGCACTTCCAGTCTAGGGAATATACCTTGGGAAAACTGAAAATCCATAAGACAGAGCCACCCCCAAATTGAGGGCTGCACTGCCTACAAGAACCTCAACCTGTGTACACCTGAAATATCCCAGGAAATATAAAAATGGTTCCAAACATTGTGGAACTTACGTACGATGGAATATCCCTCAGCCACGAAATCAATGTCATAAGACCAGTAGCAGCAAAATGAGTGGATTCAGGTACGATGATTCTAAGGGAAAGAAGTCACACAGGAAAAGAAACTTATCATAAGATATCACTTAGGAAGATCCTGTAAACATGGCTACACATGAACTGAGTTAGGAAAGAGAACAGAGTCTCACATTTAGAAAACACTCTTATGCCTGCTTAAGGGGGAAGGAGAGGTGGGGTGATGCATCAAACCAGAGTTTGATATAAGCACAGGTACTGTTCCAAAAACCAACTATGGAATAGACAAGACCTACACCTTCCTCAGTGAAAGGGACTCAAAACCCCATATTTCCCGCAGAGGAATAGATCTGACTAGTAAGAATCTTAAAACCTATGTATTGATATGTCTCCGTAAGGGAATCAAGTGTGTCTAGACTGGCATAAACATGGCAGCGAGAATCAGCTCAAACCCACTCTAAAAAGGAATTTCAAAAACAGAACAAAGAAACAGGGAAATTCTTTACAATTCCTTCAGGGTCTCTGATGCAACCTGGAATGACCCTATCTACGATGACAGCTGGATGTGGCATGAGGCTGGACACTTGGGACTGAGAGGATTGGTGAGATTGGGTGAGCAAATGCAGACCCTTTAAAGCAATAATGCATGGCAACCATTCCATGGGTCCCACCTCTCCAGGTTGAAGGGAATATTACTACAGCTATAACATGTACGGGAAACCTAGAGAATGGACACACTGTGAATACGAAAGGTTTCTAAAACTCAATGAAGAGTCCCTCTCCTGGTGCTCCGGTTTGACGTTCCAACAGCTTTACTATCAATCTCCCAACTTGGAGAGACAGCCCCTTTAAGCTCCTGGTTCACACAGGTTGCCCATTTGGCAGAGGAGGAAAGGGAAGAGGGAGAACCAATGAGAGAGTAGCTGTTAGGCATTTGGATGGGCACATGTCACTCTAATTTCCCGGCAGGAAGAAGAATTCACCAAAGTCTCAGCCACCCACCGGGAACCAGTATAGGTCCTGAACCAAATGTTTGGACTTGCGTTCAGCTCACAAAAAACGAGTTGAAAAATGGAGCTCAGGGGCACAGCAATTCACAAACTGGCAGAGTAATCAAGGCCAACTATCGTCCAAAAATCTGTTGAGGGAAGGCAACGAGGCGGACTTGAATGCGAGGCAGAATAGCAGGAAACAGATTTCAAGAGGTACGTTAGAATCGCCTGTAAAGCACAGGAAGAGGGGCACAACTTCGACAATGATGCACTTGGCCAAAAAGGGCGTATGCGTTTTCTCCTGAATATATTCAGGAGAAAACGCATACGCCCTTTTTGGCCAAGCAAGCAAGCGGGCAATGCAAATCTGCACCTCAAAGAAGTATCACTTCCCACCGGTCAAAAGGGACATCCACAAAATGTGTAAAAACCAGAAAGGCAAGACAGGCCCTGGAGAACAGGGAGCCTTGTTATGCTGATGGGCGGGATGTAAGTTGCCAACTGCCTCACTGGAGGAGTGCATTGTGTTCCCTAAAACAAGTAAACAACAGAGCTACAGAGCCAAGGGCACTTCCAGTCTAGGGAATATACCTTGGGAAAACTGAAAATCCATAAGACAGAGCCACCCCCAAATTGAGGGCTGCACTGCTTACAAGAACCTCAACCTGGGTACACCTGAAATATCCCAGGAAATATAAAAATGGTTCCAAACATTGTGGAACTTACGTACGATGGAATATCCCTCAGCCACGAAATCAATGTCATAAGACCAGTAGCAGCAAAATGAGTGGATTCAGGTACGATGATTCTAAGGGAAAGAAGTCACACAGGAAAAGAAACTTATCATAAGATATCACTTAGGAAGATCCTGTAAACATGGCTACACATGAACTGAGTTAGGAAAGAGAACAGAGTCTCACATTTAGAAAACACTCTTATGCCTGCTTAAGGGGGAAGGAGAGGTGGGGTGATGCATCAAACCAGAGTTTGATATAAGCACAGGTACTGTTCCAAAAACCAACTATGGAATAGACAAGACCTACACCTTCCTCAGTGAAAGGGACTCAAAACCCCATATTTCCCGCAGAGGAATAGATCTGACTAGTAAGAATCTTAAAACCTATGTATTGATATGTCTCCGTAAGGGAATCAAGTGTGTCTAGACTGGCATAAACATGGCAGCGAGAATCAGCTCAAACCCACTCTAAAAAGGAATTTCAAAAACAGAACAAAGAAACAGGGAAATTCTTTACAATTCCTTCAGGGTCTCTGATGCAACCTGGAATGACCCTATCTACGATGACAGCTGGATGTGGCATGAGGCTGGACACTTGGGACTGAGAGGATTGGTGAGATTGGGTGAGCAAATGCAGACCCTTTAAAGCAATAATGCATGGCAACCATTCCATGGGTCCCACCTCTCCAGGTTGAAGGGAATATTACTACAGCTATAACATGTACGGGAAACCTAGAGAATGGACACACTGTGAATACGAAAGGTTTCTAAAACTCAACGAAGAGTCCCTCTCCTGGTGCTCCGGTTTGACTTTCCAACAGCTTTACTATCAATCTCCCAACTTGGAGAGACAGCCCCTTTAAGCTCCTGGTTCACACAGGTTGCCCATTTGGCAGAGGAGGAAAGGGAAGAGGGAGAACCAATGAGAGAGTAGCTGTTAGGCATTTGGATGGGCACATGTCACTCTAATTTCCCGGCAGGAAGAAGAATTCACCAAAGTCTCAGCCACCCACCGGGAACCAGTATAGGTCCTGAACCAAATGTTTGGACTTGCGTTCAGCTCACAAAAAACGAGTTGAAAAATGGAGCTCAGGGGCACAGCAATTCACAAACTGGCAGAGTAATCAAGGCCAACTATCGTCCAAAAATCTGTTGAGGGAAGGCAACGAGGCGGACTTGAATGCGAGGCAGAATAGCAGGAAACAGATTTCAAGAGGTACGTTAGAATCGCCTGTAAAGCACAGGAAGAGGGGCACAACTTCGACAATGATGCACTTGGCCAAAAAGGGCGTATGCGTTTTCTCCTGAATATATTCAGGAGAAAACGCATACGCCCTTTTTGGCCAAGCAAGCAAGCGGGCAATGCAAATCTGCACTACAAAGAAGTATCACTTCCCACCGGTCAAAAGGGACATCCACAAAATGTGTAAAAACCAGAAAGGCAAGACAGGCCCTGGAGAACAGGGAGCCTTGTTATGCTGATGGGCGGGATGTAAGTTGCCAACTGCCTCACTGGAGGAGTGCATTGTGTTCCCTAAAACAAGTAAACAACAGAGCTACAGAGCCAAGGGCACTTCCAGTCTAGGGAATATACCTTGGGGAAACTGAAAATCCATAAGACAGAGCCACCCCCAAATTGAGGGCTGCACTGCTTACAAGAACCTCAACCTGGGTACACCTGAAATATCCCAGGAAATATAAAAATGGTTCCAAACATTGTGGAACTTACGTACGATGGAATATCCCTCAGCCACGAAATCAATGTCATAAGACCAGTAGCAGCAAAATGAGTGGATTCAGGTACGATGATTCTAAGGGAAAGAAGTCACACAGGAAAAGAAACTTATCATAAGATATCACTTAGGAAGATCCTGTAAACATGGCTACAAATGAACTGAGTTAGGAAAGAGAACAGAGTCTCACATTTAGAAAACACTCTTATGCCTGCTTAAGGGGGAAGGAGAGGTGGGGTGATGCATCAAACCAGAGTTTGATATAAGCACAGGTACTGTTCCAAAAACCAACTATGGAATAGACAAGACCTACACCTTCCTCAGTGAAAGGGACTCAAAACCCCATATTTCCCGCAGAGGAATAGATCTGACTAGTAAGAATCTTAAAACCTATGTATTGATATGTCTCCGTAAGGGAATCAAGTGTGTCTAGACTGGCATAAACATGGCAGCGAGAATCAGCTCAAACCCACTCTAAAAAGGAATTTCAAAAACAGAACAAAGAAACAGGGAAATTCTTTACAATTCCTTCAGGGTCTCTGATGCAACCTGGAATGACCCTATCTACGATGACAGCTGGATGTGGCATGAGGCTGGACACTTGGGACTGAGAGGATTGGTGAGATTGGGTGAGCAAAGGCAGACCCTTTAAAGCAATAATGCATGGCAACCATTCCATGGGTCCCACCTCTCCAGGTTGAAGGGAATATTACTACAGCTATAACATGTACGGGAAACCTAGAGAATGGACACACTGTGAATACGAAAGGTTTCTAAAACTCAACGAAGAGTCCCTCTCCTGGTGCTCCGGTTTGACTTTCCAACAGCTTTACTATCAATCTCCCAACTTGGAGAGACAGCCCCTTTAAGCTCCTGGTTCACACAGGTTGCCCATTTGGCAGAGGAGGAAAGGGAAGAGGGAGAACCAATGAGAGAGTAGCTGTTAGGCATTTGGATGGGCACATGTCACTCTAATTTCCCGGCAGGAAGAAGAATTCACCAAAGTCTCAGCCACCCACCGGGAACCAGTATAGGTCCTGAACCAAATGTTTGGACTTGCGTTCAGCTCACAAAAAACGAGTTGAAAAATGGAGCTCAGGGGCACAGCAATTCACAAACTGGCAGAGTAATCAAGGCCAACTATCGTCCAAAAATCTGTTGAGGGAAGGCAACGAGGCGGACTTGAATGCGAGGCAGAATAGCAGGAAACAGATTTCAAGAGGTACGTTAGAATCGCCTGTAAAGCACAGGAAGAGGGGCACAACTTCGACAATGATGCACTTGGCCAAAAAGGGCGTATGCGTTTTCTCCTGAATATATTCAGGAGAAAACGCATACGCCCTTTTTGGCCAAGCAAGCAAGCGGGCAATGCAAATCTGCACTACAAAGAAGTATCACTTCCCAACGGTCAAAAGGGACATCCACAAAATGTGTAAAAACCAGAAAGGCAAGACAGGCCCTGGAGAACAGGGAGCCTTGTTATGCTGATGGGCGGGATGTAAGTTGCCAACTGCCTCACTGGAGGAGTGCATTGTGTTCCCTAAAACAAGTAAACAACAGAGCTACAGAGCCAAGGGCACTTCCAGTCTAGGGAATATACCTTGGGGAAACTGAAAATCCATAAGACAGAGCCACCCCCAAATTGAGGGCTGCACTGCTTACAAGAACCTCAACCTGGGTACACCTGAAATATCCCAGGAAATATAAAAATGGTTCCAAACATTGTGGAACTTACGTACGATGGAATATCCCTCAGCCACGAAATCAATGTCATAAGACCAGTAGCAGCAAAATGAGTGGATTCAGGTACGATGATTCTAAGGGAAAGAAGTCACACAGGAAAAGAAACTTATCATAAGATATCACTTAGGAAGATCCTGTAAACATGGCTACACATGAACTGAGTTAGGAAAGAGAACAGAGTCTCACATTTAGAAAACACTCTTATGCCTGCTTAAGGGGGAAGGAGAGGTGGGGTGATGCATCAAACCAGAGTTTGATATAAGCACAGGTACCGTTCCAAAAACCAACTATGGAATAGACAAGACCTACACCTTCCTCAGTGAAAGGGACTCAAAACCCCATATTTCCCGCAGAGGAATAGATCTGACTAGTAAGAATCTTAAAACCTATGTATTGATATGTCTCCGTAAGGGAATCAAGTGTGTCTAGACTGGCATAAACATGGCAGCGAGAATCAGCTCAAACCCACTCTAAAAAGGAATTTCAAAAACAGAACAAAGAAACAGGGAAATTCTTTACAATTCCTTCAGGGTCTCTGATGCAACCTGGAATGACCCTATCTACGATGACAGCTGGATGTGGCATGAGGCTGGACACTTGGGACTGAGAGGATTGGTGAGATTGGGTGAGCAAATGCAGACCCTTTAAAGCAATAATGCATGGCAACCATTCCATGGGTCCCACCTCTCCAGGTTGAAGGGAATATTACTACAGCTATAACATGTACGGGAAACCTAGAGAATGGACACACTGTGAATACGAAAGGTTTCTAAAACTCAACGAAGAGTCCCTCTCCTGGTGCTCCGGTTTGACTTTCCAACAGCTTTACTATCAATCTCCCAACTTGGAGAGACAGCCCCTTTAAGCTCCTGGTTCACACAGGTTGCCCATTTGGCAGAGGAGGAAAGGGAAGAGGGAGAACCAATGAGAGAGTAGCTGTTAGGCATTTGGATGGGCACATGTCACTCTAATTTCCCGGCAGGAAGAAGAATTCACCAAAGTCTCAGCCACCCACCGGGAACCAGTATAGGTCCTGAACCAAATGTTTGGACTTGCGTTCAGCTCACAAAAAACGAGTTGAAAAATGGAGCTCAGGGGCACAGCAATTCACAAACTGGCAGAGTAATCAAGGCCAACTATCGTCCAAAAATCTGTTGAGGGAAGGCAACGAGGCGGACTTGAATGCGAGGCAGAATAGCAGGAAACAGATTTCAAGAGGTACGTTAGAATCGCCTGTAAAGCACAGGAAGAGGGGCACAACTTCGACAATGATGCACTTGGCCAAAAAGGGCGTATGCGTTTTCTCCTGAATATATTCAGGAGAAAACGCATACGCCCTTTTTGGCCAAGCAAGCAAGCGGGCAATGCAAATCTGCACCTCAAAGAAGTATCACTTCCCACCGGTCAAAAGGGACATCCACAAAATGTGTAAAAACCAGAAAGGCAAGACAGGCCCTGGAGAACAGGGAGCCTTGTTATGCTGATGGGCGGGATGTAAGTTGCCAACTGCCTCACTGGAGGAGTGCATTGTGTTCCCTAAAACAAGTAAACAACAGAGCTACAGAGCCAAGGGCACTTCCAGTCTAGGGAATATACCTTGGGAAAACTGAAAATCCATAAGACAGAGCCACCCCCAAATTGAGGGCTGCACTGCTTACAAGAACCTCAACCTGGGTACACCTGAAATATCCCAGGAAATATAAAAATGGTTCCAAACATTGTGGAACTTACGTACGATGGAATATCCCTCAGCCACGAAATCAATGTCATAAGACCAGTAGCAGCAAAATGAGTGGATTCAGGTACGATGATTCTAAGGGAAAGAAGTCACACAGGAAAAGAAACTTATCATAAGATATCACTTAGGAAGATCCTGTAAACATGGCTACACATGAACTGAGTTAGGAAAGAGAACAGAGTCTCACATTTAGAAAACACTCTTATGCCTGCTTAAGGGGGAAGGAGAGGTGGGGTGATGCATCAAACCAGAGTTTGATATAAGCACAGGTACTGTTCCAAAAACCAACTATGGAATAGACAAGACCTACACCTTCCTCAGTGAAAGGGACTCAAAACCCCATATTTCCCGCAGAGGAATAGATCTGACTAGTAAGAATCTTAAAACCTATGTATTGATATGTCTCCGTAAGGGAATCAAGTGTGTCTAGACTGGCATAAACATGGCAGCGAGAATCAGCTCAAACCCACTCTAAAAAGGAATTTCAAAAACAGAACAAAGAAACAGGGAAATTCTTTACAATTCCTTCAGGGTCTCTGATGCAACCTGGAATGACCCTATCTACGATGACAGCTGGATGTGGCATGAGGCTGGACACTTGGGACTGAGAGGATTGGTGAGATTGGGTGAGCAAATGCAGACCCTTTAAAGCAATAATGCATGGCAACCATTCCATGGGTCCCACCTCTCCAGGTTGAAGGGAATATTACTACAGCTATAACATGTACGGGAAACCTAGAGAATGGACACACTGTGAATACGAAAGGTTTCTAAAACTCAACGAAGAGTCCCTCTCCTGGTGCTCCGGTTTGACTTTCCAACAGCTTTACTATCAATCTCCCAACTTGGAGAGACAGCCCCTTTAAGCTCCTGGTTCACACAGGTTGCCCATTTGGCAGAGGAGGAAAGGGAAGAGGGAGAACCAATGAGAGAGTAGCTGTTAGGCATTTGGATGGGCACATGTCACTCTAATTTCCCGGCAGGAAGAAGAATTCACCAAAGTCTCAGCCACCCACCGGGAACCAGTATAGGTCCTGAACCAAATGTTTGGACTTGCGTTCAGCTCACAAAAAACGAGTTGAAAAATGGAGCTCAGGGGCACAGCAATTCACAAACTGGCAGAGTAATCAAGGCCAACTATCGTCCAAAAATCTGTTGAGGGAAGGCAACGAGGCGGACTTGAATGCGAGGCAGAATAGCAGGAAACAGATTTCAAGAGGTACGTTAGAATCGCCTGTAAAGCACAGGAAGAGGGGCACAACTTCGACAATGATGCACTTGGCCAAAAAGGGCGTATGCGTTTTCTCCTGAATATATTCAGGAGAAAACGCATACGCCCTTTTTGGCCAAGCAAGCAAGCGGGCAATGCAAATCTGCACTACAAAGAAGTATCACTTCCCACCGGTCAAAAGGGACATCCACAAAATGTGTAAAAACCAGAAAGGCAAGACAGGCCCTGGAGAACAGGGAGCCTTGTTATGCTGATGGGCGGGATGTAAGTTGCCAACTGCCTCACTGGAGGAGTGCATTGTGTTCCCTAAAACAAGTAAACAACAGAGCTACAGAGCCAAGGGCACTTCCAGTCTAGGGAATATACCTTGGGGAAACTGAAAATCCATAAGACAGAGCCACCCCCAAATTGAGGGCTGCACTGCTTACAAGAACCTCAACCTGGGTACACCTGAAATATCCCAGGAAATATAAAAATGGTTCCAAACATTGTGGAACTTACGTACGATGGAATATCCCTCAGCCACGAAATCAATGTCATAAGACCAGTAGCAGCAAAATGAGTGGATTCAGGTACGATGATTCTAAGGGAAAGAAGTCACACAGGAAAAGAAACTTATCATAAGATATCACTTAGGAAGATCCTGTAAACATGGCTACACATGAACTGAGTTAGGAAAGAGAACAGAGTCTCACATTTAGAAAACACTCTTATGCCTGCTTAAGGGGGAAGGAGAGGTGGGGTGATGCATCAAACCAGAGTTTGATATAAGCACAGGTACCGTTCCAAAAACCAACTATGGAATAGACAAGACCTACACCTTCCTCAGTGAAAGGGACTCAAAACCCCATATTTCCCGCAGAGGAATAGATCTGACTAGTAAGAATCTTAAAACCTATGTATTGATATGTCTCCGTAAGGGAATCAAGTGTGTCTAGACTGGCATAAACATGGCAGCGAGAATCAGCTCAAACCCACTCTAAAAAGGAATTTCAAAAACAGAACAAAGAAACAGGGAAATTCTTTACAATTCCTTCAGGGTCTCTGATGCAACCTGGAATGACCCTATCTACGATGACAGCTGGATGTGGCATGAGGCTGGACACTTGGGACTGAGAGGATTGGTGAGATTGGGTGAGCAAAGGCAGACCCTTTAAAGCAATAATGCATGGCAACCATTCCATGGGTCCCACCTCTCCAGGTTGAAGGGAATATTACTACAGCTATAACATGTACGGGAAACCTAGAGAATGGACACACTGTGAATACGAAAGGTTTCTAAAACTCAACGAAGAGTCCCTCTCCTGGTGCTCCGGTTTGACTTTCCAACAGCTTTACTATCAATCTCCCAACTTGGAGAGACAGCCCCTTTAAGCTCCTGGTTCACACAGGTTGCCCATTTGGCAGAGGAGGAAAGGGAAGAGGGAGAACCAATGAGAGAGTAGCTGTTAGGCATTTGGATGGGCACATGTCACTCTAATTTCCCGGCAGGAAGAAGAATTCACCAAAGTCTCAGCCACCCACCGGGAACCAGTATAGGTCCTGAACCAAATGTTTGGACTTGCGTTCAGCTCACAAAAAACGAGTTGAAAAATGGAGCTCAGGGGCACAGCAATTCACAAACTGGCAGAGTAATCAAGGCCAACTATCGTCCAAAAATCTGTTGAGGGAAGGCAACGAGGCGGACTTGAATGCGAGGCAGAATAGCAGGAAACAGATTTCAAGAGGTACGTTAGAATCGCCTGTAAAGCACAGGAAGAGGGGCACAACTTCGACAATGATGCACTTGGCCAAAAAGGGCGTATGCGTTTTCTCCTGAATATATTCAGGAGAAAACGCATACGCCCTTTTTGGCCAAGCAAGCAAGCGGGCAATGCAAATCTGCACTACAAAGAAGTATCACTTCCCAACGGTCAAAAGGGACATCCACAAAATGTGTAAAAACCAGAAAGGCAAGACAGGCCCTGGAGAACAGGGAGCCTTGTTATGCTGATGGGCGGGATGTAAGTTGCCAACTGCCTCACTGGAGGAGTGCATTGTGTTCCCTAAAACAAGTAAACAACAGAGCTACAGAGCCAAGGGCACTTCCAGTCTAGGGAATATACCTTGGGGAAACTGAAAATCCATAAGACAGAGCCACCCCCAAATTGAGGGCTGCACTGCTTACAAGAACCTCAACCTGGGTACACCTGAAATATCCCAGGAAATATAAAAATGGTTCCAAACATTGTGGAACTTACGTACGATGGAATATCCCTCAGCCACGAAATCAATGTCATAAGACCAGTAGCAGCAAAATGAGTGGATTCAGGTACGATGATTCTAAGGGAAAGAAGTCACACAGGAAAAGAAACTTATCATAAGATATCACTTAGGAAGATCCTGTAAACATGGCTACACATGAACTGAGTTAGGAAAGAGAACAGAGTCTCACATTTAGAAAACACTCTTATGCCTGCTTAAGGGGGAAGGAGAGGTGGGGTGATGCATCAAACCAGAGTTTGATATAAGCACAGGTACCGTTCCAAAAACCAACTATGGAATAGACAAGACCTACACCTTCCTCAGTGAAAGGGACTCAAAACCCCATATTTCCCGCAGAGGAATAGATCTGACTAGTAAGAATCTTAAAACCTATGTATTGATATGTCTCCGTAAGGGAATCAAGTGTGTCTAGACTGGCATAAACATGGCAGCGAGAATCAGCTCAAACCCACTCTAAAAAGGAATTTCAAAAACAGAACAAAGAAACAGGGAAATTCTTTACAATTCCTTCAGGGTCTCTGATGCAACCTGGAATGACCCTATCTACGATGACAGCTGGATGTGGCATGAGGCTGGACACTTGGGACTGAGAGGATTGGTGAGATTGGGTGAGCAAATGCAGACCCTTTAAAGCAATAATGCATGGCAACCATTCCATGGGTCCCACCTCTCCAGGTTGAAGGGAATATTACTACAGCTATAACATGTACGGGAAACCTAGAGAATGGACACACTGTGAATACGAAAGGTTTCTAAAACTCAACGAAGAGTCCCTCTCCTGGTGCTCCGGTTTGACTTTCCAACAGCTTTACTATCAATCTCCCAACTTGGAGAGACAGCCCCTTTAAGCTCCTGGTTCACACAGGTTGCCCATTTGGCAGAGGAGGAAAGGGAAGAGGGAGAACCAATGAGAGAGTAGCTGTTAGGCATTTGGATGGGCACATGTCACTCTAATTTCCCGGCAGGAAGAAGAATTCACCAAAGTCTCAGCCACCCACCGGGAACCAGTATAGGTCCTGAACCAAATGTTTGGACTTGCGTTCAGCTCACAAAAAACGAGTTGAAAAATGGAGCTCAGGGGCACAGCAATTCACAAACTGGCAGAGTAATCAAGGCCAACTATCGTCCAAAAATCTGTTGAGGGAAGGCAACGAGGCGGACTTGAATGCGAGGCAGAATAGCAGGAAACAGATTTCAAGAGGTACGTTAGAATCGCCTGTAAAGCACAGGAAGAGGGGCACAACTTCGACAATGATGCACTTGGCCAAAAAGGGCGTATGCGTTTTCTCCTGAATATATTCAGGAGAAAACGCATACGCCCTTTTTGGCCAAGCAAGCAAGCGGGCAATGCAAATCTGCACTACAAAGAAGTATCACTTCCCACCGGTCAAAAGGGACATCCACAAAATGTGTAAAAACCAGAAAGGCAAGACAGGCCCTGGAGAACAGGGAGCCTTGTTATGCTGATGGGCGGGATGTAAGTTGCCAACTGCCTCACTGGAGGAGTGCATTGTGTTCCCTAAAACAAGTAAACAACAGAGCTACAGAGCCAAGGGCACTTCCAGTCTAGGGAATATACCTTGGGGAAACTGAAAATCCATAAGACAGAGCCACCCCCAAATTGAGGGCTGCACTGCTTACAAGAACCTCAACCTGGGTACACCTGAAATATCCCAGGAAATATAAAAATGGTTCCAAACATTGTGGAACTTACGTACGATGGAATATCCCTCAGCCACGAAATCAATGTCATAAGACCAGTAGCAGCAAAATGAGTGGATTCAGGTACGATGATTCTAAGGGAAAGAAGTCACACAGGAAAAGAAACTTATCATAAGATATCACTTAGGAAGATCCTGTAAACATGGCTACACATGAACTGAGTTAGGAAAGAGAACAGAGTCTCACATTTAGAAAACACTCTTATGCCTGCTTAAGGGGGAAGGAGAGGTGGGGTGATGCATCAAACCAGAGTTTGATATAAGCACAGGTACCGTTCCAAAAACCAACTATGGAATAGACAAGACCTACACCTTCCTCAGTGAAAGGGACTCAAAACCCCATATTTCCCGCAGAGGAATAGATCTGACTAGTAAGAATCTTAAAACCTATGTATTGATATGTCTCCGTAAGGGAATCAAGTGTGTCTAGACTGGCATAAACATGGCAGCGAGAATCAGCTCAAACCCACTCTAAAAAGGAATTTCAAAAACAGAACAAAGAAACAGGGAAATTCTTTACAATTCCTTCAGGGTCTCTGATGCAACCTGGAATGACCCTATCTACGATGACAGCTGGATGTGGCATGAGGCTGGACACTTGGGACTGAGAGGATTGGTGAGATTGGGTGAGCAAAGGCAGACCCTTTAAAGCAATAATGCATGGCAACCATTCCATGGGTCCCACCTCTCCAGGTTGAAGGGAATATTACTACAGCTATAACATGTACGGGAAACCTAGAGAATGGACACACTGTGAATACGAAAGGTTTCTAAAACTCAACGAAGAGTCCCTCTCCTGGTGCTCCGGTTTGACTTTCCAACAGCTTTACTATCAATCTCCCAACTTGGAGAGACAGCCCCTTTAAGCTCCTGGTTCACACAGGTTGCCCATTTGGCAGAGGAGGAAAGGGAAGAGGGAGAACCAATGAGAGAGTAGCTGTTAGGCATTTGGATGGGCACATGTCACTCTAATTTCCCGGCAGGAAGAAGAATTCACCAAAGTCTCAGCCACCCACCGGGAACCAGTATAGGTCCTGAACCAAATGTTTGGACTTGCGTTCAGCTCACAAAAAACGAGTTGAAAAATGGAGCTCAGGGGCACAGCAATTCACAAACTGGCAGAGTAATCAAGGCCAACTATCGTCCAAAAATCTGTTGAGGGAAGGCAACGAGGCGGACTTGAATGCGAGGCAGAATAGCAGGAAACAGATTTCAAGAGGTACGTTAGAATCGCCTGTAAAGCACAGGAAGAGGGGCACAACTTCGACAATGATGCACTTGGCCAAAAAGGGCGTATGCGTTTTCTCCTGAATATATTCAGGAGAAAACGCATACGCCCTTTTTGGCCAAGCAAGCAAGCGGGCAATGCAAATCTGCACTACAAAGAAGTATCACTTCCCAACGGTCAAAAGGGACATCCACAAAATGTGTAAAAACCAGAAAGGCAAGACAGGCCCTGGAGAACAGGGAGCCTTGTTATGCTGATGGGCGGGATGTAAGTTGCCAACTGCCTCACTGGAGGAGTGCATTGTGTTCCCTAAAACAAGTAAACAACAGAGCTACAGAGCCAAGGGCACTTCCAGTCTAGGGAATATACCTTGGGGAAACTGAAAATCCATAAGACAGAGCCACCCCCAAATTGAGGGCTGCACTGCTTACAAGAACCTCAACCTGGGTACACCTGAAATATCCCAGGAAATATAAAAATGGTTCCAAACATTGTGGAACTTACGTACGATGGAATATCCCTCAGCCACGAAATCAATGTCATAAGACCAGTAGCAGCAAAATGAGTGGATTCAGGTACGATGATTCTAAGGGAAAGAAGTCACACAGGAAAAGAAACTTATCATAAGATATCACTTAGGAAGATCCTGTAAACATGGCTACACATGAACTGAGTTAGGAAAGAGAACAGAGTCTCACATTTAGA